>NW_027507758.1:607233624-608433624 GCF_037356315.1 Lithobates pipiens
GTGTAGCTAATGTGGGTGTCCAGGATAAGATGTAACTGGTTGAACGGCTACAAGATGAATTCTGTAATTGTAAGCAGTATGCAGCCAATAAGACGGCTGTGTAGAGGAAAGTGCAGTCACCGCTTTCTGTGATTGGTTCTCACCCAGTTCATTGGAGACGAAGGAGTCGGTCTGCACCTTCTCGCAGAATTTGTAGGTCTCGCAGCACACCAGCACTGGCACATTGTGGGCTTTGGCAATCAATGCAATCTGAGAGGTCCCGACCCGAGACATGACGTAGCCGTTGGCCAGCAGAGCATGCGCCCCCAGGAACACCTTGGACACCTGGAAAGACAAAATTTCATGCATAATAACAGCGGCCATACTGAAGTGTAAGCTGTCCACATATTCCAATCGAGCCTTAACACCGTCCCTGGCAGTCCGAGACACACCAGCTCATTTCATGACACATCTGAATGTTAAAGTGCGTCTCTAGACAAAACGTTTTATCTCGTTTTGTGACTAGAGGTACTTTAAAGTCTAAATAAAGCCTCATACCATCAAATTCCAGTACTGCAGGTTATGATTTGCAAATACTTTACAATACCTCTGTAACCAGGTAAAAAAAAGCTGCTTTCTGCCCTCCCCCCTCCAGTGCAGGTGTAGCCGAGTAACAAACCCCTCCCCCTCATTACATCAGCCAGACCACTCAGCACAGGTGTGTGTCCGCAGACAGGCTTGTGTCACAGAGAAGGGGAGGGGGCGCTATCCGGCCACAGAGGTACGGGGGGGGGGCCCGTCCAGCCACAGAGGTACGGGGGGGGGGGGCCCGTCCAGCCACAGAGGTACGGGGGGGGGGGGGGCCCGTCCAGCCACAGAGGTACGGGGGGGGGGGCCCGTCCAGCCACAGAGGTACGGGGGGGGGGGGCCCGTCCAGCCACAGAGGTACGGGGGGGGGGCCCGTCCAGCCACAGAGGTACGGGGGGGGGGGGGCCCGTCCAGCCACAGAGGTACGGGGGGGGGGGGCCCGTCCAGCCACAGAGGTACGGGGGGGGGGGGGGGGGGCCCGTCCAGCCACAGAGGTACGGGGGGGGGCCCGTCCAGCCACAGAGGTACGGGGGGGGGGCCCGTCCAGCCACAGAGGTACGGGGGGGGGGGGCCCGTCCAGCCACAGAGGTACGGGGGGGGGAGGCCCGTCCAGCCACAGAGGTACGGGGGGGAGGCCCGTCCAGCCACAGAGGTACGGGGGGGGGCCCGTCCAGCCACAGAGGTACGGGGGGGGGCCCCGTCCAGCCACAGAGGTACGGGGGGGGGGGCCCGTCCAGCCACAGAGGTACGGGGGGGGGGGGGGCCCGTCCAGCCACAGAGGTACGGGGGGGGGGGGCCCGTCCAGCCACAGAGGTACGGGGGGGGGGGGGGGGCCCGTCCAGCCACAGAGGTACGGGGGGGGGGCCCGTCCAGCCACAGAGGTACGGGGGGGGGAGGCCCGTCCAGCCACAGAGGTACGGGGGGGGGGAGGCCCGTCCAGCCACAGAGGTACGGGGGGGGGGAGGCCCGTCCAGCCACAGAGGTACGGGGGGGGGGGCCCCGTCCAGCCACAGAGGTACGGGGGGGGGGGGCCCCGTCCAGCCACAGAGGTACGGGGGGGGGAGGCCCGTCCAGCCACAGAGGTACGGGGGGGGGGGGGGCCCGTCCAGCCACAGAGGTACGGGGGGGGGGGGCCCGTCCAGCCACAGAGGTACGGGGGGGGGGGGGGGGGGGCCCGTCCAGCCACAGAGGTACGGGGGGGGGGGGCCCGTCCAGCCACAGAGGTACGGGGGGGGGGGGGGGCCGTCCAGCCACAGAGGTACGGGGGGGGGGCCCGTCCAGCCACAGAGGTACGGGGGGGGGCCCGTCCAGCCACAGAGGTACGGGGGGGGGGCCCGTCCAGCCACAGAGGTACGGGGGGGGGGGGGGGGGGGCCCGTCCAGCCACAGAGGTACGGGGGGGGGGGGCCCGTCCAGCCACAGAGGTACGGGGGGGCCCGTCCAGCCACAGAGGTACGGGGGGGGGGGGGGCCCGTCCAGCCACAGAGGTACGGGGGGGGGGGCCCGTCCAGCCACAGTGGTACGGGGGGGGGGGGGGCCCGTCCAGCCACAGAGGTACGGGGGGGGGGGGGGTCCCGTCCAGCCACAGAGGTACGGGGGGGGGGGGGGGGGGCCCGTCCAGCCACAGAGGTACGGGGGGGGGCCCGTCCAGCCACAGAGGTACGGGGGGGGGCCCGTCCAGCCACAGAGGTACGGGGGGGGGCCCGTCCAGCCACAGAGGTACGGGGGGGGGGGCCCGTCCAGCCACAGAGGTACGGGGGGGGGAGGCCCGTCCAGCCACAGAGGTACGGGGGGGAGGCCCGTCCAGCCACAGAGGTACGGGGGGGGGCCCGTCCAGCCACAGAGGTACGGGGGGGGGGCCCCGTCCAGCCACAGAGGTACGGGGGGGGGCCCCGTCCAGCTACAGAGGTACGGGGGGGGGGGGGCCCGTCCAGCCACAGAGGTACGGGGGGGGGGGGGGGGGGGCCCGTCCAGCCACAGAGGTACGGGGGGGGGGGGGCCCCGTCCAGCCACAGAGGTACGGGGGGGGGGCCCCGTCCAGCTACAGAGGTACGGGGGGGGGGGGCCCGTCCAGCCACAGAGGTACGGGGGGGGGGGGGGGGGGCCCGTCCAGCCACAGAGGTACGGGGGGGGGGGGGGCCCGTCCAGCCACAGAGGTACGGGGGGGGGGGGCCCGTCCAGCCACAGAGGTACGGGGGGGGGCCCGTCCAGCCACAGAGGTACGGGGGGGGGCCCGTCCAGCCACAGAGGTACGGGGGGGGGGCCCGTCCAGCCACAGAGGTACGGGGGGGGGGGGGCCCGTCCAGCCACAGAGGTACGGGGGGGGGGCCCGTCCAGCCACAGAGGTACGGGGGGGGGGGCCCGTCCAGCCACAGAGGTACGGGGGGGGGGGGGGCCCGTCCAGCCACAGAGGTACGGGGGGGGGGGGGGCCCGTCCAGCCACAGTGGTACGGGGGGGGGGGGGCCCGTCCAGCCACAGTGGTACGGGGGGGGGGGGGCCCGTCCAGCCACAGAGGTACGGGGGGGGGGGGGGCCCGTCCAGCCACAGAGGTACGGGGGGGGGGCCCGTCCAGCCACAGAGGTACGGGGGGGGGCCCGTCCAGCCACAGAGGTACGGGGGGGGGGGGGGGCCCGTCCAGCCACAGAGGTACGGGGGGGGAGGCCCGTCCAGCCACAGAGGTACGGGGGGGAGGCCCGTCCAGCCACAGAGGTACGGGGGGGGGGGCCCCGTCCAGCCACAGAGGTACGGGGGGGGGGGCCCCGTCCAGCTACAGAGGTACGGGGGGGGGGGGGGCCCGTCCAGCCACAGAGGTACGGGGGGGGGGGGGGGCCCGTCCAGCCACAGAGGTACGGGGGGGGGGGGGGCCCGTCCAGCCACAGAGGTACGGGGGGGGGGCCCGTCCAGCCACAGAGGTACGGGGGGGGGGCCCGTCCAGCCACAGAGGTACGGGGGGGGGGCCCGTCCAGCCACAGAGGTACGGGGGGGGGAGGCCCGTCCAGCCACAGAGGTACGGGGGGGGGAGGCCCGTCCAGCCACAGAGGTACGGGGGGGGAGGCCCGTCCAGCCACAGAGGTACGGGGGGGGGGCCCCGTCCAGCCACAGAGGTACGGGGGGGGGAGGCCCGTCCAGCCACAGAGGTACGGGGGGGGGGGGCCCGTCCAGCCACAGAGGTACGGGGGGGGGGGGCCCGTCCAGCCACAGAGGTACGGGGGGGGGGGCCCGTCCAGCCACAGAGGTACGGGGGGGGGGGGGGGGGCCCGTCCAGCCACAGAGGTACGGGGGGGGGGGGGCCCGTCCAGCCACAGAGGTACGGGGGGGGGGGGGGGCCCGTCCAGCCACAGAGGTACGGGGGGGGAGGCCCGTCCAGCCACAGAGGTACGGGGGGGGGAGGCCCGTCCAGCCACAGAGGTACGGGGGGGAGGCCCGTCCAGCCACAGAGGTACGGGGGGGGGCCCCGTCCAGCCACAGAGGTACGGGGGGGGGGCCCCGTCCAGCCACAGAGGTACGGGGGGGGGGCCCCGTCCAGCCACAGAGGTACGGGGGGGGGGGCCCCGTCCAGCCACAGAGGTACGGGGGGGGGGGGCCCGTCCAGCCACAGAGGTACGGGGGGGGGGGGGCCCGTCCAGCCACAGAGGTACGGGGGGGGGGGGGGCCCGTCCAGCCACAGAGGTACGGGGGGGGGGGGGGGCCCGTCCAGCCACAGAGGTACGGGGGGGGGGGGGGCCCGTCCAGCCACAGAGGTACGGGGGGGGGGGGGGGGGCCCGTCCAGCCACAGAGGTACGGGGGGGGGGGGGGCCCCGTCCAGCCACAGAGGTACGGGGGGGGGGCCCCGTCCAGCCACAGAGGTACGAGGGGGGGGGGGGCCCCGTCCAGCCACAGAGGTACGGGGGGGCGGGCCCCGTCCAGCCACAGAGGTACGGGGGGGCGGGCCCCGTCCAGCCACAGAGTGGGGCGGGCCCCGTCCAGCCACAGAGTGGGGGGGGGGCAGGCCCCGTCCAGCCACAGAGTGGGGGGGGCAGGCCCCGTCCAGCCACAGAGTGGGGGGGGCAGGCCCCGTCCAGCCACAGAGTGGGGGGGGGGGCGGGCCCCGTCCAGCCACAGAGTGGGGGGGGGGGGCGGGCCCCGTCCAGCCACAGAGTGGGGGGGGGGGCGGGCCCCGTCCAGCCACAGAGTGGGGGGCGGGCCCCGTCCAGCCACAGAGTGGGGGGGGGCGGGCCCCGTCCAGCCACAGAGTGGGGGGGGGGCGGGCCCCGTCCAGCCACAGAGTGGGGGGGCGGGCCCCGTCCAGCCACAGAGTGGGGGGGGGGGGGCGGGCCCCGTCCAGCCACAGAGTGGGGGGGGGGGGCGGGCCCCGTCCAGCCACAGAGTGGGGGGGGGGGGGGGCGGGCCCCGTCCAGCCACAGAGTGGGGGGGGGGGCGGGCCCCGTCCAGCCACAGAGTGGGGGGGGGGGCGGGCCCCGTCCAGCCACAGAGTGGGGGGGGGGGCGGGCCCCGTCCAGCCACAGAGTGGTGAAAAGGCCATAGAGGTGAAAAGATGGGGGACCCCTCGTCAGGCCATAGAGGTGAAGGGGGATTGGGTTAGCCAGCCACAGAGGGGCTAAGTGCCGATAACAGAGCTCATATATAATGTGTATCTGATCTCACATCTATTTCTGGGACTTCAGTTGGGCTTCAGGAATCAGAAGAGTCCTGGAACTGAGAAGGGATCCTACATCGGGAGGATGGGATCTGCTAGAGCTGCACGATTCTGGCCAAAATGAGAATCACAATTTTTTTGTTTAGAATAAAAAGATCACGAGTCTCTCAACGTTAAATCTTTCATATTATATAAAAAAAATAAATAAATAAATAAAAAATAAAAATAAAAAACTTTTTCTGGTTTTAGTTTTTTTTTTTTTATTTCATTAAAGTAATTAAGTAATTTTTTCCCAAAAAATTGCATTTGAAAGACTGCTGTGCAAATACAGTGCGACATAAAATTTTACAACAACCACCATTTTATTCTCTAGGGCGTCACATATACAATATATATATATATATATATATATATATATATATATATATATATATATATATATATAGGGATTCCAAGTAATTTTCTAAGAAAAAAAAAAAAAGATTTTAACTTAAACAAAAATGTCAGAAAAAGGTTTAGTGCTTAAGTGGTTAAACTTTTTTCACTTACACACACAGTCTATTCCATTGACAAATTGTTACAATGTTTATACTTAAGTTCAACTGATAAAGAATGTTTTGATTCTTGGTAGAATGCCCAGTTTTTCTCCTTTCTTTTTGGAGCTGTGGCTTCAGAGGAGCAGAGAATTCTTTGCATAGAAAGAATTGTTTAGTCAATTAGTCAAGATCGCGATAACTATTCTTGACGATTAATTGTGTAGCTCTAGGATCCACCTGACACAGAACGATGCTGGGGGTTTCTTTATGGACATATTTGGACGTGATGAATGAAGAGAGAACACAGACAGATGGACCCCAAAGATTTCCTCTACCCAACATCTGAGACCGGAGCTCGGCTGACAGACCGGCGTATGTGCGCGCCTTCTCACTCACCTCTGGTAGGATGTAGGAGATGGCGGTGATCATGATGTATGTACAATGGATACCACAGTTCACCAGTCTTCTCAGCGTCTCTCTCCCCTCCAGCCGCGGCCGGCTGTCCGCCACGATCACCCGAAACCTCTTCTTGCTTTTGTGAGCCTCGCAGAGCGTGTAGGTCACCAGCGATGAGCTGAAAGAACGAATCACACTTCATTTATACTAATTGGTAAAATCCATCCAACAACTGAGACTATTTGTGACATCCCTGCACCAAGTTCCCAGGTCTCTATACATGTGCTGTGCCCATTAAGGCACTCCCACCATCCCTGTGCTGAGTTCCTGGGTATGTACACCTGCTGTGCCCATTATGAGGGGTTCCCACCATCCCTGTGCTGAGTTCCTGGGTATGTACACCTGCTGTGCCCATTATGAGGGGTTACCACCATCCCAGTGCTGAACTGCTGGGCCTGTACACCAACTGTGCACATTATGAAGGCTTACCACCATCCCTGTGCTGAGTCCATGGGTCTGTATACCTTCTGTACCCATTATGAGGGGTTCTCACCATCCCTGTGCTGAGTTCCCTGGTCTGTACACCTGCTGTGCCCATTATGAGGGGTTCCCACCATCCCTGTGCTGAGTTCCCAGGTCTGTATACCTGCTGTGCCCATTATGAGGGGTTCCCACCATCCCTGTGCTGAGTTCCTGGGTCTGTATACCTGCTGTGCCCATTATGAGGGGTTCCCACCATCCCTGTGCTGAGTCCATGGGTCTGTATACCTTCTGTACCCATTATGAGGGGTTCTCACCATCCCTGTGCTGAGTTCCCAGGTCTGTATACCTGCTGTGCCCATTATGAGGGGTTCCCACCATCCCTGTGCTGAGTTCCTGGGTCTGTATACCTGCTGTGCCCATTATGAGGGGTTCCCACCATCCCTGTGCTGAGTCCATGGGTCTGTATACCTTCTGTACCCATTATGAGGGGTTCTCACCATCCCTGTGCTGAGTTCCCGGTCTGTACACCTGCTGTGCCCATTATGAGGGGTTCCCACCATCCCTGTGCTGAGTTCCTGGGTCTGTATATTTGCTGTGCCCATTATGAGGGGTTCCCACCATCCCTGTGCTGAGTCCATGGGTCTGTATACCTGCTGTGCCCATTATGAGGGGTTCCCACCATCCCTGTGCTGAGTCCATGGGTCTGTATACCTGCTGTGCCCATTATGAGGGGTTCTCACCATCCCTGTGCTGAGTCCATGGGTCTGTACACCTGCTGTGCCCATTATGAGGGGTTCTCACCATCCCTGCGCTGAGTTCCCCGGTCTGTACACCTGCTGTGCCCATTATGAGGGGTTCCCACCATCCCTAGGCTGAGTTCCCAGGTCTGTATACCTGCTGTGCCCATTATGAGGGGTTCCCACCATCCCTGTGCCGAGTTCCCCGGTCTGTACACCTGCTGTGCCCATTATGAGGGGTTCCCACCATCCCTGTGCTGAGTTCCCAGGTCTGTATACCTGCTGTGTCCATTATGAGGGGTTGCCACCATCTGTTTGCTGTGCTCCTGGGTCTGTACACCTGCTGTACCCATTAGGGAGGGTTTGTGCCAGCCTTGCTTTATTCTATATAATGGAGTAACTAACATCTGGGGAGGTTGGAGGTCATATACAACTCCTCTGTGTGCAGGAATAGATTAGGGAATAATGAGATATATCACTACAAGCGGGCTGGGGTCCTGTGTAATAAGCTCTGAATAAGACGTGATTTGGAGGTGTCCTGGGTCTTCTCCAGTAGGAGGAACAGGAAGGGAAGTATAGGAGGTTATGGGGACCAGCCTGTTGCTTTATCCTGCCTTTGCCCCTCTTCCATCACACTCACCAGCCATACACCAGGATGACGTCATCCTCGCTGATCTTCTCTGCCGCATATTTGGAAATTGCCTTGGCGGCCAGTTGGATTCTCTCATGGATGTAACTGTCTATACACCGACACAACTCTTCCTTTGCCTGCAGCACAAAAAAGAGCACATGGTATAAAAAGGGTCCCAGGGACAGAACCAGGGAGTCTACGCTTCCACCATCGCTAATGAGGACTGCAGAGCACCAAGTACCAGTCTACAGCTCCACCATCTATAACGAGGGTTGCTGAGCACCAAGTACCAGTCTACGGCTCCACCATCTCTAACAAGGGTTGCTGAGCACCAAGTACCAGTCTACGGCTCCACCATCTCTAACAAGGGTTGCTGAGCACCAAGTACCAGTCTACGGCTCCACCATCTCTAACAAGGGTTGCTGAGCACCAAGTACCAGTCTACGGCTCCACCATCTATAACGAGGGTTACTGAGCACCAAATACCAGTCTACAGATCCACCATCTATAACGAGGGTTACTGAGCACCAAATACCAGTCTACAGATCCACCATCTATAACGAGGGTTGCTGAGCACCAAGTGCCAGTCTACGGCTCCACCATCTATAACGAGGGTTGCTGAGCACCAAGTGCCAGTCTACGACTCTACCTTCTACAGTGCCAGTGAAAGGTGGTTCTACAAAGTATTGACTCAGGGGGGCGCCATACAAAATGTACCCCACACTTTTCACATATTTGTCAAAATTCTGAAAACCATTTATAAAACTTTCCTTCCACTTCACAATTATGTGCCACTTTGTGTTGGTCTATCACATACAATCCCAATAAAATACATTTACGTTTTTTGTTGTAACATGTCAAAATGTGGAAAATTTCAAGGGGTATGAATAGTTTTTTCAAGGCACTGTATAAAGTGGGCTACAGAGCACCAAGTACCACAGGGTTCATCAGGTCTCTGGAGGACAGTGGCATATTACAGCGGGATCTTGATGAATAGGAATATAGGCATTTACCTGTGTCAATACTGGGCACTTTTACCCCTTTCCTGTCCAGGCCAATGTTCAGCTTTCAGCGCTGTCACACTTTGAATGACAATTGCGCAGTCATGCAACACTGTACCCATAAGAAGTTTGTATAATTTTTTTCACACAAATAGAGATTTCTTTTGGTGGTACTTAAATACCACAGTTTTTTTTTTTGTATATAAATGGTGTGGTGATGAACAGGGACACTGACTGGTGACAGCATGTTAAAAAAAAAAAAAAAAATACAAAAAAAAAATATAACATGCAGAAAGATAAAATGTGTAAAGCTGCGCATGCGCAATGTGGGGTAAACACTCACCTCCTCCTCTCCCAACTGACGACTCATATTTGAGATCTCTTTCTTGATGTACTTTATGGCATTTCCCATACTGGCCGACAGGGGGCGACACTGAGTCAGGAAACTGCAAGAGTAAATAAAAAGAACCATCAGAAAAAAAATAAAAAATAAGAAAAGAAAAAAGAAAGAAAGAAAGCCGCCCTTAAAGATGGTGAGAAACTGCCCCCCCCCCCCCCTATGGAGAGAAATCCCCCTCCCCACAGGCAGGGATGTAGAGAGACCACTCCCCACCATTAACAAGGAGAGGAATAACCCCCAAAAGGGGCAGAAAAAGATCAGCCCCGAGATACCGATTTGCCCCCCCCCCTCCCCGGGACAGAGGGAGACTGCTCCCCCCCTTGGGGACAGAGGGAGACCGCTCCCAAAGGGGACAGGAGGGAGATCACTCTGGTCTCCCTTCCCCCGCCCCCCCACCCCGGGACAGAGGGAGACCGCTCCCAAAGGGGACAGGAGGGAGCTCACTCTACACTCTTCCCTCCCCCCCCCCCCAGACAGAGGGAGACCGCTCCCTCCCAAGGGACAGAGAGAACCCCCCCCTCCTCCCCCACTCCAGAAAATCTATCCCGAGACCAATCGTTACAAAGATAGACTGCCCTAGAGACCCCGGGACAACAGAGGAAGACTGCTCCCCCACCTGGGGAGAGAGGGAGACCACTCCCTTCACCCCCGGGAACAGAGGGAGACCGTGGCCCTCGCCCTCCTCCAGGGACAGAGAGAGAACCCCTCCTCCCGCGCTCATGAAAAAACACCCCAAGACAGATCGTTCCAAGGATAAACTGCCCTAGAGACCAGCCCAAGAGAGAGACCGCTAGAAGGCTAAACCAGCCTCAACAATACTCACTTCTAGTAATTCACCCCCTACCTAATGTAAGGCTTCAGTCTGTTGACCAGGTCACGTGACAGCTCCTCATGGGGTGGAGTGCTGTAGTCCCGGATCACCTATACAACATAGACAGCAGTGTGACAATCTACACCTAGTCAGAGGGCATCTAGGAGAGGTGACTGGTGTGGGTTAACTAGCAGCGGGAACGTGTTGGCAGAAGAGGGCCAGGTATCTGGAACCAGGAGGGGTTGGCAGGTAAGGAGCAGGTATTGGAGACTAAAGAGCAGTTGGCAGATAAAAGGCGAGTATCTGGGACTCAAAAAGGGTTGGCAGGTGAAGGGCAGTAATTTTAGGACAGTAAGGTTTGGCAGGAGGAGGGTGGCTATCTGGGTCTGAGGAGGGTTGGCAGGTATCTAGGATTGAGTAGAGGTGGGTATCTGAGATTGGGGTAGGGTTAGGTGAGGAGCAGATATCCAAGACAGGAGAAGGGCTATCAGTTGAGGGGTAGCTATTTGGCATGAGGGAGGCGCTAGCGGCTGAAAGGGTAGCTATCTGGGAAGCAGGTACGAGCTTCCTTTGGCGGGCGGCAGAGGGGGCATCAGTGCCACGTGAGCGGCTGTGGAGCGCGGTTCACTCAAACTGACTGAAGCGACTGAAAGGGGTTGGCTGGTGTGAAGTGGGCATCTGAGCCTGGTGGGGCTGGCTGCGCATGTGCTTGTCTTCAGCAGTGTCATTTATAAAAGTTTGCACCAAGGAGGGGTTAGCAAGTGAGGGGGCCAGTATCTGGGAGACAGAAGGTTTGGAAACATGAGGGGCAGGTCAAGGGTGGGTATCTGGAATCGGGAAGGAGTGGCAAATAAGGGGCAGGCATTTAGGACTAGGAGGATTTGACAAGCGAGGGATCAGTAACTAGAACTTGGAAAGTAAGGGGCAGATATTGTAAACTGGGGTGGGTATCTAAGACTGAGTAGGGGTTGGCAGGTGAGAAGCGAGTATCTGAGCTTGGGAAGCGTTGGCAAGTAAGGCACAGATATCTGGGAAAGAGAAAGATAGGCAAGTGGACAGGTTTCTGGTATTGGTGGGTGAAGATTTCAGAGGGAGTTGAAGGGAAAACTGTGACCGCTTCATAATTGGCTGGTGAGAGGCTGAGTTGGTAGGTGAGGGAGTGTATCAGGGCCTGGGAGGGGTATCTTGGAAGGAGAAAGGTAGGTGAGAATTGGGTATCCTGGACTGAGAAGAGGATGGCAGGTGAAGGGTGGGTACTTGGGACTGGAAGGAGTTGACATTTGAGAGACAGGTATACGTTACAAATGAAGGGATGGCAGGCGAGAGGTGGGTATCTGGGGACAAGGTAGGGTTGCATGTGATATCTGGGGGTTGGCAGAGAAGTAATGGCAGGTAAGAGGTAGGTATCAGGGTCTGGGAAGGTTTAGCAGGTGAGGGGTAAGCATCTAGGAAAGGGAGTGCATGGCAAGTAAGGGATAGGAAAGGGATTGGCAGGTGAAGTGTCGGTATCTGGAACTATTGGCAGGTGAAGTTTGGGGATTTAGAACTAGGTAGAGGTAAGCAGCAGGGATTAGAAAGAGTTGGCAGGTATCGGACTGAGTAGATATTTAGGACTGAACAGGAGTTACCAAGTGAAGGTCAGGTTCATGAGGCTGGGAGGGGTTAAAAGGTGAGTGGCAGGTGTCTGGGACAGAGTAGCGGCAAGCAATTGAGACTTGGAGAGGTTGGCAGGTGAGGGGTAGGTATCTGGAATTGGTAGGGATTAGCAGGCGAGGGGCAGGTATCTGGGACAAAGTTGGGGTAAGTATCTGGAAATGTACTCAGGTGAAGGGAGGGTATCAGAGTGGGTAGGTGTCTAGGACTGAGGTGGGGTTGGGGTATTTAAGCCTGGGTGGGGCAGGAAGACCAGTGGCGGGTATATGGGGAGAGGTTAGTATCAGGCGAACACTGAGGAGGGCGTACCTTTTTGAAGCAGTGCAGTAATGCTATACATCTGGCGTTGGAGCCGCTGATAATACCATGCGAGTACTGGAGACCAAGCCTCACCACAGACGGGTGTATCGCAGAGGACGGGATGCTGAAAGAGAGAAGAGATCAAGGTCACAACAATGAAAGCATTTTATAGAGCTCCACTGAGGAAAGAAAAGAGCCAGAACTTTCCAAAACAACTGATCAATCAGAAAAGGGGAATCCCTGAGAGGCGGGGAGCTGCGCGAGGTGCGGAGCCACGACACATTTGGAGGGGCCCTCCCCATCTACTCACTCACCTCAGCTGCTGGGTGAGGGGCATTTTCCGGCTGTACTGATGGAGATGAGAGAACAGGCTGACTTTGTTCCCATAGTCCTGCCGCAGAGGAACCTGGAACAAGAAAAACAAGATAGATATCAGAAGAATGGACGGGCACAGGGCAACCCCTGTCTGGCTTACACACACACACAGCAGAGTATAATACAGACTAAGTCACTGCAAAGTCCCAGCATGGAATCCCTCTACCCCGATTGTACAGGACACCTCCAATCTGTGGAGAGAATGAGCACTGGGAAGACATTCAACTCCATTAGGTGGCTTAGAGTACAAAAATACACAAAGAGCAAAGCCATTTGCTCTGCTTCATACATGTGCCTGTCCATACCTGTACAGAGGGATGAGGGTCCCCTCGAGGGAAGCTGCTCACGGTCTGTTCAACTCTATATAGGATTCAGCGGTGGAACCCTCTACGCTTACAATTCATGGTCAGCCAGCCCCTTGAGAAAGTCTTCTAGGACGAAACATGTCGGGCGGAGCCTGTGCTGACATCATTCTGCTGGATTGTTTGTTTTGCTGCTTCATGTGAATACCTCTCTATGTTGCTAATAAACTGTTAAAATGGGTTTACACTATGGAGCTTGTTATTTGTTTTCCTTGGTGTAATCCTGACACGCCGAGTGGAGGTACAGGCTACAGCTAAATTTCCTTTGATCTCTGCTGGTATGCCGTGTGGTTCAAAATCATCCGAAGGCACTTGCGTTGTGTGTGAACTGATCTCTGAAGCTTTAAAGGTCCATTCCTCTGGTAAGAGGCAGTCATTTCAATTTAGAGAGATACTCATATACAAGTAGCAAAACAACCCAGCCACTGCTCAATCCAGCAGCATGCTGACATCAGCACGGGCCCTTCCCCGACATGTTTCGTCCTAGAAGATTTTCTCAAGGGGCATGGCTGATGTCCAAACAAGTTATAATGCTTTATACAATTATATTGGACTTTTATACCCATTTTTTGCATGTTATATTAATTTAAAGTTATAGCGCAACAATTTTTGCTTTTTATACGGTTGGAGCTATGCGTTTTTGAATGCTGCTGAACATTTATTTTTCCATGGCTATTTCATATTTTTTGCACAAAGTGCAGTTTTCTCTTTTATTTTTGAGGACAATACATCTGCCCTTCTTGTAAGTCACACACAGCAGACACGGCACTAGCTCTAATCACAAACCACGCTGCACAAACCTCCAGCCCATGGCAGGCCGTGGCTGTCCCAATACTTGTCTTCTGGAGGATAATAGGGAAGAAAAAAATTATCGTTAGCTGCATTACAGGAAGAACTGGAGACCCAAGACCAACCTAAGGCGTGCGTGCCAGGGCGGGCACTCAGTCATTTTCAGTGGCACCTGGAAGATGGTCATGTGGCATGCACGCAGGCTCAGATTGGCCCACCAGAAGCTTCTCTAAACCCCATACCACAGGCTGCAATTGTCTGCTCAAAAGGCTGTTAATTACAAAGCCTGGCCTTTCCTTCTGTGCCTGCAGCCCACCCATATCTAGGAGGCTTCCACGGCTTAGCTTCTGTCACTGATGTCAGGTGCCAAGCCTCTTTCAATTACCAGAGTAGACCTAGCAGCACTTGCAGATATCACATGAAGAGCATCCCTGCCGCTTCTCCTCCCTACTAGTGGAACCACAACCTTCAGCGGGCATGAATGTAAGACTCTGGCCTTTCTGATGATGTAGGAATTGGGGTGACCCGAGGTCTACAGCAGTGGTCTCCAAACTGTGGCCCTGGGGCCAGATAGGGCCTTTTGCTTGATTTCATCCAACCCTTGGTGCACTATTTGATCCACTGATGCCAAAAAAGGGGCATCATTTCCCCAAATGACACCCACTATGGGACACAATTCCTCTCAATGACTCCAACAGTGGGGTCGATGACAACAATGATGGGGCACAATTCCTCCCAATGCCACCACCATTGAGACACTATTCCTCTCACTGACACCAAAGATGGGGCACTGTTTACTCCCACTGATGCCAGGACATTTTCTACTCCCGATGGCTATGGTCTGGCCTCCATAAAGTCTGAAGGACAGCAAACTGGCAATTTGTTTAGAAAGTTTGGAGTCCCTTGGTCTACGGCAGTGGTTTTCAACCCTGTCCTCAAGTAACTCCAGCAGGCCACGTTTGCACGTTTTTCTTTATCTTGCACAGGTGCTTTAAAGTCAATGGCTTGGTATTTTTTTGCTAATTCTTTTCTATTACATTTTTCATTAGCATTCAAAATTAGCCCATGCAGGGGCCAAACCTTTGCCCATGCAGGGGCAGTTCTTCTGATGCAACAACATATCACAACAGGGCAATGGCTTGGTATTTTGGACAACTATTTTATCCAAGAGAAATTCCCAAAACGTGGCCTGTTGGGGATACTTAAGGACAGGGTTGAGAACCACTGATCTACAGCATACTATTCCTCACAGGCACACCAGTTGTCTACTCATTGTATATTGACCCTTGCTAAGACTCCAGACCAGGGTTTCTCAATCCGGGTTCCTTCAGAGGTTTCTAGAGGTTCCTTGAGCGATGAGCAGTTTCTGCCCCATCAGCTCCCACTGATACCAGTGATCTGTAAAGAGGTAATTTTTTCCAGTGACCACAAGTGTAAGGAGCATTCTTCCCACTGACCATCACACTAATGTATCATGAGTTGTGGATATAGGAATTTTTAGTAGAGGTTCCCTGAGACCAGAAAGTTATTTCAAGGGTTCCCTCTGTGTTGAAAAGGTTGAGAAAGACTGATCTAGACTGTGCTCTGTAGCTGTCATTTTTTCCATATCTGGCTTAATTCAGTAACCTAAAACTCACATGTTCCATGCCATAATGGTCATGGGGCTGATCTTCAGCTCCCAATGGTGCTCACTTTAGAGACTATTGATCATTAAAGTTCAGTGAATGGAGCCAACTACAAGGAAGTTGTGTCTCAGGTGACCGGTCATTTTACGCTGGCCATACACTGATCGAAAGTTGGCTGGTTCCACAGGGACAGCTTTGATCAACATAAAAGAAAAAAGGCTAAGGTTCAATAAATTTGATATTTTCTTGGAACACCAGACTCCGGACTCCATTGAGCCTTGTGGAAATGACAGATAATCATGATGAACGTAAAGTGTAACTAATGCCGTGTACACACGATCAAACAATCCGGTGGAAAAGTCCGGCAAACTCAAGTCCGCCAAACAATCCCCCCGTGTGTAGCCTCCGGCATACTTTTTTGACCCGAAAGTACGGCGGACTTAGAATGCCGTGTTGCACTCCAATCTTCCCGCCGGACTCGCATTTCGGCGGACAATCCAGCCGTGTGTATGCCAGTCCGCCATACTTTTGAAATGAGCGGACTTTTCCCGCCCGGAGAAAAGTCCGCTCATTTTGAGCAGGTCTCCAGGTAGGCGGGGCCCGCGAAGGAGACGTCGCTGGCCCCGCCGCCTGGTATGGACTTAAAGAGGAACCCCAACGCCGAAAAAAATCGGCGTGGGGTCCCCCCCCCCCCCCCCCCCAAGTCCACAAAAGACCCTTGTCCGAACACGCTACCCGGCCGGCCAGGAAAGGGGGGGCGAGCGAGCGCCCCCCCCCCCCCTCCTGAGCCGTACCAGGCCGCGTGCCCTCAACATGGGGGGTGCCGTGGGGAAGGGGAGGCCGCGCGGCCCCCCCACCCCAAAGCACCTTGTCCCCATGTTGATGAGGACAAGGGCCTCTTCCCGACAACCCTGGCCGTTGGTTGTCGGGGTCTGCGGGTGGGGGGCTTATCGGAATCCGGGAGCCCCCTTTAATAAGGGGGCCCCCGGATACCGGCCCCCCCACCCTATGTGAATGAGTATGGGGTACAATGTACCCCTACCCATTCACCTGTAAAATAAAAGTACAAAAAAAAAACACAACACATGAGATAAAATACTCTTTTGCCAATATATAAATATATATAGGGACAAGGGGCGGTGTCACATGGGTTGATGTGACATCGTAAGGGGGCGGGGTCACCCTTGTCCCTATATAAGTGGCAGCGCGTCCCTGGCATTGCGGTCGGAGAGATCGTCGAGTCAACATCTCCTGGAGAAGAAGAAGAACGGAAGGCGGCGACAGAAGACCGCCTGTAAAAGAGCTATAAGACGGCGCAGTGGCCCGGCAGAAGAACCGAAGAGGGGGACAAGACCCCCGAAGTCGGAAGAAGAGGCCGGCGGCGAGGAAGAAAGCCGGACTCCTCCGCTAGCAAAAGAGCTACAAGAAGATAGCGGAGGAGTCCGGCGAGAAGACCCCCGAAGACGGAAGACCCCCGGAGCTGTGCAATAAAGTATTTTATCTCGTGTGTTGTGTTTTTTTTGTACTTTTATTTACAGGTGAATGGGTAGGGGTACATTGTACCCCATACTCATTCACATAGGGTGGGGGGCTCCCGGATTCCGATAAGCCCCCCGCCCGCAGACCCCGACAACCAACAGCCAGGGTTGTCGGGAAGAGGCCCTTGTCCTCATCAACATGGGGACAAGAAGCTCTGGAGGGGACAAGGACTACATGGGTGGACATGGGTCAGCACACACATAGAGCTTCTGCAAAGAAGCACCTTCCATCTGTGCCCCAAGCCTGTACTGTGTGTATGATCCCATGTCTCTTCTCTGGAATAAAGCCCCTTCTCACACCTACCTGCTGTCTCTCCAACTTCTTTGCCAGCTTCTTCTGGGCTGCTGGATCATCGACCTGGATGTGTTCCGGGAGGCGTTTCACTGAATAAAATAGAAAATGTTATAAGTGCTGTACAGCCTCCTTCCATGGAGAGCATTGGAGACAATGGAACTGGGGCAACTCTTCTACGGAGCAGAGCAATCCATCACAACCTCCCGGAAGAAGGCTGCTCCCAGAATATCATTCTACATGGAGAGGACACAAGGTAGTGGGTCAGAGAGGTCTGGGTGTCTTGAGCTGCATCAGTAGGAAGGTGGCTGTGCGAGGGATCGAAGGAATACAAGAGGGATCTACTACATGGGACTGACTAAACAGACTTAGATGTGTGATTGGCAGTCTGGTGGTATGCTCAACAGTGTATTTAGGATTTGTGCTGCCCTAGGCCTGACTAAACTCATGCACCCCTAATTTAAATTTGACACACCCCTTCCTGCCAAGGCCATACCTCTTCCTGTTTAAGACCCACCCTGTCATCTGCAAATCACTGTGTTCTCCCGACAAGGACATATCTCCACGTCCTCCAGCCTGGTGAACATGATAGCTCCACAGTCAGTGTTGATGGGAGAATAGAGCAATTTTACATTAAAAAATTTTTCATAATCTACGGCCTGCTTAAGGGTTCTTTCACACCAGGTGCAGTGGGACTGTTTTGTGACTATTCCCACACAGCCCCACAGCACCCCAAACACAAGACAAGGAAAAATGACGGCCTGCGCTGCGGTGGTGTGCACTGTGCGCAGTACTTTTTTCCAGCTCAGCACGGGTCACCGCATGGCAGCCGATAGAACTCTATAAATGTGACAATTCAATAAAGTTTGTTTGCAAAAAAAAAAAAAATAGGATCTCTGAATGATCACTGAAACATCTCAAACTGATGTCAGAACAAATGCCAGTGCTAAGTGATAACAAAGGCACTTCCAATGGTATTCACCTGCTAAAATACCCCTAAATCACATTGGGCCAGCAGATAGGGTTGGACTAAAGCCATATCTGTGGGTTATTGGACATACAGTGCTGATCTGACCACACAGGTACCGCTCTTGGCTGTCGGTGCCACTTATCCCAGGAGGAACACCGGGGGTGGGGACCTGCCCAACTAAAGTTCCATTTGATGGTGGTCATGTGACATTCACAAACTAGTTTTATAGTCAAAGAATTAGGACTCAAATCAGGCCAAAAATTACCCCAAAGTATGTCAACACACAGACGGAAAGATCTTTAATCTGTGTATGTTTAATTACAATACATTTGCTACACGTGCTAAATAAAACAGGATTAACGTGCAAAAAGATGTAGCTATATAAAAAAATAAATAAAAAAAAAACAACTTAAGACAAATCAGAAGGTTGCAAAAACCATGAGCAAAATAAAAATAAAAATAAAGTATACGTTCAAGCTTTACTTCTCATCCAGAAGACTATAAAAGCCCGGTATTTTCACCAATACCGGAGCTCCCCAAGATTTAACCCCATCAATTCCAGGAAAACAGGAAAGATTAATTAGCGCCCAAAGTAAGACTCACAAGAAAATAATCCCGTAATCACTTTATAGATTTCTTCAAAGTTATCAAGCAGGAAGGAAACCACCTAAAAGCCCTCTTCAGATTGGTCAATGAGAATGCAAAGAAAAAACCCTCTGTTGCCGCCAGTTGTATTAAATGCCGCCGCCGGTCTGTCCGAATCTCAGTCGACGCCCTCCAGCCAGTATTCTCCTTTCTGCCTTTTTTGCCACCCCCTGAAATGGGTCGACCTTAGGGGTGTTGAATGTAAATCGCAGCATCCATGCATTGCGATTCGGGGTCAATGCTGCGACCGCTAAAAATCGATTTTGGGATGACAATGACATTATCTATATGAGCGCCGGCCCGCAGCTCCGAACGGAGCTGAAAGCACTGTGCCCTGCCTCTCCACAGAGCCATGGATGGTCAGGTGACAGTAGCTCCTGGAACCCGGAAGTCGAGCCGCGAGAGGTTTCCTCCGCTCTCCCCGGCCAACTGCAGCGGTGCCTGACTGCCTGTGCTGCTGCTCTCCCCAGGATAGCATCAAGGCTACATGTTCCATCCCCCGACGTTCTGTGCTGTGAGGCTGGGGGCTGGTGGACACTGCAGTCCCCCCGCCCATGACACTGATCCAGTGCTACATTCCTGAGTAACCCCCTGTGTGCTCCAGCAGCAATCGTTAGTTACTGTATGCACAAGTAAGTTACTTTAAAAGAAATAAACTTGATGGTGGACCTAACAAGTGACAATGCCATTTCATTAATTATGGTTTATGTATGTTTTATTGTCTTCGCGATTCACATCACAACTTCATTAATACCTTTTTTTTTTTGTATGATTTATGGTTTTGCTCATCACAGATCTCACACATGCAATGCTGCAAGTGTGGGGTCAGTGATGAGCGAAACAATAAATCATACAAAAAAAAATAAAAGGCGGTATTAATGAAGTTGTGATGTGAATCACTAAGACAATAAGACATACATAAACCATAATTAATGAAATGGCATACATTGTTTGGGGAGGCGTTACGGGGACATTGTCCGCAGTCTCTGACCCTCTCCTGCATCATGTCTGCCGTCTCTGACCCTCTCCTGCATCATGTCCGCCGTCTCTGACCCTCTCTTGCATCATGTCTGCAGTCTGACCCTCTCGTAGTATTTTGGGGGCAGTCTGGAGCTCCTCTTTAAGTTATCTGCTGTAATTCACACTTTGCTACATGCAGGGAGTGTTTTTTTATTATTATTTTTTTTTTTTTAAGAACAGATAAAATAAAAAAATTGATCTTCTGACAGGTTGAATTTTGTGGATGAAAACCGAGAGCAGTAATTGTGATTGTTAGAAATGTTTTCAATGTTTATTGTGTGACTATTAGAAAAACAATATTCCTTAGACTGATTTTTTTAAAAAAAAAACTTACTTCTGAGCACATTATTGTATTAACTTGTTGTATTGTTTTGTCTTAATTAACTCCATAGTAAGTAGGATGATTAGATTTAACTTAATATGATAGCCTAAGCATGTACGGGAACATGAATAGTAAATAACGTTGTCATGGCACAGGATGGCGCTTTATTTATGTTCCCTCAGCCAATTGAAGCATAGAGGTGTTTTTCTTGTGGGGTATGAGGAGGCGGGACACGTTCTTTTTTCGGAAGACATCTTTCTTCAGCTTTTGTCCTGTAAGCATGTCTCTCTGTTGTGGGCTACATCAGAAATACATTGTTTGCTTCTCAGAACATCTGGAGTTTTGACTGATCACAAGGGAAGTTTCCTAACAGTGATGCATCGCGGAATCGAATCGTGGACAGGATACTCTTAATCGAATCGCGAGGTCAGTGAAGATGCGCACCCCTAGTTGGCCTAGGCCAAGATACAGTGTTGGGTATACTGCACACAGACCTAGTACAAAGGGCAGCCTTTGTCCGAGTAGCATTGTCCATTGTCCCTGGAAGGCATATGGGGAAACTGCACTCCAGTGCACCAGTCTCCAGTGTCTCAGCATGTTAGAAGGAAATCAAGTTTCAAACACACAAACAACTCATACTCTTCTTCCTTCTCACTCAACACCTCCCCATGTGCCCCTGCTTTTCATTCTCTCCCCTATCTAGCTCAGCCCTCCATTCCTCCCCCTGCTCTTCCTTTTTTTCTTACTCGGCCTGCCCCCCGCTCTCCCTCCTCTCTCTCCGCTATTCCTTCTCTCCACTGTTCATCACCACTCTTCTTTCTCCTGCTCCTCTTCCTTTTCATCATCTGTCCCCACTCTCTTTCTGCCTTCCTCCCCGCCTGTCCCCACTCTTCTTTCCCACCACCTGTCCCCGCTCTCCCTTCTCTTCCCCCATTTGTCTCCACTCTCCCCCCCCCCCCCCCCCGTCTCACCTGTCTGGCTTTCCGAGGGCTGGCTCTTGGGTTTGGTTGGTGCTGGCCCCCCACCCTGCTCCGTCTTCTTGCTTTGTTTCTGTGCCCGTTCGGCTTCTTGCTTGGCTCTTCTCTCCGCCCTCAGCTCAGCCTTGCTTTTTCCTGCAGGTGGTGCCTCGGGCGTTGGCCCAGCAGCAGTTGGTGGTACCGGAGGGGCTGGTGCTGTGATGGGCAGCTGTACCTCAACTGGAAGACAAAATAGCCTGGTCAGGAAAACACACATACACCCAGAATGCCCATATAAGCCCCAGGGCAACACAGTGAAGATGGCAGGAGCAAGGAGAGCGGTGGGAGATAAATTATAGGACAACTTTACCAAAAGGTGTTAATGCCATTTATACTTTGAGCTACAATGTGATTAATGTTCATTGTGGTCACCCTGACCCGGGACACCTCCTACCACCGAGCTCAATATCAATCAGTGTAAAATAATACTTTTCTGTACAGCCCCGTCCTGCACGACATCCACGGCCTCCCCTGCTGCTGCCGCCACCGCCTTTTCCTTGTTCTTCTTCTGCTGCTTTTTCTCCTTTCGCAAGCGAAGCTTCTCCTCCTTGGACAGTTCTGGACCTTTCCCCTGGACACAGAAGACACCATTGGAGTCACCAATTCAAACATCACTAAAGACATATGTAAAATAGAATGGGCAATCAAATATTCCCCCCTCAGAATGCAAGCTGAACACTAAAACACTTTGACAGAAATCCGTAACAAATGATACAAATAAGAAGAAGTGCAGTGAAGTTATACACAGACCAATATGCGGGTGAACTACAAGTCCTAGAAAGATGAGATGATGACCCCACTGGTGAAGATCAGCAATATCAAATGAATGGTGACAGTCCAGGGGTCTCAAACTGGTGGCCCTCCAGCTTTTGCAAAACTACAAGTCCCATCACGCCTCTGCCTGTGGGAGTCATGCTTGTAACTGTCAGCCTTGCAATGCCTCGTGGGACTTGTAGTTTTGCAACAGCTGGAGGGCCACCAGTTTGAGACCCCTGTGTCAGACCCTCCACCTTTACTCTAAGCTCACCTCAGAGCCTGGAGAGCTGTGGCCCTGCTGATTAAGTTCAGACGAACGAAACACGTACGGGGAAGGAGCCATGCACAGATGACGTCACCTGCTGCCATCCTTTGGAGACACTCGGCACACTGTTATGCTATATGCCTGTATTTGTTCTTATTCATGTGGGTAGTCCGTGTTGGGCCTTAATACATTTTAATTGGTTGCTTAGTGAGCACTTAGATCTCCTCTCTTTATCTCTATACGGTTTGATGCCCCCACTGATGTTATCGATCTGAAAGAGGAGTTTAAACTGACCCATTTCTACTGCCTACCTTGTGTGTGGGACCTGATTGTATGACTACCTGTTAGCTCTGGGGTCCATGCTCCGAGGTGAGCGGAAAACTTAGATTGAAGGTGTAGGGTCTGTCACCATTCATTTGATATTGCTGATCTTCACCGGTAGAGTCATCGTCTCATCTTTCTGGGACTTGTAGTTCACCAGCATATTGGGCTGTTTTATTGCGCTGCACTTCTTATTTTTATCACTAAAGACACCCTCATTCATGAAAATCCCCAGCACAGACACCACCAGAGATACCCCCCTCTCATGAGAGTACCCATCATAAGCACCACCAGAGACAACCTCACTCCGTCTCCTCATCACCAGAGACATCTCTCATTGCAGGCACCCCTGTGTGTGAACATGAGATGTACTCTTCCTCCCTCCTGGGTGTACCACCATTCTCCAGGCGTACCCTTCCTCCCCCAACTGCCCCCCCTTTATCAAGTGTACCCCTTTCTCCCCCAGGTGTATACCCCCCACCATCAGGTGAACACCTTCTCCTAGATGTACCCTTCATCTGTCAAGTGTACCCCCATCCCTCAGGTGTACCCTTCCTCTCCCTGGTGTACCCCTATCTACCAGGTGCACTCTTCCACCCCCTAGTATACCTTTCTTCCATCAGGTGTATCCCCCATCCCCCAGGTGTACCCTTCCTTCCCCTGGTGTACTTTTCTTCCACAAGGTGTACCCCTATGCACCGGGTGTATCCCTTTTCCTTAGCATACCTTTCTTCCATCAGGTGTACCCCCTTCCCCTAGGTGTACCCTTCCTCTCCCAGGTGTACCCTTCCCCATTGCTCCTGGCTGTGTCTGGGGCCTAAGTGAGAACCCGACTCCCTGTTATTATGACCCTCATTGTGTACAGATGCATGATGGCTCTAGGTTGGGGGGAGTGACACACACAGTACAATACCTTGACCGGGTGAGACTCCACCATCTTGTTCTTCCCTCCACCTGAGAGAAGAGAGGAGAACATTATTATCTCATCATAGACACAACTCCACCTGAATATAACAGTACAGACACAACACCCCCTTCCCCTAATATGACATCCAATGACAGTACAGATACAACACCCCCCCCAATATGACATCCAATGACAGTACAGACACAACCCCCCCCAATATGACATCCAATGACAGTACAGACACAACACCCCCCCCAATATGACATCCAATGACAGTACAGACACAACACCCCCTTCCCCTAATATGACATCCAATGACAGTACAGATACAACACCCCCCCCCCCCCAATATGACATCCAATGACAGTACAGACACAACCCCCCCCAATATGACATCCAATGACAGTACAGACACAACACCCCCCCCCCCCAATATGACATCCAATGACAGTACAGACACAACACCCCCCCCCCCCCCCAATATGACATCCAATGACAGTACAGACACAACACCCCCCCCCCCCCCCAATATGACATCCAATGACAGTACAGACACAACACCCCCCCCCCCCCAATATGACATCCAATGACAGTACAGACACAACACCCCCCCCCCCCCCCAATATGACATCCAATGACAGTACAGACACAACACCCCCCCCCCCCCCCAATATGACATCCAATGACAGTACAGACACAACACCCCCCCCCCCCAATATGACATCCAATGACAGTACAGACACAACACCCCCCCCCCCCCAATATGACATCCAATGACAGTACAGACACAACACCCCCCCCCCCAATATGACATCCAATGACAGTACAGACACAACACCCCCCCCCCCCCCCAATATGACATCCAATGACAGTACAGACACAACACCCCCCCCCCCCCCAATATGACATCCAATGACAGTACAGACACAACACCCCCCCCCCCCCAATATGACATCCAATGACAGTACAGACACAACACCCCCCCCCCCCCCCCAATATGACATCCAATGACAGTACAGACACAACACCCCCCCCCCCCCCCAATATGACATCCAATGACAGTACAGACACAACACCCCCCCCCAATATGACATCCAATGACAGTACAGACACAACACCCCCCCCCAATATGACATCCAATGACAGTACAGACACAACACCCCCCCCAATATGACATCCAATGACAGTACAGACACAACACCCCCCCCAATATGACATCCAATGACAGTACAGACACAACACCCCCCCCAATATGACATCCAATGACAGTACAGACACAACACCCCCCCCAATATGACATCCAATGACAGTACAGACACAACACCCCCCCCCCAATATGACATCCAATGACAGTACAGACACAACACCCCCCCCCAATATGACATCCAATGACAGTACAGACACAACCCCCCCCCCCAATATGACATCCAATGACAGTACAGACACAACACCCCCCCCAATATGACATCCAATGACAGTACAGACACAACATCCCCCCCCAATATGACATCCAATGACAGTACAGACACAACACCCCCCCCCCCCCAATATGACATCCAATGACAGTACAGACACAACACCCCCCCCAATATGACATCCAATGACAGTACAGACACAACACCCCCCCAATATGACATCCAATGACAGTACAGACACAACATCCCCCCTAATATGACATCCAATGACAGTACAGACACAACACCCCCCCTAATATGACATCCAATGACAGTACAGACACTACACCCCCGCCTAATATGACATCCAATGACAGTATGGACACAACACTCCCCCCCCCCTAATATGACATCCAATGACAGTACAGACACTACACCCCCGCCTAATATGACATCCAATGACAGTACAGACACTACACCCGCCTAATATGACATCCAATGACAGTACAGACACTACACCCGCCTAATATGATATCCAATGACAGTACAGACACTACACCCCCCTAATATGATATCCAATGACAGTACACCATCATACAGCTGGGTACACGCTAGAAGGTTTTCTCTCTCAACCCAGCAGGCTTAATGAAAAATAAGTACCAGAGAGATGAGAGGTGGCCGTACTAAGCAAGTGATGTCAGTGCCGCCATCTCGCCCCCCTTTGTGCTATTGCGTCCTGAAGACCCCCCCTTAGAATTGCCACCTCATCCCTTTTAACCTGAACACCTATGAATTACATGGGCTCTGAGGCTAATTTAAAGCGGGAGTCCACCGGGACTGTTTTTTTTTTTTTTTTTTTAAAGTCAGCAGCTACAAATACTGCAGCTGCTGACTTTTAAAATAGTGACACTTACCTGTCCAGCGCGCCCGCGATGTCGGCACCCGAAGCCGATCTCTAGATCGACACTCGGGTGCTGCCGCCGCCATCTTGGGTATGGGAATCAGGAAATGGAGCCTTTCGGCTTCATTTCCCGGTTCCCTACTGCGCATGCGCGAGCCGCGCTGCGCAATGAGGATGGTCCCCGCTGCCTCTGGGATCTGTGTGTTTCCCAGCAGGCAGCGGGGCACTTGCGGGAAGGGGCGGGCACTTGCGGAAAGGGGCGTAAGTTACGCCCCTTTCCGCAGAGAGCTATCCCGGAAGTGGGTGCAGAGTACCTGGATTATCCAGGTAACTGCACCCCCCTCCCCCCCGAAAGGTGCCGATTGTGGCACCGGAGGGGGGGGAGGGTTCCGATGAGTGGAAGGTCCACTTTAGGGTGGACCTCCGCTTTAATGCTGATAAAGAGCAAAGTCAGTTTATTTACAACCTTAACCATCCACAGAACCCGTGTAAGGCCCGATTCACACCTATGGCATTTTTAGTGCTTTTTGCACTGCGGTCCATATAACATGGCTTCCTATGGAACTCGTTCTGCAAAAATGCCATAAGTTTGAATCCGGCCTGATAAATATGTGTTCGGGTTTAAAGGGTTGATGTGAGAACTCTACTCCCCCCCATAGAGCACACCGATCACAGCCATTGGACGATAGGCAGAGGTGAGACATCTGCCGCAAGCACCGCCACCAATGTTGGCCACTTTCTGGTATAGCAGCCCGACGTCAGTGTTATATACACATGAGATGACAATGGTGGTGTGTGTGCGCGCGTGGGGAGAGAGAGCGAGAGAGATAAATGACACAGGTCGGTATACAACACACACCCCGGTAATCCCCTCTTCTCACCCGGAGGATCGGGTCCCTCCATCTTCCTGTCGGCTCCTCCTCCTAACCGGCCCGTCACTGTGCGACCACGAGGAGACAGGCGGAAGAGGAGATCACATGGCCGAGTGATAACAACACGTCACCAAACAGCGACAGGACCAAGGGGCGGAGACTGAGGGAAGGGGGGCGGGGATATGACTGTATCGCTTTCAATAGAGTTATTACAGAATACAGTCCCCGATCAAATCTTGCTATAGAAGATCTCAATGCGGAGTATTAGAGTAGGCGGAGTGCGGCTGAGCTGGAATCACAGTGGGCGTGGCTAAATGACAGCTGGCGGGTCTGGTAGTATTGGTGTGGGCAGGGCCAGTGTCAGAGTGGGCGGCGCTGGTGTGACAGGGTGGCGGAGCTGTATCGGAGTGGGCGGGGCTAAACTGACAGTGTGGGCGGAGATGGAGTTCGAGGGGCTGACGTTACAGGGTGTCTGAGTGGGCGGAGCTGGCATCAAAGTAAGAGGGGCTGACGTTACTGGTTGGCTGAGCTGGTATCTGAGTGGGTGGAGCTGACATCAAGTAGGAGGAGCTGACGTTACAGGTTGGCTGGGCTGGCATCTGAGTGGGCGGAGCTGGCATCAGAGTAGGAGGGGCTGAAGTTACTGGTTGGCTGGGCTTGTATCTGAGTGGGCGGAGCTGGTATCAGAGTAGGAGGGGGCTGACATCTGAGTGGGCGGGGCTGGTATCTGAGCGGGCGGAGCTGGCATCAGAGTAGGAGGGGCTGACGTTACTGGATGGCTGGGCTGGTATCAGGGTGGGCGGAGCTGGCATCAGAGTAGGAGGAGCTGACGTTACTGGTTGGCTGGGCTGGTATCTGAGTGGGAGGAGCTGACGTTACTGGTTGGCTGGGCTGGTATCTGAGTGGGAAGAGCTGACATCAGAGTAGGAGGAGCTGACGTTACAGGTTGGCTGAGCTGGTATCCGAGTGGGCGGAGCTGGCATCGGAGTAGGAGGGGCTGATGTTACAGGTTGGCTGGGCTGGAATCTGAGTGGGCGGAGCTGGCATCAGAGTAGGAGGGGCTGACATCTGAGTGGGTGGGGCTGGTATCTGAGTGGGCGGAGCTGGCATCAGAGTAGGAGCGGCTGACGTAACAGGTTGGTTGGGCTGGTATCTGAGTGGGCGGAGCTGAAATCAGAGTAGGGGGGGCTGGCATCTAAATGGGCGGGGCTGGTATCTGAGTGGGCGGAGCTGGCATCGGAGTAGGAGGGGCTGATGTTACAGGTTGGCTGGGCTGGTATCTGAGTGGGCGGAGCTGGCATCAGAGTAGGAGGGGCTGACATCTGAGTGGGTGGGGCTGGTATCTGAGTGGGCGGAGCTGGCATCAGAGTAGGAGCGGCTGACGTACCAGGTAGGTTGGGCTGGTATCTGAGTGGGCGGAGCTGGAATCAGAGTAGGAGGGGCTGGCATCTAAATGGGCGGGGCTGGTATCTGAGTGGGCGGAGCTGGCATCAGAGTAGGCGGGGCTGACGTTACTGGATTGCTGGGCTGGTATCTGAGTGGGAGGAGCTGACATCAGAGTAGGAGGAACTGACGTTACAGGTTTGCTGAGCTGGTAGCTGAGTGGGCGGAGCTGGCATCAGAGTAGGAGGGGCTGATGTTATAGGTTGGCTAAGCTGGTATCTGAGTGGGCGGAGCTGGTATCACAGTAGGAGGGGCTGATGTTACTGGTTGGCTGGGCTGGTTTCTGAGTGGGCGGAGCTGGCATCAGAGTAGGAGGGGCTGATGTTACAGGTTGGCTGGGCTGGTATCTGAGTGGGCGGAGCTGACATCAGAGTAGGAGGAGCTAAAGTTAAAGGGTGGCTGGGCTGGCGTCTGAGTGGGCGGAGCTGGCATCAGAGTAGGAGGGGCTGACGTTACTGGTTGGCTGAGCTGGTATCTGAGTGGGTGGAGCTGGCATCTGAGTAGGAGGAGCTGACGTTACAGGTTGGCTGGGCTGGTATCTGAGTGGGCGGAGCTGGCATCAGAGTAGGAGGGGCTGGCATCTAAATGGGCGGGGGTGGTAGCTGAGTGGGCGGAGCTGGCATCAGAGTAGGAGGGGCTGGTATCTGAGTGGGCGGAGCTGGCATCAGAGTAGGAGCGGCTGACGTTACAGGTTGGCTGGGCTGGTATCTGAGCGGGCGGAGTTGACATCCGAGTAGGAGGGGCTGACGTTACAGGATAGCTGGGCTGGTATCTGAGTGGGAGGAGCTGGCATCAGAGTAGGAGGGGCTGAAGTTACTGGTTGGCTGGGCTGGTATCTGAGTGGGCGGAGCTGGCATCAGAGTAGGAGGGGCTGACGTTACAGGTTGGCTGGGCTGGTAGCTGAGTGAGCGGAGATGGCATCAGGGTAGGAGGGGCTGACATCTGAGTGGGCGGGGCTAGTATCTGAGTGGGCGGAGCTGGCATCAGAGTAGGAGAGGCTGACGTTACAGATTGGCTGGGCTGGTATCTGAGCGGGCGGAGCTGACGTTACAGGTTGGCTGGGCTGGTATCTGAGCGGGCGGAGCTGGCATCAGAGTAGGAGGGGCTGACGTTACAGGTTGGCTGGGCTGGTATCTGAGTGCGCAGAGCTGGTATCACAGTAGGAGGGGCTGATGTTACTGGTTGGCTGGGCTGGTATCTGAGTGGGCGGAGTTGGCATCAGAGTAGGAGCGGCTGACGTTACAGGTTGGCTGGGCTGGTATCTGAGTGGGCGGAGCTGGAATCAGAGTAGGAGGGGCTGGCATCTAAATGGGCGGGGCTTGTATCTGAGTGGGCGGAGCTGGCAGCAGAGTAGGAGCGGCTGACGTTACAGGTTGGCTGGGCTGGTATCTGAGTGGGCGGAGCTGGAATCAGAGTAGGAGGGGCTGGCATCTAAATGGGCGGGGCTTGTATCTGAGTGGGCGGAGCTGGCATCAGAGTAGGAGCGGCTGACGTTACTGGATGGCTGGGCTGGTATCTGCGTGGGCAGAGCTGGTATCACAGTAGGAGGGGCTGATGTTACTGGTTGGCTGAGCTGGTATCTGAGTGGGCGGAGCTGGCATCAGAGTAGGAGGGGCTGATGTTATAGGGTGGCTGGGCTGGTATCTGAGTGGGCGGAGCTGGTATCAGAGTAGGAGGGGCTGATGTTACTGGTTGGCTGGGCTGGTAGCTGAGTGGGCGGAGCTGCCATCAGAGTAGGCGGGGCTGATGTTACAGGGTGGCTGGGCTGGCATATGAGTGGGCGGAGCTTGTATCGGAATAGGAGAGGCTGGCACCTGAGTGGGCGGGGCTGGTATAAGAGTAGAAGGGGCTGATGTTACTGGTTGGCTGGGCTGGTATCTGAGTGGGCGGAGCTGGTATCAGAGTAGGAGGAGCTGTCATCTGAGTGGGCGGGGCTGGTGTAAGAGTAGGAGGGGCTGATGTTACAGGTTGGCTGGGCTGGTATCTGAGTGGGCGGAGCTGGAATCAGAGTTGGAGCGGCTGGCAACTGAGTGGGCAGAGCTGGTTTCAGAGTAGGAGGGGCTGATGTTACTGGTTGGCTGGGCTGGTATCTGAGTGGGCGGAGCTGGTATCAGAGTAGGATAAGCTGACGTTACAGGGTGGCTGGGCTGGTTTCCGAGTGGGTGGAGCTAGCATCAGAGTAGGAGGAGCTTACGTTAGAGTGGACGGAGACAGGATGACAGAGTGCCTCTGCTGGTATCAGAGTGGGCGGAGCTGGCAGCAAAGCGAGTGGAGCTAATATATTGGTGGGCGGGGCTGATATCAGAGTGGGCGGAGCTGAAATGACAGTATGGCAGGGCTGGTATCCGAGTGGGCGTGGCTAATATGACAGTGTGGGCGGAGATAGAACCAGAGCGGACGGAGCTAATGTCTGGGGGCGGGGCTTTTATCAGAGTGGATGGAGACAGGATGACAGAGTGGCTCTGCTGGTATCAGAGCGGGTGAGGCTGATATAAGAGTGGGCGGAGCTGGTATCAGATTGGGTGGAGCCAATATACCAGTGGGTGGAACTGATATCAGAATGGGCGGAGCTGGTATCAGAGTGGGCGGGCCAATATAACAGTGGGTGGAACTGATATCAGAATGGGCGGAGCTGGAATGACAGTATGACTGACTGAGCATGTACCAGAGTGGGTGAAACTGATGCCAGAGTGGGCGGTACTGGTATTAGTGTGGGCGGAGCCCGAATGACAGTATGACTGAGCTGGTATCAGAGTGGGCGGAGCTATTATTAAAATGAGTGAAGCTGAAATGATAGATATGACAGTGGGCTGAGATAATATCTAGATTCTAGGACAATCAAGGGGCTCAATATGGGCCTAACTATATGTAATGTGCACGGCTTTTGCTACTACTGTCGATTTCTTTGTTTCTTCTTCCTGCTTTGCAGGGAGAAGAAACAGAGAGATCGTTCCTTCTGTACAGATCTCTGCATTGATTGTCACAGTTTTTTTTTTTTTGCGCATTTGCACGTTTTGTCATACGCTTTTTTTTTTCAAATGAAAAGAATGTAAAAAAAAAAAAAAAACTAAATGTAATGTAGCGGCCACAACCCTTGCAGGGCGGCCTTGGCTTATTGGGCTTACCGGTTACCTCCTCTTGGCCTGCTCTTCCACATCTAGGGGTTCCCAGGGTTGATACCCAACGACTTGAACACTGACACGGAGAAAGTCCTTTTTCAAAAGGTTTTATTTTGCAGTAGTAACATCCAATAACACAGTCTCTCATGGGAACAGAGGGCAAGAACTCAGGCACCTTGAACTGCAGGTCTAGCAAAGTCTCTAATTCCATCCAGAGAGTAGCCACTCACAGCTGGGTACTTCAAGGCTGAACAGATCTCTAGCCAGAGATCATGGCAGTCAGCACGTTGACTAAAAACTCGAAGCAATCATATGAACGTATGCAAGTTGTAACTAAAGTTGAACAGGAACCTCCTCAGTACCTAGAATATGTCCTGTCTCCTCAATGGTACTGGAAAAGCGTGAATTCGTCAATGTCCTTCCCAATTCAGTAACCAGGCACTTTCCAGGATGCCACTTGCCGGCCCTCCTCCGAAGAGTCCTCCCCCGGTCACTTCAACGAGCTCTGGTGCCTCTCCAAGCTGAGAGCACACCCGGACACCTTGAATCCTCCCTCAGTTACTGCGCCTGGGACCAGCTGGTTCCGAGATTCGACTGCGTTCTGCCTAACGACACTGATCTCTTCTCCCTGTGATCGCGAGCGCTGATGAGTGACGTGTCACATGTAGCCACGCCCCCCCACAATTAGAATCACTCCCTAGGACACACGTAACCCCTACAGCGTCACCTAGTGGTTAACCTCTTCACTGCCAATCATATTTACACAGTAATCAATGCATTTTTAACTGCTGTATAAATGTAAATGGTCACAAAATAGCACCAAAAGTGTCCAACGTGTCCACCATAATGTCGCAGTCACGATAAAAATCGCTGATTGCCGCCATTACTAGTAAAAAAAAAAAAGAATAAAAATGTTATAAATCTATCCCCTATTTTGTAGACGCTATAACTTTTGTGCAAAACAATCAATATACACTTATTGTTATTTTTTTAACCAAAAATATGTAAAAGAATAAATATTGGCCTAAACTGAGGAAAAAAAATGTTTTTATATATATTTTTGGGGGGAGATTTATTATAGCAAAAAGTAAAAAATAATGCGTTCTTTTTTTTCAAAACTGTCGCTCTTTTTTTGTTTATAGTGCAAAATATAAAAACCGCATAGGTGATCAAATACCACCAAAAGAAAGCTCTATTTGTAGGGGAGAAAAAAAACATAAATTTTGTTTGGGAGCCACGTCGCATGACAGCGCAATTGTCAGTTAAAGCGGCGCAGTGCCGAATCGCAGAAAGTGCTCTGGTCTTTGGCCAGCCAAATGATCCGGGGCTAAAGTGGTTAAGTGTAGCTCCAGCCAAAAAATCTAATTTTAAGCTTTTTGGAAAACATAGGGAAGGGTTATCACCCCTGTAACATTTTTTTTTGCTGTCTGTGCACCTCTTCAGAAGATTTCACCTCACTTTCTGTCCGAATGGCAATTGGATTTAGAAAATGTGGGGTTTTTAAGGGAACAAGGATTGGTGATAAAGCATCAGTGCAGAGGAGACACGTTTTTCCCATATTAACTCTTAGACCCCTTTCACACCACACTGCCCTTTGCGTTGGCGGTAAAACGACGCTATTTTTAGCGGCGTTTTAACGCCGGATTTGCGGCGCATTTCGGCCGCTAGCGGGGCGCTTTTACCCCCCGCTAGCGGCTGTGAAAGGGTTAAAACCACCGGCAATGCTCCACAATAGCGGCGTTTTGCCAGCGGCATTACAGCGCTGCCCCATTGATTTTAATGGGGAGCAGTGGTGGAGGAGCGGTAAACACACCGCTCCTTCACCGCTCCAAAGAAGCTGCTGGCTGGACTTTTTCTGACGTCCTGCCAGCGCATCGCTGTAGTGTGAAAGCCCTCGGGGCTTTCACACTACACACAATGGTGCAGCTTCTTTAGGGCGGATTGCAGGAGCTATTTCTAACGCTATAGCACCTGCAAAACGCCCTGGTGTGAAAGGGGTGTAACAGGAGAGAATTTCCCTTCCTAGGGGTAGATTTCATCTCACTTCCTGTTGTCTCCTTCCGTTTGCAAGTAGGAGTCGTTTGTAAGTTGGAAGTTTGTAACTAGGGGGACCGCCTGTAGTTGTAGCAGCCAGGGTCCCCGTAATGATTTTCGAAATCGTGTCCCCAGAATGATATTGGGGACTTTTACTTGGCCTGTGGGATTTAATTCCTTGCCGCCTGCGCTATAGCCAAAAGACAGCATTGATGGATGTCCTCTCGTGATTGCCCTGTCCGGGCACCTCCTGCAGAGCGCTCTGTGGTCAGGCTGTCCTTCGGACTCAACTGATCACAGATCGGGGTGAAGGGCCAATCACAGCAGCTCTTTACCAAGTGATCAGCTGTGTCCAATGACAACTGATCACATGACGCTGAAGACATGAGGAGAGCTTGTGACTGGCTTCCGTTAGAGCAGTGGTTCTCAACTCCTGTCCTCAGGACCCACTAACAGGCCAGATTTTAAGTATTACCTTGGGAGAGATGCAGACTGGAATACTGCAATCACTGAGCAGAAAATGATAACTGAAATACATCACAGGTGATAGTCTGTGGGGGAATCCCATGCCGTTTTTTCAATGACTTTTATGTGTATTACCGGGACCGACAATTCATTGTAGCCGCAAGTACTTTTAAATGACATTTTTTCCTTTAGAAATGTCATTTTGTGCAGGGACTGTTCTAAACACGGGAAACATGCACCACTTTACAGGCATATTATAGACACCCCCAGGTCAGAAATTTAAAGGAATATTTCACTTTTATTGTTTCGCTTTAAGCATTATTAAAATCACTGCTCCCGAAAAAAACGGCCCTTTTTATAACTTTTTTTTGCATTGATACATGTCCCCTGGGGCAGGACCCAGGTCCCCAAACACTTTTTATGACAATACCATGCATGTAAGCCTTTAAAATTAGCACTTTTGGTTTCTCTTTTTTTTAAAGGGTGCCCTGTGGCTTTCGAATTTGCCACGAACACCCCAAATTGTTCGCTATTTGGCGAACAGGCAAACACCTGATGTTCTAGTCCAACTTATGTTCGAGTCAACATCTGGCTCATCCCTAGTGTCTATAAATGACATTGCTGAACATAATCATTGGCCAATGTGGGATCTTCTGCCTGAAACTAGACACGTGCGCTTTGTTTTGTTCTGAATCGAAATTCAGACAAACGGTTCGGTATTTGGATGTATCGGAAGCTCCAAAATTACAATGTTAACGAATTTAAAAGAATTCGAAACAGAGCTAAAAATTTTAATTTCTGAATAGAAGAGAACAGAATAAAGAAATAGAAAAGAATAGAGCTAAACAGAAAATAGAATAACCGTCTTCTGAAAGCGAAATAGAATAATCAAATTGGAATATAATAGAATTGAAAAATAAAGCCATCTTCCAAAATCCGAAGGAAAAAAAAAAAAGAAGTAGATAGAATAAAATAGAACCAAACCATCAGCTATCTAGTGATTAGTAAACTGCAATACAGTTAATGTTTGCTTATGGGTTTAATACAGTTTTAACCTGGTATACTGCCACCTACTGGAGACTTGAGAAATGAGCTTGTATATTCACTTTACATTGAGTGCAATAGATACTTTTATTTTTATTGAGTTTTAATAAATACTACACTCAGGTAATGGTGCTCTTTTTTTTCCCCTTTCGGCATTTACTGTGTAGGCATCAAATTTGTTTAGCTTTTCAGTCCTAGGCATTGGAGATACCACCAGGTTCACAAAGGTCGCACTTGCCACTGGGCCATTCCGCCATCATAGAGGGGCTCCAGGGCAACAGGAAGGGGGCCCACTGCAAAACACGTGAAAGGGTCCCGCTGCAGTTCACACTGCTATGACCCCCAAAGTCGTGCAACTTGACTTGCTTGAGATTTCCTTGCAATTTTTGGGATTTAACATTGCAGTCTATGGCACTCAAATCAATTAAGGCGGCACCTATTAAACATTAATGTATTGTATCATGATGTATGTCCTAGAATGTAATGCACTTACCTGTAATTTTGTTATTCATAGATGTATTTTGATTTCATAAAGTGTGATCCTTCCCGACTACTGCACCCTGACGAAGGGAGGTCTGTGTCCCAAAACATGTCGGTCTGTCTGGATTATGTGGAAATACAGCTTCAAGTCTCATCCAATTTGTATTTGGTTGGATATTTTGTGATTTCTATGTTTGTATATATGTATATTGGTTTCAATAAAATTATCTATTTTGTAATTCTTGTACTTTGTTGCCTTTAAAGTCCCACCCTATTGGGGGGGGGGGGGTAGTTCTCTCTTTTAGAATTTGTCATACAAGGGATGTTGGCAACTTTTTAGTGATATAGTTGGATATTCTTTTATTTATTTCTATTAAAAATGAATGTTTTGACTTGTCATGCGACAATATGTCACAAGTCGCATGACACGTCACGACAGTGTGCAATGGGGCTGATAAAGGGCATCAGCGGGAAAAGGGCCCCCAGGATCAGTGGGAAGGGCCCTGGCCTAGGGTTGCCACCTATTCTTCAAGCCAAAACACAAACACTTTAATGGAGTGCGAAAGTTTTTTAATTTTTTTTGTAGCATACAAAACACAAACATAGTACAAATAAATGCAAATCTTTAAAAAATAAATTGTGCTGCATCAAAATGCATGGTAATTTTGTAAGCATGCGCTTTGCCGCAGGTGAAGAAGCGCAAAAAGCAAGGTGTGTGGTTGTGCCATTAAGACTTAATGGTACCACTGCGCACCTGCAAAAGGGCCGTGTGTGTTTTTTTGTGCAAAAATATTCTCTTAGGGTAGGGGTAATCAATTAAGATTCAAGGAGGTCCGAAATGCGCTACAATAAAAACATAAAAGTAGGTCAATCACATCCACATTTCAAGTAAAAGCAAATAAAACCACCTTACATCAGAGCCCCTCAGTACATTTGGCTTCCCCATCAGAGTTCTCCCACCCGTCACAGTCCTCCCTTACATCAGGTGTCCCTCCCGCATCAGAGTTGCCCCCTTACCCCCTGTACTCACAGATCACAAACAGCAAAGGCAGCTCCCCCTTCATCTCTCCAGTTGTGATAAGTCACATAAGGGGAGAGAGGAAGGACAAGCTGTCTTCACTTCCCTGAAGTAAGTTATGCACATGGCACCCCCATCCCTCCAATAAACCATTGTGCCCAGGGTGGCCGTCCCTCCTCCTGTCCATCCCCTGTCCCAGCCCTGTACATCACCCACCTAATCCCACAACACTATCCAAAAAATGTTGGAGACGCACTTAGCCCTTGTACACACGGTCGGATATTCCGACGGAAAATGTCCGATCAGTCCATGTTGTCGGATAATCCGACCATGTGTGGGCTCCATTGGACTTTTTCCGTCGGACTGTTCGACCAACAAAGTTTGAGAGCTGGATATAAAATTTTCTGACAACATGATCCGATCGGACTTTGTCCAATCGTTTGTAGAGAATTCCGATCGGACAAAGTGCCATGCATGCTCAGATTAAATTACAAGACCAAAGCTATTGGCTACTAGCCTGAACTTAGTCCCGTCGTACTGAAACGAACGTCACCACGTTCTGAACGATCGGATTTTCCAACAACTTTGTCCGACCGTGTGTATGCAACACCAGTTTCGGACAAAATCCGTCGGAAAAAATGTGACAGATTTTGTGGTCGGAATGTCCGACCGTGTGTACAAGGGCTTAGTGAAACATCAGCTCATGATAAACTGACCCTTTTGTGCATCTGGTTATCTACAACACTTGATTTTGGATAGATGGGGATGCAATAAGTTCACTTAAACCATTCAGCAATACTTGGTATTGTCCTATAAGGAGGAGCCTGTTTCAACGAGCTACATATTTTGCAGTATGCTGATAGAAAACCAGTTTTGGATAGTGTTGGCCGATATCTGATCCTCCAACTAAAATACTGTTGGTATCTCTTCTCATCTTTATCCAAACCCAGAAGATATTCAGCCAGTAATTTGGGAGATGAAAAGTCGTCAACATGAATAAAAGCGTTGGGTGAAATGAAGCGCTCATAATTTTTACGTGGAGGACCCATGACAATGGGCACACTTCCTACCATCAGTGAATTCTTCCAGAACTTTTCCGTGATGTAATCCTCATGTATGGAATTCTCAAAGGCGAGGTAGAACTTATATCTGGCCAGAGTTTGCAAAGTCTCATTTCGCGGAAGAGGCAAGGCATATTTTCCATAGACATCGATTGGAATGTATTTCTTTAACTCCTCGTAGTATTGGGTTCTCCTGTACTTTGTGTTCCAGTTGCTCACCGCCCAGGCCACCAACTTTGACTTTTGGGGGATTGTAAAATTTCCTTTTCGATCAACTTTTTCTAGCCATCCACTCGGAACATATATATCTGAATCAAGTCGGTAGGACATTGTGAGGTTGATTTTGTCATCCAGGAGCTTTAAATTTGGGCAGTTGGTTGGAGACTCCTTACTAAACCAGATCCAGTATTGGTCAGATGGTCTTGGCTCTGGAGGTAAAAGTTTTTCTGACTTATATACATCCCGGTGACTAATAACAACTGCATCTGCTATGGAGTATGCATTTCGGTCCACGGTGTAGAAACAACCAGCATTTTCCTTTCTTGGACACCTATTTAGAGGAAACTGATAACCTAATGGCCACGTCCAAACTAAGATGGTCAGCAGACTTCTATTGAAGGTCTGCAATGTCTGAGTTGCTGGCTTTGTCACAGTCGATCGGTTTGATGTCACTGAGAACTCTGTCACAAAGTCTGATGTCACCTTTGGCCTGTGTTGGATTTCAACATTTGTGACCGATTGTCTTTCTACACGATAGTAGGCAAGTGCAACATAGGAAATGGTTCCCAGTAACAACATGCCGAAGTAGACCAAAGTCACTTTTGAGGATTGTTTTACGAAATCCATATGGAACTGAAGCGGGTTCTTGTTTATGACTTTTACATGAGAACTCAGATTTAATATTTAGCTCTGTGTTCCTGGGGAAAAAAAAAAAGAAAAGTAAAGAAACATAAGTGGCATGTAGAAACATTTATGGCAACATCTTGAAAAGTGTCCACAGTGCATAGACCCAACAGACCTTTAGAGGACTACCTTATGTGTGTCTTATCAAATGAAATTTCTGTTTAGTGACAAACCAAAAAAGTAAAAAAAAATGAGTTGGGGTTTAGTGCTTCCAGGTTTTTTGTTTTTTTAGTTTTTTTGTGGGGGGGTTATATTTATAGCAATTCTTTATACAGAATTCAAATCAAGCCATAATTTTTTGACCGATTGAATAGTTTGAAAATGAATACACCAAATGAAAAAAACAATTTCAGTCAGAGATTCTGATACATCTGAATCTCTGAATAACCAAAAATGTATCTGAATGTACGTTTGGACCAGAATGAATTGCACATGTCTAGCTGGCGGTAAGTAGGAGGATATGGGCCATGCATCATCCATCCCAAACCTCAGGTATTGTACATGGATGAGGTGAAATTGTTGTCCAGCTCTGTCCCTCCCAATCACAGCACCCCCAACATCACATGTTAGGGGTACCAGTGGCATCTAGGGCTGTCATCTTTGAAATTTGCCACCCCCACATCTTCACCCAACTTAGCAAATTTGTTTAGGTGCCCAAAACCCTGAACTGGCCTTCCTTTACCCATCTGAACATCTGGACTTAACCCACCATCCTCAACCTCAACCACCATCAATCACCAGAAGACTCCTTTCAAGGTAGTCAGTGTTGCAATTTGCTCCTTGAACCTCGCTACCACTCATTATTCCAATAACAGTATTACTGTCCCCTAATCTGTCCATCTTTAGGCGATCCCTGAAAACCCGTCTCTTCAAAGAAGCCTATCCTGCTTCCAACTAACCCTGTTTTACTTCCTCCATCAGCTCAACCCCCTGTAGTAATATGATTGAACAATAGTGACTCCATCTTGTTCTGGCTATGGAGCAATATGCTTTTAACTTAGTTTTGAGAACATATTTTGAAGCTTCGCTTTATAGTTTAAATAATACCAGATGGTATTTTCATCCTAGTAACCTTGTGACAGCTACTGTATGTCTCAAAGGTTATTTACATTATAGGCATGTATAACATTATGATAATAAACTGTTTCATTATTAATGATATTCATATACCCTCCCACTAACACACCCCTTTTCCCAATTATGATTGGATAAGATGTTTCGTATATAAGCTGTTCCCACCCAAATACATATCAGACATTTTCTTTGAACCAACTCTGTTGTAGTATTCTGTTTATTGAAAGTGTCTCCCAGTACTGGGGATCTCTAAGCCCTTGTACACACGGTCGGAGAATCTGTCGGAATGTGTCCTATCGGACCGTGTTGTCGGATAATCCAACTGTGTGTGGTATGCATCGAGTTGTTTCCGTCGGAATATCCGTCTGACCCAATTTTCCAACTTGTTGGAAATATTTTCCAACAAACTGGTCCGATCGGACATACTCCGATCATGTGTAGAGAATTCCGATTGGACAAAGTGCCACGCATGTTCAGATCAAATTCCTAGACCAAAGCTATTGGCTACTAGCCTGAACTTAGTCCAGTCGTAACGAAATTACGTCATCACGTTCTGAATGATCGGATTTTTCGACAACTTAGTCCGATCGTGTGTATGCAACAGTTTCGGACAAGATCCGACGGACAAAATCCGACGGACAAAATCCGATGGATTTGGTTGGCAGAATGTCTGACCGTGTGTACGGGGGCGAAGAGTGTCTTGCAGTATCAGCCCTTGGCTAGTCCATGTGTTACCTGGAATACCTGTAGAACCACTACACCCCCCACAGCTATTACCTTTTGTACCAATTGACCCTTCCTTTTTAGATTGTAATCTCTAATGAGCAGGGCCCTCGGATTCCTCTTGTACCAAATTGTAACGTGACTGTACTGTCTGCCCTCATGTTGTAAAGCACTGCGCAAACTGTTGGAGCTATATAAACCCTGTATAATAATACTAACCGGACATTTGAAATGTTACAGACCCTCGCTTTTCACCTCCTTCTGGGTTTTTTTTTTTACCATTTGCACTTGGTCAATGTTCCAGCACAATGTGAGCTCTACAGGCGGTTGCATATTACTGTTTATTAACTGAGTTATAAATTACTAAATATAGCACCTGCAACCAATTAAGCATTCCCCATAGTTATCAGACTGAAGGACGGAAAACGATATAAATAAGTGACAAAGGTTGGCTTTTTAAAGCAGCCAGTAAAGACCTGAAAGAAGATAAAACTTTCACTTTCAACCATTTGCAATCACAAACCAGTCAAAAGCACCACTTTTGCTTTCAGCGCTGTAACACGATAATTGCACGGTCATCCAATGTTGTACCCAAATTCGATTTTTATAATTTTTTTTCCCACAAATAGAGCTTTCTTTTGGTGGTATTTAATTTGCCGCCCACCCGCCGTCATATGACGTGAGGGACTTCGAGCGGGGATATCTGAATGATGCCTGTAGCTACAGACATCATTCAGATATTACCGTTTTCAGCTAGGGATTACCTTAGGGCAGTGATTCTCAACCAGGGTTCCTCCAGGGGTTGCTAGGAGTTCCTTCAGCATTGGGCAATTTTTGCCTCTCAGGTAGGTTCCCACTGACACCATTGATCTTTTTAGCTATCTGTAAGGAAGCAATTCTTCCCAATGACCACAAGTGTAAGGACCATTCTTTCAACTGACCATCACACTAATTTATCATGAGTTGTAGATTTCAAATTTTTAGCAGGGGTTCCCCGAGACCAGAGAACTATTTCAAGGGTTCCTCTGTGTTGAAAAGGTTGAGAAAGGCTGCCTTAGGGATTCACCTGGACAGACTTGGTTTTGAATCACGTGTCGGGGGTTTCAGGCGGACTGAAAACCCAGACACATTATTCAGACCAGGCCGTGACTCCTCAAGTAACCATGATAGTCACACACAATTCTGTTGCCACCCAGGAGCTGCGGGTGGCTGTATGAGGTCATATTTGGCATCACTGGGTGGGCAGGGCAATTATGTCAGCAAGAGCAATTTGGCCACAGCCACTGTTCACCGCATTACTACTCTCCTTGGGGCAGCCAAAGGTGTGCCAGGCCACTAAAGTAGAAAAACACAGAAAAGAAAAAATATTCTTTTCTGTGTTTTTCTACTTTAAGAGGGATGTGGCGCTTTCAAATTGAGTTTTTCCTTTAGACTTGCTCTATAACTACAGGCCACTAAAGTGTTTGGGGTTGGCTTGAAGAAAAGGTGGCAACCCTAGATTCCCTACACCATATGAAGGATCATAGCGGCTGTTCCACGGCTTGATCGTTCTTCAGGAGGCGAAAGGGGAAGTCCCCCCCCTCCCACCACCGTCCAGTGCTTCTACCTACTCACCGCTAAGATCGCTGAATCGGAGACAGGATCCGTCGGCCCCGGGATTTTGATCATAGAGATTTCCGGCAGACCAGATGATAGCCGGACTCTCTATGCTCGTCGGAGGTATTTTAAAAATACGACGCCGCCTCGGCTGGGAAGCCGTGCTCGTTTTTTTTTCTTTTTTTATTTCAGGCCTCCCAGTCTAGAGTGAGATGTGGGGTCTTATTGGCCCCATATCTCACTATAAAGAGGACCTGTCATGCCAGGTGTAATGTAAATGTGGAATGTAAACATCCCTTGTAATAGGAATAAAAGTGGTCAAATTTTTTATTTTTTCAAAAAAGTGTCAAACTAAAAAAAAAATATGAAAACGGTGTTCAAACCACACATGTGAGTTACCGTCGCGAACGCAATAATTTTGTCCCTAGACCTCCTCTGTAACTCAAACATGTAACTAGTAATACAATTTAAAGTGTTGCCTATAGGGATTCTTAAGTAGCGAACTTTGACGCCATTCCACAAGCATGTGCAATTTTGAAGCGTGACATGTTAGGTATCTATTTACTTGGTGTAACTTCATCGTTCACAATATGCAAAAACATTGGGCTAATTTTACTGTTTTTTGTTTTTTTTAACGCACAAAACTGTTTTTCCCCGCAAAAGAAAGTGTTCGAAAAATTGCTGCGCAAATACCATACGAGATATAAAATTGCAACAACCGCCATTGTATTCTCTAGTGTCTTTGCTAAAAAAAGCATATATAATATTTGGGGGTTTTATGTAATTTTCTAGAAAAAAAATGATGATTTTTACACGTAGGAGAGAAATGTCAGAATTGGCCTGGGTGGCAAGTGGTTAAAGTGGTTGTAAACTCTTACAGACCACTTTTACCTACAGGTGAGCCTATACTAAGACTTACCTGTAGGTACTGGAAATATCTCCTAAACCTGCATGGTTTTGGAGATATTTATTATGCACGTGTGCGTCGTCTCAATCGACGCATGCGCACTATAGAAAGGGTGCGATCGTGCCGTTTCTATAGGGCCCGTGCTGTGACCGTCGGCTCCCGTGACTCCGGCCATTTACAGAGCTAGAGTCCGCGGCCCCGGAAGGAAGAAGGGTAAAGATGGATGCTTCTGATGCATAGTAGCCCATTATGCTTTTACTTTGCAGGGGAATAAAGAGGAAGTAAAACGCATCAGGGTTTACTTCCTCTTTAATCACAGCTTGGGTTTTTTATTTTTTGCTAAACAAACAAAAAAAGACAGAAAATTTTGAAAAAAAAAAAGACTTTTCATAGTTTGTTATACAATTTTGCAAACGGGTAATTTTTCTCCTTCGCTGATGGGCACTGATCAAGCTGCACTGATGGGCACTGATAAGTTGGTACTGATAAGCACTGATGAGGCTGCACTGATAAGGCTGCACTGATAGGTGGCACTGATAAGGGGCACCAGGGCTTTTTTTCAGCAGGAACTAGGGGGAACTCAGTTCCACTGCCTCTGGCTCAGGTCTTCTGCTCCCTGCTCACCACTATCACTGGGTAACACTGAAGTCCAGCTTCTACGTTTACAAGTGAACCCTTATCTCCCAGTAGCTCCCACAGGTCAGATCTCCTGCGCAGTGCCGGACAGGGACAAGGGAGATACAGAACAGGTGCCCAGGGTTCAGTGCAGTCATGGGCAGGAGAGGGTACGTGGTAGGCTGCACCCTCTGTGGTCTCCATTTTTTCCCTGGTGACCAGTTGTTGATGCTTCTACTGCATGATCTCCCTTGCAAGTGACTGTAGTATAGTATAGTATGCTGGGAGGTAATAAAGCCGGATAGGTGTTTCAGCTTAATATTGCAACAAAGGTAAAACATATGACAGATGGTGGAGCTTTTAAGGAGGGGGGAGAAGATGAGGGCAGTGGAGGGAGGGGGTTGTATGCAGAGGGAAGATCTACTATTTGATGCCATTCGGCAGGTATGTGAGTGTGGCGGGCATGGTTGAGTTCCTGCACCTAGTCTCTGAGAAAAAAAGCCTTGGGCGGCATTAATGGGCTCTGATAGGTGGCATTGATAGGTGGCACTGATAGACGGCACTGGTCGCCAGCACTGGTATGTGACACAGAGGAGGAGACATTAATGGGCACTGATTGGCAGCACTGGTGGTCACTGATTGGCAGCACTTATGAGTATTGATTGTCAGCACTGGTGGTCATTGATTGGCAGCACTGATGAGCATTGATTGGAAGCACTGATGGGTACTGATTGGCAGGACTGGTGGGCACTGATGGGACTGCACTAATTATCATTGTCCCTTTCACACAAGCTGGTTATCAGCTCTCCTCTCCTCATGCTGTCAGAGTGAGGAAAGAAGAACTGATAACCGGCTTGTGTTGACATCCTGTGATCAGCTGCCATTGGACATCAGCTGATCACGTGGTAAAGGGCCGCTGTGATTGCCCCCCCCCCCCCTCCAGGCAGCCACAAAAAAAAAAAATGGGCCTTTAAAAAAAAAAAATCCAAAAAAAGTTTCTTAAGTGCACTGTGTTCGGACGCCAGACACAGTGCACTTATGGAAAGATGTAGCTTTCCGCCCAGCGCCTGTAGTATATATTACTATGGCCGGGCGGTTTGATTGACATCCGAGTTTGATGTCACTTCCTGTTTCTCCCATTGTGCCCGAGAGAGGAAACAGGAAATATGCAGATCCATCGCCGATGCCAGTGGAAGGAGACACCACAGGAAAGGACAGCAAAGTAAGTACCGCTGTGCGGAAAAACGGGACAGGGTTTTTTTTAAGTGACAGAGGCTGCATTTAATGGGACACCGACAGGCTGCATTAGGGGGGGACAGAGGCTGCATTTTGGGGGACAGAGACTGCATTTTGGGCGACAGAGGCTGCATTGGGGGGGCAGAGGCTGCATTTGGTGGGACAGAGGCTGCATTAGGGGGAACAGAGGCTGCATTTGGTGGGACAGAGGCTGCATTAGGGGAGACAGAGGCTGTATTTGAGGGGACAGAAGCTACATTTGGTGGGACAGAGGCTGCATGGAGGGGCAGAGGCTGCATTTGGTGGGGGGCAGGCTGCATTAGGGGGGACGCAGGCTGCATATTGTGGGACAGAAGCTGCATTTGGTGGGACAGAGGCTGCATTTAATGGGACAGAGGCTGCATTTGATGGGACGCAGGCTGCATTTGATGGGACGCAGGCTGCATTTGATGGGACGCAGGCTGCATTTGATGGGACGCAGGCTGCATTTGATGGGGCGCAAGCTGAATGTAAGGAGGGACTCTGCTGGGGGTACCTGATGTAAGGACGGACTCCGCTGGGGACACCTGATGGCATCTGGAGGCAGGCGACGTGGCTAGTGACATGCATTGGCAGCACTGATGAGCATTGATTGGAAGCACTGATGGGTACTGATTGGCAGGACTGGTGGGCACTGATGGGACTGCACTAGTTATCAGTGTCTGATGCCCAGTGACATTTTCTGCCTTGCCCAGTGCCATTTGCAGCCTTGCCCAGTGCCATTTGCAGCCTTGCCCAGTGCCATTTGCAGCCTTGCTCAGTGCCATTTGCAGCCTTACCCAGTGCCATTTGCAGCCTTTCCCAGTGTCATTTGAAGCCTTGCCCAGTGCCATTTGCAGCTTTGCCCAGTGTCATTTGCAGCCTTGCCCAGTGCCATTTGCAGCCTTGCCCAGTGCCATTTACAGCCTTGCCCAGTGTCATTTGCAGCCTTGCCCAGTGCCATTTGCAGCCATTCCCAGTGTCATTTGCAGCCTTGGCCAGTGCCATTTGCAGCCTTGCCCAGTGTCATTTGCAGCCTTGGCCAGTGCCATTTGCAGCCTTGCCCAGTACCATTTGCAGCCTTGCCCAGTGTCATTTGCAGCCTGGTCCGTGTTATTTGCAGCCTTGCCCAGTGTCATTTGCAGCCTTGGCCAGGGCCATTTGCAGCCTTGCCCAGTGTCATTTACAGCCTTGCCCAGTGTCATTTGCAGCCTTGCCCAGTGCCATTTGCAGCCTTTCCCAGTGTCATTTGCAGCATTGTTCAGTGTCATTTGCAGCCGTTCCCAGTGTCATTTGCAGCCTTGGCCAGTGCCATTTGCAGCCTAGCCCAATGCCATTTGCAGCCTTGCCCAGTGTCATTTGCAGCCGTTCCCAGTGCCATTTGCGGCATGATTGTTTAGTAGAAACCGTTTAAAATGACCGCAGTCCCGCAGTCCCGCCAAGTCCTGCCCCCTTGGCCCAGCTCCTATGATGGACATAAGGTCTAATGGTGGGACTGGGTGTGACTGTGAGCGGAGCCAAGCCTAGCCAAGTACACAATACACTCGGCTCGGTCTCTTTCGGCAGCGCTCGCTCCTCATCCCTTCAGAGACAGCAGTGAGGCAGGACGGCGGGACTGCGAGTGGAGCCGAACAGAGTACACGCTCCTCTTCCCTTCACAGACAGCGGGGATTGGCGTATAACACGCACCCATGATTTCCCACTGATTTTAATGGGGAAAAAGGTGCGTGCTATATGCCGATAAATATGGTATATGAATCCAGGAGTATGGGTAAATAACAGGGAAGCGATAAGTAGATGCTCAACAGGGAAAATGCGCTCCACATGTTTCATGCTCGTTGTGCTTCTTCAGGAGAATTTAATATTGATATTTAATGTGGGATAGAAATGATTTGTACGATTAAAACAGTTGTAAGCACGAACGGAGATGCACGAAGCCACTGCAAGGGGGGATAAAGATAAATTCTAGTCCTATCGTAGGGCAAGACAAACGTAGGAGAAATTACCAGGCAAAATGTATATTCATATGTCATTCTACAGCGACCAGCCTTACAGAGGTTGCTGCTTGTGAGGGGGCTCTGGTGTACCAAGGTTCCTACTTTATCCATATATCTCTGCAGTTACCAGCGTTTTTACTCTGACGTTGATGACCTAATTGGGTCTGATTGTGAATTCCCCCTTATTACCTTTCTTGGGATAAATACATATTTGTGATTTTTATCACTTTTTGACTGAATTTGAATGTTATATATATATATATATATATATATATATATATATATATATGAATATACGAATATACCTTTTACCTTTTGCCTGTTAATTTCTCCTACGTTTGTCTACGATAGGACTAGAATTTATCTTTATCCCCCTTGCAGTGGCTTTGTGCATCTCTGTCCTTACAACCGTTTTAATCGTACAAATCATTTCTATCCCACATTAAATATCAATTTTAAATGTTCCTGAAGAAGCGCAACGAGGTTGAAACATGTAACGCGAATTTTCCCTGTTGAAGATCTACTTATCACTTCCCTGTTATTTACACATTCTCCTGGATTCATATCATTTGGAAAGACCTTGATTTATTTCCTAGTTTCCTTGTAGTTACAATATGGTTTTATACAGTAGCGGTATTGTATTAATCATGTGCTAATAGATCAATGTGGGTTGTTTTAGACATATTGTAATTGTTTTTATATATGTTTTTCAAAAAAAAAAAAAATACTTTACCTGTCTGGTTGTGCCTAAAAAGTCCAAGCCCTGTTACTTTCACTATAGTGTGTACTTGTCTCAATTAAAAGCAAAAGTGTCATTTCTGTCTGCCGCTTCATTCCACTGCTATCAGCATGAGTCACTTCTGACAAGTTTTCCTGACCCCAAGAGAAAAAAGGTGACAGAGGAGGGACCTCCAACTGAGTGACAGCCTCAGCTCTGTTTCTGTGTGCTGTGTGGAAAGGGGGGAGGGGGTGTCTCTTTCCTCCAATCAGCTCTCAGAGCTCTCCTTACAGAGCTCTGCAGAGTGTGACTTCAGCTCTCCGCCCCCTTTTTTCCCCCTGAACTCTCAGAGATGCTTATAAATTTGCACTTTGAACGAATGTAGAGATGAGAAGACTGCACATAAATAGGTACAACTTATATAGGAGGATCTGTTTCATCTCTGTGTATAACCTGAGGCCAGTCACTACACTGGGTATATGTGAGGGTTTACAACCACTTTATAGTGGTTGTAAACCTTTACAGACCACTTTGACCTATGTGTAAGCCTAGATTAAGGCTTACCTGTAGGTGCAAGAAATATCTCCCTTACACACACGGTTAAGGAGATATTTGCAAGAAAGACAGCACAGATGTCTACGGCGCATGCGCACCATAGACAACGGCGCAGGCGCACTGAGTGTGCCGTCTAATGAATGGGATCGTGCCGTCACTGACGGCTCCCGCGCGCATGTGCAGGAGTGACGTCATCACGACTCCGGCCAGTCACAGCGGCGGAACCAAAGATACACGGAATTCACTCCAGGTATCATGGCGGCGACGGAGGAGGTGACCGAGGACCGCTGTGGGGGCTTCAATCTCAGGTAAGTAATTCATAATGAGCTAGTATGCTATGCATACTAGCTCATTATGCCTTTGTCTTGCAGGGTGTGTTTTTTTTTTTCTTAGAGAGGGTTTACTTCCTCTTTAACAGACCAAGCTGTCCAGCAGAAGTGGCAGTTAGCGAGGTAAGACAAACCATTCACCACTGATAGGGGTGCTTGCAATGATCAGCTTTTATTATTTTATGTAAAACCTTTATCCCAAAAGGAACAAAAATAATACTGTAACTGACTATCAAGTGTTAGCTGGAGTTCGGCTTTCAAGTGGAACTTTACCTGTAACAATGTGGTAAAAAAAATAATGTTCCTTTAGCAAGGAGCATACATTCCACATTAATAATTATGCTACCAAAATCAGTGAGTGCTGTAAGTTTCCTCCAGTAAGGCTCCTGTTTCTTACTCGAAGCTGCCATTTTGTTGAAGCCCAGAGCACCTGAGCAGCAGTAAATCTTTAGGTTGTCAGTGGATTGGCCTCTATTGCCTCAAATGTTTGGCACAATGGAGAACAAAAGTGTTACTGGATTTTAAACAGTAAAGGTGTGACGCGCGCGGGTGTCAGATCCCTGCCCTCCTCGCTAACTGGCGACAAAAGGACCGGCCAACCTCACACCACGCTGTCACTTACGTAACAATGCCACACTCAGCTGCACCCAGCACAAAGATTTTCCAGCTTGCGGGACCACAATCTAGGTGCGGGCAGCCTGAGAGCGATTGTCACTGGGCTAATTACACAATTAACCCTTTAACCGCCACCACCCCCATTTAAAAGACAGAGCCGGGGGGGGGGGGGGGGGGGACTCGTAAATTTTAACAATACCAATTATAATTTTATAATAAGCGCCTGCAACACACACTGCCACCACAGACAGGTCTGCTCAGTGCCTTACTCTACCACAGTAGCGCCCTTTTAAGAGACAGGTTTGTTTATAGTTTGCATCAAGAGCTTTAAAGACAAGGTTAACACTTTTCAACATAAGGATTTATTATGAAAAGGTCAAGGTTGGTGCGAATAAAACATTTACAGAAAAAAGGATGTTTCAAAAAATAAAGACAATATACAGCCACAAAGAAATAAGGTAGAATTGGGAAGGAAGAATACTTGCAATTAATGTCCGAGGGTTGATCAGAGTTCGATCGATGAGCAAAGGTAATCGGTTCTCAGACTTGGCAGATCTTCCTGCTTGGATGGTAAAAGGAGAACTGACCATTGACTTGGTCTCTCCTCTTTACTGTTAAATCAAAGGGGGTGTTGACAGTGACCAGTGACCAGTCGTCTGGTCATCTTGTTTAGGGGTTGGTTGCTGGGAGGTGTCTACACTCATGACCCTGTCCCAGGTACACTTTGTGATACATATTCATATCTCTGCCTCTCTACTGTTTATAGACTGCAGATATCCATTTTAGTGATCAGCATGATATTTGCTTTAAAACAAGTCCACACATGACAGGTTTCCCATTTCAGGGTTACCTAGGAGGAGTAAGGGGTCCCAGTGGCTTCCTATATGACCTGACATAGGGGTGTCTGGACTTGAAATGTTAGGAATTATCTGAGGAAACTAAATATATCCATTTTATGGCTGTGCTATGATTGCTTTGGACATTATAAGAAATGTTGAAGTTTCAAAACTTTACTAATCTGTCTGCAGTCTATCTGGTTTGAAGTATTTACAACGGGTATCATTTGGTTCTCTGAATGGAGAGGGTGACAATTTTAAGACAGACCTGAATATCCTGCCAGGCAACTTGAGCCTTGTTTATCCACTTGCTTACTGGGCACTTAAACCCCCCTCCTGCCCAGACCAATTTTCAGCTTTCAGCGCTGATGCACTTTGAATGACAATTGCGCGGGCATACAACACTGTACCCAAATGACATTTTTATAATTTTTTTCCCACAAATAGAGCTTTCTTTTGGTGGTATTTAATTACAGCTGGGAGTTTTATTTTTTGCTAAACAAACAAAAAAAGATGCAAAAAAAAATAATAATTATGTTTAATAGTTTGTTATAAAATTTTGCAAACAGGTCATTTTTCTCCTTCATTGAAATGCGCTGATGAGGTGGCACTGGTGGGCACTGATAGGCGGCACTGGTGGGCACTGATAGGCTGCACTGGTGGGCACTGATAGGCACAGTTAAGGCAACACTAATAGGCACAGATAAGGTGGCACAGATAAGGCAGTACTGATGGGCACAGATAAGGTGGCACTGATGGGCAAAGATGGGCACTGATAGGTGGCACTGATAGGTCGCACTGATGGGTGGCACGGATGGGTGGCACTAAGGGGCACTGATAGGTATCACTGATAGGTGGCTCTGATAGGTGGCACTGCTGGGCACTGATGGGCGGCACTGATGGGCACTGACGGGCACTGGTAGATGACACTGATGGGCACGGATATGTGGCACTGAGAGGCAGCAATGTTGTTGAGGCAGATTGTGGGCACTGATAGGTGGCACTGTGGATACTGATGTATGGCACTGTGGGTACTGATGTATGGCACTGTAGGCACTGATGTATGGCACTGTGGGTACTGAGGAAATGGCACTGTGGGTACTGATGTATGGCCCTGTAGGCACTGATGTATGGCACTGTGGGCACTGATGTATGGCACTGCTGGGTGGCACTATGGGCAATGATGGGTGGCACTTTTTATTATCTGGGGGTTACTGGCAGGGGGCAGGTGGGCACTGATACGCTGGCCGTGATCGGGACTGATGTCCCGATCACGGCCGCCGATGATCGGCTTTTTTTTTCTCTCCTCGCACTGTCAGCGCGAGGAGGAAAAATAGCCGATTACCGGCTCCGTTTTGTTACATGATCAGCTGTCATTGGCTGACAGCTGATCACGTGGTAAGGGGTCGGGATCGACCCATTGCTCGGATCCATGATCAGGCGAGTCTCATAGACTCGCCGATCACAGAGCGTGCCGCGTGCGCCGCTCAGGGGGCGCGCAGGCCGCTTGTGCATGGGACGACGTCAATAGACGTCGTCCCGGCAAAGCAGGTCCGCGCTGTAGCCATCATTCGGCTATAGCGCGGATCTCAAGAGGTTATTGACCTAGCCTGGTTCTGCTTCCTCTACTGAGATACCCTTTTCCTTTTGAAAATTTTAAAAGCGTTGGATTCCTAAGACAAGGGAGGGGGAAGTTCAGATTATTCTAAGGTCATGGCTGCTTTCCAAACAACATGGAAACTAGGTACAACATCTCCCGTCCCGGACGTGATATCGTTACACCTCCCTCCTTAGGTGGTTGCATGGGAGGGAACTACAATTTCTCTCCTGACGCAACCGACTCTTGCAGGCTCGGCTTGCCCTGACAGCCCATCAGCATTGCCATGGGTGCTTTCTTTCTTATGTTGGATGGTGAAATCGTATTGCTGTAGAATTAAGCTCCACCGAAGTAGTTTGCCATTCTCCCCAGCAACACGATTTAGCCAGCTCAAGGGATTGTGATCTGTGAAGTGCCATCCATAAAGGTACGTTTGTAACTTCTGGAGAGCCCACACGATCGCAAGACACTCCTTTTCGATCGTGGCGTATGCTACTTCCCTGGGAAGCAGCTTCCGGCTCGGGTAGAGGATGGGATGCTCCTCTCTGGCATCATCCACCTGGCTCAGGACTGCACCCAATCCATAGGCAGAGGCATCCATCTGCACTAGGAAACGGCGGGTGAAGTCTGAAGCCTGTAGAATAGGGGAGCGGGCCAGCGCCTCCTTCAAGGCCTGAAATGCCTGCTCACATTCTGGTGTCCAAGACACCACCTTGGGCAGTTTCTTTTTGGTTAGGTCAGTCAGAGGTTTGGCCAGGCTACTAAAGTTACATACAAACTTCCTATAGTAGCCAGCGGTCCCCAAGAAAGACATAACCTGCTTTTTGGTTTGGGGGGTAGGCCATGCCAGGATGGCATCAACCTTCACTGGTTTGGGTTTTAGGGTGCCTCCTCCTACCCGGTGTCCCAAGTACTGCACATCAGTCATGCCAATCTGACACTTATCTACAGAGAAAATGGTGAGGGTTTCCATAGACGGGAACCCCCCCAGAAGAGAGTGAGGATCTTTGAGGAACAATGACCATATAATTATCACAAAAATGTATTAAGTACAAAAAATATCTACCATTTAATATACATAAGGAAAAAAAAGATTTTTCCTTTTTTTTGTAAAGACAAGTCACTAGACCAAAATTATGTGAAAAGACTATCTACAAACATCCTAAAAATGATAGTAATAGAAAAGGATAAGTATCCAAGATTTTTATAAAATACTATTCCAATCCTGATACACACTAGACTGGGGGGGGACATAAATACACAAACAACTTGTGTTTAACAAACAACATAAAACATAAACACCGTCCGGACGCCAGTAGGATCCGGCACTGGTCCCCGGCTGATAAATACACCCCTAATATATATTTAGATGGAGCAAAAATACCAAAAGAGCTGTAATCCAGCTATATCAAAAACAACCTGGAACCAGTGTCTAAAGGGGTACTCCCCGCTAGTGAAATAGCAAAACCATTCCATAACCACTTGCCGACCGCCGCACGACGATATACGTCGGCAGAATGGCACGGGCAGGCATATGGGCGTATATATAAGTCCCTGCCTGCCCGCGGGTGGGGGGCCCGATCAGGCCCCCCCCCGGTGCCTGCGGCGGTCGGCATTCCTTCGAGAGCGATCCGGGATGAGGGGGCGGCCATTCATTCATGGCCACCCCCTCGCGATCGCTCTCGACGAATGGAAATCCTCCGTGACATCACTTCCTCTCCTGTAATGTAAACACAGGAGAGGAAGTGATGTATTCTCTCCTCCGTGTCGGTATTTTTCGTTCCAGCACCGAGGAGAGAGGTTCGGTGAGTTGCACCAACACACCACACATACAGTAGAACATGCCAGGCACACTCACACCCCCCCTTTACCCCCCGATCACCCCCCCAATTACCCCTGCCCCCCCAGTCACAGTGACACCAATTGCTTTTTTTTTTTTGCATTGGTGTCATTTGTGACTGTAATAACTGTTAGGGCAGTTAGGGTTAGCCCCCTTTAGTTCTAATGTACCCCCCTAACCCCCCCAATAAAGGTTTAACCCCGTGATCACCCCCCGTCGCCAGTGTCACTAAGGCTGGGTTCACATTGCAGCGGTTTGAGAACGGATGTGATTCGCACCGCACTGCAGTGCAAATCACATCCGATCTCTGTGCGATTCGAGTTCAGCCATACAGATAGTATTGCTGAATTCGTGTCGCACCCGCCGCACCCGCCGCAAACTCGCACGGGACCCTTTTTTTGGTCCGCAGCACAATCGGATCGCATGGGTGTTCACACCATGCGATCCGAGTTTGCAGATCGCACTGCGATATGCGAACTGATCTGGGGGTGTCATTATTTCACTGACACTCCCAGCAGTTCGCATAGGGCAGTGTGAACTGCCGCCGGGAGGCATGCGATGCGGGAACCCGCCGCGGATTCGTGGCGTTCCCGCATCGCTCCAGTGTGAACCCAGCCTAATAAGCGATCATTTTTCTGATCGCTGTATTAGTGTCACAGGTGACGCTAGTTAGGCAGGTAGGTATTTAGGTTCGCCACAGCTTTTTATAGCGCCAGGGACCCCCATATACTACCGCATAAAGCCCCCTGATTGCCCCCTAGTTAACCCTTTCACCAGTGATCACCATATAACTGTTACAGGTGACGCTGGTTGGTTAGTTATTTTTTTATAGTTTCAGGGCACCCGCCATTTATTACCTAGTCTCACTAGTGTACCCCTAAATTTAGGGGTGTCTACTTTCCAAAATGGGGTCATTTGGGGGGGGTTTGTGCCATCTTGGCATTTTATGGCCTTCAAAACTGTAACGCCCTTAGAAAGCCTGAAGGCGGTGCTTGGTTTTCGGGGCCCCGTACGCGGCTAGGCTCCCAAAAAGTCCCACATATGTGGTATCCCCGTACTCAGGAGAAGCAGCAGAATTTATTTTGGGGTGTCATTTCACATATGCCCATGGCATGCGTGAGCAATATATCATTTAGTGACAACTTTGTGAAAAAAAAAAAAAAAAAAAAAGTTTGTAATTTTCCCGCCAACTTGTGGCAAAATATAAAATATTCCATGGACTCAACATGCCTCTCAGCAAATAACTTGGGGTGTCTACTTTCTAAAATGGGGTCATTTGTGGGGGTTTTGTGCCATCTTGGCATTTTATGGCCTTCAAAACTGTAATAGGTAGTGAGGAGTGAAGTCAAATATTTACGCCCTTAGAAAACCTGAAGGCGGTTCTTGGTTTTCGGGGCCCCGTACGTGGCTAGGCTCCCAAAAAGTCCCACATATGTGGTATCCCCGTACTCAGGAGAAGCAGCAGAATTTATTTTGGGGTGTCATTTCACATATGCCCATAGCATGTGTGAGCAATATATCATTTAGTGACAACTTTGTGAAAAAAAAATAAAAAAAAATTAAAGTTTGTAATTTTCCCGCAACTTGTGGCAAAATATAAAATATTCCATGGACTCAAAATGCCTCTCAGCAAATAGCTTGGGGTGTCTACTTTCTAAAATGGGGTCATTTGTGGGGGTTTTGTGCCATCTTGGCATTTTATGGCCTTCAAAACTGTAATAGGTAGTGAGGAGTGAAGTCAAATATTTACGCCCTTAGAAAACCTGAAGGCGGTTCTTGGCTTTCGGGGCCCCGTACGAGGCTAGGCTCCCAAAAAATCCCACACGTGTGGTATCCCCGTACTCAGGAGAAGCAGCAGAATTTATTTTGGGGTGTCATTTCACATATGCCCATAGCATGTGTGAGCAATATATCATTTAGTGACAACTTTGTGTAAAAAAAAAAAAAAAAAATTTTTTTGTCATTATTCAATCGCTTGAGGCAAAAAAATAAAATATTCGATGGGCTCAACATGCCACTTATCAATTTCCTTAGGGGGTCTACTTTCCAAAATGGGGTCATTTGGGGGGGTTTTGTACTGCCCTGCCATTTTAGCACCTCAAGAACTGAGATAGGCAGTCGTAAACTAAAAGCTGCGTAAATTCCAGAAAACGTACCTTAGTTTGTAGATGTGACAACTTTTGCGCAAACCAATAAATATACAGTTATTGACTTTTTTTTTACCAAAGACATGTGGCTGAATACATTTTGGCCTAAATGTATGACTAAAATTGAATTTATTGGATTTTTCTAATAACAAAAAGTAGAAAATATCATTTTTTTTCAAAATTTGCGGTCTTTTTCCATTTATATCGCAAAAAATAAAAATCGCAGCGGCAATCAAATACCATCAAAAGAAAGCTCTATTTGTGGGAAGAAAAGGACGCAAATTTTGTTTGGGTACAACATTGCATGACCGCGCAATTACCAGTTAAAGCAGCGCAGTGCCAAATTGTAAAAAGACCTCTGGTCATTTACCAGCAAAATGGTCCGGTCTGAAAGTGGATATTAGAATCCTCTGGGTATTTCCTCATTGCATTTAAATATGGTAATCATTAAATAATCTATGTAAATTTCCCATTGTATTTAGAGCTAATTATCTTTGGAGGAAGAATAAAATAAAATACAATAAAGATAAGAATAAAAATGAATACACAGTTAGACACATAAACAGATACAGGAGGAGGCACAGACCAGACATAATATTGGACATGACACAGACCTTGGGTTATATATTAAGCCCCCCTCCATCCAGGGAGTGACATTTAAACAGATCACCATACTGTTATTTGGGAGTGAGTCAAACATTGATCATTATAGAATAGTATACCAAGCAAAGTATGTGAAGTTTATTAACCGCGACCAATGCTAGCCACACAATCCAAACTCATTTTAATCCCAGTATATCCGTTGACAAACTAACCATATAGATCCCATTAATATCACCCATCTTTTGTCAACGTCCAAACTTTAAATGGAAAGAAATGGTTGTAAACTTAACTCTGTATTCAACCCTCTAGGGGTAAGTGTACCTAAACGGAATATCCATTTCTTTTCCTTTTGTTGTAATATCTGATCAAAATCCCCTCTCCTATTAGACAAATTTAGAGCATAGATCCCTTTAACTAACATGCCTTTTAATCTTCCTTGGTGAAACTGTGCAAAATGTCGGGAAACTGGTTTATCCGGATTTTTTTCAAGGATTTCCCTCATGTGTTCCCCAATGCGGATTCTAAATTGCCTTTTGGTCTTCCCTATGTATACTTTATTGCATGACCAGGTCAACATATAGATTATTTTAGTGGTAGCACAATTGATCAAGCTCCGAATTTCGAAGCTTTTTTTATTTAGTGCGTCACTAAATCCCGAAGTACGGTGTACATAGGGACAGACCTGGCAATGTCCACATGGGAACATCCCCTTACTGCGTGGAAACTGAGACAACCACGACTCATCTGTACCTCGTATATATTCAGAGGTCACCAATCGTTCACCTAAGTTTCTTGCCCGTCTGGCCACCATTGTCGGTTTAGGTCCCACAATCCTGGCCAGACCAGGAGCACCGGTTAAGATATCCCAGTGCTTTTGGAGGATAGACCATACAGTTTCCCACTCTGCACCAAACTGAGTAATTATCCTTACTGGGGACTAGGGATGACCGAACGGTTCGCCCGGCGGTCGGTTTGCGGCAAATTTTGGCTGTTCACGGTCCGCTCGATCGGCGGACTATTGCCGCTGTTTGCCCAGCGGACTCACGTGTTTACAGTGTAAAAGAACTTTGACCTATGATGACACATCCATCATGGGGTACAGGACAGCCAATTGAGACATTACAGCACATGGACACTTGGACATTCCCCCTAACTTATAAATAGACCCGATCCGGCGGCCATTTTACATTCTTTCTACTGTCACAATAGGGAGAGGTTGCTGTGTGGAGCAGGGAGAGACTGCAGTGACCCAAATCGCTATCTATTAGGTCCACAAAAGTTCTTTTAAGGACTGGTATAGTATAGGTGTAGTTCAGGATATAGGTTTGAGGCACTGCTATTCAAGCAGATTGCAGCAGATTGTATTTTGTCAGTGTTGAGAGAGGGACAGATAGGATGCTGTGTGTTGCAGCGAGGGACAGTCAGTTTAATCATTAGCTGTTACTATTAGGTCCACAAAAGTCCTTTTCAGGACTGGTATGGTGTAGTAGTACAGGATATAGTTTTGAGTGCTATTCAAGTTATTGTTGCAGCAGCCAGTGTTTTGTCATTTTAAATAGGGACAGACAGGAAGCTGTGTGTGGCAGTGAGGGACAGTCAGTTTAATCAGTAGCTGTTACTATTAGGTACACAAAGGTCCTTTTCAGGACAGGTATGGTAATAGGGTTGTACACGTATAATATTCTTTCTTCCAAATATAGAAAGAATATTATACTTGACTGCTGCCCTTCTGCTGCAGTAGTCCTTTATGAGTATAGGGACTGAGGTACAGTCTGCTAATCACAACCTACTAGTTGCACAAAGGTCCTTCTAAGGACTGGTAAGGTATAGCGTACTAGAGTATATAGGGTTGAGTGAGGTACAGTCTGCTAATCATTAAGGACTGGTATAGGTCCACAATATATAGGGTTGAGGTGCACTACTGCTGACTGCTGCCCTTCTGCTGCAGTAGTCCTTTATGAGTATAGGGACTGAGGTACAGTCTGCTAATCACAACCTACTAGTTGCACAAAGGTCCTTCTAAGGACTGGTAAGGTATAGTGTACTACAGTATATAGGGTTGACTGAGGTACAGTCTGCTAATCACAACCTACTAGTTGCACAAAGGTCCTTCTAAGGACTGGTAAGGTATAGCGTACTAGAGTATATAGGGTTGAGTGAGGTACAGTCTGCTAATCCTTAAGGACTGGTATAGGTCCACAATATATAGGGTTGAGGTGCACTACTGCTGACTGCTGCCCTATTCTGCAGCAGTCCTTTATCAGTATAGGGACTGAGAGTTTTGTCACAGGGTCATTTAAAAAATGACAGGCAGAGGAAGAGGCAGGCCCTTCCGCAGGGGTGGTAGGGGTAGGGCAGGAGCAACAGGCTTGAGCCAAAGTGGGAAGTTGCAGAAGGTGTGTTCAATTACTTTAAAGGACGCACCAGACTTGGTTGAGTGGCTCACTCAGCCTTACTCTTCTGCACCCTCCTCATCCTCTCGATCTGCACCCTCTTCTTCACTCTCTGCTATGTGCACCCCCAAAGACACTACCACCAACAACACCACCACCACATACCTTCCGCTTGAGTCACAGGAATTATTTTCCGATTCATATCAAGACATTTCTGATGCGCAGCCACTCTTGGTATTGGATCAGGAAGAGGAGGTAGCAACAAACGCTACTCAGCAGTCTGACGACAGTACCCAGATCAGCCCAAGGAGGAGGTTGGTCCCCGGTGTTGCTGCCTACTCCGAGATCTCTACTTATAGCGGTGGGGAAGGTGGCGTCGACGATGACGTGTCTAGTGATGTCACGTGGGTGCCCACAAGAGAGGAAGAGGAGGGGAGTTCAGAGGGAGATATGGACCAGCAGATAGGGAGGAGAAGCAGGAATAACTTACATTGCACAGGAGGGACAAAGCAGACTGCAAATGTATCAGGAGCGAGTCATCGACCATGTACGGTCACATCTGGCGCTCCCAGGATACCGGCACATGGCTCCGCAGTTTTGGCTTTTTTTTAACGTGTCCGCTGCTGACAATAGCGTTGCCATCTGCAATCTTTGCAGTCAACGCATTAGTCGCGGTAAGCCCAACACTCACCTAGGGATGACCGCCTTAAGAAGGCACATGAGCAGCCATCACCGAGCCCAGTGGTAGCAACGGAACACACAAAGCCACACTCCAGGCTCTCACCATCCAGCCTCGTCTTCTACTTCTCCTTCTCCTCTCTCCTCACAATTGTCCTCCACTCCACCTTCCATCACGCCAAGCTCACGTTTTTCTGCAAAAAGGCAGGCTTTCGTGGGCCTAATGTTCGAGTGTAAAAAAATGATGACGCCGGATAACCCTCTTGCCCAACGGTTGATGGCTGGCTTGTCAGAACTCATAGCCCGCCAACTACTGCCATATAAACTGGTGGACTCGGAGGCCTTTCGCAAATTTGTGGCCATTGGAACACCACAATGGAAGGTCCCAGGAAGGAAGTATTTCTCAGAGAAGGGCATCCCAGAGCTATATGGCCATGTTCAGCGGCAAGTGAATGTATCTCTGGCACACAGTGTCGGTGCCAAGATACATCTGACCACAGACACGTGGTCTAGCAAACACGGGCAGGGAAGGTATATCACTTTTACTGCCCACTGGGTGAACCTTCTGACGGCCGTCAAGCATGTAACCTGTGGCACCCGTGTAGATTTGGTTTTACCCCCACGGATTGCATGCAGGCCTGACTCTTCTTCTCCTCCTCCTCCTACTCCATCCTCCTCCCTATCCTCCTCGGCTGACTCCTCCTTTTCCGCTGCTAGCGTCTCTTCCGCTGCGCCGCCCAAGCTCCCCAGAACCTATTCGACATGCCAGGTGAGACGTGGCCATGCCGTGCTGCGTCTGTTGTGCCTGGAAGCCAAGAGCCACACTGGCCCGGCACTCCTTTCAACTTTGCGTTCACAGGCAGATCAGTGGCTAACACCGCTCAATTTGACAGTTGGTAAAGTGGTGTGTGACAACGGTGCCAATCTGCTTAGCGCATTGAAACAGGGCAAAATCATGCACGTGCCATGCATGGCACACGTCTTAAACTTGGTCGTGCAGCGATTCGTTGTCAAATACCCTGGGGTCCAGGACATCTTGCGGCAGGCAAGGAAAATTTCGGCCCATTTCAGAAGATCTTACACGGCCATGGCTCGCCTTGCTGACATTCAGCGGCGACACAATCTGCCGGTCAGACGTCTTATTTGCAATTGCCAGATGCGATGGAACTCAACCTTCTATATGCTTGATAGGCTGCTCCAGCAAAAACGTGCAGTTAACGTCTACCTGTATGAACTCTGCGGCAGAACAGGTTCTGGGGAGCTGGGTTTTTTTTCACCGCGCCAGTGGCTGCTCATGCGCGACGCATGCAGACTTCTGCGGCCATTTGAGGAGATCACCAAACTGGTCAGTCGCAGCCATGGCGCCATCAGTGACATGGTACCTTATGCCTTCTTTATGGAGCGTGCATTGCGTCGTGTCATTGATCAAGCTGTGGAGGAGCAGGAGCGGGAAGATGAGGAAGTCGCAATGCTGGATGAATTCCCAGGGGGGCTACTCTATCTGAGACAAGTCAACAACAGGAGTCTGAAGAGGAGTCAGAGGAGGATGGTGCCGGGGAGGATGAGGAGGAGCAAGAAGAGCATGCTTTAAACCTTTCTGGGATCCCTGTTGTTGTGCGTGGATGGGGAGAGGAGAATGAAGAGGACGACATTATCCTGGATGATGAGCAGGAGCCAGGCCACCACACCACTTCCACTTTAGTGCAAATGGGGGCCTTCATGCTCCAGTGTTTTAATAGGGACCCCCCCGTATAAAAAGCATAAGGGTCAAGGACCAGTACTGGGTGGCAACGTACTTAGACACCCGGTACAAACACAAAATGGCGGAAATGTTACCGCCATCACAGAGGGCTGGCAGAATGGAGCACTTCCAGGCCTTGCTTCGAGAAATGCTGCATTCTACTTTTGCGTGCACTGGCAGAGGAGCAATTCCCCCTCCCAGAGAAGGAGTTGCGGGTACCAATCCAACAGCGCCTGCAAGAAGAGGCCAGTTTGAAGATGTGTTGGTGACTTCGGATATGAGGTCATTCTTTCAGCCGACCCATCGACAGGTGTCATCCGGATCCAGCATCAGGGAACGCCTAGACCGTCAGGTGTCCGACTACATCGGGTTAACGCCCAATGTGGACACTCTGAGGAGTGATGAACCCCTGGACTACTGGGTGGGCAGGCTTGACCTCTGGCCAGAGCTTGCCCAATTTGCAATCGAACTGTTGGCTTGCCCCTCATCCAGTGTCCTGTCCGAAAGGACGTTCAGCGCAGCAGGGGGGATGGTGACCGATAAGCGTACTCGCCTAGCTCACGACAGTGTTAACTACCTCACATTTCTAAAAATGAATGAGGCATGGATCTCGGATGAATTCAACACATGTGACCAGTAGACCATGTATATGTCTATAAACAATTTTTTTAATCGAGCACAGAGACCTTCTTTCTTCATTTGGCTCACTTCCTTGTCCAAAAAAAGCACACCGTACTATATGCCTGTACCCTCCTCTTTGAAGAGGTTGAGCGGTGTCATATTTCTACTGGGGCTGCTTATTATGAGGGGCTCCCACCATCCCTCTGCTATGCTGACATCCTCCTGGGGCTGTACCTCTGCTGTGCATATTATGAGGGGCTCCCACCATCCCTGTGCTGTGCTGACTTCCTCCTGGGGCTGCTTATTATGAGGGGCTCCCACCATCTCTGTGCTGTGCTGACTTCCTCCTGGGGCTGCTTATTATGAGGGGCTCCCACCATCCCTGTGCTATGCTGATATACTCCTGGGGCTGCTTATTATGAGGGGCTCCCACCATCCCTGTGCTATGCTGACATCCTCCTGGGGCTGCTTATTATGAGGGGCTCCGTCCATCCCTGTGCTATGCTCATTATGAGGGGCTCCCACCATCCCTGTGCTATGCTCATTATGAGGGGCTCCCACCATCCCTGTGCTATGCTCATTATGAGGGGCTCCCACCATCCCTGTGCTATGCTGACTTCCCCCTGGGGCTGCTTACAGTGCAGGTGTCAGTGCAGTATATCACGGTGCTGATGTCAGTACTCTCTATCACGGTGCTGCTGTCAGTGCTGTATATCACGGTGCTGGTGTTAGTGCTTTATGTCACGCTGCTGATGTCAGTGCTCTCTATCACGGTGCTGTTGTCACATGACTCTATCACGGTGCAGGTGTCATTGCTGTATGTCACGCTGCTAATGTCAGTGCTCTCTATCACGGTGCTGCTGTCAGTGCTGCATTTCACGGTGCTGGTGTTAGTGCTTTATGTCACGCTGCTGATGTTAGTGCTCTCTATCACTGTGCTGTTGTCAGATGACTCTATCACGGTGCAGGTGTCATTGCTGTATGTCACGCTGCTGATGTCAGTGCTCTCTATCATGGTGCTGCTGTCAGTGCTGTATTTCATGGTGCTGGTGTTAGTGCTTTATGTCACGCTGCTGATGTCAGTGCTCTCTATCACGGTGCTGCTGTCAGTGCTGTATATCACGGTGCTGGTGTCATTGCTGTATGTCACGCTGCTGATGTCAGTGCTCTCTATCACGGTGCTGCTGTCAGATGACTCTATCACGGTGCAGGTGTCATTGCTGCATGTCACGCTGCTGGTGATCATCTCCTGCACCCTCTTCTTTGCCTACCCTGACCTTCCCTCTCCTCCATTGCCTTCATGCGCTCCACAGTCCTGAATTGTCACAACAATTTCCCATATAAAAAAAGAATGCTTGTAGTTGTCGATCCCAGATTCACCTCATACATGTGTTATGTCATTGGCCATGTGGTGGGACTATGTTTGCACAGCTATTAATTATTTTGTGGCTGCAAATTTGACCTGTAGGTTTGCGAAGTTCGCCTCCCATTGAAGTCAATGGGGCCCGCCGCGAACGTTCCGATTTGCGAACTATCGGCTGCGTTCGCGGTCCGCGTTCGCAAAACGTCCTGTCGGAAGTTCGTCCATCACTAAACCTAAACACTAAGCTTAAACAAGCAGATGAAGTGGGGTTGCTCACGAAGAAAGAATTAGAGTTCCTCAGTGTTGACGAGTATAATATCCCCATTTGTTACATCATCCCGAAGATACACAAGTCCCTCGGTAATCCTCCAGGACGCCCCATAGTGTCCGCTATAAAAAGTCCCCTTGAAAGGGTAGGTAAATATTTAGACAATGTTTTGAAAGATATGGTGATGAAATTACCATCATATGTTAAGGACATAGGGGACGTCCTGAAACGAATTGCCGAAATTGAGGTACAAGATGGACTTTTATTAGTAGGGATAGACGTGGAATCTCTATATACGTCAATTCCCCATGAATGGGGAATTAGAGCTGTAGAAGTATTCTTGGAGAAAAATTATCCATTATGTGGTCCTCAGAATGAGTTCTTGGTCGAGTTGCTAACTTTTGCACTTAATAACAACTTTTTCCAATTCCTGACAAGCTTTTTTCAACAGATCAAAGGTACTGCAATGGGTGCACCGTGGGCTCCGGCCTATGCCTGCATCCACCTGGGGCTATGGGAAGAGGAGATAGTGTATGGAACAGCTATGTACCTGGGCCACGTACATACGTGGCTCAGGTACATAGATGATATTCTAATGATTTGGAGAGGCAATGAACACTCATTGAAGGAATTTATAAGTGTTCTCAACATGAATGATCGCAATAGCAGATTAACTTATGTCTGGGATCTGGAGAAAATTTCATTCCTGGATCTCACGATTAGCTTGACTGATTCATCACTATCGACCCGAACCTTCCGCAAAAGATACCTCTGCTAATACATTATTGATGGCCGATAGTCACCATCCACAGTGGCTTAAAAGCGGTATCCCAGTGGGACAGTTTTTACGTATTAAACGGAACTGTTCAAATGCAGAGGATTACAAACGGGAGAGCAATGAACTTTATAACCGTTTCAGGGAAAGGGGATATTCGCATAAGCAGATTAGAAGAGCAAAACGGAAAGCAGCAGAGAGGAATCGACCTTCGCTGTTGGAACAGAAGGTCCCAGTGGATATGTCCACTGAGAATGAAGGGTCCCCAGTAAGGATAATTACTCAGTTTGGTGCAGAGTGGGAAACTGTACGGTCTATCCTCCAAAAGCACTGGGATATCTTAACCGGTGCTCCTGGTCTGGCCAGGATTGTGGGACCTAAACCGACAATGGTGGCCAGACGGGCAAGAAACCTAGGTGACCGATTGGTGACCTCTGAGTATATACGAGGTACAGATGAGTCGTGGTTGTCTCAGTTTCCACGCAGTAAGGGGATGTTCCCATGTGGACATTGCCAGGTCTGTCCCTATGTACACCGTACTTCAGGATTTGGTGACGCACTAAATAAAAAAAGCTTCAAAATTCGGAGCTTGATCAATTGTGCTACCACTAAAATAATCTATATGGGGGGCGTGACTGGAAGCTGAGCTGGAAGGACGCTGTAAATGAGAGCTCTCCTCCAGCCCAGCACTACAATGGCCTTACTCGGGGGTATAAAGCCTCGCACAATGGGGAGATCAAGAGCCACGAGGTCCTCATCCACCCAGGGGTCGTCTCAACCGCCTCCGGGCTCGTCATCCTCCCTCAAGTCGTTCTTTCAGCCGCCCGGGATCCCGGGCAGAGGCCGCAAGATGGCGCCGGATGGCCCGGCCGCGATGCAGAGGGACCTCACGTCGCCGCCACAGCAGCAACGCAAACACCGCTCGGAGCTCCCACACCTGCACGCCACGGACTCCCTCCGGGAGCTGGACGACTTAAGCCGCCCCATACATCTATCCCATGAGTCCAGGCGCGACCAGGCCGCGGGGGAGCACAGGCCGCGATCCGGCCTAGGCCGCACAGACGACACGGAGCCAGCAGGCCTGGAGACCCAGCACAGGCATCCCGAACCTCCACACCTGCCTGACCAGGAGGGATCCCGGGACGGCCGGTGGTCCCCACAGGAGCCCACGCACGCCGGGACAGCATTAGGGGTGAGTGAACAGCTTTCCCCCCACCTCGCCCCCCATCTCCCCGGGGACACAGGACAACACCCCGAGGCCCCATCTGCCTTCCACGCAATGCTCAGAGGCGTTTCCCCGCTTGCTGCGGACGGCCTCAGACCCAGCAATAGTAGAGTCCCCCATCTCCTTTTCACCAGGAGCTCCAGGAGACCCCCAAAGCCTCCCCAGTCACGCAGGGGATGCAGCGCTCCCCCTGACTGAAATGAGGGCCCGAGCTGCTTAGCAACCACCCGCTACCCCCAAGGCCCAGAGGCAGCCTCGCTCCAGAGACCCCAGCATATCCAGAGGCCAGGCAGCCAGCCATCTCTCCTATGCCCAGGTGGCCCACCCTCACTCTCCACGATCGCAGGGGGCCTCACTGGACCCCTTAACCTACTCCCCCCATGTCACCTCGTGGCTGGACCACGTGAACCCCCTCTCATCCTGGCCCCCCTCCAATGCTGTGGAGCCACAACAGGGAGACTCTCCCCAAAACCCACTGCATCCCCAACTAAGGATGACTTTAAACAACTCGTGGCAGATGTGAAAGTCACCTGCCGAGCTGAAATCCAGACCCTGCACGCTGGCCTTAAACACCTAGCTGAAAGGGACGAAATGGCAGAGGAGGAGATCCAGGAGACTAAGCTGGCAGTACACCGCACTCAAATGGAGAACTCGGATCACCGCCTCCTCCTACGGGACATGCAGCGCCATGTGGAGGACCTCGACAATAGAGGCCGGAGGAACAACATTCGTGTTCGGAGCCTCCCTGAGACTGAAGGAACCGAGGACCTGCAGACCTCACTGCAAGCACTGTTTAACGAAATGCTGGAAGAGGACCCGGCCAAACATATTGAGATGGACAGAGCGCATCGGGCCCTCCGACCCAAAGGCCCTGCTTCCAAACCGAGAGACGTTATCTGCAGGATCCACTCCTTCCCCCTTAAGGAAGACATTATGACTAAATCCCGCTCTATTCGCAACCTAATGTTTGACAACTCACCGGTCCAGGTGTACCCGGACCTCTCCTGGATAACCCTTCAAAAACATAGGCTGTTTCAGCCACTCCTCTGCACCCTGCAGGACAAGAATATGCCCTACCGTTGGGGCTTCCCCTTTTGCCTTACGGCCAGAGATCAGGGGAAGTCGGCGTCCCTTCGCTACACGGGGGACCTCGCCTCCTTCTGTGACACCCTGGGCATACCTGTCCCCAAACTCCCTGACTGGGATCTGATAGCTTCCCCACCACCTCCACCGGTGCTCTGGCAGAAAGTACCCTCGGCTAAAAGACACAGAGGACCGGATCCGGACCGCAGACCGCCTAAACGCAAGTAACACGGATTCCCCCACCGGCGGAACTCCCTATTAACTTTTTTTTTTTGTTTTTTTCCTGAGTACTCTCCCTCATCTTTTCCATTTGGGGAATGTTCCCCCCCTCCCCCCGAGGGCCTGAGCTTCACAAGGTTTCTATTTTTAACTGTTTTTACCCAGGGCTGGCCTAGGTAGAGTCCGAGGACAGTCCGACTCCCAGGTTACTGACCCCCCCGTGGTTTTCCACCCCTTGGTTCCTTCGAAGACTATAAACTGTTGGTGTCTACCTGACCCGGCTCTCTCCCCCCATCTTGTTTTCCCTTTTTTTTTTTGGTTCCCCCTTTTTTGGGCCGGGGGACGCCTGGATCAGGAGACCTATCGGAACCGCTTAGGCTCGGTGTCCCTATAGGGCATCTGGACCTGGCGCATGTTACAGCTAATACTGGTTATGTATTTTGTCTATGTTTCTACCCTCTCTCTTTTTTCTAGATCCTCTCTCTACTCCGCCCCCTGTGTGGGCCTTTGTCAGTGGTCCTCTTGGTCGCCAGTCCTTCTCCAGCAGTCGCCTCTCTCCTCGGGACACGCATATCTACAATGGCTTAAATTAAGTATGACTATCCCTGACCACCCCCCGATTATGGCTAAGATATTTTCACTTAATGTACATGGTCTAAACTCCAATAAAAAACGCCACCTTGCGCTCCGGGAATTTAGGCAATCCAGGGCGGACATAGTGATGGTCCAGGAAACTCACTTTAACCTGGGGTATTCCTTTAAGTTTGCCTCTAGACATTTCCCCCAGGTATTTCAGGCTTTCAGCTCACGCAAGAGGGCGGGGGTGGCCATACTTATCAGGAAGGGTTAGCCCTTTACGTGCACATCGACATACCTAGATCCGAAGGGCCACTATGTCATACTCCGAGGTACCTGGCGGACGCAGGCCCTCACCCTATGTGCCCTTTATGCCCCTAACGCACGCCAGCACCGCTTTTTGTCTAGTGTGCTATCCCGCCTCTTTAGGACGCCTTCCGAGCTTCTGGGGATAGGGGGGGACTTCACTCTTACTCCATCAGTCCCACATGACCGCCATGTGGGGAATCCACAAGCGCCCCAAACCAGAGTCTTGAGGGACTCTAAGTTGTTTCGCCAGATCACCAGAAGACGGGCTCTATTTGACGTATGGCGAACCCTACACCCCCAGGACCGCCAATATACCTTTTACTCGCCCCCCCCATCGCACTCACTCGCGCATTGATCATTTTTTCGTGAACAATAACACGTTGAGGGCCGTCCGCTCCACACACATTCTACCTATCTCCTGGTCTGACCACGCCCTGATTACCATGACGCTAGACATTGGGGCCCCCCTTCGTAAACCCTGCAACTGGCAACTGAACAACTACCTATTGCAGCATCTCCCGACCAGAGCGGAGCTGGAATCTTCGCTCCGACTGTATTTCGCTGAAAACGATACCCCAGACGTTACCCTCCCCACAAAGCTGTTATTCGGGGCCGCTGCCTTGCCCTCTCCTCAGCACTGAAGAGAGACGCACAGGCCGCCAGGCTAATGGCTGAGGGACGGTTGAAGACCCTTGAGGCCAGGCTTCGGGGAGCCCCCTCCCTGTCACTGATTAAACAAATTGTGCAGGTGAGACTAACTCTGCGAGATCTTGCACTAGGTTCAGTTGAAAAAGCGCTTATCCGCCTGCGACAGCTCTATTATGATAAGGGAAATAAAGCGCAGACCCTGTTGGCCCAGAAACTGGCTGATCAAACACAAGCCTCTACGCCCTCCCAAATTAAAAACAGTAGAGGAGACCTTTTGTCTCACCCGCAGGCCATCGCAGACACGTTTGCGGCCTTTTACACTGATCTCTACAACAAGCCAGACATACCCCATAATCCACCAGCCCCCGCATTGAATGACCAAATCACCAGGTACCTAGAAAACATGACACTGCCCCGACTGAAGGACACGGACCTTCAAGACCTTAACGCCCTAGTTACAGATGAGGAACTGTCAGCGACCGTGAAAGCGCTCCCGGCCCATAAATCTCCAGGGCCAGACGGGTTCCCTTACAAGTATTATAAGACATTTCTACCTATCTTGAGCCCCCACATGACCAAACTTTTTAACTCTTTCCTTAAACGGTCTCTGGTTCCGACTGAGGTGCTGGCCTCTTTTATATCCATCATCCTGAAACCAGACAAAGACCCAACTCTCTGTGCCAGCTATAGGCCTATTGCTCTATTAAATTCAGATTTAAACATTTTCACAAAAATTCTAGCAAACTGCCTCAATGCGATTCTTCCTGCCTTGATCCATAAGGACCAGGTAGGCTTTGTACCTCACAGACAGGCGGGCGACAACACCAGGAAAATTATTGACCTTATCAACGTAGCTAATAAGACTAATCTCCCCTCCCTGGTCCTGAGTCTAGACGCGGAAAAGGCATTTGACCGCCTGAGCTGGCCCTTCATGACGGCAACTCTACGCCACATGGGCTTTAAAGGTCCTTTCCTACACGCAATACAACACCTTTACACCACCCCCACCTCGCAAGTTAAAACCCTGTATGCAACGTTTTCGAACTTCTCTATCGCCAACGGCACCCGCCAGGGCTGCCCGCTATCTCCTTTGCTGTTTGCACTCTGTGTGGAGCCCCTGGAGGAGGCCATTAGAAGCAATCCGGATGTCAGGGGAATTTTGGTTCGGGACAGGGAATTCAAAATATCTTTATTCGCGGATGATGTCATCCTTACCCTGACCCAGCCTAGCACGTCTTTGCCCAATCTGAATGCGGAACTGAGACGATACGGGGAGATCTCGGGTTATAAAATTAATGCCTCCAAGTCAGTGGCCCTCCCGATCAATATACTACCGGCGGAAAAGACCCACCTACGCTCGGTGTTTCCCTACAGATGGGAGAATTCCTCTCTCAAATACTTGGGGGTTCTTATTACCCCATCCTTCCACACTCTGTACCAGGCCAACTTCCCCCCCCTCTAAAGGGAGATAAGGGAACTCATCCACAAATGGAAAGCACACCAAATATCGCTCATAGGGCGGCTCGCGTCCATCAAAATGGTAATTCTCCCCAAACTCCTCTACTTATTCCAGACGCTTCCTGTTCAGATCCCCTACGTGCACCTCTGTTTGCTCCAGAAAGACTTGCTGAAGTTCCTGTGGAACTATAAAAAACATCGAGTTCCTGGCTCCGTTATGACTGCTTTGCTCTCGGATGGCGGCCTGGCGTTCCCCGACTTGGTTAGGTACTATCAAGTGGCGCAGTTCCGGGCCATAGTCTCATGATTCCCACAACGGTCGTACAACAAGTGGTCAGAGATAGAGAAGCTATGGCTAGCTCCGGTGCACCCGAACAGTCTGCTCTGGGGCGCGGAAATACAGATCGATACGAACCAGCTATTAGGGCCGATGGCTCAGCTTAACCAGCTCTGGAGGAAACTCTCCCAGGAACACAGGCTCCACTCGGAGGCATCCTTGCTGACCTTGTTTCTTTGTAACCCTAAACTCCCGGACAGCCTAACCCACCAGATGTCATGGCCCTGGGCATCCCGAGGTTTATTCCACCTGGGACATCTAGTAGACCCCAGATCAAGAAAACTGCTTTCTTTCTCGGAGCTGCAGACTAAACATGACCTCCCCCGACAGACATTCTACAGTTACCTACAAATCAGACATTTTGCGCAAACCATAGCCCCGAGATTCCAATTCTCCCCACCCTGCCCATTCTAACTGATTATACTTGAGGGACGGAATCGCAGGGGAATGATATCAGACCTCTACCGCATCCTCAACTCACACCACTTTCACGCAAAGGGTAAGCACAAGTATATGTTGCGATGGGAAAAGGAGTTGGGTGAGGAGCTTCCGCTGGAAGCTTGGCAGGTGGTGTGGAGACAGGCAGCTAAATCCTCCCTATGTACCCTTTACAAGGAAAACTTCTATAAAATTCTCTACCACTGGTACCAGACCCCAGTTGTACTTCACAAAATTTATCCCTCCACCTCTGATTGGTGCTGGCGCTGCCTAAAGGACAGGGGCACCCTGCTCCATGTATACTGGACCTGCCCTCTGATAGCCCCATTCTGGAAATCAATCCAACAGCTCCTTATCCGGGTATTTGAGGTGCCTGTCCCGTTCGTACCCAAGTTCTTCCTATTTGGTTTGTCCCAACCAAAGATGGCTAAGCCATCCAGGAAGCTTTTACGACACGTCCTCACAGCAGCCCGTTGCCTGATAGCTCTTAACTGGAAGAGTCAACTGGCCCCATCTACGGAAGCCCTTTATTCCAGGATAAAGGACGTAGAACTTATGGAAAAAATGACTGCCAGAATACGGGACAGGCTGGAGGAATTTGAACAAAGTCTGGGAGAGATGGCGGCTGCGGGAGGACTAAGGGCGAATCAGATAAGGTATGGTGACATGGATCTCTGGCACTTTCTTTTCTTTCTCTTCTCTGTCTTTTCCCTTTTCACTTCTCCTATTTATATAGCGGACTTCTTCTGCTATGAATTACGTGTTTTGCATAGGCCGCAAGGCAGCTCATACCGGGCTGTAGGGGTCGTGGTATGGGCAGCTGACTTTTGGTGTCCCCTGCCCCCCAACACTCCACTGTCCAAACTATTGAAATCTACTGTACACGCCTGTGAATCAACACTACATACCGCATGTTTATCCTTAATTCTGCAAAGCTATGTAGATACTCGGCTACCACTGTACTCCTGTACTGTTTATGCTCCTATGCAACCTAGGGTTGCCACCTTTTCTTCAAGTCAAACCCGAACACTTTAGCGGTGCACAGCGATTTTTTTTTTTATAGTATAAACTATACATATATTTTGCTACTAAATAGCATTTCTAATCACATGAAGTTAATAACAAGAGTTCCCTTTTACATCAGAGTCCACAGAGTTCCTCTTTACATCTGAATTTGCAGAGTTCCCTTTCACTGTAAGCGGGGGGGGGGGGGGGGGGGCTTTTCAGACGCTGATGTAAGGGAGAACTCTGGGGACTCTGACATAAGGGATGCGCTGGGAACCCTGATCTAAGGGGGGACACTGAGAACTCTGATGTACGGAGAGGACTCTGATGTAAGGGGAAAGACTGTGGCCTCTGGTGTAAAGGGAAACTCTGATATAAGGGGTGCTCTGAGAACCCTGATTTGCCTTAGTGTACTTACTCAGAGGCAAGAGTGAAGGGGGGAGACTTCAATCACAAATGGACGAATGGATGGTGAGATGGATGGTGAGCTCACTCACCTCTTGACAGTCAGCACCTCTCATCCAGTTGGATCTGAGGCTGCTGCACTTCAAATTTCTGGCCCAAATTTCCCTTTTCTGAGGCACAGTGCCAGGGATTGGAGTGTGGGCAGACACAAAGGGGTAGGGGTGGGGAGCAAGAGGTTCAGATCGAGCCCTCTCTCCTCTCCCGTCTGTATGTGTTTGGGGGGGGGGGGGTTGTTAATGTTGGCTTTGGGGGAGTGTGAAAGAGAGTAACAGACACTCTCAGCTTAGACAACTGAAGCCAGCAAACCTGCTGGGAAGCCATAGGCCAGTCTAAATAATGTGTCCGGGTTGCAGACAGTCTGAAACCCGGACACATGATTCCAAACCCGAACTGTCCGGGTGAATCCTGGACAGGTGGCAACCCTAATGCAACCACTGGAAATAAATAAAACGTTATTTGAAAAAAAAAAAAATCTATATGTTGACCTTTCCATGCAATAAAGTATACATAGGGAAGACCAAAAGGCAATTTAGAATCCGCATTGGGGAACACATGAGGGAAATCCATGAAAAAAATCTGGATAAACCAGTTTCCCGACATTTTGCACAGTTTCACCAAGGAAGATTAAAAGGCATGTTAGTTAAAGGGATCTATGCTCTAAATTTGTCTAATAGGAGAGGGGATTTTGATCAGATATTACAACAAAAGGAAAAGAAATGGATATTCCGTTTAGGTACACTTACCCCTAGAGGGTTGAATACAGAGTTGAGTTTACAACCATTTCTTTCTATTTAAAGTTTGGACGTTGACAAAAGATGGATGATATTAATGGGATCTATATGGTTAATTTGTCAACGGATATACTGGGATTAAAATGAGTCTGGATTGTGTGGCTAGCATTGGTCGCGGTTAATAAACTTCACATACTTTGCTTGGTATACTAGTCTATAATGATCAATGTTTGACTCACTCCCAAATAACAGTACGGTGATCTGTTTAAGGCTAGGTTCACATTGCAGCGGTTTATGAGAACGGACGTGATTCACACCGCACTGCAGTGCAAATCACATGCGATCTCTGTGCGATGCGAGTTCAGCCATACAGATATTATGGCTGAATTCGCATCGCACATGGCCCAAACTCGCACAGGACCCTTTTTTTGGTCCGCAGCAGAATCGGATCGCATGGGTGTTCACACCATGCGATCCGATTCCTGTCCGAGTTTGCAGATCGCACTGCGATATGCGAACTGATCTGGGGGTGTCATTAACGTTTCACTGACACTCCCAGCAGTTCGCATAGGGCAATGTGAACTGCCGCCGGGAGGTATGCGATGCGGGAACCCGCAGCGGATTCACGGCGTTCCCGCATTGCTGCAATGTGAACCTAGCCTAAATGTCACTCCCTGGATGGAGGGGGGCTTAATATATAACCCAAGGTCTGTGTCATGTCCAATATTATGTCTGGTCTGTGCCTCCTCCTGTATCTGTTTATGTGTCTAACTGTGTATTCATTTTTATTCTTATCTTTATTGTATTTTATTTTATTCTTCCTCCAAAGATAATTAGCTCTAAATACAATGGGAAATTTATATAGATTATTTAATGATTACCATATTTAAATGCAATGAGGAAATACCCAGAGGATTGTAATATGGATTGGTTTTGCTATTTCACTAGCGGGGAGTACCCCTTTGGATTTTTTACCAGTGAGGTCGGCAGCGGGAAGTGGACAAAATAAAAAGGTGTACCCGCACAGACTCACTACGTCCAGACGAAGCTACGCATTGGTGATTGCGAAACGCGTTGATGTAATTTCCGCCCGGACGTTCCACTGTGGAAGCTGCGGGAAGCAGCGAGAGGGATACCCCATGAGGTGGTGAGCCGACCGCAGTATACTTGATTCAAAACATACGGACCAGGAATCAATGTGTGTCACTATTGGCCTATTAAGCGCTGGCATGGTTTGGAGCACTGGGTGGGATATCCCAGTGAAGTGACGGATGATCAGACCATGCTATCTGAGATGATACGGAACCATCGGCACACGCAAGTAGTCACATTTTAAACCTGTTTGCGATAATCTGAACATATGATGGACACTGTGGACAGATCTGCATATATGATTTGTAGAAACAGCGGTATATGTGCATATTGAGATTGCTATATGGCAACATTATTGACTGTTTGAAGTTTGAAGGATCTTTTTTTTTTCCTTATGTATATTAAATGGAAGATATTTTTTGTACTTAATACATTTTTGTGATAATTATATGGTCATTGTTCCTCAAAGATCCTCACTGTCTTCTGGGGGGTTCCCGTCTATGGAAACCCTCACCATTTTCTCTGTAGATATTTTGGTTGGAGGTTAGAGGACAATTCCATTCAGCAGTCACTATAGGACATTACTGACCACTCTTTTTTTTTTATGCCAATCTGACACTTACTGGGTTTGACGGTCAGATTGGAAGCTGTCAGTTGGTCCAGGACCTGTGACAGGTGCACCAGGTGTTCTTCCCGCACAATTTCCACCAGCGTCTCCGTTTTATCCCTGAATTTTAGGACGTAATCCACAACAGAGACCTCTGGGTCGGCAATCTTGCCCTCCCAGGTCTCACGGATTAGGTCCAGGGGCCCTCTTACCCTCCTTCCATACACAAGTTCAAATGGCGAAAAGCCTGTGGGCTCCTGAGGCACCTCTCTGTAAGCAAACAGCAAATGAGGCAGATATTGTTCCCAGTCCTTGCCCTGGGAGTGCACAAAGGTTTGCAACATTCGTTTCAAGGTGCCATTGAAGCGTTCGCACAAGCCGTTTGTTTGTGGGTGATAAGGACTGGCCATGATATGCGTCATCTGTATTTTCTGACAAAGAGCTTGCATCAAGTCAGACACAAACTGAGGGCCTTAATCGCTAATGAGCTCGGCTGGGAATCCCACTCTTGTGAAGATTCCCAGCAGAGCATCGGCAACCTTGTCTGTCTGGAGGCAGGAGAGAGCCACCACCTCTGGATAACACGTGGCATAGTCGACCACTGTCAGGATATAACGTTTGCCTGAACTGCTAGGGATGGCCAAAGGCCCAACGATATCCACTGCCACCCTCTTAAAAGGTTTGTCAATCATAGGCAAAGGTTTTAGTGGAGCCCTGTGGACATCCCCTACCTTGCCAACTCGCTGGCAGGTAACACGGGACCGACAGTAGTCAGCTATGTCAGCAAGCATCCTGGGCCAATAAAAGTTATGTACCAACCGCCCTCGGGTCTTAGTGATCCCCAAGTGCCCTGCGAGGGGAATCTCATGGGCCACTTTTAGCAGCTGTCCCCTAAATTGACTGGGTACCACCAGCTGTCTGCCACCTATGTCAGCCTCATTCCCCTCTGCAGGCAAACTTTCTCTATACAGTTTCCCTTTGTCCCAGTAGGCCTTTTGTTTGTCATTCTCTGCAGGGGGGCGATCAGCTAGACTTCTGAGCTGTGCTAGTGTTTGGTCTGTCTGCAGTGCTGTTTCAAAGGTGGAACAACAACTCCCAGCCAGCAGTCATGTGGCAAACAAGGACGGCTGCTGAGGCTCAACAGAGGTGGAGTCCACTGGGTCAGAACAGGGAGAGGGCCCCGAGACCTCCTCCTGCTGTTCTGCGATCAGTGCCTGCACCTCGGCTGCCTTTGCAGCACTGCGAGTGAGCACCAATACTGGAAATGCATCATCATCACATTTAACCTTTATCAGTTCAGCATCATTGGAACATACATCAGTTACCTTCACTAGCAAGGGGGCCTCCTCTGCTATCTCTGAAGAAGGAGGACCTTGCACTTCAACTCCACCCTCGCCCTCCCTCTGTCCATCCACAGGTTGCCCAGATATTACCTCAACATCTGTAAACAGTACCTTGGTAGGTCCAGAGAGTTCCGTGGGAGCATCCTGGGTGCTCTTAGCAGGGGCATAGTAAGAAACAAGGGTACCTAAATCAGAACCCAACAACACAGCAGTGGGGATCTCCTCCGAGACACCCACCTCTCTCATCCCAATTCCGGCACCCCAGTCCGTGAAAACATAGGCACGGGGTACATGGGAACAGGTTCCCCCAACTCCGGTCAGGGTAAGGTACTTCTCTGGGATGATGTCTGTTTCTTCTATCATCTCTGGTCTTACCAAAGTGACTTCAGCTCCGGTGTCACGAAAGCCTGTTACAGTTCGGTGGCCTACAATGACTGGCTGCAAGTTGGCATTGGTTCCTGGAGGTTTCCCACTGACGAGCAGCACAGCAGAAGGGTTGCTGGCCGGATGGCCAGGGGTTGTCATCTTCTTCTGCTCAGGGCACTGTGTCCGCAGATGTCCGCCTCTCCCACAGTTATAGCATTTGCGGTTGTCAGTCACAAAGGCTTTGGCTCCAGGAGCTGCAGGTTCCGGTCACCGAGGAACTTGGTTGGTAGGCAGAGGAGGGGTTGCCATGTGCGATTTTCCTCCTTTCCAGCCATTCGGAGGAGCCTTGCGATGGTCAGATACTCGAGAGTGGATATAGGTATCTGCCAGTTCTGCTGCTGCTTTGGCAGAGGTTGGCTTTCACTCCAGCACAAACTGTCTGACGTCTGTAGGACAGTTGTGCAAAAGTTGATCTTCAATCATAAGATCTTCCAAGGAATCGGCTTTCAAGTCTTTAGTCCACTGCCGGAATGTGGTGCATAAGCGGCTTACCACATCTAGGTATGAGTCCCCAGGCCCCTTTTGCAAGGACCTAAAACGCTTCCGGTACACTTCCGGGGTTAGCTGAAACTTTTGGATGATTGCAGCCTTTAGGGCCTCATAATCACCGCCTTGCTCTTCTGACAGTTCAACATAAGCATCCAGGGCCATGCCTCATAGCCCTGGCGTCAGGTACCGGGCCCATTCTGCTGGGGGCAGATGGTACTGACGGCAAGTTTTTTCAAACGACAGTAGATACACGTCCATGTCACTGTCCTTTTGCATAACTGGAAATTTGGCTGCCGGGGTCACTGGCAGAGAGGCATCCCTGTGCTCTAGGGATCTGAGGTTCTGAGCCTGTCGCTGCTGCTGGAGCCTAGCCATCTCCAGTTCGCGCCGACGATCAGCCTCCCTCTCAGCCTGGCGTTCCTCTCGCTCAGCCCTGCATTCCGCAGCCTCTCTCTCAGCCGCAGCTTGGCGCTCGAAACTGAAGGTACACCACAGGATTTGTCTCCCTGAGGTGTTGTAGCGTTTCCTGCATTTGAGGACAGTCTATTCTGGTTTCAGGCAATCTGATGATGGCCTGCTCTGGCGGTAGCTTGGAGGTAACAATCTGTGGTATTTCAGTGTCAGTCTCTGCTTGCCCATCTGGTGAGGCCGCCTCTGAATCACTGGGCTCTGGAGTAGCAGAAACCCTTTCTGGTCCAGTTTCCCCCAGGTTCTGGTCTGCTCGGATATCAAACTCCTGTAGGGCATGTATCAAGCCATCACGATTTTTGCCACCAACATCAATTCCTCTTTCTGTGCACTCAGCAGTCAGTTCATTTTTGCTCATCTTTTTATATGCTGATAACCCAGACATGTTGCAAGCAGAAAAGATAGAACAGAAAGCAGAGATAGGAAAAAGGTGTAGAAAGGAGCTGTTGCTGTATATCTCTCTTTAAAAAAGTAAAAAAAAATGTGCACCAGCTTGTCTCTAAGGACTGTTTCCACAAAGGTTACAATCCTTAGAGATAATGCGAAACTATCCCGCTACGCTGCCAGCCAATATGTGACGAGCGCAGGTGTCAGATCCCTGCCCTCCTCGCTAACTGGCGACAAAGGACTGGCCAACCTCACACCACGCTGTCACTTAGGTAACAATGCCACACTCAGCTGCACCCAGCACAAAGATTTTCCAGCTTGCGGGACCACAATCTAGGTGCGGGCAGCCTGAGAGCGATTGTCACTGGGCTAATTACACAATTAACCCTTTAACTGCCACCACCCCCGTTTAAAAGACATAGCCGGGGGGGGCTCGTAATTTTAACAATACCAATTATAATTTTATAATAAGCGCCTGCAACACACACTGCCACCACAGACAGGTCTGCTCAGTGCCTTACTCTACCACAGTAGCGCCCTTTTAAGAGACAGGTTCGTTTATAGTTTGCATCAAGAGCTTTAAAGACAAGGTTAACACTTTTTAACATAAGGGTTTATTATGAAAAGGTCAAGGTTGGTGCGAATAAAACATTTACAGAAAAAGGATGTTTCAAAAAATAAAGACAATATACAGCCACAAAGAAATAAGGTAGAATTGGGAAGGAAGAATACTTGCAATTAATGTCCAAGGGTTGATCAGAGTTCGATCAATTCTCTCTTAGGTAGCACTCCCAATACGGACAGATAAACATTACTCTGAATAATGCTGAGGGTGTTGACCTCCAAGTCACAGGCCACACTGCCTATTTCCATGACTTGTGTTGTCAAACTTCCCTCAATCCTGGAAAGTGCTTGATACTGTGGTCCTTGGATACACAGTTTGAAATTCCTAAGTAGCTCTACTGGGTTTGCTCTCCTGTTGCTCTCTCCCAATCAACAGTCCATGTTCTACTCACAGAAAGTTGATTCCCCAGTCTTCTTCCTCCACTAAGCTCCTACTTCCTCCTCTCACGTTGTCCAGTACGTCCCCGCATGGGACATCTGGTATTCCTCCAGCGCTACATGCTGACTTTGTCTCCAGGGGCCAGACTTTCAGCCTCCCTGGAATCACCTCCAACTACCCGGTTCTGGGATCTCTGAACTTCCGGGCCTTAAGCCTCGAACTTCTCCCTCCGGTTACCCGTCTCTGTGATCTCTGACCTTTTTCCATTGATACATGTCCCCTGGGGCAGGACCCAGACCCCCAAACACTTTTTATGACAATACCATGCATATAAGCCTTCAAAATTAGCACTTTTGGTTTATCTTTTTTTAAAGGGTGTTCCGTGGCCTTTGAATTTGCCACGAACACCCCAAATTGTTCGCTATTCACCCGATGTTCTAATCCAACTTACCTTCGAGTCAACATCTGGCTCATCCCTAGTGTCTATAATGACATTGCTGAACATAATCATTTGCCAATGTGGGATCTTCTGCCTGAAACTAGACATGTGCGTTGTTTCGTTCTGAATAAAAATTCAGACAAACGGTTCGGTATTTGGATGTATCTGAAGCTCCAAAATTACAATGGTAACGAATTAAAAAGAATTCGAAACAGAGCTAAAAATTGTAATTTCTGAATAGAAGAGAACAGAATAGAGAAATAGAAAATAATAGAGCTAAACAGAAAATAGAATAACCGTCTTCTGAAAGGCAAATAGAATAAATTCAAATTGGAATATAATAGAATTGAAAAATAAAACCATCTTCCAAAATCCGAAGAAAAAAAAAAAAGAAGTAGATAGAATAAAATAGAACCAAACCATCAGCTATCTAGTGATTAGTAAACTGCAATACAGTTAATGTTTGCTTATCGGTTTAAAGAGGAAGTAAACCCTGATGGGTTTACTTCCTCTTTCATTCCCTGCAAAGGCAAAGCATAATGGACTACTATTGCATAGTAGCCCATTATGTGTCACTTACCTGACACAGGAGCCAGCGATGTCACCGCTGTTCCCTGTAGTCCGGCGCATCCATCTTTTAGGTGGGATCTCGCAGTTTCGCCGCTGTCATTCGGCGGAGCGCATGCGCACGGGAGCCGACACGCGCGGCAGCTCCGTTGTTGGAAATGCCGCGCTCAGTGCGCCTGCGCGCCGCTGTCTATGGCGCATGCGCCATAGACAGCGGTGCCTGTCTTCGGGCAAATATCTCCTAAACCGTATAGGTTTAGGAGATATTTCTTGGACCTACAGGTAAGCCTTAATCTAGGCTTACCTGTAGGTCAAAGTGGTTTGTAAGGGTTTACAACCACTTTAATATGGTTTTAATTTCCTATCTATACACGCTATGTATTCTTACACCATCTAGTGGTAAAATGTAAAACTACACCTAAACAGATAGAACAATGACTCACATTGACTAAAATACTGACCGATGACCTCTACTGACCACCTGGTATACTGCCACCTACTGGAGACTTGAGAAATGAGCTTGTATATTCACTTTACATTGAGTGCAATATATACTTTTATTTTTATTGAGTTTTAATAAATACTACACTCAGGTAATAAACCTCTTTTTTTTCCCCTTTCGGCATTTACTGTGTAGGCTTCAAATTTGTTTAGCTTTTCAGTCCGCGGCATTGGAGATACCACCAGGTTCACAAAGGTCACACTTGCCACTGGGCCATTCCGCCATCATAGAGGGGCTCCAGGGCAACAGGAAGGGGGCCCACTGCAAAACACATGAAAGGGTCCCGCTGCAGTTCACACTGCTATGACCCCCAAAGTCGTGCAACTTGACTTGCTTGAGATTTCCTTGCAATTTTTGTGATTTAACATTGCAGTCTATGGCACTCAAATCAATTAAGGTGGCACCTATTAAACATTAATGTATTGCATCATGATATATGTCCTAGAATGTAATGCACTTACCTGTAATTTTGTTATTCATAGATGTATTTTTATTTCATACAGTGTGATCCCACCCGACTACTGCACCCTGACGAAGGGATGTCTGTGTCCCGAAACATGTCGGTCTGTTTGGATTCTGTGGAAATACAGCTTCAAGTCTCATCCAATTTGTATTTGGTTGGATATTTTGTGATTTGTATGTTTGTATATATGTATATTGGTTTCAATAAAATTATCTATTTTGTAATTCTTGTACTTTGTTGCCTTTAAAGTCCCACCCTATTAGGGGGGGGTAGTTCTCTCTTTTTGAATTGGTCATACAAGGGATGTTGGCAACTTTTTAGTGATATAGTTGGATGTTCTTTTATTTATTTCTATTAAAAATGAATGTTTTGACTTGTCATGCAACAATATGTCACAAGTCGCATGACACGTCACGACAGTGTGAAATGGGGCTGATAAAGGGCATCAGCGGGAAAAGGGCCCCCAGGATCAGCGGGAAGGGCCCTGGCCTAGGGTTGCCACCTATTCTTCAAGCCAAAACACGAACAATTTAATGGAGTGCGACAGTTTTTTAAAAAAAATTTGTAGCATACAAAACACAAACATAGTACAAATAGATGCAAATCTTTAAAGAATAATTGTGCTGCACCAAAACGCATGGTAATTTTGTAAGCATATGCTTTGCCGCAGGTGAAGAAGTGCAAAAAAGCAAGGTGTGTGGTTGTGCCATTAAGACTTAATGGTACCACTGCGCACCTGCAAAAGGGCTTTTTTTGTGCAAAAATATTCTCTTACAGTAGGGGTAATCAATTAAGATTCAAGGAGGTCCGAAATGCGCTACAATAAAAACATAAAAGTAGGTCAATCACATCCACATTTCAAGTAAAAGCAAATAAAACCACCTTACATCAGAGCCCCTCAGTACATTTGGCTTCCCCATCAGAGTTCTCTCCCCCCCACCCGTCACAGTCCTCCCTTACATCAGGTGTCCCTCCACGCATCAGAGTTGCCCCCTTCCCCCCGTACTCACAGATCACAAACGGCAAAGGCAGCTCCCCCTTCATCTCTCCAGTTGTGATAAGTCACATAAGGGGAGAGAGGAAGGACAGGCTGTCTTCATTCCCCTGAAGTAAGTTATGCACATGGCACCCCCATCCCTGCAATAAACCATTGTGCCCAGGGTGGCCGTCCCTCCTCCTGTCCATCCCTTGTCCCAGCCCTGTACCTCACCCGCCTAATCCCACAACACTATCCAAAAAATGTTTGAGACGCACTTAGCCCTTGTAGACATGGTCGGACCTTCCGACGGAAAATGTCCGATCAGACCGTGTTGTCGGATAATCCGACCGTGTATGGGCTCCATCTGAATTTTTCCGTCGGAATGTCCGACCAACAAAGTTTGAAAGCTGGATATAAAATTTTCCGACAACATGATCCGATCGGACTTTGTTCGATCGTTTGTAGAGAATTCCGATCGGACAAAGTGCCACGTATGCTCAGATCAAATTACGAGACCAAAGCTATTAGCTACTAGCCTGAACGTAGTTCCGCCATACCAAAACGAACGTCACCACGTTCTGAACGATTGGATTTTCCGACAACTTTGTCCGACCGTGTGTATGCAACACCAATTTCGGAACAAAATCCGTCGGAAAAAATGTGACGGATTTTGTGGTCGAAATGTCCAACCGTGTGTACAAGGGCTTAGTGAAACATCAGCTCATGATAAACTGACCCTTTTGTGCATCTGGTTATCTACAACACTTGATTTTGGATAGATGGGGATGCAATAAGTTCATTTGAACCATTCAGCAATACTTGGTATTGTCCTATAAGGAGGAGCCTCTTTCAACGCGCTACATATTTTGCAGTATGCTGATAGAAAACCAGTTTTGGATAGTGTTGGCCGATATCTGAGCCTCCAACTAAAATACTGTTGGTATCTCTTCTCATCTTTATCCAAACCCAGAAGATATTCAGCCAGTAATTTGGGAGATGAAAAGTCGTCAACATGAATAAAAGCGTTGGGTGGAATGAAGCGCTCATAATTTTTACGTGGAGGACCCATGACAATGGACACACTTCCTACCATCAGTGAATTCTTCCAGAACTTTTCCGTGATGTAATCCTCATGTATGGAATTCTCAAAGGCGAGGTAGAACTTATATCTGGCCAGAGTTTGCAAAGTCTCATTCCGCGGAAGAGGCAAGCCATATTTTCCATAGACATCGATTGGAATGTATTTCTTTAACTCCTCATAGTATTGGGTTCTCCTGTACTTTGTGTTCCAGTTGCTCACCGCCCAGGCCACCAACTTTGACTTTTGGGGGATTGTAAAATTTCCTTTTCCATCAACTTTTTCTAGCCCTCCACTCGGAACATATATATCTGAATCAAGTCGGTAGGACATTGTAAGGTTGATTTTGTCATCCAGGAGCTTTAAATTTGGGCAGTTGGTTGGAGACTCCGCACTAAACCAGATCCAGTATTGGTCGGATGGTCTTGGCTCTGGAGGTAAAAGCTTTTCTGACTTATATACATCCCGGTGACTAATAACAACTGCATCTGCTATGGAGTATGTATTTCGGTCCACGGTGTAGAAACAACCAGAATTTTCATTTCTTGGACACCTATTTAGAGGAAACTGATAACCTAATGGCCACGTCCAAAGTAAGATGGTCAGCAGAGACCTATTGAAGGTCTGCAATGTCTGAGTTGCTGGCTTTGTCACAGTCGATCGGTTTGATGTCACTGAGAACTCTGTCACAAAGTCTGATGTCACCTTTGGCCTGTGTTGGATTTCAACATTTGTGACCGATTGTCTTTCTACACGATAGTAGGCAAATGCAACATAGGAAATGGTTCCCAGTAACAACATGCCGAAGTAGACCAAAGTCAATTTTGAGGATTGTTTTAGGAAATCCATATAGAACTCAAGCGGGTTCTTGTTTATGACTTTTACATGAGAGCTCAGATTTAATATTTAGTTCTGTGTTCCTGGTCGAAAAAAAAAGAAAAGAAACATAAGTGGCATGTAGAAACATTTATGGCAACATCTTAAATGTGTTCACAGTGTATAGACCCAACAGACCTTTCGAGGACTACCTTATGTGTGTCTCATCAATTGAAATTTCTGTTTAGTGACAAACCAAAAAAGAAAAAAAAAAATTGAGTTGGGGTTTAGTGCTTCCAGTTGTTTTGTTTTTTTTTGTTTTTTGTGGGGGGTTATATTTATAGCAATTCTTAATACAGAATTCAAATCAAGCCATCATTTTTTGACCGATATGAATAGTTTGAAAATGAATACACCAAATGAAAAAAACAATTTCAGTCAGAGATTCTGATACATCTGAATCTCTGAATAACCAAAAATGTATCTGAATGTACGTTTGGACCAAAATGAATTGCACATGTCTAGCTGGCGGTAAGTAGGAGGATATGGGTCATGCATCATCCATCCCAAACCTCGGGTATTGTACATGGATGAGGTGAAATTGTTGTCCAGCTCTGTCCCTCCCAATCACAGCCCCCCAACATCACATGTTAGGGGTAGCAGTGGCATCTAGGGTTGCCATCTCTGAAATTTGCCACCCCCACATCTTCACATAACTTAGCAAATTTGTTTAGGTGCCCAAAACCCTGGACTGGCCTTCCTTTACCCATCTGAGCATCTGGACTTAACCCTCCATCCTCAACGTTAACCACCATCAATCACCAGAAGACTCCTTTCAAGGTAGTCAGTGTTGCAATTTACTCCTTGAACCTCGCTAGCACTCATTATCCCAATTACAGTATAATTCCGCGTACACACGATCGAGAAAAAGACCGATGAGAGCTTTTCATCGGAAAATGCGACCATGTGTATGCTCCATCGGAATTTAGCTGGCAGAATTCCCGCCAGCAAAAATTTGATAGCATGTTCTCAATTTTCCAGACGGAAAAACTTTCTATCGGAAATTCTGATTGTGTGTATGCAATTCCGACGTGCCAAAACTCACGCATGCTCAGATTCAACTACGAGACGGAAGCTATTGGCTACTGGGTATTGAACTTCCCTTTTCTCGTCCCGTTGTACGTGTTGTACTTCACAACTTTCTTGGCGGTCGGAATTTGATGTGAACGTGTGTAGGTAAAACAGTTTGAGCAGAATTCCGACGGGAAAACCATCAGGGCTTTTTCTAATTCGAGAATTCTGACTGTGTGTGCGCGGCATTACTGTCCCCTAATCTATCCATCTTTAGGCAATCCCTAAAAACCCGTCTCTTCAAAGAAGCCCTTCCTACTTCTAACTAATACACTGTTTTACTTCCTCCATCAGCTCATCCCCCCACAGCTATTACATTTTGTACCAATTGACCCTTCCTTTTTAGATTATAAGCTCTAATGAGCAGGGCCCTCTGATTCCTCTTGTACCGAATTGTAACGCGACTGTACTGTCTACCCCCATGTTGTAAAGCACTGCACAAACTGTTGGAGCTATATAAAACCTGTATAATACAAACAATAATAATACTAACTGGATATTTCAAATGGTACTTACCGGTTACAGGCACTCGCTTTTCTTTTTACCATTTGCACTTGGTCAATGTTCCAGCACAATGTGAGCTCTACAGACGGTAGCATATTACTGTATGTTAACGGAGTTAAATATTACTAAATATAGCAGCTGTAACCAATTAAGCACTCCCCATAGTTAGCAGACTGAAGGAAGGAAAATTATATAAATAAGTGACAAAGGTTGACTTTTTAATGCCACCAGTATAGATCTGAAAGAAGATAAAACTTGCACTTTCGACCATTTGCAGTCACAGACAAGTCAAAGCGCTGCAACACTTTGTACGACAATTGCGCGGTCATCCAACGTTGTACCCAAATTTGAATTTATCATGTTTTTTCCCACAAATAGAGCTTTCTTTTGGTGGTATTTCATTTCCCGCCCGCCCACCCGCCGTCATATGACGTAATGGACTTTGAGCGGGTATATCTGAATGATGCCTGTAGCTACAGACATGATTCTGATATTGCCGTTTTCAGCCAGCGATTCCCTTAGGGATTCACCTGGACAGACTGGGTTTTGAATCACGTGTCCGGGGTTTTACGCGGACTGAAAACCCGGACACATTTTTCAGACCAGGCCGTGGCTCCTCAAGTAACCATGATAGTCACGCACAATTCTGTTGCCACCCAGGAGCTGTGGGTGGCTGTATGAGGGCATTTTTGGCATCACTGGGGGGGGGCAGGACAATTATGTCAGCAAGAGCAATTTGGCCACACCCACTGTTCACCGCATTACTACTCTCCTTGGGGCACCCAAAGGTGTGCCGGGCCACTATTATGTCAGCAAGAGCAGTTTGGCCACACCCACTGTTCACCACATTTCTACTCTCCTTGGGACACTCAAAGGTGTGCCAGGCCACTAAAGTAGAAAACCACAGAAAAAAAAAAATTTGACTATGGGGCAGGAAGTGAAATCTCTGCAATGGGACAGCCATGGTAAAAAATTAATTGACAAGGGCTATAACCCTCCCTTATGCTATCCAAGATGAAAAAAAAAAAGTGTTGCTTATAGTTCTACTTTAAGCACAAATATCTGATAATTTTATGGAGAGGACTAAGAAGATATAACCATGCCAATGGTGCAGCAGAAAACATATAGCACAGTGAGGAAGGTTTGTGGTCCAGAATAAGAGGACAGCCAAAATTAGGAACGGGCCCCCCCACTGCATACAGAGCAGCCGCTAGACTAATGTGCCCCTAAGACTGGCGCTACACTAACAGTGTAACACAAGCCAGTGGGGACTCTTTCCGTGCTGCCCCCCTACAAAGTGCTGCCCTAGGCCATGGCGGCCTAGGCCAAGATGCAGGGTTGCACCCCAGATATCCCCCCAGCACTCTGAACCCCTCTACATCCCAGATATCCACTCAGCACTGTTACCATATACCATAAGATACCCCTTGTCTCCGGGTATTCCAAGCCCTTTGGTGCAAACAGTGCTGGACAGCTGGGCTCACCATAACACCATCCACAATGCTACTTCCACAGGTGGGCTCTCAGTGTTGCCAACTCAGCAGCTCCCACTCCAGCTCCTACCCCGCAACCTTCGAGTCCCGAGCATTCAAGCTGCATGGGGTGGGGTCAGAGCATCACTGGCACTCTGGCCCTGCCCCTCCCTACTGATTGTGAAATAGGTATTGTTCTGCACATGGCACACCGCTGCCAGGCTGCCTCCCCTGTGTATACACTCAGTGCCATCATGGGACTCAAGGACCAGCTGCTTTGGGGAAAGTGCAAGGACCCCCCATGCAGCTGGGGCCCCTGAGCAGTGCCCACTCATTAAGACAGTCCTGACTGACCCCTCTCTGATCCATTATAATCCAATTCATCCTCAATCTTAGTTTAAATACTCCTCCAGCATCCCCATAAACCTTTCCCCCAGCATAACAGTTAGGTGCAAACCATCTTTAGCATATATGTTGCATCCCAAAGAAAAGTTCTCTTGAAAGCCAAATCCAAATTCTTACACCAGGTCTGTAGCCATGCATTCAGCTCTCCAGTCTCTTGCTGCCTTTCCTGTGTTGCCCATGGCCAGCCATCAGAAATTTTGGGGCCCTTTACACAGCTTTAGGCCTGGGCCCCCCAGGGCCCAACCCCCAACATTATCCAGGGCCCGCCCACTGAATCGGCCCACTGACCTTCCCACCAAGTTCTTCGGTGAACCCACTTTTATTTTAACACTCTTACACCTAGTCAGCCTAAGACCCCTTTCACACTGGCCATTTTTCAGGCGCTACAGCACTAAAAATAGCGTCTACAAAGCACCTGAAAAAAGCGGCTCCATTCACTCCAGTATGAAAGGGCTTTCACACTGGAGCAGTGTGCTGGCAGGGCATCAGAAAAAGTCCTGCCAGCAGCTTCTTTGGAGCGGTGAACTCACCGCTCCTCCCCATTGAAATTAATGGGGCAGTGCTGAGATACTGCCAGCAAAACGCTGCTCCGGCAGCGTTTTGCGGGCAGATTTAGGCCCTTTTCGGCCACTAGAGAGGGGTCTTAGGGTGTCCCATCCAAGAAGAAGGAGATAAACAGCACATGGTGGCACAGTCAGCAGGACACATTAAATTGCAACTTACACTCCATGCTGCACTATCCGTTCTGTTTTTGGTGTCCGTGTCCCTTAGGCTCTGCCTCCGCAGGGGATGGATAAGCATAGAACATTAGCCGCTGTGAGTGTAATCTCTGCAAGCTCTCTTTTTCTTTCCTCCCCCTCCTCTCTTCATTAGCATACCTATAACCGGGGGGAGGGTGCTGGTAAACATTAAATTAGCAATCTCTTCGTTTCCTCTCTCCTCAGCTGATAAGCGGGGGGGGGGGTTGGGGGTGCTAGTGAAGTTTTCTCTGCTCGGCTCAACGGCACAATGCTGATTGTCAGGGCGGGGGCCCCTGAATACAGCCGGGCCCCTTACAGGTGTGATGCCTGTACCCCCCTGATGGCGGCCTTGCCCATGGCACAGGCAATATTGCAGAGAACATCACCTTGGAGGTCCTTCCCTTCAACTTGCAGCCTAGTTCTTTAAAATTGGTTCTGAAGGAGCCTCCACCTTCCATATATTCTATCATTGGTTCCAACATGGACGAACACAGCTGGTTCATGCCCAGTCCCTCCCAGTAATTCATCAACCTGGTCCATCACGTGCTGAACCTTGGCACCAGAGAGACAGCAAACCATTTGGTTGAGGCGATCCTGGAGACAAAATTCTGTCAGTCCTGATTATAGAATTCCCTATTACCACCAACTATATAGGCCAGGGGGTATCAAATTAAAATGCAAGGTCAATTTTATTTACAGTAGAGGTCCGAAACGCATGCTTGTGTGAAGACTCTGGTCCTCACACCACCACCTCTCATATCACAATCCCATTCTAACATCAGGGTCTTCAACCCCCCTGCATATTACCATCCCTCCCCCCCTTTACCTCACCCCTCCCCACAGTGGGGTCTTCTGCAATCCCTTCACTTCAAAGCCCCCCCCATAGCTCTGTTGTTCCATCACATCCCCCCAACAGTTGTGTCCCCCTTTCACATCACAGCATCCCCTCTACAGCTCTGTCTCTCCCTCACATCACAGTCCCACCCCCTCAGCTCTGTCCCTCCCATTGCAGCCCCCCATACATCAAAGCCCCCCCCTTCAGCTCTGTCCCTCCCTCCACAGCCCCCCTTCAGCTCTGTCTCTCCCTCCACAGCCCCCCTTCAGCTCTGTCCCTCTCTCCACAGCCATCCCCCCTTCAGCTCTGTCCCTCCCTCCACAGCCCCCCCGTCAGCTCTATCCCTCCCTCCACAGCTCCCCCTTCAGCTCTGTCCCTCCTACCACAGCCCCCCTTCAGCTCTGTCCCTCCCTCCACAGCCCCCCCTTCACCTCTGTCCCTCCCTCCCCATTTAGCTCTGTCCCTCCCTCCACACCCCCCCTTCAGCTCTGTCCCTCCCTCCCCCTTCAGCTCTGTCCCTCCCTCCCCAGCCCCCCTTCAGCTCTGTCCCTCCCTCCACAGTCCCCCCTTCAGCTCTATCCCCCCTTCAGCTCTGTCCCTCCCTTCACAGCCCCCCTTCAGCTCTGCCCCTCCCTCCGTAGCCCCCCCTTCAGCTCTGTCCCTCCCTTCACAGCTGCCCCCCTTCAGCTCTGTCCCTCCCTCCCCCTTCAGCTCTGTCCCTCCCTCCGAAGCCGCCCCCCTTTAATTCTGTCCCTCCCTCCACCGCCCCCCCTTCAGCTCTGTCCCTCCCTCCACAGCCGCCCCCCCTTTAATTCTGTCCCTCCCTCCACAGTCCCCCTTCAGCTCTGTCCCTCCCTCCACAGTCCCCCCTTAGCTCTGTCCCCCCTCACATCACAGCCCCTCCCACCTCTTTCCCTCTCATCACAGCCCACCTCGGCCCTGTCCCTCCCAGCCCCACCTCACATCACAGCCCCCCCCTCAGCTCTGTCCCTCCCTCACATCACAGCTCCACCCCCCTCCCACCTCATTCCCTCCACATCACAGCATCCCCCCCCACAGCTCTGTCCCTCCCTCACCTCACAGGTCCCCCCCCCCCCCCGCCAGAGAAATTATACTTTTTATGTCATCTATGAAAAAAGTCATTTGATATTAATATAGTTTTATTTGATATAGCTTAGTTATAACAAAATGCTTAGACTTGCAAAATTTGAAAACTCAAGTCAGTATCCTGTATAACAATTGTGAATGTAAAAAGTCTGTAACGGATATTTCCACCTTTCCTGTCATTGTTCAGATTAAAGTTGAAAATACATATGACTGGACTTTTCTGTAACAGGAAAGAGGGGTGTCCGAGGCATATAAAAGGAGGACACACTATAGTGTTAAGCCAGAAATGACGGATGCCTATCTGAACATGCAATGCAACTCATTTCTCTTGCATATGCAAATAAATGTTATCTTGTCTTGAAGACGGTCTTAGACGGTAATTTATTTCCGTAACAATTTGGTCCTTTCGAGCTGGAAATCCAAGTTCCTGAGACGCACTGGATCAACTCAGTGACCGATGACCGTACGGCAAAACTGTAGGTCCTCCCTCTCAATTTAGACGTTAAAGAGAGGCCGGTCCTCTGAACTAGTACTTCCCAGGCAGTCAGCATAAGAGACCGCTTATGGGACAAGGTAATATTTTTATTTTTATCTTATTATTAACCTTTTGTGTTAGACTTGATTAGAAATGTAATGAATAAGGGATTTGAATACACACATACAATATAAAAACTGATTGAATATTTATCTGTTTCTGCTCTATCTGCTTTACCCTTGTTGAGGGGAAATAAATGGTCACGTATTCCCCATATAGATCCGTCTGTGGCCATCCTGGATGGGCAGACTTAGTGACTAACCCGCGTTTTGGGAAGACGCGCACAGGGCATCCTGGCGGCAGTCGAGCACTGCGGGTGTTCTCTTTTGTGTTTTCTTGTTTGTTTCTCTAGGTTAATTGTCATTTGATATAGGGGTAGGGTCCCTTAGATCCTGACAGCCTTGTAAGCTGCAGAAAAATCCTGTGGGGACGCATAAATACTCCTAGATCAAAACCTAAAGAATCCCCTGTTGATACAAGGGTGTGGTCTGATAGATTTCCAGGTAACAAATAGAGGACATTTTGATGGACCCGCGGCGTCCATACCAGCCTCATATGTTGTATAAATCCCGAACGGCACATAAATACCCTTGGATCAAGAATACTCCCAGATCAAAACCTAAAGAATCCCCTGTTGATATAAGGGTGTGGCTTGATAGAATTCCAGGTAACAAACAGAGGACATTTTGGTGGACCCACAACGTCCATACCAGCCTCATATGTTGTATAATCCATGAACGGCACATAAATACCCTTGGATCAAAATAAGTTATTAAATGTTTTGATAAGGTGAAAGAACAGTCAGGAGAACTCAGTCGGCTTGTTATTCTGTAAATGCTTTCTACAAGTATTAAGTAAGAAGACACCAGTGTTTTAGCAGGAAACGAGATCAGTAATCTAGAAGTGATATATCACAGCTAGAAAGTCATTGAGTGGCTGCAAGTGATAAGATATTGTGTGCGTGTGTTGTGTCATTGTGAGAAGACCTTAACAAAAATAACTCTGCGCGCACGATAAACGAAATGGGTATGATACATGGAAAATCTGTTGGTATGAATGAAGATGCTAAGTATATGTGTAGTCTAGACAAAGTGAATGTGAAATTTCTTAAAATGTGAAAAACAAAGTATGATTTTGATGTATCTTTAAAGAAGGTTTGTTGTGTAATATTGTGTAGAAAGCTTAGAAATGATGCCAGCATGAAAATTAGGAAACAGAAGAAATTAGGCCTGCCCCAGGCAAAGAAATGTCTTGAGGAGGCTAACCATAGGTTAAATTCAGAAAACCATAAAAAGACTATGTTTTTGGACAAAGAGGAGGACAATAATATGACCGTCCTCCAAAGTTTAGTTCAAACCAAATGCACCAGACAGCCCCCGCACATATTTTGGAGAACTCCCTAACCCCACCAACAGTAGCTGCTCCCATCTGACTTCAGCACCCGCTCCCAATTCCCTATATCCTATTGCAGACCTGCAGTCCCCACCACCGTATGGGACAGAGGCATGCAATAAGCCACCCCCACTGACCCCCCCAACTGTCGATAAATAACCCTTTTACCATGCAACCCAACTCTCCACTGTTTGTTGTTCCCCCGGGGTCACCTGCAGATGCAACCCATTCTCCTATGGCTGCAGCTACCCCCCCCCCCTCAAGATGACTCTTGCTGTCCAGAGGAGTCCACGAGGGACCCCCCTTACAGCAACAGTTACAACATTTCTTGGAGACCTGGTGAACAAATTGATATCCCCCTCAGCAGGGGGAACAAACAGAATGTGGAAAGGAAGAGTTTCCACTAATTGAAGTTCCCAACCCTAGGGCAGGACAAAATGAAGGAGGTATAGTAGTCCCCAACACTATGATGGTCTACCGCCTCTGGACTGCCGAGGATGTTAAAAAAGCTATTTAAGGATTACCACATTCCAAGGCCAACATAGTTCAATTTAGGGAAGATATCATGGGAATGATTGATAGCTATCATCTCAATGGGAGGGAAATAGAGCAGGTCATCAGACAGATTTTGGGTCCCGACTGGCATCATATAGTGGGAGATTGGAGTGCATTAAACAACCAGGGAGTGGTGTTGCCTCATAATGATGCAGCACTTGAAAACAGGAGAAATGCCCTTATAGCAAGGATAGAGAATAGATGGATACATTGAGCCGACTGGTCCATTATAAATCAGTGTGTGCAGGGAGAAGAGGAAACAGTGGAAAATGTCATTGTTAGGATGAGGGAGATTTTCAATAATCATTCTGGAATAGAAGTCCCAGTAAATCAAGTAAATGATAGCCCATATGAGCAACAGCTAAAGAATGCAATCTTGAAGGGGCTGCTTGCACCTATATCTTGTTTTGTTACCAAACACATGATCAACCATAGGATCTGTAGACTTCAGGAGCTGATCGAGTATGCGAGGCATGCTGAGCGGCACTTCCAATCAAAAAAGAAAGTAAAGAAAGGGAAGGTTTTTATGGTAGGTGAAGGTAATGATGTGTATGTCATAGAGAAGGAGAACAGAAGGGTGGGAAACACCCGGACAAGGCCCCGCATTCAGGATTATGAGGGGAAAAAAGAAGAGGGGGGAGTGTTTACTGTGTGGTAAAAGAGGGCATTTGGCAAAAGAATGCAGGTCAAACAGAGAGGAATAAGCATGACTAGAAGATGTTGGTATGTCTGCAGAGAGAGATACAGAAGAAAATGATGAGAGAGAATCTGAAATTTTGGATGCATGCACTTTTGAACTTGTTTGCATGCTGAAGTCAAGCCAGAAGTAACTTTGTTTGTGAAGGGTAGATGGATAACATTTCTCTGTGATACTGGGGCTTGTAGGACCCTAATACACCCGCTGGATATGCCCCCAGGGGTAAAGAAAAAAGTATATAGTATATGTAAAATCTGCAAATGGTTTGGTGCAACAGGAGGCCGTGTCTGAAGGCCTTACTGTGGAAGATCCACAGACGGGTAAAAAGGCTCAGTGTAAAATTATGATTTCAACAAAATGTCCTATTAATTTGTTGGGTAGAGACATGTTGCACGCTCTTGATATTTCTGTCGTACCAGTGGAGGGAGGTCTCAAAGCCCATCCATCGCCTGTGTGAAAAACAAATCACAGCCTTGGATAATGTGCCCCGATACTGGTACAGCCTGGATTTGCAAGCCGAGGGATTAAATATACCCAAAACCCTGGCAGAAATAATTCAAGAAGAGCCTGTGAGGAAAGGGTATACGGTCCAGACAAACCTCTATTGCACCATGTACTACAGGAAGACCTCTGGGCCCGATAAGTCCTATGAGAAACAGTTAATGGGTCTCACTAACACTGAAGTGCTCTTAAAAATTCTGTACTGTGATAAGGAAAGAAATAGCGTGGCTACTTGTCTCCTACCACAGCCTATTCTGCAAATATACAGGCAGGATGCTGTACCTCATGTTTCGGTCACCCGGAACCCCAAGGTATCATGGCATGAGCTAGGAGAACTTATCACGGACTGGGTCCAACTGACAGAGGAGGAACTAAAATCCAGAGGGATTCGGAGGTACAAATTAGCGTGGTTTGTTGAGTGTACACCCAGAACTCACATGACTAAAATTTGTGACAAAAGACAGTGACTGACACTTTTGACCCAAAGAGGAAGAGGATGCTCTAAAAGACGTCCCTGATTTCTTTGTCAAGAGGAAAGACGGATGTAGGGCTAATTAAAACAGTCAGTGAAGTCAGAATAACCCTTAAAAGCACAATGAGGCCTCACCAAAAGCAATATCCACTGAGGAAAGATGCTGAAGAGGGAGTAGACCCCTTGACAAAGGAATTATTAAAAAATGGTGTCATCATTGAATGCCTGGATTCACCATGCAACACGCCCTTGTTCCCAGTAAGGAAGCGGAAGGGAGGAAAAGATGGGTGGAGACTCGTGCAGGATTTACAGACGGTCAATTACCGAGGGCCCTGGTGGTCCCAGACCCGCATGTCCTCCTGAACGACCTCCACCCAGAGAACAAGGTATTTTCGGTCATCGATATCAGTAACGCTTTCTTTTCCATTCCCTTACACAAAGACAGTCAATTCTGATTTGCATTTACATATAAAAAAAAAGTACACATACACCAGGTTACCCTAGGGATATTGTGAAAGTCCAACTATCTTCTCACAAGAAATGTCCAATAATTTGTCTTGTTGTACCTCCCAGCAGGAGCCAAATTCTCTTGTATGTGGATGACATTCTGGTAGCGGCTCCTTCGGAGCAGCAATGTAAAATTGACACCATGACTCTGATGCATTTCCTTGCAGAACAAGGTCACAAGGTCAGCAAAGACAAATTACAACTGTGGAAAGAAAAGGTGAAATACCTGGGTTATATTTTATCTCAGGAAGGCAGACATTTGGATGAGATCCGGAAGGAGGCCATCCATCAAGCCATCAAACCACGTACTAAAAAAGAAATGATGTCATTTCTTGGCATGGCAAATTTCTGTAGAGCATAGGTAGAAAATTATGCTACGGAGGTGGCGCCCCTTTCTGATCTCATCTATGGTTCACTAATGTCTGCAAAACATTCCATCCAGTGGAATGTGCAAACAGAGGATGCATTTACAAAGGTAAAGCACCTCATTGTGGGTTCCTCTGTGCTTGGCCTTCCCAATTACAGAAAAACCTTTTATCAGACTGTAGATTGTAAGGAAGGGTATATGACTTCTGTTCTCACACAGGTTTATGGGGACAAGTACAAACCAATTGCATTTTATTCAACTAAATTAGATCCAGTGTCCCGGAGTTTGCTTCACTGTGTACAAGCTGTAGTAGCAGCCTCATTGGCCATACGGTCCTCTGCACTGATAGTACTGTTCCACCCCCTGGTTCTTAAAGTCCCACATGCTATTTCAGTAATCTATCTACAAAACAAAATCTCCTATTTATCTCCAGCCAGGCATATATCATGTATGACTACTCTTCTGGGACAGCCGCACATTACAATCAGGAGGTGTACCACATTGAACCCTGCCACACTGATACCAACACCTAGTTACGGGGATCCACTTGACTGTATAGCTCAAACTGATGAATGGGTGCTCCCTAGTAGTGATGGACGAACTTCCGACGGGACGTTTCGCGAACGCGGACCGCGAACGAGGCCGACCTTTCGCGAAACCGAACGTTCGCCGCGGGCCCCATTGACTTCAATGGGAGGCAAACTTCGCCAACCTTTAGGTCAAATTTGCAGCCACGAGATAATTATTAGCTGGGCAAACATAGTCCCACCACAAGGCCAATGACATAATACATGTATGAGGTGAATTTGGGATCGATAACTACAAGCATTCTTTTTTTATATGGGAAATTGTTCTGACAATTCAGGACTGTGGAGCGCATGAAGGCAATGGAGGAGAGGGAAGGTCAGGGACCAGGGTAGGCAAAGAAGAGGGTGCAGGAGATGATCACCAGCAGCGTGACATACAGCAATGACACATGCACCGTGATAGAGGCATCTGACAACAGCACCGTGATAGAGGGCAATGACATCAGCAGCGTGACATAAAGCACTGACAGCAGCATCGTGATATACAGCACTGACAGCAGCACCGTGATAGAGGGTACTGACATCAGAAGCGTGACATACAGCACTGACATCAGCACCGTGATATACAGCACTGACAGCAGCACCGTGATAGAGAGCACTGACATCAGCAGCGTGACATACAGCACTGACATCAGCACCGTGATATACAGCACTGACAGCAGCACCGTGATAGAGAGCACTGACATCAGAAGCGTGACATACAGCACTGACATCAGCACAGTGATATACAGCACTGACAGCAGCACCATGATAGAGAGTACTGACATCAGAAGCGTGACATTAAGCACTGACATCAGCACCGTGATATACAGCACTGACAGCAGCACCGTGACGTTAAGCACTCACACCAGCACCGTGATATACAGCACTGACAGCAGCACCGTAAGCAGCCCCAGGAGGAAGTCAGCACAGCACAGGGATGGTGTGATCCCCTCATAATAAGAACCCCCAGGAGGAAGTCAGCACAGCACAGGGATGGTGTGATCCCCTCATAATAAGCAGGCCCAGGAGAAACTCAGCACAGCACAGGGATGGTGTGATCCCCTCATAATAAGCAGGCCCAGAAGAAACTCAGCACAGCACAGGGATGGTGTGATCCCCTCATAATAAGAACCCCCAGGAGGAAGTCAGCACAGCACAGGGATGGTGTGATCCCCTCATAATAAGAACCCCCAGGAGGAAGTCAGCACAGCACAGGGATGGTGTGATCCCCTCATAATAAGCAGGCCCAGGAGAAACTCAGCACAGCACAGGGATGGTGTGGTCCCCTTATAATAAGAACCCCCAGGAGTAAGTCAGCACAGCACAGGGATGGTGTGATCCCCTCATAATAAGAACCCCCAGGAGGAAGTCAGCACAGCACAGGGATAGTGTGATCCCCTCATAATAAGCAGGCCCAGGAGAAACTCAGCACAGCACAGGGATGGTGTGATCCCCTCATAATAAGAACCCCCAGGAGGAAGTCAGCACAGCACAGGGATGGTGTGATCCCCTCATAATAAGCAGGCCCAGGAGAAACTCAGCACAGCACAGGGATGGTGTGATCCCCTCATAATAAGAACCCCCAGGAGGAAGTCAGCACAGCACAGGGATGGTGTGATCCCCTCATAATAAGAACCCCCAGGAGAAATTCAGCACAGCACAGGGATGGTGTGATCCCCTCATAATAAGAACCCCCAGGAGGAAGTCAGCACAGCACAGGGATGGTGTGATCCCCTCATAATAAGCAGGCCCAGGAGAAACTCAGCACAGCACAGGGATGGTGTGATCCCCTTATAATAAGAACCCCCAGGAGTAAGTCAGCACAGCACAGGGATGGTGTGATCCCCTCATAATAAGAACCCCCAGGAGGTAGTCAGCACAGCACAGGGATGGTGTGATCCCCTCATAATAAGCAGGCCCAGGAGAAACTCAGCACAGCACAGGGATGGTGTGATCCCCTCATAATAAGAACCCCCAGGAGGAAGTCAGCACAGCACAGGGATGGTGTGATCCCCTCATAATAAGCAGGCCCAGGAGAAACTCAGCACAGCACAGGGATGGTGTGATCCCCTCATAATAAGAACCCCCAGGAGGAAGTCAGCACAGCACAGGGATGGTGTGATCCCCTCATAATAAGAACCCCCAGGAGAAATTCAGCACAGCACAGGGATGGTGTGATCCCCTCATAATACGAACCCCCAGGAGGAAGTCAGCACAGCACAGGGATATCATAAGCAGCCCCAGTAGAAATATGACACCGCTCAACCTCTTCAAAGAGGAGGGTAGGGGCATATAGTACGGTGTGCTTTTTTGGGACAAGGAAGTGAGCCAAATGAAGAAAGAAGGTAGTGCACCTCAACCCTATGTATTGTGGACCGATAACAGTCCTTATAGAATAGCAGACTGTACCTCACTCAACCCTATGTACTGTAGCACCCTAGACCACGTTACCAGTCCGTATAAGAACTTTTGTGGACCAAGCAGGTTGTGTGTTAGTGATTAGCAGACTGTACGTCAGTCCCTATACCAATGAAGGACTGCTGCAGTATAGGGCAGCAGTCAGCAGTAGTGCACCTCAACCCTATGTACTGTAGCACCCTAGACCAAGTTACCAGTCCTTATAAGAACTTTTGTGGACCAAGCAGGTTGTGTTTTAGTGATTAGCAGACTGTACATCAGTCCCTATACCAATGAAGGACTGCTGCAGTATAGGGCAGCGGTCAGCAGTGGTGCACCTCAACCCTATCTATTGTGGACCGATATCGGTCCTTACAGAACAGCAGACTGTACCGCACTCAACCCTATGTACTGTAGCACCCTAGACCAAGTTACCAGTCCTTATAAGAACTTTTGTGGACCAAGCAGGTTGTGTGTTAGTGATTAGCAGACTGTACGTCAGTCCCTATACCAATGAAGGACTGCTGCAGTATAGGGCAGCGGTCAGCAGTGGTGCACCTCAACCCTATCTATTATGGACCAATAGCGGTCCTTACAGAACAGCAGACTGTACCTCACTCAACCCTATGTACTGTAGCACCCTACACAGACCAAGTTACCAGTCCTGATAAAGAGCTTTGTGGAACAAGTGAGTTGTGAATGATTAGCAGACTGCAGCAGAAGGGCAGCAGTCAAGTATAATATTCTTTCTATATTTGGAAGAAAGAATATTATACGTGTACAAGCCTATTACCATACCACTGATACCAGTCCTGAAAAGAACCTTTGTGGAACTAATAGTAACAGCAAGTCTTTAAACTGACCCTCACTGCCTGACACACTGCTTCCTTCCTGTCCCTATACAAAGTGGCAAAAAAGAGGAGACTGGAATGATTAGTGGTTACTGGAATAGCTCTTTTGTGGACCTGATAGTAACAGCTAATGATGATGATGATGATGATGACGACTAAACTGACTCTCCCTGTAGCACACACCGTCCTGTCCCTTTCTCTAAACTGACAAAAGACACTCAGGCTGCTGCAACAATCAGTAGCACAGCAAACCTATATACACCTAACACCTATACCAGTCCTGAAAAGAACTTTTGTGTACCAAATAGCTAGCGATTTATCTCTCTCTACTCCACACAGCAACCTTTCCCTATAGTGACAGAAGAAAGAATGTAAAATGGCCACTGGATCGGGTGTATTTACAGGTTAGGGGGAATGTCCAAGTGTCCATGTGCTGTCATGTCTCAACTGGCTGTCCTGTACCCCATGATAGATGTGTCATCATAGGTCAAAGTTCTTTTACACATTAAACACGTAAGTCCGCCGGGGCGAACAACGGCAATAGGCGAGCGAATGAGCGGACCGCGAACAGCCGAAATTCGCCGCGAAACGACCGCCGGGCGAACCGTTCGGCCATCACTACTCCCTAGGAAGGATCTCACTGATGTTCCCTTTGCAGATGCTGACATTACCTTTTTTGTTGATGGGTCTTGTAAAAAGGACGATAAAGGGGTAAATCAAATGGCTTACGCTATAGTAACTCATAACCAGGTCACTGAAGCCGGAACTCTTCCCAATTCCTACTCTGCACAACAAGCTGAAATTATTGCCCTATCCAGGGCCTGTAGCCTAAGGGAAGGGAAAAAAAAATTATTTACACAGACAGCCAATACGCTTTCTCTACTATACACATATTTGCCCAGCAATGGAAAAATAGGGGTATGATCACATCCACAGGTAAACCAATCTCACATAGAAATCTTTGTCCTTGCCCTTCTAGAAAATTTACAAAAACCAGCATAAGTGGCTATTTGTAAATGTACAGCACACAGAAAGGGAACCGATCCAATAACTCTAGGGAACACACTAGCAGACAAGACTGCAAAGGAAGCTGCTAAAGGACAGCAAATAACACACATATACTATACAGGTCCCCAAGAAAATGATGAGGTACGGAAAGCTATTGATAAAAAATGGTTATCAAAAATGCAGAAAACATCACCGGCAGGGGAAAAACAAAAGTGGTTATCTAAAGGGGCAACTCAGGTCAATGGTATATACACAAGTACAGAAGCTAAACCCATCTTACCTACATCACTATTTAGATATGCTTCATTATTGAGCCATGGCCAAGCCCATATCTCAAAAGGAGGGATGGTACAGGTGTTTAACAAGGTGTTTACAACATATGGGTTTACGAACTACTCTAGAAATTTTTGTCTAACATGTCCGGTTTGTAACAGATACCATGCTCAAGGTGCCCTAAGACCCTTAAGGGGGCATTTCCCACAACCCCCTTATCCCTTTCACACGATATGCATGGATCTTATTGAATTGAACAAATGTGAGAATAAAAAGTTCTGTCTAATTATTGTTGACATGTTTCCAAAATGGGTGGACGCTTTTTCGTTGACACACCCAGATGGGCAGTCAGTAGCCAAAGTACTAATCATAGAGGTGATTCCACGTCAAGGATTCCCCTCTGTGATTTACAGTGACAACGGCTCCCATTTTGTAAACCAAACAACAAATTGGTAAATGGTACAACATTGACTTAAAAAACCACTGTGTCTACCACCCACAATCTGCGGGCACAGTGGAGAGACACAATGGTACCTTAAAGAGTAAACTAAGAAAATTGATAGAAGAAACAGGAAAGATGGCATTGTTGAGCACAAGGATTACCCCTACTGCTAAAAGACTAACAGCGTATGAAATGCTGTATGGTAAACCTTAATATATTCCACAACTCAGAGCATTTGCACGAGATGATGAGGAAATGGCCTATGAACTGGCAAATTATATGAGGAAGTTGCTAACAACTAAAGAACTCCTATGCCCAAATTCTCTAACAGGTCGAGAGACTAAATCAGAACAGGAAGATCTTGTACAACCTGGAGATTGGGTCTGGATAAAAATAATAAAGAGAAAGACTTGGTCTGACCCCAGGTGGGAAGGACCCTATCAAGTACTGTTGTCTATACCCACTGCAGTAAAAATCGTGGAGCGGATACCTTGGATACATCTCACCCACTGCAAGAAGGCACACTATTTGAGCAAAAAGACAGATTAGGAATTAACTACCACAAAACAGAGGAAGATCATGGTGCAATATGGACTCATATGGGTGGAGGGTAGACCCAGAGAGAGACTTATGTTTTAGCCAGGGTATTTTACCAAGACATGGAGGGGGAGAATACTCTTGGCCATATTGATAATAGTGGGCATAGTTGTGGGAATTTATATGCTTCTTGACCTCATGCCAATATGGAACATAATGGGTCAAAGGGAGGAAAGACAGATGATGAAGGGACCAGAACTGTTAGGCCGCGTACACACGAGAGGATTGTCCGTCCAACTTAGTCCGCTGAAACGGCGGACTTTTTCAGCGGACAGTCTGGCGGACTAAGTCTTTCGGAATTTCCATAATTTTGTCCGTCCAAACTTGGTTTCAGCGGACAGTCCGCTCGTGAGTAGGCAAGTTGGACGGACTAAGTATGGCGCATGCTCAGAAAGGATTTACACGGCGAAAGGTTGCATTGCAGTGTATTGGACGTCGTATTTCTAGTCCAGTCGTACGTGCTGTACACGTCATCTCGCAAGCTTTCAGTGGACTGTCTGTTCGTCGTGTGTGGTCAAGTCCGTTCATTCAAAAGTTGGACGGACTGTCTGTCGGATTGTCTGACGAACTTAGTTGGGCAGACAATCCGCCCGTGTGTATGCGGCCTTACACAAGATAAGACCACCACCATATTACTCGATCTCAGTGAGGTCATAGACATTGGGCATCAAACATATGTCTTTGATGGCAAATACCTATGCTCAACTCCAGAATGCAGTACATGGGCTGACGTATGGTGGCCATCTGATGATAGCAGATTGGCTTGCTAGTTCTGCCGTGATTCCTGAACAAAGGAGGGATCAGGTAGAACGTATATCAATATACAGCTGAAGAGGGTGTACTGGGAGTTGCCAGTCCCATAATATACATGGGAAGTGTAATCCCATCTCACTAATAATAAAAAACCCACAGGTATCAGATGCTGGAATTTATGGGCTAGGAGTATATAGGGAGAATTACTATTAAGGTGGTAAATCCTGGTAAGACCACCCCAGCCTCAGAACCAACACAGTTTCAATTTAAACCCTCCTTGGTTAAAACAGATTTTACCTACAAAGAACAATTAAGTATAGAAACAGGATTTGGAGACAAAAATGAGTGGATAGCGTGGATCAGATACACAACCCAATCTAAGGGGTTAGGTGATTGTATTTCTTGTGCAAACTCAAGAAGACCACAACTAGCCACCGTTCCTCTCCCTGAAGAGGAAACAGACTTGACTTGTATAATAAGACTGTTTTCAGAAAATATTACTGGGTCAGAATGTGTAAATGAGAAAAAGAGCTACCCTAAGACTAAAATGCAAAGTATACCCCCATCAGTACAAGCATTACCAGGAAATTTTTCTTGTTTCTCTAACAATGACAGGAATGGTACATGTTGGCCCCTATCTCCTGAATACTGTGCAACTTCAATCCTTACTACAGACATTAAGTACCAACTAAAATGGTTTCAGGAACAAAAAGGGCAATTGGCTGATGTTTGGTGGCTGTGTGGAGACAGGAGACTGAGGCCCAGACTACCACCTAGATGGGAGGGTAGTTGTGCCCTTAGCCGATTGCTGCTTCCCTTTTATATAGTTCCTATGAGTAACAAATCAATGAAACTATCAGGTAAATACTATTTTAAGCAAATTAATGCGAGAAACACCACAAGGATCATTTGGCAATCAAGTGTATATAGACAAAATAGGAGTTCCAGATGAATTTAAAGTGCATAATCAAATAACAGCAGGGTTCACCTCAATCTTCATATGGGTCCAGCCCAATAAGAACGTCGACTGGATAAACTACATCTACTACAACCAGCAGAGGTTTGTGAATTACACCAGAGATGCTAGTAAAGGCATAGCAGCACAATTGGACGTCACCTCATTGACAGTGTCGCAGAACTGTATAGCATTGGATATGTTGCTTGCAGAAAGGGGCGGGGTATGCAAAATGTTCAGCACCTTCTGTTGCACTTTTATTCCAAACAATACGGCACCTGATGGAAGTATCACTAAGGCCTTACAAGGCCTACAAATGCTATCTGAAGAATTAGCTGAGAATTCTGGTGTAGAGAACCCCCTAACAGGACTCTTCGAAAAATGGTTTGGTAAATGGGGTGATCTTGAAAAAAGTTTGCTCATCTTTGTTGTCATGGCAGTCGCAGTTCTTACATTGTGTGGATGTTTCTGCATTCCCTGTATTAGGGGAATTCTTCAAAGACTGATTGAAACATCTTAACATCTTTAACAAAAAAAATGCTCTTCCAGAGCAACACAGAACTATACTCGGAACCTGATGATGAATTTACAACTCTCGCTAGGGACTCATCTGTCTAAATGATAATACCTGGTAAGCCAAAAGAACCTGGACATTTGAATTATTGACATTATGAGTATAAAAGGAGGGAGATGTCAAAGAAATTATACTTTTTATGTAATCTATGAAATCGTCATTTGATATTAATATAGTTTTATTTGATATAGCTTAGTTATAACAAAATGCTTAGACTTGCATAATTTGAAAACTCATGATGTTTGCAAAAGGCTTAGGGAGTTTTCAAGTCAGTATCCTGTATAACAATTGTGAATGTAAAAGTCTGTAAACGGATATTTCCATATTTCCTGTTATTGTTCAGAATAAAGTTGAAAATACATCTGACTGGACATTTCTGTAACAGGAAAGGGGGGTGTCCGAGGCATATAAAAGAAGGACACACTATAATGTTAAGCCAGAAATGACGGATGCCTATCTGAACATGTAATGCAACTCATTTCTCTTGCATATGCAAATAAATGTTATCTTGTCTCGAAGACGGTCTTAGACGGTAATTTATTTCTGTAACACCCCCTCAGCTCTGTCCCTCCCATCACCGCCCCTCCCATCCACCCCTCCAATCACATATTAGGGGTAACAGTGACATCTAGGGCCACCATCTCTGAATTTGCCACCCCCACATCTTCACCCAACTTAGCAAATTTATTTAGTTGCCCAAAACCCTGGACTGGCCTTCCTTTATCCATCTGAACATCTGGACTTAACCCTCCATCCTCTACATCAACCACCATCAATCAACTCCTTTCACAATAGTCAGTGTTGCAATTTGCTCCTCCAGATCTCTAATGTGAAGCTTCAAGAGATGTTCATCCTGGAGCCATTGCTCCATTGTTGGGTAAATACAGTGCAAAGCTTTCACCCTCGCTAGCACTCATTATCCCAGGTTCAGTATTACTAAGTGGACATTTCACATGGTACTTACTAATTAGAGGCAGAGGCGCCTCTCTAATTAGGCAAATTAGACAGTCACCTGAGGCCTCGCGCTCGCAGTGTCCTCACAACGTCTAATTTGCCTGAGAATGGGAGAGTAGTAGAGCCCAGCATTGGAAAGGATTGCCCTACCTATGAATGGGCAGGACCAATCTAGAACACCGGGACTGCACTGTCTGCTAACACCCTCCCCCCGTCTTCTCATCTCTTTTACGGGCTCAGACAGTGCTGTACGGGGTGAGCCACTGGCCCCGTGCCGCTGATTTCTGTAAGAAAAAAAGTCGCACCAGTGATCACAGGGGAGGTGAGAAGTGTCAGCTCAGTGACAGCCTGTCCTGTACAGGTCCTCTATGATTGCCTATGAGGATTCTGGAATCAGCTCACACACTGCCAGCTCTGTCCTCTGCAAATCCTGTAGATAGGTGTGTTGGAGCGCTGACAGGTGGCAGGGTTGACTGTTTTGTAAAGCCCCGCCGCCCATGTGTGTTGTGGATTCACCCCAGCAATGCAGAGGCTGCTCAGAGTGCCTGAGTGTCTGATGAGTTTGGGGATTGGGGTCAGTCTGATGACATGTACGATCAGTTTTTCTGCACACTGATACATGAACGCTCTGTTCATCACCCAGCAAACCACTCCTCTTCCATGTGAGCCCCTCTCCATCCCCATCCCTCTCTCTCTCTTCCCCCCTCTCCATCCCCATCCCTCTCTCTCTCTTCCCCCCTCTCCATCCCCCTCTCTTTTTTCCCCCCTCTTCATCCCCACCCCCTCTCCCCCTCCTTCTCTCTCTCCCACTTCTCTCCGCCCTCTTCACCCCATTCCTCTCTCTCCCACCTCTCTCTTCCTCTTCATCCCCATCCCTCTCTCTTCCCCCCTCTTCATCCCCATCCCTCTCTCTCGCCTCTCTCCCCCCTCTTCATCCCCATTCCTCTCTCCCCCCTCTTCTGCTTCTCTCTCCCTCCTCCCCTCTCTCCCCCTCTTCATCCCCACCCCTCTCTCTCTCGCCTCTCTCCCCCTCTTCATCCCCACCACTCTCTCTCTCGCCTCTCTCCCCCTCTTCATCCCCACCCCTCTCTCTCTCTCCCCCCTCTTCATCCCCACCCCTCTCTCTCTTGCCTCTCTCCTCCCTCTTCATCCCCATCCCTCTCTCCCCCTATTCATCCCCATCACTCTCTCTCCCCTCTTCATCCCCATCACTCTCTCTTCCCAGCCGCTCTCTCTCTCCCACCCCCCTCTCTCCCCCTCTTCATACCCATCCCTCTCTCTCTTCCCCTCTCTCTACCCCCCCACTCTCACTCCCCCTTCTCCCCCTCTCTCTCTCTTTCCCTCCTCCCTCTCCTCCTCCCCCCTCCCTCTCCTCCTCCCCCCTCTCTCTTCCACTCCCCCCTCTCTCTCCCCCCTCCCTCTCCCCTCCTCCCTCCCCCCTCCTCCCTCTCCCCTCTCTCTCTCCCTTCTCCCCCTCCCCCTCTCTCTCCCTCTCCTCTCTCTCCCCTCTCTCTCTCCCTTCTCCCCCTCCCCCTCTCTCTCCCCCTCTCCTCTTCCCCTCTCTCTCCCCATCTCTCTCCCCAATCTTCTCTCTCTCCTCTCCCCCTCTCCCCCCCTCACTCGCCCCCTCGTCTCCCTCCTCTCTCCCCCCTCTCCTCTTCCTCTCTCCCCCCTCCTCTCTCTCCCTCCTCCTCTCACCCCCTCTCTCCCCCTCTCCCCATCTTTCTCTTCCCTCTCTCTCCTCTCCCCTCCCCTCTTCTCCCCCTCCCCATCTCTCTTCCCCATCTCTCTTCCTCTCCTCTCCCCTTTCCCCATCTCTCTTCCCCTCCTCTCCCCCTCCCCATCTCTCCCTCCCCCATCTCTCTTCCCTCTCTCCCCTCTCCCCTTCCTCTCCTCTCCTCTCCCCTCTTCTCCCCTCATCTCTCTTTCCCTCCTCTCCCCTTTCCCCATCTCCTCCCCCTCCTCCCCACTCCTCCCCCTCTCTCCCTTTCCTCCTCCCCCTCTCTCCCCTCCCTCCTCCCCCTCCCTCTCTCCCCCTCTCCATTCCCATCCCTCTCTCTCATCCCCCCTCTTACGCCTCTCTCCCCCTCTTCCGCCTCTCTCCCCCTCCTATCTTCCCCCCTCCTATCTCACCCCCTCCTCTCTTCTTCCCCCTCCTCTCTTCTCTTCCCCACCCATCTCTCCTCTCTTACCCCTTGTATCTCTCTCCCCCTCTCCTCCTCTTCCCCCCCCTCTCTCTCTCTCACTCCAATATTCCCCCTCTCTCTCCTCCCCTCTCCCCCCCTCCCCTCTTCCCCCTCCACTCTCTCTCCCCCTCCCCTCTCTTCTTTCACCCCCTCCCCCACTCTCTCCCCCTCCCACTTCATCCTCATCCCTCTCTCTCCTATCTCCCCCCTCTCCTCTCTCTTCCCCCCCTCTCTCTCCCTTCTCCCCTCCCCCTCTCACTCCCTCCTCACCCTCTCTCCCCCCTCACCCTCTCTCCCCCCTCGCCCATTCCCATCCCTCTAGCTCATCCCCCTCTTCCACCTCTCTCCCCCTCCTTTCTCTCCCCCTCTTCTCCTCTTCCCCTCTCTCTCCCCCCAATCTTCTCTCTCCTCTCCCCCCTCTCACCCCTCACTCAACCCCTCGCCTCCCTCCTCTCTCCCCCCCTCCCCTTCCTCTCTCTCCCCCCTCCTCTCTTTGCCTCGTCATCTCCTCCTCTTCCCCTCTCTCTCTCCCCATCTCTATCTTCCCTCTCTCTCCTCTCCCCTCCCCTCCTCATCCCCTCCCCAATCTCTCTTCCCCTCCACCCCCTTTCCCCTATCTCTCTTCCCCTCCTCTCCCCCTCCCCCATCTTTCCCTCCCCCATCTCTCTTCCCTCTCTCCCCCTCCTCTCCCCTCATCTCTCTTCCCCTCCTCTCCCCTTTCCCCATCTCCTCCCCCTCCTCTCCCCTCCTCCCCCTCTCTCCCCTTCCTTCTCCCCCCTCCTCTCTCTCCCCCTCCCTCTCTCCCCCTCCCCTCTTCTTCCCCCCTTATCCCTTCTTCCCCTCCTCCTCTCTTCTTCCCCCCTCCGCTCTCCTCTCTTCCCCACCCATCTCTCCTCTCTTACCCCCTCCTATCTCTCTCCTCCTCTCTATCCCCTCTCTCCCTTTTCCCCCCCTCTCGCTCTCTCTCTCACTCTCTCTCTAATATTCCCCCTCCCCTCTCCCCCTCCTCCCCTATACTCTCTTCTCTCCCCCTCCACTCTCTCCCCCCTCTCTCCCTCCTCCCCTCTCCTCTCTTCTCTCCCCCTCCCCTTCCACCCCCTCCCCCACTCTCTCCCCCTCCCTCTTCATCCTCATCCCTCTCTCTCCTATCACCCCCGCTATCCCCTCTCTCTCTCTCCCCACCTCTCGCTCCTCCCCTCCCTTTCTTCTCCCCTTTCTCTTTCCTCTCTCTCCACTCCTCACTCATCCCTCTCTTTGTCTCTCACCCCACACTATTTTGCTCCCCTTTTCTCTCTTTCTCCCCACCTCTCTCCCACCCCCCCTTCCCCCCACTCTCTCACACATTTTCCTACTTCCCTCTTTATCTCCTCTCTCTTCTTCCCTTTCACCCTCCTCGTTCACCCCTTTTGCTCCCCCCTCTCTCCTCTCCTCCTCCCTCTCTTGGCAGGGAAGAGGGAGAGCGGGAGGTAGGCCAAGTTGCTGCACCATGGGCCTCTGGGTTGTACTGGCACACTGAGCCAGAAGTTGCCAGTCGGCCCCTTGCTTTCATTTTTCTCTACACTATTTTTCCTTTTCCTGACACATTCAGGTTCACTGATCATAGTAAATGCATCGGCTGGGTCCACAGCAGGTGTGGGGCATAGGCTTAGGAAAATAGATGATGGATCTATGTCCTTTGTTAGATAATGTGAAATTTAGGCATAACGTACAGCTATCAAGTAAGTAAGTGCCGTTCACTATACAGAGGGAGCTTGTGTTGCAGTGCATATCCTGGTGGGATCTGATCTAATGACATCCTGGAATCCTTGAGGAATAGCCATGGGTGAATTGCCATCGGTTCTTTGTACACTTTACAATGCAAAGTATTTATTTTTATTGCTTGAATTATTTGCATTATTATGAATGGGGCCTCATGTCTAAGTTTTGCCTAAGGCCTCACAAAGTCTACTCTGATTAGATTTCACCTCCTGCTTCTCCATTTGCACTTGGTCAATGTTCCAGCCCAATGTCAGCTCTACAGACAGTTATATATCACTTGCAGCCAGTGGAAGTGCATACATAGAGGGCGCAGGAGTGCCCCTCCCCCCCCCCCCCCCTCCTGCACCGCTCTATCACCAATAGATAGATTCATGCATTGCATGAATCTATCTATTGTCGCCACTGCCACCCCCTGTTCAGGTGTCCGGCCGCTTATTTGGCGCCTCTCAGCCAATCAGGTTGCCGGGTCTGTGTTATCTGTCACCTGATTGGCTGAAATCACAGGCGCTGTGATTGGATGCCTACCAGGCATCCAATCATTGCAGAAGACGAGAGGAGGAGCGCGGGAGAAGACATTGGGATTTGGAGGACACCGGACACCGCTCGCTGCCTGCTGCCATTACACGCTGCACAGTAGAGACAAGGTAAGAGCTGGGCACAGTGGCAGCACACAAGGGGCACAGTGGCAGCACACAATGGGCACAGTGGCAGCACACAAGGGGCACAGTGGCAGCTCCCAGCACAGTGGCAGCACACAAGGGGCACAGTGGCAGCACACACAGGGCACAGTGGCAGCACACAGGGGGTACAGTGGCAGCACACAGGGGGTACAGTTGCAGCACACAGGGGGTACAGTGGCAGCACACAGGGGGTACAGTGGCAGCATTTGGGGCACAGTGGCAGCATTTGGGAAACAGTGACAGCGTTTGATGGGCAAAGTGAGGCTGCAATTGATGTTTTTTTTTTTTATAACCATCACTTCTGTTCTTCTCTGGTATCCCAAATCGTAGAATGATATCTTTTAGTAAGGCTTTAGATACTGTTAAGGCGTCAGCACTTCCTGTGGGGAATATCTCTACCCATTTGGTCAATGCATAGATGATTACCAAACAATATTTCTTCCTTTCACATTTGTCCTATTCAATAAAATCCATGCAAATGTGTTGGAATGGATATTGCGGTGTGGGGAACATCCCTTTCTGTGGTCTTATGCCTCTCTGAGCATTGTGTCTTGCACATATAATGCATTGAGAACAAAAAGTTTTTTTAGTAGTTTGTGAAGCCATAGGCTGTACATACCTTATTTAACATCTCAGTCACCCCCCTGTTTGGCACATGAGTTACTCCATGTGTCAATACTGCATCATACTTAAATGAGGATTTTGCCCATACCGGCTTTCCTTCAGGTGATGTGTAGATGTTATCTATTATTGTGCATCCTTTTATTTTCCAATATTGTTTCTCCCCAGGGGATGCATTCTGCTGCATATCAGTAAGGACTGTATGATCTATCTCTATGATTTTCTGTCTGTCATTATTTGATGTGTTTCTTGTGCTGCTATTTTAGCTGCTTCATCTTCCCTTTTATTTCCTTCCGAGATGGGTACTGTATGTTTTCTGTATGCTTGACATTTACAGATTGCAAGCTCTTTTGGTAACTGTATTGCATCTAGGAGTTCTAGAATGAAGTCCGTGTGTGAAATTGGCTTACCACTGGAGGCGATCATCCCCCTGTTTTTCCATTGTTGTGCAAAAACATGTACTGTTGAAAATGTATATTGACAGTCAGAGTGTATGGTTACAGATTTTCCTTTTGATAGTATGCATCCTCTTGGCAGTGCTACAAGTTCTACCACTTGTGCTGAATAATGTTTTGGTAATGGTCTAGCTTCTAATATTTCATCCTGTGTCACTACTGCATATCCAGTTGCATTTGTGCCATCTGGATTTTTCTTACTGGAGCCATCAACAAAAAGTGTCATGTCAGGGTTAGATAATGGTACATCTTTGTGGCAGTACCCTTTCAGTGATGGCAGCAGTACAGTCATGTTTATGACCATCAGTAGGAAGTGGTAGTAGTGTGGATAGGTTTAATGTAGTACATCTCTGTATTGTTAAGTGCGGTTGTGTCAAAAGTATTGTCATATAGGAAAGGTGTCATGCTGGGCTCAAATATGATATTTCTTGTTGTAAAAGGATAACAGACACTACACGTGATACTTTGAGTGTCAGCGGGGGATATAGCACTATAGTTGCTGAGACCTGTACACAAGGTGGAAGTGCTCTAGTTACACTGTCTAGTTTTGTAGAATAGTAAGCAACTGGCCTCTGACACCCGCCATGTGACTGTGTAAGTACTGATGTCATGTGATCTTCCCTTGAGTCTACTCTTTGTTCTAAAGGTCTGTCAAAGTTTGGTAAGGCAGGGTACTGATGAGCTAGAAAGTACTTGTTTTAAATCATTAAAGGCTGTCTCTGTTTCCTCACTCCATTTTATAGCGTCCTGTGGGGCCATGGGGTTCCCATGCATGGCATGGACCAACAGTGCGGTCAGTATTAAATACCCAGGGATCCAAGCCCTACAAAAATTCGTCATGCCCAAAAAAGACATCATTTGTTTCTGGCTTCGGCACCTGGAGGAGGGCTCAAATTCTCTCCTCATCCAGATGTCGACTTTCTTTTGAGATATTATACCCTAAGTGCCCGTTCACACAGGGGCGACGCGACTTGCAGCGCGTCTCACAGACGCGACCTGCACACGACTTCAGCGGCGACTTGCAAAATGACTTCTGTATAGAAGTCAATGCAAGTCGCCTGAAGTCGCCCCGAAAATACTACAGGAACCTTTTTCTAAGTCGGAGCGACTTGAGTCGCTCCTATTAGAACGGTTCCATAGTACAGAACGGAGCGCGACTTGTCAGGCGGCTAAGTCGCCTGACAAGTCGCGGTAGTGTGAACGGGCACTAAGGCTCGGGGCAACACGACTTTCAACACGACTTTTGGAGGCAACTTGGACGCAACTTGGACGTGACTTGGACGCGACTTGGACGTGACTTGGACGTGACTTGGACGTGACTTGGACGTGACTTGGACAGACTTAGACACGACTTACAACACTACTTTAAGTCGCCCCAGGCCAGGCGACTTGCCGTGGCCAATCAGAGAATGAGCTCTCAGGGGGGAACTCCTTTTGAGAGCTGATAATTCTCTGAGAGTCGCCTCCGTATAGACGGAGATCCGACTTGGAGGTGACCTCCGTTGAAATCAATGGGTACCAGTCGCCTACAAATCGGATTGAAGTAGTACAGGAACCTTTTCTGAAGTCGGAGCAACTTCAGTAGTGTGCATTAAGACAACTCTCATTCACTTACATTGATTTTTACATGTTGTGCGACCTGAGGTGACTTGGGGCGACTTGAAGTCGGATCTGAGTCGCCCCTGTGTGAACCGGCTCTAAGTGTTTGACCTGCTGTTGCCACAACTGAAGTTTAGTTTTATTTACCATATGCCCTTGGTCATGGAGGAAATACAACAGAGCCATTGTGTCAGTCCTACAAACCTCCTCTGAGGGAGACACCACTAGGATGTCTAGAACCTTCTTAACAGAAAAAGAGGGGTATTACAAGGGCTATCAGGACACAGAATAATCACCCCTGTTTGTAAAAGTTTGTCTATTACAGGGGCTATATCCTCCTCTGCTTCCTTCTTAAGGGGGTATTTTCTTTATCACTTTGCACAAAAAATGTTACTTTCACATTCTTTTTTTTCATCGCTTTCAAATACTTCTCAGAATGCTTAGCATATTGCAAAACATCTAAAACTGATGCAGTTCGGTAAGTAACCATGTTTTTAACAATGTAATCCTTATGATCCCTTTTTAATCCATTAACAAAAGCTATCTTTAGCTGTTGCTGATATGCACTATTCATATATTCACATTCGGGGAGCCTGGAGAACACTATAAAAACATCTACCATGTTTATTCAGATAATCACTGACACTGTCCTTGTCTTCCTGTACAGTCATATTAATCTTTTGCCAGTCAGTTCGTTGTATCCATCGGAGATTGCAATTCCGATAGAAGGCAGTCAATCTGTCTGTCAAATCTTGGCAATCATGGGCCAGTGGTTCCCCTCTTATGTTGAGGGGGCACTGGGGCTACACAGGGGTCCCAATTTCCCTTTACTGATGCCCAATCTGATCCTAGAACCCTCCTTAAGACTCTTTCCACTTCAACCCCCGTTTAGCCTATAACTGTTCCTGAGACCTTCCATATTTTAAATTATTTCTGGGGTCCCAAACTTAAGATGTTTAATATGGTTGGTAGCCTTCTGCACGTCACTCTCAGTCCATGGTCTAAAAACAGTTATAGTTAGTGGCTGTCCGTTTTGTTCACCTCTAGGGTTTGGAACTTTTATTAGGGGATACCCTTCATCATCCTCCGCATCCTCCTCGCTATAATCTACTGTTTTTCTGGGTCTCTTAGTTCCCTTGGGAACTCCCCATCCCTGGGACAATGCGTCAGTCAACGTCTCTAATATAGATCTGCTCAATGCATGGAGCTGACTGTCATCTGCGGAAATTGGGGAAATGGGGTTGGGGTTTTGTTCAGAGGCGGTTCCTCTGAAAGGGGTGGATGTCACAGGAAGGATGATACTCTGGGCAGTGGCCTGCACCTGAGGGGAAGGACCATTATAAGGAGGTGGTCTCTGGGTGTATCAAATGAGATCATCCTCTTTGTCCACTAGGGGCAATTGGGCATGGCATTTTTTTTTTGTTCTCCTTCCTTCTAATGGCGCATTAGGAACACAACATCAGCATAAGGCAGAAGACATTCTTTTACAGAAACTATTCCCCATGTCTCTGTTTTTTTTTTTTTTTCTTCAAGTTTAGAATACAAGACTGGTAATTCTCTCGAACCCTGCCAAAATCTATATAAGACAGCAAACAAAGTCTAAACTTCCCAAACAGGAAATATACATATATATATATATACACATACATACACACACATACATACATACATACACATATATATACATACTATACATGTGCAGAGTGAAATATTTCGTTTCGGAATTTTGTTTTCATCCGAAAAAGAAATGTATTTAATTACTCCCGAAATTCGTTTTGTATTTTTTTAGTTTTTCGTTCAAAAATTGCATTCATCTGAAAACCCACATGAATTACAGTCGAATCTGTCTTTGAAGGCTTATGGTGTCTGTCAAATGTATAAAGAAGATTTGACGGAGCTGCTAAACTCTATATAGCATATAGACGGAGCATTTGACTCAGGAAATGTACGATTGCATCGTTGTACAGTTTCGATGCTCCGTTGAATATTATTATAAATGTGTGTGTTTTTCGTTGCTTTGTCGAATCTCCGCCGCTCATGTTGAATCTAAGTCTTGGTCTAAGTCTCACAGTGTCAGGTGTCAGATAGTGAGTGACTGATAATAGTGAATATGGCAGCAACCCATTGTGAGAGCGACATGGAGGCATTGGAGGACGTTCCTGGGCCATCTACAAGTGTTTCTGTATATATAATATATACGCGTTCAAACAGAAACTGGTGGACTGGTGATAGCGAACACTGATCAGACAGGTAACAAGATTCTATAATAATAAATCCCCCCCACAACACAGGCAGCCTCTGAGGCTATCACAACAACACTAGCAGCAACACTAGTATCACTATAAGGTTCTCACACTAACACAATAGCAGCAGATTATTAGGAAAAAGCTAAGTTGAATTGTAGCTTGCTTCACTATTGTTCTGCCGCTGTGCTCATGCTTAATAACAATTTGAGTTCTCTGACAAGTGACAATTCAAACGGACCAGCTAAGATTGACTTTCTTCTGAAATGATTCACTGTGTGTTTCTCTCCCTGCTAGCAATCGTAAGTGAAAGTAATGCCGCGTACACACGTAGCCGACTGTCTGGCGGACTTCCCGCCGGACTGTCCGTCCTACTTTCAGAACGGGCTACTTGCCCACACACAGCACTTTTTCACTAATAAGGCGTACTAAGTCCGCCGGACTATCCGCCGTACTTTTGAAATGAACGGACTCTCCCACACACGCGGAGGAAAGTCCGCTCATTTCGAGCACGTCTCCAGGTAGGCGGGGCCAGAGAGGAGACGTCGCTGGCCCCGCCACCTGGTATGGACTTAAAGGGGAATAGTGATGGATGAACTTCCGATGGGACGTTTCGCGAACGCGGACTGCGAACGCGGCCGATAGTTCACGAAACCGAAACGTTCGCGGCGGGCCCCATTGACTTCAATGGGAGGCAAACTTCGCAAACCTACAGGTCAAATTTGCAGCCACAAAATAATTAATAGCTGTGCAAACATAGTCCCACCACATGGCCAATGACATAACACATGTATGAGGTGAATCTGGGATCGACAACTACAAGCATTCTTTTTTTATATGGGAAATTGTTGTGACAATTCAGGACTGTGGAGCGCATGAAGGCAATGGTGGAGAGGGAAGGTCAGGGACCAGGGTAGGCAAAGAAGAGGGTGCAGGAGATGATCACCAGCAGCGTGACATACAGCAATGACACCTGCACCGTGATAGAGTCATCTGACAGCAGCACCGTGATAGAGAGCACTGACACCTGCACTGTGATAGAGTGATCTGACAACAGCACCGTGATAGAGAGCACTGACATCAGCAGCGTGACATACAGCAATTACACCTGCACCGTGATAGAGTCATCTGACAACAGCACCGTGATAGAGAGCACTGACATCAGCAGCGTGACATAAAGCACTAACACCAGCAGCGTGATATACAGCACTGACAGCAGCACCGTGATAGAGAGCACTGACATCAGCAGCGTGACATAAAGCACAAACACCAGCACCGTGAAATACAGCACTGACAGCAGCACAGTGATAGAGAGCACTGACATCAGCAGCGTGACATACAGCAATGACACCTGCACCGTGATAGAGTCATCTGACAACAGCACCATGATAGAGAGCACTGACATCAGCAGCGTGACATAAAGCACTAACACCAGCACCGTGATATACAGCACTGACAGCAGCACCGTAATAGAGAGTACTGACATCAGCACAGTGATATACATCACTGACACCTGCACCGTAAGCAGCCCCAGGAGGAAGTCAGCATAGCACAGGGATGGTGGGAGCCCCTCATAATGAGCATAGCACAGGGATGGTGGGAGCCCCTCATAATATGCACAGCAGAGGTACAGCCCCAGGAGTAAGTCAGCACAGCACAGGGATGGTGGGAGCCCCTCATAATAAGCATCCCCAGGAGGAAGTCAGCACAGCACGGGGATGGTGGGAGCCCATCATAATGAGCATAGCACAGGGATGGTGGGAGCCCCTCATAATGAGCATAGCACAGGGATGGTGGGAGCCCCTCATAATGAGCATAGCACAGGGATGGTGGGAGCCCCTCATAATATGCACAGCAGAGGTACAGCCCCAGGAGGAAGTCAGCACAGCACAGGGATGGTGGGAGCCCCTCATAATAAGCATCCCCAGGAGGAAGTCAGCACAGCACAGGGATGGTGGGAGCCCCTCATAATGAGCATAGCACAGGGATGGTGGGAGCCCCTCATAATGAGCATAGCACAGGGATGGTGGGAGCCCCTCATAATGAGCATAGCACAGGGATGGTGGGAGCCCCTCATAATATGCACAGCAGAGGTACAGCCCCAGGAGGAAGTCAGTACAGCACAGGGATGGTGGGAGCCCCTCATAATAAGCAGGCCCAGGAGGAAGTCAGCACAGCACAGGGATGGTGGGAGCTCCTCATAATAAGCAGCCCTAGTAGAAATATGACCCACCCTTGTATACCACCCCTGCGGAAGGGCCTGCCTCTTCCTTTGCCTGTCATTTTTTAAATGACCCTGTGACAAAACTCTCAGTCCCTATACCGATGAAGGACTGCTGCAGTATAGGGCAGTGGTCAGCAGTAGTGCACCTCAACCCTATGTATTGTGGACCTATACCAGTCCTTATAGAATGGCAGACTGTACCTCACTCAACCCTATGTACTGTAGAACCCTAGACAGACCAAGTTACCAGTCCTTATAAGGACCTTTGTGGAACAAGTAGGTTGTGAGTGATTAGCAGACTGTACCTCAGTCCCTATACCGATGAAGGACTGCTGCAGTATAGGGCAGCGGTCAGCAGTAGTGCACCTCAACCCTATGTATTGTGGACCGCTACCAGTCCTTATAGAATAGCAGACTGTACCTCACTCAACCCTATGTACTGTAGGACCCTACACCAGGTTATTACCAGTCCTTATAAAGGACCTTTGTGGAACAAGTAGGTTTGAATGATTAGCAGACTGCAGCAGAAGGGCATTAGTCAAGTATAATATTCTTTCTATATTTGGAAGAAAGAATATTATACGTGTACAAGCCTATTACCATACCACTGATACCAGTCCTGAAAAAAACCTTTGTGGACCTAATATAGTAACAGCTACTGATTAAACTGACCCTCACTGCCTCACACACTGCTTCCTGCCTGTCCCTATATAAACTGACAAAACAGAGGCTACTGGAACAATAACTGGAATAGCACTTTTGTGGACCTGATAGTAACAGCTAATGACTAAACTGACTGTCCCTACAGCAGACACACCGTCCTGTCCCTTTCTCTAAACTGACAAGACACTCAGGCTGCTGCAACAATCAGTAGCACAGCAAACCTATATACACCTAACACCTATACCAGTCCTGAAAATAACTTGTGTACCAAATAGCTAGCGATTTGGGTCACTGCAATCTCTCCCTGCTCCACACAGCAACCTCTCCCTATAGTGACAGAAGAAAGAATGTAAAATGGCCGCCGGATCGGGTGTATTTATAAGTTAGGGGGAATGTCCAAGTGTCCATGTGCTGTAATGTCTCAATTGGCTGTCCTGTACCCCATGATGGATGTGTCATCATAGGTCAAAGTTCTTTTACACAGTAAAAACACGCGAACAGCCGAAATTCGCCGCGAAACGACCGCCGGGCGAACCGTTCGGCCATCACTAAAGGGGAACCCCAACGCCAAAAAAAATCAGCGTCGGGATCCCCCCCAGGTCCACATCAGACCCTTGTCCGAGCACTCTACCCGGCCGGCCAGGAGTCAACATCTGAAGTCAACAACTGAAGAGAAGAACAGAAGAACAGAAGAACAGAAGGCGGCGACGACAGCGGCGACAGAAGACCGGGCCACCGCCTGTAAAAGAGCTATAAGAAGGCACAGTGGCCCGGCAGAAGAACCGTAGAGGGGGACAAGACCCCCGAAGTCGGAAGAAGAGGGCGGTGGCGAGGAAGAAAGCCGGGCTCCTACACTAGTAAAAGAGCTAGAAGAAGATAGCGGAGGAGTCCCCCGAAGACAGAAGACCCCCGGAGCTGTGCAATAAACTATTTTTACCCTGTGTTGTGTTTTTTTTTGTCATTTTTTTCACAGGTGAATGGGTAGGGGTACATTGTACCCCATACTCATTCACATAGGGTGGGGGGCCGGTATCCGGGGGCCCCCTTATTAAAGGGGGCTCCCAGATTCCGATAAGCCCCCCGCCCACAGACCCCGACAACCAACGGCCAGGGTTGTCGGGAAGAGGCCCTTGTCCTCATCAACATGGGGACAAGGTGCTTTGGGGTGGGGGGCCACGCGGCCCCCCTTCCCCAAGGCACCCCCCATGTTGAGGGCACGTGGCCTGGTACGGCTCAGGAGGGGGGGGCTCGCTCGCCCTCCCCTTTCCTGGCCGGCCGGGTAGCGAGCTCGGACAAGGGTCTGATGTGGACCTGGGGGGGACCCCCACTCTGATTTTTTTCGGTGTTGGGGTTCCCCTTTAAGTCCATACCAGGTGGCGGGTCAGCGATGTCTCCTTCGTGGGCCCTGCAGACTTTTCTCCGGGCGGGAAAAGTCCGTTTATTTTAAAAGTACGGCGGACTGGCATACGCACAGCCGGATTGTCCGCCGAAATGCAAGTCCGGCGTTAAGATTGGAGTGCAAAACTACTTTCTACGTCCGCCGTACTTTCAGGTAAAAAAAGTCTGTCGGAGGCTACACACAGGGGGAATTGTCCGGCGGACTTAAGTTTGCCGGACTTTTCCACCCGATTGTTTGATCGTGTGTACGCGGCATAAGTTGGCTGTGAACTTAGTTCTAGCTATTTTACTGCTCCTCCTCTTTGGTTACAATCAACCTATAACATTCATCATCATCATTATTTTTATTTTACTTCCCCCACCCAATTCCAGAATCTTTTCTCTCGGTCAAATCTTTTCTCTCTCTGTCGAATATTTTCTCTATATAATCTTGGACTAATAAAGTTAAAGTTAGGCACATTCGACCACAGGTTCAATAGACATGATAGATTGTTATTGTCAGAGTCACGTAGAATCTCCTATTCTATATCGAACTGTTGTAACAATGAAAACGAAAATAAAGCATTTATGTATGTCGGATCTTTCATTTTTCGGATTCTGCACTTTTGTTATTGTTTGTCAAAGCGAAAACGAAAATACCTGAACTCAATAAATACTCAATAAATTGACAGAGAAAATTGAGTACTGTCCGTGATACTTTTTTTTATTTGCACTAACATACAATTTTTCAGGACAAACTTTCGGGTATGTCCCCTTCTTCAAGGTCCAAGAAGTACTGATTTACAAATTTTTAAGCAGAATGTAAAAAAAAAAAAAAAAAAGACACCTCTGAGGGAAAGAAGAGAAAAAAAAACACATGCAAGAATTATCATTCTTAGTTCAAAGGTTTTCCTTTCCTGGATAGTTCTGAAATTCCCTTTAAGAACTAAAACATTGAGGTCTTCTATAGTGTGGTCTGGTTGTGAGAAGTGATGTCCCTATAGAAGACCTCAATGTTTTAGTTCTTAAAGGGAATTTCAGAACTATCCAGGAAAGGAAAACCTTTGAACTAAGAATGATAATTCTTTTTGACACAAAAAATAATGGCCTGAATTTAGATATAGGTTTCCTTACTCATTATACTAAAGTTTTACAACCCCCTCTGTGACTAGCAACCCCCCCTCAAATCCATAGCTCTCCCTCTGTCTTATCTCACTAACTCTTCTCTTATCTTTATTGCCATTGATTTGTATGTGTTTTTTTTTTTTGTTGTTGTTTTTTTTCTCTTCTTTCCCTCAGAGGTGTTTTTTTTTTTTTTTTTACATTCTGCTTAAAAATTTGTAAATCAGTACTGCTTGGACCTTGAAGAAGGGGACATACCCGAAAGCTTGTCCTGAAAAATTGTATGTTAGTGCAATTAAAAAAAAGTATCACGGACAGTATTCAATTTTCTCTGTCACAATTGCACTAATACGGCTACAATCACATTAAGTTTCAATAAATTGAAAAACCCAAATCACCTTGAGTAGAAGAGAAAAGAAAAGATCTGTCTTACCTTTCACAGCCCCCGGAGGACTGGATGGAATAAGTCCAGTAGCAGAGGTTAGGTGTGGATCCGGAGCCGACCAGCCTCTTTTTACCACTTAACTTGAATGGGAGGACCTAGGTTTAGGTGAGAGGGAGTCTGATACTCACCGATATTTTGGACGGAACCATTCGATCCACCACCTAATCCTTACTTCTGGCTTGAAAGGACCATGATGTCAGTAAAATTCCATTTTCTTACTGATCAGTCAACTCCGGTCATGTTGATTAGAAGACAGATTTATTACAGATGTACCATACAAAGGAGTGATAGAACCCTTACAGCAAGGAATTCCACAGCAGAATCAAACCAGAAAATCCATACACCGTTCTCTTATAGTAGTATTTGGCAACCTGCAGTTGGCTAAGGCACACTGGTGTGACTCAGTGTATTGTCAGCTTTATTGCCAAATCCAGCGTGCCTTTCACAAGGCTTCCTTTTATGTTAACATTTGCTAGTTCTTTAAGTATTGTTTTGGATGTTGGTCAGAACTAAGAAAGTTGCATAAACAATAAGTCAGCGCCATTTTAGCTAGAAAAAGTTCAGGGCATTTAATAGAATGCCTGGCGCTTTGGCCAATCGTGAAACAGGCCTCCTGATTGGCAGGGAGGCACTGTGGTGTAAAAAAAGCGAAAATGAATTCGCTATGGTCACACAACAGGGTGAGATCAGGGCGCACTCTCTGCGCCCCGAGCCCGCCCTTTTTTGAAGCCTATTAGAGCCTCAAGTTCTAATCAGGTGCTTTAAAAAAAAAAAGCCACGCTGCCATAGGAGTCCATGTGTCCGGCATCCTGAAAGGGCCGGGTGCATTGATAGGGTGGCGCGGCAGGGATGGGGGGGTGGAGCCCGTGCACCCGTGCACCCACAATGCATGAGCTGCCCCTGGTAGGGACTGAGATAGGAAGAGAAGGAATGGAATGGAGAAAAAAACTGCCTGGATGAAGAGATGGGGGAAATTCAACCTACCTAAACTGGATGAGTGGCATCAAGAGCAAAGAGTGCCGATATTGCAGCAAGAATACGCCAGTATATCGTGATCAGTACATGGTGAGTATAAAGGTTTTGTATAACCTAGAACCTTGAAATATTTTTGACCCAGTGGGATATGATCAGATAAACTGATCCTTGCAATAGAAGTTTTGGTAAAACACAGACATACAGCTGTATAGAAGATCCGGTGCCCTCCGCTGCTTACCGGAGCCATCGGCAGTGGTGGAGACGATCGCATCTACTTGCTGGGTATGGAGACGAGTGAGGGGAAGATGTCCCCCCCTCCATATCACTGCAGGGCGGAAGCGACGTCAAAACGTCAATTCCGCGTCCGCCCATAGCTCTTAACCACTTGCCGACCGCCGCATGTACATTTACGTCGGCAGAATGGCACGGCTGGGCAAATGGGCATACAGGAACGTCCCTTTGAATTTGCTGCCCTGTGGTGACGTGCGTGCCGCCAGCGATGCGTGTGCGACTCTGCCTGGAGCTCCGTGAGTAGGATCGCGGGTCCCGCGGACTCCATGTCTGTGGGGATACCCGCGATTGTCTCACGGAGCTGAAGAACGGAGAGATGCTAATGTAAACATGCATCTCCCCGTTCTGCCTAGTGACAATGTCACTGATCACAGCTCTCTGAGATCGGGAGCAGTGATCAGTGACATGTCACACACAGCCCCTCCCCCTAACAGTTAGAATCACTCCCTAGGACTCCCTAGGACACACTTAACCCCTTCATAACCATCTTGTGGTTAACACCTTCACTGCCAGTGTAATTTTTACAGTAATCAGTGCAATTTTATAGCACTGATCACTGTAAAAAGGATAATGGTCCCAAAAATGTGTCAAAAGTGACCAAATGTGTCGAAATGTGTGCAGTATTGCCGCGATCAGTAGAGCGAGAGCAATAATTGTAGCAATAATTCTAGCTCTAGACTGGTTGCATGTTTTAAGTTACAGAGGAGTAAGGGTAAAAGATTTTTAAGGGTAAAAGTTTGTCGCCATTGCACGAGCAGGTGCAGTTTTGAAGCGTGACATGTTGGGTATCAATTTACTCAGCATAACGTTATCTTTCACAATAGAAAAAAATTGGGCTAATTTTACTGTTGTCTTATTTTTTAATTCAAAAAAGTATTTTTTCCCAAAAAAGTGCACTTGTAAGACCTCTGTGCAAATATGGTGTGACAGAAAGTATTGCAACGACCGCTCCACCGGGGGTTGGGAGCAGCAGGTATGCCACAAGGAGGGGTGCTAGGAGGAGAGGCCAGGACACTGCTTTGGGGGAGACAGGCACCTCGCAGGGATTGACCCCCCCAACTCGGCGCCAATGTATGGGGCGGCTCACAGGCCCAGGAGGGACCGAGGTCACGGGTCAGCCCAGACAGGGGGTTCAGGATGTCCAGCGGGTGGGGGACCGGACGGCAGGTTCAGCCCCCAGTCCCAGACAGACCATAGGCGGGCAGAGAGGCGTTCACAAAGAGCCAGGCACAGCACAGGGATCGGCGCCCCCAGCTCGGCGCCAGGGTATGAGGGCAGCTGTCGGGTGCAGGAGGGGCTGATGCCAGTGGTCGGCCCAGACAGTGGGGTCAGAGAGTACAGCGGATGGGGGTCCAGTCAGCAGGAACAGCCCCCAGTCCTAGGCAGACCGGAAGCAGGCAGAGGAGTGGCCAGGGGGCCGGAGAGGTCGCCATGGAGACACGGGCCACTGGAGAAGTTTAACCTGGATAGGTTGAAGCCCGAAGAGAGGAAGAAGGAGGACGAGGAGAAGCGTAACGGTTGATACCTCGTACCTTTGCCAATTGGCTGCAGGCATTTGCCATATTGGCGAGATTCGTGGGTGAGAAGACTCCAAAGCACTGCTCAGCACTATTTGTATATTTAGAAGCCATCAGTGAAGCGCATAGGAACGGCATGGCTTCGGTACAACGAGCAATTCAGGCAACGGATGGCAGTCCGGCCGTCTCTTCACTGGGATCATAAGGACATTAGCCTATGGATGAAGCTGATGACGGCGGCGTGGGCACCTAACCAGTTTTTTCAGCCAGGGGTCGGAGGTTTGGCAACCTCAGGGCAACCAACCGAAAAAAGTTGGGGTTTCTGCTGGCAGTTTAACGAGGTATTGTGAATTCATGAAGAAATACATTTAATATTCACTGGCAGAGATGAGAGATTTCAGTAGGCCTCAAAAAGTGGATGAACTATAATTTTGATATTATTGAACTGTTACCCTTTTGGAGACCTTTAAAACAAAATACATGATCTCACACTTTTTGTTTTTCCAAATGTGCTGGGGATTAGTTATCTGTAACTTTTACAAACACTGTGTTGAAACAAGAGACTGGAACAAAGGTAGCTTTTGTCACCCAAAAAAAGATGTCTACTTATTTGGTTGGTTAGATTGAGAAGACCAAACTTGCATAGGGAATGATCACATGGAAATAACCCTTAACTAGAAAAGCCCATTGTGCTCAAGTGAAGACTGTTTGGACAATGTACAACCATGAAGACAAAATTCAATAGCTGACACCTTTTACAAGATGGACTCCAGGGTGTAACACAGTAGAGTCTGATAGGATAGCAACCGGATTGACCACGATATCTGCACAACTTTTCTCCAGACTCAACCAAAACTAAATAATATGAGGCCAGACCTATACACTTTCAACTGCTATGCAATCCGACAGGTCCTTGTACTTCACATCTGAAGGTAAATCTAAAGGAAACTGAAGAACAAAAAATTGTATAATGCGTATCTGGCTTGATGAACTGCTGCTACCAGACACAACTGGCCAACAGCTGATTGGTGTGCCTTGAAACCCCCAGATATTAGTGACAGATACGCCACAGACACAGTAGACAATTTGTAACAAAAAGCCATCATCCAAATAATGAATGACCGACTCCAGACCCACAGCATCCCGCACCACCCATTCCAAAAAGGAGCTAAACGTCTCGAAGTACGCGCAGGAGATCGAACAACCCATTGGCAGGCACAGGTCGACAAAAAACTCGTTGCGCCAGCAGCACCCCAACAGCCGAAAGCTATCAGGATGAACCGGAAGCAGCCGAAAAGCCGACTCCACATCGGCTTTAGCCATCAGTGCCCCACGCCCATACTGCCGCACCCACCGAACAGCGGCGTCAAACGACGTGTAAGAAACAGTGAACACCTCAGGGTCGATGAAATCATTCACCGAGCCCCCCTTTGGAAAGGACAGGTGATGAATGAGTCGAAACTTCCCCGGCTCCTTCTTGGGGACCACCCCCAATGGGGAAACCACCAAGTCAGGCCATGGCTTGTCCGCAAACGGCCCCCCCATGCGCCCCAGCGCCACCTCCTTCCGCAGCTTCTCGTCCACCACCCCCGGACGCTCCAACGCCGACTTCAAATTTTTATCGACCCGCGGCACCCCAGGCAATGCGCACGGAATCGGAAAGCCATCCCGAACCCCCGCCCCCAACAACCGACCCGCCGCCCTCTCCGGATACCTACTTAGAAAAGGGAGCATCCTTGCCAGCATCAGCGGCGTCCTCCCTCTTCTGAGCGGCATCCCCGGCCCGCTTCCCCTTACGGAAACAGCGGGACAACGTGTGGGCCCCGCCGCAACCGGAACACTCGTGCTTAAACTTGCACGTGCCCCCGAACTTGCAGGCGCCCTCGTTGTATTGCCAGCAAACTCCCCACTTCTTTCCGGCCGACAGTCCCGAGGTAGGCGCACTCCCGGCCCCCCCCTGAAAAAACTGAGGCGCAGCCCTCGCCGAAGATATCAGCCTCATCCAGAGGCTGATGTCCTTATGGTCCCAGCGCAGTTCCGGCCGCACCGCCTTACGCTGTCGAAACTGCTCGTCGTACCGGAGCCACGCTACCCCCTTATACGCCCGATGGGCCTCGCCGATCGCATCCATGTAACAGAAAAGCACCGAGCAATGCTCGGGGCTTTTCTCGCTGATGACACTCGCCAAGATGGCAAACGCCTGGAGCCAGTTGGAGAACGTGCGCGGAATCAGCCGATACCGCCGCTTCTCCTCGTCCTCCTTCTTGGAATCGTCGGGGCTTGACCCTATCCAAGTTGAACTTCTCCAACGGGAGAAGCGAGAAAATCTCCACAAACTCCCCTTTCCAGATCTTATCCCGGACCTCCTGTTTCAAATGGGCCCTGCGCGGGCACCTGAAAACACACGTAAACCTCGCACCGCGCCGCGTCGGCCAACCGCACGATGTCCTACCGCACAACCGCATCCTTCTTCCCTCCGACCGCAACCGCAGCCGCCACCACCGCCGGCGCTGGCACCACAGGAGCCGCCGGGGGAACTGCCCCGGCGGCCCCCAGGGCCGCCCCCGGCTCACCCGCCGGGGGAGCCACCCACGGGGCCACAGGCGGCGTGTCCTGTCCCCGGTCAAAGCGACCAACCAACGCCCGCAAACCATCCATCAGTTCCCGCAAAGCCCCGGCAGAGTCCCCCCCGGCACCCCCCCTTCCGAGGCGCCCGCCCCCCGTTTCCCCCCCCACCGGCGGCACTGGCCACCCCGTGCCCGCCTGCACCACCCCCAACAAACCCTGCAATGCATGCGACAAGGACAACGCATCAGGGGACTCACCTGGCGGCCCAGGGGCGTTCCTCACGGCCGGACCGGCGACAGCACCGCTAGGACCCGGCATGTCGTCATCGTCCGAGACCTCCCCTTCCGAACGATCATCCGGTCCCCAAGTAGGCGGGGGTGTAAGCCCCCCGGGGGAAGAGACCCCGGAGGCTGGCGTTGCAGCCCGCAGGGGAGCAGCCACTCTCACGGCCGATCCATCCACGGCAGCCTGGCGATGAGGACCAGCCCTGCCAGCCCCCGGAGCGGCAGACCCCCGGGCGCTCCTTGATCCAAGCTGGGCAGAGCAGCCCGCAGGCGATCCTCGTACCTGCCCGGGCCTGGCGACATCCCCCCTGTCCCGAGCACCCGGATCCCCAGCAGAGCCATCCTGAGCCGCCCTCCCCCCCACAGCAGAGCGTCCAGCAGCAAGTTCACCCCCTCCCCCCCGGAGTCAAGATGGCCGCCCGCTGTCCACGAGGCCCGCCCGCCCCTCCCCCCCCGGGTATGCGGCGTGAAGACCGCTCAGCACCCCCCGAAGTCCCCTGAGACCTCTTCGCTGGTGGAAGGGAACGATCCTCCCCAGGGCTGCGCACCATACGAGGCGGCCGAGGGTCAGGCCCAGGAGAAAAACGCGCCGGAGGCCTAGACCTCCGCGCGTGGCAGCACCTCACCCCTCCGAACGTCCGCTCCATCCGATCCCGCCAGTCCTCCAAGCCGAGCCCGCAGCCAGTCCGGTCCACGCTCCTCCGCCTGACGCCGCAGCTCCGCCAACAGCCGGTCCACTTCAGCCATCTTCAGAGGAGCAGCGAAACTGCCTCCTCTCTGTGTCTCCTCCGTCGGACTGATTTCAGCTCCGCCCACTCCACCCTTTATATGGCTCCGCCCCCTCCATACCACAGACACTCCCAGCTCCACCTATCGGCCTCTGCCTCACCTCACACTTAACCCCATGCTGCCGTTATCCATCCCTGTCATGCCCGGCCCTCCATTAATTGCCTTGCAGCAACCTGTGTCCTCCAATCTGATCTACAATTGGCAAAAAGGAAATGCAAATCACAGCAAAATCACATGCGAAAAAAATCAAAAACGCACAGCAAAAAACACTGCAGAAACAGATCAAAAGCAAACTGCATAGGCATGCACCAAGCTCCACGCTGGCCACACAGATCAACTCTCAGACGAGAATACATAGAGGAAAAATCCATGTACATTCGCTGAATGAAAGAATGTTTGAAATTAAACTTGTTTTTAACATTCTGTTTTTAAAATCAACGTAATTTCTGAACGAAAACCACACACACTGCCAAAAAATTCCTTTGACCAAGAAGTTCCCTATTATCTCCAAATCTTCCCATCACTGTAGTTGAAAATAAACATCGATCCAACCCCACCAATGGTCAAAAAAATTAAAACGAACGCTCCCAAAATGACATCATTCTTGAAGGAAGAATTTTTTTTATAAAAAATGTGATCTCTGAGTCTGATATCCACCAGACTCACCCCCCCAACAGTAATCACAGCATTCATCCTCCAACAGTACACACAGCATATCTCTTCTGTCTGCCACTCCCAGAGTGGACCAGGCACTCTGTTCCCTAACCATATACAGATAGTTATTTACATTCACCACTGCATAGAGATATCTAAGAACAAACCGCCTCTTTCTTCTTTATTACAGCGCAGTTCGCATTGTGCGCTATACAAGTATTTCATTCATTCATTCATTCTTCAACCCCACATATTAACCAAATCATACACCACGCTTTTCCCAAGGCTATCAACCGATTAATCGAAAAAATAATCGCCCAATTCATACACACAAAATCATTCCGTGCGACCTAGGCTCCGTTTCCACTAATGCAATTTGCTATTTGACTTTGGACATAAAGTCACAGCCCATTGATTTCCATAGCTCCAGTCCCAATCTATGCGACTCAAAGCTGCAAGGACTATGAAAAGGTACCTGCACCACTTCTATGTGACTCCGGATGCGACTCTGTCCCAGAGTGTAAATTTGGATCAAATTCGCACTCAAAGCCACACCAAAGTCGCAGCGCACAGTCACACTCTAAATCATGTGACTTTGGAGTTGCACAAGTGGAAACATAGCTCTATGCCCACCAGTGTGTGCCCCCATCACAACAGTTCATTCAAAGGGTCAATTGAAATTGCTTTTTGGCAGAGGCACATATCCTTTTCCACTGTCTCCAAGATTCCAAATAGAGCCCTTATTCGCACGTACAATTTCATTTTATATATACACATTATTCAAAATCAGTCTTATTAAAGTATTAATACAGACAAAAGGTTACAAAGGATTAGTTGTGAGAAGTTTGCCATTCTGGTTTTTCAAATGGGAGACAGGTGAACAAAACCAGCTCTGTATTCCATACAGGAAATCGCATTCATCCAAAACGTTAAACTTCCTCACACAAAGAGGCACCATTTGTTATGGCTATTTGGCCTACTTCACTTATTTACTTACCTATACATAAAATAAGTGATAAAAAACCTTTTATCTATATGAATCAAACCATGAAATTAAGAATGAACGATACATGTGTGAAAAGGGTAACAATCTAATTTATTTAAACGTACTATTGTACAGAAAAGAAACATTAGAGATTACCCCATATAATGTGGAGGATACAACCTTACAAACAACGATGTTACCAAATATTGCTATAATGGTCATACACATCCTTTCAAGAGATTCATATTATATTAAAGCAGGGTTCCACCCTAAAGTGGAACTTCCGCTGATCAGAACCCTCCCCCCCTCCGGTGTCACAATTGGCACCTTTCAGGGGGGAGGGGGGTGGAGATACCTGTCAAAGACAGGTATTTAAACCCACTTCCGGGCATAGACTCCCGTGGGAGTCTATGCCTCTTCCTGTCCTGCCGCTCTGTCTGCTGGGACACACACGGGTCTCAGAGACAGCGTGGACAATTCCTATTGCTCTGCATGACTCGCGCATGCGCAGTAGGGAACCGGGAAGTGAAGCCGATTCGCTTCACTTCCTGATTTCCTCACCTAGAATGGTGGCGGCAGCAGCTGAGAGCCGAGCGATCGATCGGCCTCGGCATCGCTGGACCCCGGGACAGGTGAGTGTCCATTTATTAAAAGTCAGCAGCTGTAGTATTTATAGCTGCTGGCTTTTAATATTTTTTTTATAGGTGGACTCCCTCTTTAAGGCAAAGTCCTATGTTAGAAAGGGTTATAGAAAAGAAAAGAGACATAATAATAATAATACAGACACAGTATCTAGTTTTCCCCTAAGTTACCATTTTTGCATGGGGGGGAACACACTGGGATGAAGAGAGATAAGGGAATACATTACACAGGAATCTTATGTGTCCGGTCCATGAGGCTTAAAGAGATCTAGCATCTCTAGGGCTATTGGTTTTATGTTGTTAAAATACCCCACTCCTACCAATCAGAACTCAGGGTCACCTCATTGGTTCAAAGTTGCTTCCAATTCTGATTGGTTACAAAATCACCACCACAGTCCCCCCCCTCCCGCCGCCCTCCGGTGCTTCTACCGACTCACCGCTTCCATCGGTGAGTCGGACACAGGATCCTTCGGCCCCCGGATAATGATCATAGAGATTTCCGGCGGATCAGATGGTCGCCGGAGTCTCTATGATCGTTCGGAGGCCGGGCGCGATGTTATGACGTCACGCCCGGCCTCTGCATTCAAATAACGGCGCCGCCTCGGCTGGTGAGTCGGACACAGGATCCGCTGGCCCCCGGATAATGATCATAGAGAGTTCCGGCAGGCAAAATGGTCACCGGAGTCTCTATGATCGTTCGGAGACCGGGCGCGATGTTATAACGTCACGCCCGGCCTCTGCATTCAAATAATGGGAGGCCGTGATCGTTTTTTTAATTTTTTTTATTTTAGGCTTCCCAACCTAGAGGTGAGATGTGGGGTCTTATTGACCCCATATCTCACTGTAAATAGGTCCGATCATGCCATATTCCTATTAAAAGGGATGTTTACATTCCGTGTAATAGGAATAAAAGTAATCAAATTTTATTATTTTTTTTAAAGTGTCAAACTAAAAAAAATAAAAGTAAAATTAACAATCACATTTTTTTTTTTTAAAGCGCCCCTGTCCCCGTGAGCTCGTACGCAGAAGCGAACGCATACGTAAGTCCCGCCCACATATGAAAATGGTGTTCAAACCACAAATGTGAGGTATCGCCGCAAACATTAGAGTGAGAACATTAATTCTAGCCCTAGACCTCCTCTGTTACACAAAACATGTAACCAGTAAAAAAAAAATTTAAGCGTCGCCTATGGGGATTTTTAAAAGCCAAAGTTTGGCGCCATTCCATGAGCGCATGCAATTTTGAAGCGTGACATGTTGGGTATTTACTCGGCGTATCTTCATCTTTCACATTATGCAAAAAAATTGGGCTAACTTTACTGTTTTTTTTTGTTTTTTTTTAAAACATGAAACAGTTTTTTTCTGAAAAAAACGTGTTAAAAAAATTGCTGCGCAAATACCGTGCAAGATAAAAAGTTGCAACGACCGCCATTTTATTTTATAGGGTCTTTGCTAAAAAAAACCATATATAATGTTTGGGGGTTCTATGTAATTTTCTATCAAAAAAATCATGAATTTTACATGTAGGAGAGAAATGTCAGAATTGGCCTGGATGCGAAGTGGTTAAGGAAGAGGGATCCATGCGCATTATTGACCACATTTAGACCTATGAAAATACTTTATCAGCTTTAGGCCTAAATGATGACCAGTCTAGGATTGATTTCTTGCCATGGGTATTTGAAACCAAACACCGTAGATTCTGCGAATCTTTAAAAGGTCTGTATGGTACTTCATGGCAAGAAATTAAATTGTTAACGTGGCTAGAGAGGCTGTACACAATCTCAGATGTACCAGTAATCAAAGCCCCGCCGAATGTATGGCTGTGCTCAAAAGTGCTTACCATTTAGCAGAAAATGTGCCAGCTTACAATAAACCTGTGTTTAAACCCATGTTCTTCAAGGCCCTACCTACCCAAATAAAAGTGAATTTAACGAAAGACTACAAAGGGGGGTATTCACTGAAGTCTTTGGTAAAAGAGTAACAATTTGTACTCTATCCAACAGACTGGTAAAAACAATGGAAGGCCTGAAAGCCCTATAATTAAATTTGTGGATGAAATTCATGTATCTCCTCAATCATTACAGTCTAAAACCAAGAAAAAGACATACGCTGATATAGTCATATGAGATATGCCATGGAGTTTCCCCAGTGGGAGATCAGATTCCCCACCCATCAGAAGGGGGGGAGCAAAGACCACCCTTTAGAGGGGTAGTTCAAAGACCCCCTCAAGAGTATCACCTAAGGGATCAAGACCCAAGGTTTAAGAGAGACTATAGGGTGTATCTCCAATGGGTCAGATTTAAACCTAAGGGTAGACAACCTCACCATTACCGGTGTGTAATTGGCCTCGGGGGCCTACACAGGTAAAGAGCGAGCAACCACAGGGTAGGACACCCCAAAATCCCCGGAAAAATAGGGAACAACTAAGGCCCAGACAACTATCCCAGAATGAAGACAGTGGTTCTGATGGGGATATGTTTGATCAAACTGAGCCAGTAGTCCCTAGAAAGTACAGAAACTGGGTCCTACGACCCAATTCTGATCAGCCTGTAAGCAATATGGAAGCCAAAATAGAGCAAATTATGGATATGTTACACAGTTTCATTGCTATACGGAACGTGAATAACACTTCTTCAAGGGGCAAATCCTGTGGCCAGCCAAGGACCACAGAGCCTTTGAAGCACCTATGTTAAAATAAATCAGAGGAATGCACTGAATAAAGGTATAGGAGGCAGAGGTTCTAACACCATGTTTTTCCCCAGGTCATAGTAATGAGGATCCTGAAATCCCTACCGGGGGATGGTGGTTGTTAGATATTAATTATTCTCCTATTTTTCAGTGGTCACTTCATTCCTCTGACATAAACAGGTCGCCCCAAACAGTCCAATTTCAAGAAGTGAAAAGGAAGCCCAGGATACCAGCTTGACACTGACATCTCAAACACAGATCATGTAAAAAAAAAAAAAAAAAAAAAAAAAAACGAACATCTATGTCTTTTATCATGGAATCCATTTTCCTTTACAGGACTAAGATGTCCATGAGCCAGTCAACAGAACCCAAGTCCAACATGTGTAAAACATCCAGAGAAGGAACCGTATGGGGGATCCAGGGACACCACTGATGGCCAGTCTACATGGACCAAACCCACGTGGACGGCCAAGACTAAAGGTGCCCGGAATGATCCATTTCCCACCAAACAATGGATGACGGACCTGAGATGCACACATCGATCACAACCCCATTTTGTTTTTCAAAGAATTACACCCATCTGCAGGTGTCTATAAATTATATATCTTAAATATATATATATCCACAATCCAATCTTCACAGCTCGACTTACAAGGCCCGAGCGAAGCCATATTTCTTTAATATATTACATTGGTGAAGTCTTTCAAACGACTTTCGCCATTGAATACTTCACAAGGGGGGCTTTGTTGTGAATTCATGAAGAAATACATTTAATATTTACTGGCAGAGATGAGAGATTTCAGTAGGCCTCAAAAAGTGGATGAACTATAATTTTGATATTAATGAACTGTTACCCTTTTGGAGACCTTTAAAACAAAATACACGATCTCACACTTTTTGTTTTTCCAAATGAGCAGAGGATTAGTTATGTGTAACTTTTACAAACCCTGTGTTGAAACAAGAGACTGGAACAATGGTAGCTTTTGTCACCAAACAAAAAGATGTGTACTTATTTTATTGGTTAGATTGAGAAGACCAAACTTGCATAGGGAATGATCACATGGAAATAACCTTTAACTAGAAAAGCCCATTGTGCTCAAGTGAAGACTGTTTGGACAATATACAACCATGAAGACAAAATTCAATAGCTGACACCTTGTCCAACAAAACCTATTGTGTGAATTTTTAGGGACTTGAGGACACAGCTAAGCTATCTAAACATTTATTGGACTGCTCAAAGTTCATCTCAAAACATGGTGTTAGAGGGATATGCAAGTCAGAAAGATCTTTTATAAGTCATTCAAATTACATGTGATATTTGTAGGTCACAAAAGAGATATTATAATTTTAGTATCTAATGATCTAAATAACTTTGTCATAAAGAAATTATATATGAAAGTGTGATTATAAGTAGAAGTGTTTTAGCAACGAACAATTATGACAAACATAATCGTGATTATAACTGTCTAAAAATGTAACCTATGTCTAGCCACCTCGCGCCTGCCCTATAGCCGAATGACGGCCGTAGAGCAGGCGCTTTCGTCCGGGTGGCCGTCCCTGGACGTCCTAATGTTTACTTCCGCAATGCGCACCGCTGCGGGCGCGCATCGGGGAAGTTCTGTGTTTGCCGTGTCCCCCGGGGACAGGCAAACACAGATCGCTGTAAACGGCCAATCACAGCGGCCGTTTACAGCGCGATCGGCGTGTCCAATGGGAGATGATCTCATATGTAAACATACAGTGGTGTGAAAAAGTGTTTGCCCCCTTCCTCATTTCCTGTTCCTTTGCATGTTTGTCACACTTAAGTGTTTCGGAACATCAAACCAATTTAAACAATAGTCAAGGACAACACAAGTAAACACAAAATGCAATTTGTAAATGAAGGTGTTTATTATTAAAGGTGAAAAAAAATCCAAACCATCATGGCCCTGTGTGAAAAAGTGATTGCCCCCTAAACCTAATAACTGGTTGGGCCACCCTTAGCAGCAACAACTGCAACCAAGCGTTTGCGATAACGTGCAATGAGGCTTTTACAGCGTCCTGGAGGAATTTTGGCCCACTCATCTTTGCAGAATTGTCCTAATTCAGTTACATTAGAGGGTTTTCGAGCATGAACGGCCTTTTTAAGGTCATACCACAACATCTCAATAGGATTCAGGTCAGGACTTTGGCTAGGCCACTCCAAAGTCTTCATTTTGTTTTTCTTCAGCCATTCGCTGGTGGACTTGCTGGTGTGTTTAGGATCATTGTCCTGCTGCAGAACCCAAGTTCGTTTCAGCTTGAGTACACCAACAGATGGTCGGACATTCTCCTTCAGGATCTCTTGGTAGACAGCAGAATTCATAGTTCCTTTTATCACGGCAAGTCTTCCAGGTCCTGAAGCAGCAAAACAGCCCCAGACCATCACACTACCACCACCATATTTTACTGTTGGTATAATGTTCTTTTTATGAAATGCAGTGTTCCTTCTACGCCAGATATACTTGGACACACACCTTCCAAAGAGTTCCACTTTTGTCTCATCGGTCCACAGAATGTTGTCCCAAAAGTCTTGAGGATCATCAAGATGTGTTGTGGAGAAATTGAGACGAGCTTTGATGTTCTTTTTGCTCAGCAGTGGTTTTCTCCTTGGAACTCTGCCATGCAGGCCATTTTTGCCCAGTCTTTTCCTGATGGTGGAGGCATGAACGCTGACCTTAACTGAGGCAAGTGAGGCCTGCAGTTCCTTGGACGTTGTTGTGGGGTCTTTTGTGACCTCTTGGATGAGTCGCTGCTGCGCTCTTGGGGTAATTTTGGGCGGCCGGCCACTCCTGGGAAGGTTCACCACTGTTCCATGTCTTCGCCATTTGTGGATAATGGCTCTCACTGTGGTTCGCTGGATTCCCAAAGCTTTGGAAATGGCTTTATAACCCTTTCCAGACTGATAGATCTCAATTACTTTCTTTCTCAATTGTTCCTGAATTTCTTTGGGTCTCGGCATGATGTTTAGCTTTTAAGGATCTTCTGGTGGACCTTACTGTGTCAAGCAGCTCCTATTTAAGTGATGCCTTGATTGTGAACAGGTGTGGCAATAATCAGGCCTGGGTGTGGCTAGAGAAATTGAACTCAGGTGTGGACAACCACAGTTATAGTATGTTTTAACAAGGGGGGCAATCACTTTTTCACACAGGGCCATGATGGTTTGGATTTTTTTTCACCTTTAAAAATAAACACCTTCATTTACAAATTGCATTTTGTGTTTACTTGTGTTGTCCTTGACTATTGTTTAAATTGGTTTGATGTTCCGAAACACTTAAGTGTGACAAACATGCAAAGGAACAGGAAATGAGGAAGGGGGCAAACACTTTTTCACACCACTGTATGAGATCATCTCTCAGCGCCGCTCTCCCTCCTCACACAGACAGAGTGTGAGAGGGGAGAGATGATTTGCTTTGATTAAAAAAAAAAAAGTGCCATCCTCCCCCAGCAGTGCCATCCACCCCCAGCAGTGCCATCCACCCCAGTGCTACCCACCCCCAGTGCCATCCACCCCAGTGCTACCTGCCCCCAGTGCCACCTGCCCCCAGTGCCACCTGTTGTCAGTGCCATTTGTCCCCAGTGCCATCTGTCATCAGTGCCACGTATAAGTGCCATCTGTCATCAGTGCCACGTGTCATCAGTGCCACATAGTGCCATCTGTCATCAGTGCCACGTGTCATCAGTGCCACATAGTGCCATCTGTCATCAGTGCCACGTGTTAGTGCCATCTGTCATCAGTGCCACGTATCAGTGCCATCTGTCATCAGTGTCACGCGTCATCGGTGCCATGTATTAGTGCCATCTGTCATCGGTGGCATGTATTAGTGCCACGTATTAGTGCCACGTGTCTTCAGTGCCACGTATTAGTGGCACGTGTCATCAGTGCCCCGTATAAGTGCCACGTGTCATCAGTGCCACATATTAGTGCCATCTGTCAACAATAGTCAACAAGTTAGTCAACAACGGTCCGATAGGACACATTCCGTCGGAATCTCCGGCTGTATGTACAAGGGCTTACAGTGTCTACAGGTGAATGCTTTCATTTATGCTGTGCACTTGCCTGGGGTGGAGAACGACTGACACCAGAGGCGGAGCGTCACGGGATCAACTGCCCCACATGGTTGTGGAGCATTGCGCTGGAGTAGCAGCGAGGTAGATTGTGCAATCTGTGAGTAAGGCTACATGGGGTGCCTACTAGAACGTATGGCAGGAGTGGTCGGCTTGCCTAGATGCGATCGGCATGGGCCCCGGGCGATGTGGGCATGGCTCAGGCGGTGTTTTATTTTCTTAGCAGTGCTATGGAAAAGGGGATATCGGCAGCCACAACTGACCGGAAACTGGCAGGATTGGCGTTTTTGTTCAAATGGCAGGGGCAACGGGATCACACGAAGGAATTTTGGTTGAGGCAAGCGGTCAAAGGCTACCGGAGGGCACACAGGAGTAGGGATGGGAGACGACCGGTCTCCTTTTGCCTACTTCAGTGCTTGTGCCAGGCAGTAGTCGGTATCTGTAGTTCAGCTTACGAACAGGCACTGTTTCGAGCAGCATTCGCCCTCGCTTTTTTCGGGGCGTTCAGGATCAGCGAACTGTTCAGCCCGTCTAAATGTGCAGTGGGGGGGGTTTAGCGATGGGGGATGTGGAGCTAGGCCGGGATAGGGTTAGAATCTGGATAATCTGGTGGTCTAAGATGGATCAAGAGGGCAGGGGGGTACAGGTGGAGGTGGCCAAGATTGGGGAGGCCGATATCTGCCCAGTAAGGGCAGTGGGCAGATTCCTGGAAGCGCGGCCGAAGGTCGAGGACCCCTTTTTCATACATTTGAATGGTTCTTCACTGTCCAAGTTTCAGTTCACGCGGTTTTTCGTAAATGTGTGGTGGAAACGGGTTTCGACCCGAAGAATTTTTCCTCACACTCCTTCAGGATTGGGTCGACTACGGAGGCTTCCAGGGCGGGCTTGGGCGCTGAGGTGGTTAGGATTGGAAGGTGGTATTTGGACCATTTTAAACTACATGTCCGCCCGCATTGGTTAGCTTAATTAGTTATTTTAGGCATGGGGGGGTATTCAGTGGGTATATGGGGGAAGTTCAGGTTGGTTTCGGTTGTTTAACCCCCTTCTTTTCATCTGCAGGTTATGAAGTGGGCCTGGTGTGGATACTGGGCCATTCCTTTGTTTTTTGGGGTGTGAAGAGAGCTGACATTCGGCCGAACGGCAGACAATTTTGCATACCCAGACAGGAGGCGTATGTCCGGTGGATCGGGGTACCTGGCATACGGTGGAACAGGGTACTGGGAGAAGTCCATAGATTTTCTAGCCTTGATATGCCCCCCGAATATTTTGCTATTACATGTGGGGGGTAACGACATGGGGGCCAGGTCTATGAGGCAACTTCTCAGGGATATCAAATGTGATTTCCTGAGGTTGAAATCAGCTTACCCTGGTATGGTTATGGTTTGGTCAGATATGGTGGGTCGGACGTCATGGAGGTCGCACGACCGCACAATTGTCAGTTAAAGCGACGCAGTGCCGAATCGCAAAAAGTGGTCTGGTCTTTGACCAACCAAATCCTCTGGGGCTGAAGTGATTAAAGGGACGTTTTTTTTCCCCATTTTTTAAAATGACCAAACTTTTTTAGTAAAATTTAGTTAAATAAAAAAGATTATTATTTTTTTTTTTAAACGCGCCCCGTCCCAAAGAGCTTGCGTGCAGAAGTGAACGCATACATGAGTAGCACCGGCATATGAAAACGGTGTTCAACCCACACATGTGAGGTATTGCCGCGATCAGTAGAGTGAGAGCAATAATTCTAGCTCTAGATGGGTTGCGTGTTTTAAGTTACAGAGGAGTAACTTAAAACATGCAACCTGTAGAATTTTTTTAAAACGTCGCCTATTGAGATTTTTAAGGGTAAAAATGTGTCACCATTCAACGAGCGGGCGCAATTTTGAAGCGTGTCATGTTGGGTATAAATTTACTCAGCGTAACATTATCTTTCACAATAGAAAAAAATTGGGCTAACTTTACTGTTGTCTTATTTTTTAATTCAAAAAAGTGTATTTTTCCCAAAAAAGTGTGCTTGTAAGACCGCTGCGCAAATACGGTGTGACAGAAACTATTGCAACGACCCTCATTTTATTCTCCAGGGTGTTAGAAAAAAAAAATGTATAATGTTTGGGGATTAGGTAATTTTCTAGCAAAAAAAAAAAAAAACTGTTTTTAACTTGTAAACAACAAATCACAGAAAGAGGCTCGGTCTTTAAGTGGTTAAATAGAATCCTGCATTAAATAATACTGTTACAAGATGATAGCCGCTGGCATTGGCATCTGTTCAAGCTGTGGAAACAAAGACAAACAAAGCCTAACGGTAGAGGATCCAAAACGCAGTTTCTTATTAACTGTTACTAACATTCCATAGGGACCAACTCCCTATATGGGATGAGTACTCCCGCTGGGGTGAGTGATAAGATAAATACCTGTATTACGGGGGGGTCCGTGACGTACATCCACACTGGCAGGGTTTGCCAAAATCGATGGCATCACTTCAGCTTTTATATTTATATATATATATATATATATATATATATATGCTAAAAATATGCACTGTCACTGTACTAATGACACTGGCAGTGAAAGGGTTAACATCATGGGCGATAAAAGGGTTAACTGTGTTCCTAAACAGTGTTTGCGTACTGTGTGGGAGGTGTTTTTACTAGGGGAAGGCATGGATCCGTGTTTATGTGAAATAACAAAAATATCTGGCGAAAAGGAAAACTGGGACATACAGTATATTGCACTGGAAATCTTGGAAATGTCCTACAGGAGCCCAGAAAGCAGCTGTGCGGGTGATCACACCAGGATGCGAATACAATTGGAAGCTCTGATCAGGACGGTCTTGTATGAACAAATTCTCAGAAGGCTCAGTACTATAAAATCAGGTTCCAATTTATTAATAGCAAGTAATGACTAAATGAATAGTTAACCCCTTCAGATCCACACTGTAGCTGAATGACAGCTACAGTGCAGACCTATACTTGGCTGGGGGGCCCGTCAATAGACATCCCCCTTTGCGCGCTCCCCGGGTGCCCCCCTGCAGGGAGTGCGCAGTGATTACCGAGTCACTGAGACTCGGGTGATCACAGATCGGAGTAAGGGATCGATCCCGGCCCCTTACCACGTGATCAGCTGTCAACCAATGACAGCGGGTCACATGATGTGAACAAAAGATCGGTAATCTTTTTTTTCTCCTCACGCAAAAGCCGATCGCCGGATTCTGTGCAAGGGACATCGGTCCGGAAGAGGCGAAGCCGCCTCATCTGTGCCAACCAGTACCGCCTGCTAGTGCCACCTGCCAGTGCTCACAGTTCCACAAATTAGTGCCAACAATCAGTGCCACCTATCAATGCCCATGAGTGCCACCTATCATTGCCCACCAGTGGTGCCAATCAGTGCTTAATCAGTGCTACCTAGCAGTGCTGCCTATCAGTGTCACCTACCAGTGCCACCTTTTAATGCCCATCAGTGCCCACCAATGCCACTTCATCAGTGCCCACCAGTGCCACATATTAGTGCCCACCAGTGCCACCTCATCAGTGCCCTTCAGTGCCACCTATCAATGCCCTTCAGTGCCACATCAGTGCCCACCAGTGCCACCTATCAATGCCTTTCAGTGCCACCCATCAGTGCCCACCAGTACCGCCTATTAGTGCCCGTCATGCCACCTTATCAGTTCCACCCATCAGTGCCCTTCAGTGCCACCCATCAGTGCCCACCAATACCACTTCATCAGTGGCCACAATGCCACTTCAGTGCCCACCAGTGCCACCCTATCAGTGCCCACCAGTGCCACTTCATCAGTGCCCACCAGTGCCACTTCATCAGTGCCCACCAGTGCAGCCTATCCATGCCCATCAGTGTACATCAATGAAGGAATGAAGGAGAAAAATTACCTGTTTGCAAAATGTATTAACAAAATATAAAACGGTTTTGTATCTTTTTTTTTTTTTTTTAAATCTGTCTTTTTAAACATTTTTTACCAAAAAAATAAAAAAACCGCAGAGGTGATCAAATGCCACCCAAAGAAAGCTCTATTTGTGGGAACAAAATTATAAAAATGTCATTTGGGTACAGTGTTGTATGACCGCGCAATTGTCATTCAAAGTGCATCAGCACTGAAAGCTGAAAATTGGTCTGGGCAGGAGGGGGAGGGGTTTAAGTGTCCAGTAAGCAAAAGGTTAAAATCTCATCGGAGGCTTGCTCCCCGCTGTGACAATACCTTGGAAAGCAGTCAGGGGGGGGGGGGGGCTGGCTTGGTGAAGCAAGGCTGTGATGGCAAAACCTTCACGTGTTCCTGAGAAATCCACTGAGAAGGAGGAGACCAGCCCCGGTGGTAGATGGCGAGACGGCCACGGAACGATGAGGGGCCGAGAGGCAGCCGGTACACCCGCCGACAGGAAATACAGAAGAGGTAGACGAAGAGGCCGACTCTTGGGTAGGTGCTGGTCTGAGCACACAGGATCCATCACAGGATCCATGCCTTCCCTACTGACAGAACGGCAATCTGCCTTGTTTACATAGACAGACCTTCGTTCTGGCTCTCTGCCTAATGATCGGTGGGTGCTGTCAGACATCGAGCCCGCGCTATTCACAGATCAGCTCCCACTGTGTATTAGGGTTGCCACCTTTTCTTCAAGTCAAAACCGAACACTTTAGCGGCGCACAGCATTTTTTTTTATAGTATAAACAAAACTATACATATATAGTTATATATATATAACTATATAAACATTTATATAAATATATATTATATAAATATATAATATAAATATATATATATATATATAAATATATATATTTATATATATAAACTATATAAACATTTCTAATCATATGAAGCTAATAACAAGAGTCCCCCTTTACATCATAGTCCGCAGAGTCCCCCTTTACATCAGAGTCCCCCTTTTACGTCTGAATTCATAGGGTTCCCTTTCACTGTAAGGGAGGACTCTGGGGACTAACATAAGGGCTGCTCTGGGAACCCTGATCTAAATGGGAACACTGAGGACTCTGATGTACGGTGAGAACTCTTTTTAAAAGGGGGAACTCTGATGTAAGGGGTGCTCTGAGAACCCTGATTTACCTTATTGTTCCCACTCAGAGGCAGGAGAGAGAAGGGTGTAGACTTCAGTCACAGACAGGGATGGATGGTGAGCTCATTCACCCCTTGGCAGTCAGCACCTCTCATCCAGATGTATCGGAAGCTACTAGACTTCAAACTTACCGCCCCCCACTTCCCTTTTCTGAGGCGCAGTGCCTGGGATTGGAGTGTGGACAGACACAGAGGGGTAGGGGTGGGGGAAAGAGGAGCAGGTCAAGCCCTCTCTCCTCTCCCGTCTGTGTGTGTATTTGGGGAGGGAGATGGCCTTGCTGGTGTATGCAAGTTATACGGTCAGCAATCGGTTAAAATGGTTGTAAACCTCAAAGATTAAATATGAATAAAGCACAACCATCTAGGTGTGTAAAAGCACTAAGTGTAATTTCTGCCGCTTCGTTCCTCTGCTATCAGCATGAGTCACTTCTGACAGGTGTGTGTGTGTGTGTGTGTGTGTGTGTGTGTGTGTGTGTGTGTGTGTGTGTGTGTGTGTGTGTGTGTGTGTGTGTGTGTGTGTGTGTGTGTGTGTGTGTGTGTGTGTGTGTGTGTGTGTGTGTCTTTCCTCCAGTCAGCTCTCAGAGCTCTTCTCTGCAGAGTGTGTCTTCAGTTCTCCGCCCACCTTTCTTTTCCTGAACTCTCAGACAAGCTTATAAATTTGCACTTTGAACAACTATAGAGATGAGAAGACTGCAGATAAACAGGTACAACGTATGTAGGGGGATCTGTTTCATCTCTGTGTATCACCTGAGGCCAGTCACTTCACTGGGTATATGTGAGGGTTTACAACCACTTTAACAGACCAAGCTGTCCAGCAGAAGTGGCAGTTAGCGAGGTAAGACAAACCATTTGCCACTTATAGGGGTGCTTGCAATGATCAACTTTTATTATTTTATGTAAAACCTTTATCCCAAAAGGAACAAAAATAATACTGTAACTAGGGATGAGCCGAACACCCCCCGGTTCGGTTCGCACCAGAACTTTCGAACGGAACGCAAATTCGTACGAACTTTAGAACCCCATTGAAGTCTATGGGACTCGAACGTTCGAAATTAAAAGTGCTAATTTTAATGGCTAATATGCAAGATACTGTCCTAAAAAGGGTTTGGGGACCTGGCTCCTGCCCCAGGGGACATGGGTCAATGCCTAAAATGTTTTTAAAAATGGCCGTTTTGGCGGGAGCACTGATTTTAATGACGATTAAAGTGAAAAAAAAGTGAAATATTATATCAAGAATTGTAATTACATGCCCCTGTTAAACAGGGGCTGAAAAATTGGGCCTTAGGCACTGCAACCTCTCCCATATACTCTAGTTGTGGTGCAGGAATGAGCCCTGCTGCAAAGCATTGCATCAAAAATTGTAATTAAACGTCCCTGTTAAACAGGGGCAGAAAAATTGGGCTTGTGGCATCACCCAGAACCAAAAATGTTCTTCCAACATATCAGCAGAGGAGGAAGAGGATAGACAATCAACATAACAGGACAGTCACTCAGCATCAGCATAGGCAGTCTTGAAGGGATGTGATATTTAAAAAAAAATTAAATAAATTATTCGGTTACATCAGCTTCAGGTGCTTGGTAGCTGTGGGTGATCCAAGACTGATTCATCTTGATGAAGGTCAGTCGATCAACTGAGTCGGTGGATAGGAGCACCCTGTGATCGGTAACAAAGCCACCAGCAGCACTGAAGGTGCGTTCCCGAAAGAACACTGGATGCAGGACAGGCCAGTAGCTCAATTGCATACTGTGCAAGCTCTGGCCAGTGATCCATCCTCAAGACCCAGTAAGCCAGAGGATTTTCGGTGGGGAAGGTGTCCAAGTCTGACCTTGCCCCTAGGTATTCCTGCACGAAAATCAGACACTGGCGATGGTTGCTGGAACCGATCATACCTTGGGGTTGCGGACTAAAAAATTGTCTGAACGCATCGGTCAGACGGCCACCTTCTCCACCGCTCTTTCTGACCGATGCCTCAGCAACACGTTGTCCAGGACCAGGAGTTTGTAACCTCCCAGTCTCTGGGAACGCGTTGCACAGACCTTTCTGCAAGGCCTCCCGGAGATGTCTCATCCTCTGCTCCCTCTGCTATGGCAAGATAAGGTCGGCAACCTTACCCTTGCACCGTGGATCAAGGAGAGTGGCCAGCCAGTAATGGTCCCTCTCCTTGATCCGAAGAATACGAGGATCCTTCCGCAGGCTTTGCAGGATCAGGGAGGCCATGCAGCGTAGGTTAGCTGAGGCATTCGGTCCGGAGTCCCCTGGGTCACTAAGGACAGCATGATCCCCAGCTAGCTCCTCCCAGCCACGTACAAGTCCATGGGTTTCTTGGGCCTGTAAATCATCCCTACAAGATCCTCCTCCTCCTCCGTTGGTGCCATTGTCGCAAACCACCATTCCTGGCTTAAGCTGGCATGCCGTCAACCACCTCTCGGCCTGCCCCTGCAGAGCTGACAAAACATCTGCCCCAGTGTGGCTCCTGTCCCCCAAACAAGCCAGTGCAAGCATGGCATGGCATAGTTTTGCCTGCGTACTTGCGTAGCCCCTGGAACACCTACGGAGCACCGCTGGTTCTGAGGACAGAGCACTGGAAGAGGCCATGGAGGAAGAAGAAGAGGAGAGGGTAGAGGAGAGAGGTGTCACAACCAATAGTAGCATTGTGGAGGTGGAACAACCTCCAACACTACTGCACCTTGTCCTGCATCCTTCCCAGCTGCCAGAAGAGTGACCCAATGGGCCGTGAAAGACAGGCAACGTCCCTGTCCATGCCTGCTGGACCATGAGCCAGCGGTAATATGCACACTACCGCTGACCGCCCTGTCCAGCGAGGCAAGGACATTGCCTTCCACATGCCAGTAGAGAGCCGGAATCGCCTTCCGTGAGAAAAAGTGGCGTTTGGGGACCTCCCCCTGAGGAACCGCACAATGTACAAACTCACGGAAGGGGGCTGAGTCTACCAACTGAAAAGGCAGCAGTTGAAGTGCTAGCAATTTAGCCAAGCTAGCATTCAACCGCTGGGCATGTGGATGGCTGGGAGTGAACTTCTTTCAGCGGTCCAGCAGCTGGGGCAGGGATTTGCCTGCTATAATTGGACGTGGGTGTACTGCTAGCAGAGTGCCCGGAAGCACTTGGCTGTGACACGCCTAATTCTACACCTTCATTCCTCTCAGTGCAGGTTTCAGAGAGGACTGAAGGTCTAGTGGGGTTGGAGATCCCAGCTGATGAGCAAGGAGAGGTCCGCTTTGTTCTTTGGTGTGGGTCTTTGAGGTACACTTGTCAACGAGCTGCATGGCAGGTCAACATATGTCTGGTCAAGCATGTGGTGCCCAAGCGGCTGATGTTTTGGCCACGAGAGATGCGATTGAGACATATGTTGCAAATAGCAGCGGTGCGATTTGATGCACTCTTCTCAAAAAAGGCCCACACCAAAGAACTTTTAGAATAACGTGCAGAGGCAGCACCCTGAGGTGTGATTCAGTCGGTGTGCTGCCCCTAAGCTGGACCCAGAGGGCATCCTGCCTTGTTGGACATGTGCCTCCTCCTCATCTCTCCTACAAGGCACCCATGTGGAGTCAGTGCCCTCATCATCCCCTCCCTCTTCATCGCTGGCGCAAACCTGGTAGTATGCTGCAGCTTGTAGAACATGACTGCCAGATTGCTGTCCTTGAGCATCCCCTCTCTCTGCGCTCACGCTACTGCCTTCCTCTAGCTGAGTATCATCATCAGAGCCTACAAAACACTGTGCATCCTCCTGGAGCATGTACCCAACACTGTGCTCAAAGAGTTCAGGAGACTCCTTAGTAGGACGTGGTGGGTCTAGGGAAGGAGTCACTGATGATGACATTGAGAGGAGGGAAGACGATGCGTTGGCACCTGCTTTGCTAGTACCCTGAGCCTGGGTGAGAGAGGATGAGGAAGATGAAGAGGGCTTGGTCATCCACTCTACCAAGTCTTTGGCATGTTGCGGCTCAACATGTCCAGCTGCCGAAAAGAAGGACAAGCGTGTCCCATGGCCACGTGCTGATGACAATGCACCGCGTCCACGACCAGCACTGTTGTCTCTAGACACAGAGCCTGCTTGCCCTCTTTTATCGGCTTGCATCTGTCTGCCTCTCCTTGCTGGCCTTCCAGACATGGTAATGGCCTGAAGGGAGATGGGAAAACCAGCAATTGGGTAGTGTATATTGTGCTGGAGGCGCACACACACAACACCCACTAACTCCTGCAGATGGCAGATGGCTCAATTAGAGAACAGCTATGTAGGTGGATATAACGGTGTATACTGCGGTCAGGGCACGCAGACAACAACCACTACAGAAGAGCAAGAACGCAAAATCAGCCGATAATGAACGGTGTATACTGTGTTGAAGGTACACAGAACACCCACTAACTCCTACAGATACCAACACACTAGACAAGGTCGCCACGTTGGCAGCCTTATATAGTGTGGGGCATGTACTACACAGCCTGAGCTATGATTGGCCACAGGCAGGATGCCTATGGCCAATCATGGCTCTCCTCGCTGCCGGCACTGTGATTGGCCAAGCATGCGGGGTCACAGTGCATGCTTGGCCAATCATGAGCCAGCAATGTACTGCGATGGCGCAGTGCATTGTGGGCCGTGAGCGCCACACGAATTTGGCGCGAACAGCCCATAACGTTCGGTATTCGCCGAACGGGCGAACAGCCGATGTTCGAGTCGAACGTATGTTCGACTCGAACACGAAGCCCATCCCTGTTCAGGATGAGCCTGAACTTTCCCAAAGGCTGGCGAACCACAAAGATGTGGGAATAGAAGCCTCTGTCTCTCCTGCTGGGACCCATACCACCACCTCCTGTAGAGGAAAGAACAGAGGATTTTTCTGCACACCTTGGCAGCTCGGTAACAAGGAGTCTTGGGGGGGGGGTTCTGAAAATGCCAATCAATAACCTCTTCTGATGATCGAACACAAACTGATTGGAGGTGATCGTCTCCCACTATGGGAGGAAGGGCCCCCCCCCCAACCTTCCTCCGTGACCTTGTCATTGGGACTTTTTGGCCTGTTCAGGAGGGCGAAAAACAGCCCCCCCCCACCCTCAGCCCCCAACTCTCCTTCTGCCGATCAGTTTTAGGGGCTTCAAATTTTCTGAAGATGAGCCTCTTTTAGACTGCTCCCCATACTTCCTTTTAATGGGAAAGGCCTTTTTTCTTATCTGCCGTGCGATCCAACATGGCCTCAAGACCTGGCCCAAATAGTAAGTCCCCTGTGAGGAATCCCACAGAGTTTTATTTTGGATGCACTGTCCCCCTGCCAGGTCTACAGCCATAAGGCCCTCCTAGCTGAGTTGGTCAGGGCCATAGACCTTGCGGACATTCGCACAGATTCAGCCGAAGCATCCGTAATGTAAGCAGCATGGGAAAGGAGGATAAAAATAGTCTCCTTTGCTGTCCCGGCTTCTATGTGTGCCTTAATCTGGGTATGCCAATACTCCATATTACGAGCCACCACTGTGGCTGCCATAGCAGGCTTAAGATTTCCCTGCGATGAGTCCCAGGTTCTCTTTAAAAGTGAATCCATCCTTCGATCCATAGGGTCTGAAAGTACCCCCATGTCCTCAAAGGCCAGATCGGTATGTCTGGACACCTCAGAAAAGGCAGCATCTAACCTGGGAGATTTGTTCCAGACAAGAGCCTCCTCTTCTGCAAAAGGAAACCTTTGTTTCAAAAGCACCTGAAAAGAAAGGTTTCCTTTTGGGATCCTGCCATTCCTTCTTGATGGCATCGATCAAGACATCATGAACCAGGAACACCCACTTTTTCTGTTCCCAGGCCCTTGTACATCTGATCGTGGAGTGACAATGCCTTAGTTTCCTCTTGTATGTCTGGTATGAATAGCTTCTAAGAGCTTCTCCACTTCAAGGGAAAGTTTGTACCGTGAGGTTCTTTTGGATTCCCCATCCAACCCCTCTCCATCAGATTCCCCCTGGGAATCTGAAGCAACACTGTCAACCTCTTCCTCAACTTCCTCTCTGGAACCCCCTGGATTCTCCCCACTAGCAGGGGGAACATCCGTTGGGCTAGGTCAGTGATGGCGAACCTTGGCACCCCAGATGTTTTGGAACTACATTTCCCATGATGCTCCAGTACACTGCAGAGTGCCAGAGCATCATGGGAAAGGTAGTTCCAAAACATCTGGGGTGCCAAGGTTCGCCATCACTGGGCTAGGTGGTACACTCTGATGCGCTGGTGGAGGAGTGGTCTGGGGCTGAGGCCACTGGAAACTAAAAAAAACCAGCAAAAAACTAAAAAAAAAAAACCACAAAAAACAAACGCATCTTGAAGGACTGGAAAGTACCAGAGAGTTCCTTCAGATTCCACCAGGCCTGCACCCTGCTCTGCTTCCTTACTAACCCCTCAATACACTCCCTACAGAGTGCTTTGGCCCAGGAATCCCCCATAGAGGCTGTACACAAAGGACATTTCTTCTTAGTATCATGGGGCGGGGGCAGACTTATTCGTGGCTTTCTGAAACAGACAGAAAAAAAAAAAAAGGGGAGGGTAGCCCAAGTTATAGAACACCAGCGCTACTTAGGAGGACCACTGGGAGTGCCCCCCCAGGACCAACCACCACCAGGGTCCCAGACACACTCCCCTTCCCCCCGACCACCGAGAAAGGAGAAAAAAAAAAAAAAAACACACCACACAGACACACACACACACACGGAATTACTGGTCAACAAGGGAACACCTCCCCAGGGTTCCCCTTGCCTTTGAGTGGCTGGTGCTGTTGTCCCCAGGAGCCGCTCTTGAAGCCTCTGCTTTGGACATTCTCCTGCTGGGGAAGCATGGTATGAACGTGCCTCCGACAGCTGTCTGTACAGCTTAGGGAGAGGCCGCATCTGCCGAACGCTCGGTCCCTCTTCACATGCCGCGTCCGGAAATGGAAGATGCGGATCTAGCGAAGATGTCTACCCCCACTGGAAATGATATTGCCTGTCATCCGGTCCGGCCTCCAGCTCCATGCCAACTGCACAACACAGGGGGACCTAGGACATCCTGCTGCAGCACCTCACTGGGCGAACGAACGGGCGGAACTCCCCAAGCGAAGCTTGGAGTGCGCGGGAACTGTCAGTACGAACGTTCGGCTCCTTAGCCGACCGGACTGCCGAGTGGAGCCAGATAGACCACTGTCTCCTCCACTCTAGGTAACATAGCCTCAGACTGTTTAGCTAAGGTTCCTTAGCGGTGTCTCCTCCCCGGAGAGAAACACCATAACTGAGGGGATGGTGGGAGGATGAGATTTAAATTGTGAAATTGGAGGTGTTTCCTAAGAGGGGAGGAGGCAGGGTCTCTACGGTGGCTGTCCTAAAAGATGGACTAGGGAAAAAGCTGTGTGAATTATTTTTTTATTATATAAAAAGGTCATCTGGGTACTGTTACACGACCAAGCAATTGTCACAAAACCAGACTGTCATAGGTGTGGGCAGCCTATTGCATTAAGGTCGTGCATTGAGGTTGCATTACCTCAAAACCTGTTTATATGGATGGCGGCAGTAGGTTTTTTTTTTTTTAACAAAATTTGTTAGGCTGCTTTGGGGAAATATCAGGGGGAATCTGAACCGCACAGGGCGATTAGGGTGTGTCCAGGCGCACAACTATGTGGACTGTACAAGGAAGGGAGACTCTGGGACCAGGGGAGAACCTGCTACACAAAAAAAAAAAAAGAAAGAAAAAAAAAAAAAAAAGAAGAAAAAGAAAAATTTTAATAGAATAGACAGAAATTAAACATAAATAACCATCTTCCAAAAATTCAAATGGAATGAGAGAGCGATATCTCTCTCATCTTCCATTCAAGTTTTCTGAATTCAGTTGAACAGTGCGACAAAAAGCAGAAAATTTGAATACAAATAAATGAAACTTAAAATTTTTTCCCCCATTCTGCATGTCTATCAAGAGCCTTGTAAATGATTGACATGTGCTATAATGGTTTAGGGATAGAGAGAATACAGTGCCTTGCGAATGTATTCGGCCCTCTTGAACTTTTCAACCTTTTGCCACATTTCAGGCTTCAAACATAAAGATATAACATTTTTATTTTTTGTGAAGAATCACCAACAAGTGGGACACAATTGTGAAGTGGAACGAAATCTATTGGATTTTTGAAACTTTTTTAACTAATAAAAAAATGAAAAGTGGGGCGTGCAAAATTATTCGGCCCCCTTGCGTTAATACTTTGTAGAGCCACCTTTTGCTGCGATTACAGCTGCAAGTCGCTTGGGGTATGTCTCTATCAGTTTTGCACATCGAGAGACTGAAATTCTTGCCCATTCTTCCTTGCAAAACAGCTCGAGCTCAGTGAGGTTGGATGGAGAGCGTTTGTGAACAGCAGTTTTCAGATCTTTCCACAGATTCTCGATTGGATTCAGGTCTGGACTTTGACTTGGCCATTCTAACACCTGGATACGTTTATTTGTGAACCATTCCTTTGTAGATTTTGCTGTATGTTTGGGATCATTGTCTTGTTGGAAGATAAATCTCCGTCCCAGTTTCAGGTCTTTTGCAGACTCCAACAGGTTTTCATCCAGAATGGTCCTGTATTTGGCTGCATCCATCTTCCCCTCAATTTTAACCATCTTCCCTGTCCCTGCTAAAGAAAAGCAGGCCCAAACCATGATGCTGCCACCACCATGTGTGACAGTGGGGATGGTGTGTTGAGGGTGATGAGCTGTGTTGCTTTTACGCCAAACATATCGTTTTGCATTGTGGGCAAAAAGTTTGATTTTGGTTTCATCTGACCAGAGCACCTTCTTCCACATGTTTGGTGTGTCTCCCAGGTGGCTTGTGGCAAACTTTAGACGAGACTTTTTATGGATATCTTTGAGAAATGTCTTTCTTCTTGCCACTCTTCCATAAAGGCCAGATTTGTGCAGTGTACGACTGATTGTTGTCCTATGGACAGACTCCCCCACCTCAGCTGTAGTTCTCTGCAGTTCATCCAGAGTGATCATGGGCCTCTTGGCTGCATCTCTGATCAGTCTTCTCCTTGTCTGAGCTGAAAGTTTAGAGGGACGGCCAGGTCTTGGTAGATTTGCAGTGGTCTGATACTCCTTCCATTTCAAAATGATCGCTTGCACAGTGCTCCTTGGGAGGTTTAAAGCTTGGGAAATCTTTTTGTATCCAAATCCGGCTTTAAACTTCTCCACAACAGTATTACGGACCTGCCTGGTGTGTTCCTTGGTCTTCATGATGCTCTCGGCGCTTTCAACAGAACCCTGAGACTATCACAGAGCAGGTGCATTTATACAGAGACTTGATTACACACAGGAGGATTCTATTTATCACCATCAGTCATTTAGGACAACATTGGATCATTCAGAGATCCTCGCTGAACTTCTGGAGTGAGTTTGCTGCACTGAAAGTAAAGGGGCCGAATAATTTTGCACGCACCACTTTTCAGTTTTTAATTTGCTAAAAAAGTTTCAAAAATCCAATAGATTTCGTTCCACTTCACAATTGTGTCCCACTTGTTGGTGATTCTTCACAAAAAAAAAAAAATTTTATATCTTTATGTTTGAAGCCTGAAATGTGGCAAAAGGTTGAAAAGTTCAAGGGGGCCGAATACTTTCGCAAGGCACTAATTATATATACACATACATATACACACACACACACCAGTACTGGCACCTCTTAGCGATGTTGTCTTTTCTTGGTACTCAAACTGGAGTCGATTTACTGAAACTGGAGAGTGGAAGATGTGGTGCAGCTCTATAGAGAAATCCGCTTCCAGGTTTTTTTGGCAAAGCTTAAAATTGAACAAGCTGAAGCCAGAAGCTGATTGGCTACCATGTACAGCTGCACCAGGATTTGCACTCTCTCCAGAAATAAAAAGCCAACTATTGTAAGCACCCCTGTCAGTGGTAAATGGTTTGTCTCAACGTTCTGCATTGGCAGGACAATTTGTTCTGTTGAAAAATAACTTACTGGTCAGATCACAAGAGGAAAAATAAAAAAGAAAGGAAACCATTTCAGCCATCACATCTAGTAATTAGTAAACTGCAAAACAGTTAATGTTTGCATATGGGTTTAATACGGTTTTAATTTCCTATTTTTACACCATCTAGTGGTCAAATGTAAAACTACACCTAAACAGATAGAACAATTACTCACATTGACTACAATACTGACCAGTGACCTCTGACCACCTGGTATACTGCAACCTACTGGAGGCTTGAGCAATTAGCTTGTGTAGCGCCGGCTCCTGAAGAGCACATGTTGTGTTTTCTTCAATTTTAAACTCACCTTTAAACTGCAGTTTGGTTTGGGTTTAATTGTTCTAAAAATTTTGGTCTTAGCATCAGTCTGGCTGGACTGCAGGGTGTTCTGCCTGGCAATGGGTGGCACTGTCACTTTTGGCAAGTATTGAACCAGTCTAGTTGGGTGCATTAAGGTTATTTTATCTCGGAACCAGCCCAGTGGGAGCGTCGCACCTGCTGGGAGAGGGTACTTAAGATGCGGATGTCACGTGTGTCGGGGTTCCAGTCCAGAAGCATGTTCTGACTGCATGGTCCTGGTCCTCCTGACCAGCCCCCCAGGACTTCCATGGCCTGGGGTGTGGATCCACCCAATTTTACGTCTCCGGGCTGGCTAGCCTAAGGCAAGGTAACTGAAGGATTTGGCAGTGGTCCGGTGCCATCTTGGTTAGTGGAGAGGCCCAGCAACTGAATGTATCCAGGTGAGGACTCTTTGGGAGAAGGCCACGCAAAGGTTGGCTTCTCAACAAGAGTCTGGACAAGCTGAAGGACTTAAAGAATCCAATTTAGTGTGGCATCGCCGGACTGGCTAAAAAATACTGGTACCACACAAGTGTTCTACAAGCTTAAAGTTTCCCTCATGTGTACTATAGCAAAGTCTGTGACAGAGACTTGTTCCTGATTTAAACACCCTGTTGGCTGCTAGGCCTGGTGAGAGAAGGACTGCAGAAAAAATGTTGGGACTTTAAATGAGGCCAAATGACCTCCATCCCTATTGATACGGTAAAAAGAAAGGGTTGGGACTTTGACGAAGCATGCGATTTTGGAAGCAACAAGCAGAAGAGCAACAAAAATCAAATAGTGTAAATTTATTAACTATAGATTAAATGTATAGCATAGGGCACAAAGATACACAATGTATAATCCATGATCCATCATAAGTAATATATATATTAAAGTATTACACATCAAAAACATCAATCCCACAGTTCATACATTAAAAGCATTGACTTCATGTATATGCATTTTGCACATAGTAAAAATCAATAGAATTAAGTAAAAACATTCCAGAGTCTAGTAAAACTGCATGTTTGGATGTGATTTGTAGTATTTAAAGCTCTACGCGTTTCGTGGCTACATTGCCACTCATCAGGAGCTGATATATGATGAATATCTGTGGGATGAAAAATGGTGTGCCAACAATTAGCCAGGTTTGTATAATAAATAAGAAAAAATGGGGGAAAAGGGACAGTGTATCCAAATCGAGTACCCATACTTACGGGTCAGGGAATGGCGAGAGGCGCAATCACGGGCAACGGAAGTAGCCAGGAGTGTCAACTGACACGGGAGCTGAGGCAGACAGAGCGTGCGGTGTCGCGATGAGGCAATGTACCATTGATGTGAACCAAAAGTGATCATCACCCTAGGATGAATGATTGAATGTGTGAGTGCCTCAGCTCCCGTGTCAGTTGACACTCCTGGCTACTTCCGTTGCCCGTGATTGCGCCTCTCGCCATTCCCTGACCCGTAAGTATGGGTACTCGATTTGGATACACTGTCCCTTTTCCCCCATTTTTTCTTATTTATTATACAAACCTGACTAATTGTTGGCACACCATTTTTCGTCCCACAGATATTCATCATATATCAGCTCCTGATGAGTGGCAATGTAGCCACGAAACGCGTAGAGATTTAAATACTACAAATCACATCCAAACATGCAGTTTTACTAGACTCTGGAATGTTTTTACTTAATTCTATTGATTTTTACTATGTGCAAAATGCCTATACATGAAGTCAATGCTTTTAATGTATGAACTGTGGGATTGATTTTTTTGATGTGTAATACTTTAATATATTTATTACTTATGATGGATCATGGATTATACATTGTGTATCTTTGTGCCCTATGCTATACATTTAATCTATAGTTAATAAATTTACACTATTTGATTTTTGTTGCTCTTCTGCTTGTTGCTTCCAAAATCGCATGCTTCGTCAAAGTCCCAACCCTTTCTTTTTATGGTGAGAGAAGGACTATCCAATTAGGGTGAGGATCCAGTTGTGAATGGCTATTCTGGATTAACTGAAGTGGGATTTTGTTTCATACCGAGTTTGACAATAAGAGTACCTGGACTATCCACCTAAAACCTCTAATCCTACGCTAAAGGACTGTGTTAACTACTTTTCGCAAATAAAAATCCCTTTAAGTGGATCTGGCGTCAGTCTCCGCAGTTCTTGGGCCAACTACCTCGGGAAACCCCCTAGATGCATGCGAGGTGGAGAAGGTAACGGTAAGCCCAACAAATTCAGCCGCTCCTGCGGGGGTCAGTGCTACACTTGTATATTCACTTTACATTGAGTGCAATATATAGACTTTTTTTATTGAGTTTTAATACATGTTACACTCAGGTAATGGCATCTTTTTTCCTTTTGGCATTTACTGCATAGGCATCAAATTTTGTTTAGCTTTTCAGTCCTAGGTATTGGAGATACTACCGGGGGTCACAAAGGTCGCACTTGCGACTGGGCCCTGGTGTTCTGCCACCATAGAGTAGCCCCAAGGCAGCAGGAAGGGGGCCCACTGAAAAACATGTCAAAGGCTCCCGCTGCAGTCCACACTGCTATGACCCCCTGAGTCATGCAACTTGACTTGCTTGAGATTTCCTTGTGACTTATGATTTAACATTGCAGCCTATGGAATTCAAATAAATTAAGCTGGCACCTATTAAAATGAATGAGTTTTGACTTGTCATGCGACAATGTGTCACAAGTCGCATGATAGGTCACAGCACTGTGAAACTGGGCTGATCAAAATGATATCAGCAGGAAAAAGGGCCCCTGGGATCAGTTGTGAAGGGCCCTGGCTTAGTGTTGCCACCTTTTCAAGCCAAAAACCACAACACACTTTAGTTGAGGGCGACAATTTTGTTTTGTATACTACAAAATAAAACACAAACAAAAATAAACAAACCCACACACACACACACTTAAAAAAAAAAAAAAAAAAAAAAGGTGAAGAAGCGCAAAAGCAAGGTGTGGTTGTGCCATTAAGACTTAATGGTACCACTGTGCACCTGCAAAAGGGCTGTGTGCGTTTGTGAAACATCAGCTCATGGTAAACTGACCCTATCGTACTTCTGGTTATCTGTTAGCTACAACATTTGATTTTGTATAGACAGGGATGCATTAAGTTCACTTGAACCATTCGGAAATACTTGGTATTGTCCTATAAGGAGGAGCCTCTTTCAACACGCTACATATCTTGCAGTATGCTGGTACAAAACCAGTTTTGGATAGTGTTGGCCGATATCTGAGCCTCCAACTAAAATACTGTTGGTATCTCTTCTCATCTTCATCCAAACCCAGAAGATATTCAGCCAGTAATTTGGGAGATGAAAAGTCGTCAACATGAATAAAAGCGCTGGGTGGAATGAAACGCTCATAATTTTTTCGTGGAGGACCCATGACAATGGGCACACTTCCTACCATCAGTGAATTCTTCCAGAACTTTTCTGTGATGTAATCCTCATGTATGGAATTCTCAAAGGCGAGGTAGAACTTATATCTGGACAGAGTTTGCAAAGTCTCATTCCATGGAAGAGTCAAGCCATATTTTCCATAGACATCGATTGGAATGTATTTCTTTAACTCCTCATAGTATTGGGTTCTCCTGTACTTTGGGTTCCAGTTGCTCACCACCCAGGCCACAAACTTTGACTTTTGGGGGATTGTAAAATTCTCTTTTTCCAGCAACATTTTCTAGCCATCCATTCAGAACATATATATCTGAATCAAGTCGGTAGGACATTGTGAGGTTGAATTTGTCATCCAGGAGCTTTAAATTTGGGCAGTTGGATGGAGACTCCGCACTAAACCAGATCCAGTATTGGTCGGATGGTCTTGGCTCTGGAGGTAAAAGCCCTTTTGAGGCAAATACATCCCGGTGACTAACAACAACAGCATCTGCTATGGAGTATGCATTTCGGTCCACGGTGTAGAAACAACCAGCATTTTCATTTCTTGGACACCTATTTAGAGGAAACTGAAAACCTAATGGCCACGTCCAAAGTAAGATGGTCAGCAGAGACCTATTGAAGGTCTGCAATGTCTCAGTTGGTGGTTGTCTCACAGTCAATTGGTTTGATGTCACTGAGAAATCTGTCACAAAGTCTGATGTCACCTTTGGCCTGTGTTGGATTTCAACATTTGTGACCGATTGTCTTTCTACACGATAGTAGGCAAATGCAACATAGGAAATGGTTCCCAGTAACAACATGCCGAAGTAGACCAAAGTCAATTTTGAGGATGGTTTTAGGAAATCCATATGGAAGTAAAGCAGGTCCTTGTTTATGACTTTTACATGAGAACTCAGATTAATATTTAGCTCTGTGTTCCTGGGGAGAAGAAAAAAAAAAAAAAAGAAGACATAAATGGCATATAGAAACATTTATGGCAACATCTTAAAAATTGTTCAGTGCATAGACCCAACAGACCTTTCAAGGACTACCTTATGTGTGTCTCAATTGAAGTTTCTCTTTAGTGACTAACAAAACAAAAACTTTGGGGGTTTAGTGCTTTTAGGTTTTTTGCAATTTCTTTTTTTTTTCAGAATGATGTAGTTTAAACAGTCAGATGACAGCGGTTATATTAAAAACTGAAACGTGTAACAAAAAAGGTTAATTGTTAGACTAGCACAAAGTATCAATGTCAAGTATCGATTCCCCCCGCTATGCACTGACATACATGCAAGAACGAAGCTGTGTGATGAAGTTATCGGTGCGCTGTGCCGGGGAGGCTTCTAGACAGACAGGACAATCTCGAAACATCAAGTCGACTTGCTTAACCACTTAAGCCCCGGACCAGAGGTCTTTACAATTTCGCACTGCACTGCTTTAACTGGTAATTGCACGGTCATGCAATGTTGTACCCAAACTAAATTTGCGCCCTTTTCTTTCCACAAATAGAGCTTTTTTTTGATGGTATTTGATTGCCTCTATGATTTATTTTATTTTTACGATAAAAAATAAATAAATAAAAAAAAAGATATTTTCTACTTTGTTATAAGAAAAATCGAATAAACTCAATTTTAGTCATACATTTAGGCCAAAATGTATTCAGCCACATATCTTTAGTAAAAAAAAAGTCAATAAGCATATATTTATTGGTTTGCACAAAAGTTATAGCGTCTACAAACTAGAGTACATTTTCTGGAATTTACACAGCTTTTAATTTATGACTGCCAATCTCATTTCTTGAGGTGCTAAAATGGCAGGGCAGTACAAACCACCCCCAAATGACCCCATTTTTGGAAAGTAGACACCCCAAGGAAATTGCTGAGGGGCATGTTGAGCCCATTGAATATTTTTTTGTCCCAAGTGATTGAATGAAAAAAAACAAAAAAAAGTTTACAAAAAGTTGTCACTAAATGATATATTGCTCACACATGCCATAGTTATATGTGGAATTGCACCCCAAAATAAATTCTGCTGCTTCTGAGTACGGGGATACCACATATGTGGGACTTTTTGGGAGTCTAGCCACATACGGCACCCCGAAAACCAATCACTGCCTTCAGGATTTCTAAGGGTACAAATTTTTGATTTTACTCCTCACTACCTATTACAGTTTCGAAGGCCATAAAAATGCCAAAATAGCACCCCCCCCCCCCCATGACCACATTTTGGAAAGTAGATACCCCAAGCTATTTACCGAGAGGCATGTTGAGTCCATGGAATATTGTGCCACAAGTTGCGGTAATATTACAAACTTTTTTTTTGCACAAAGTTGTCACTAAATGATATATTGCTCACACATGCTATGGGCATATGTGAAATTACACCCCAAAATACATTCTGCCGCTTCTCCTGAGTACAGGGATACCACATGTGGGGGACTTTTTGGGAGCCTAGCCGCGCATGGCACTTCGAAAACCAAGCACCGCCTTCAGGATTTAAATATAAAATGCTACCAAAAAAAAATTTTAGTGATCGCAGGGATCAGGCCTGACTCTGCAAATGCTGCAGTTTGCAGTTATGTGTTTAGTGTTTTGTAAGTAACAGTGATCGATCAATACTGCACTTGGGTGGGCTGGGCAGAGGGGCAAAACGCAGGTGCTATCAGGTATCTGGGCTGATCCCGCTAACAATGCGTTTTTTTGGAACCCTAAACTGCTGGGGACGCTAGTATAGATCTGATATTGATCTGTTCAGATACTACACCACTACGGGAGGTTTATGCTTTGCGCATGGGTGTTAGCGGTACTGGCACTAACCTAGCGCTGCCTGGGGCGACGCAGACCCTAAAACCTAATTGATATCACCCGCGGGGTGATCAGGGGGTTAAACCTTTTATTGGGTAATAAATGGTGGGTGCACTGATGCTATAAAAAGCAAACTAACCTGTGTCACCCGTAACACTTATACGGTGATCGCTGGTGAAAGGGTTAACTCTAGGGGCAATCAGGGGGTTCCTCATGCTATAAAAACCTGGAGGTGAACCTATAAAATAACTAGCTACCTAGCGGCACCAGCGACACTAATGCAGCGATCAGAAAAACGATCGCTTAGTGACACTGGCAAGAGGGGGTGAAAGGGTTACCTGGGGGGCAATCAAGGGGTTAAACCTTTATTGGTGGGGGGGGGTAAGGGGCTACCCTGGACCTAACACTAACTGCCCTGACACTTTACAGTCACAACTGACATTAAATGCAGTGATCAGTAAATAAATGATCACTGCAATCAGTGACTGGGGGGGGGGGGGGTGGCGGCTGGTTAAAGTGTGCCTATGTGTACCTACATGTCAGTGCACTTACTATGATGTCTTCTCTCCTCGCCATCCAGTCAAAAAGACCGCCTTGAGGAGAATGACATCACTTCCTCATTGCCTGTGTTTACAATACACAGGCAGGGGAAGCTTCTTTCGCCAGGAGCGATCGAGAGGGGATGGCCAGAAACCAATGGAAGTTCGCCTGATACAGGTCTGAGGTAATGTAGACTCATATAAAAGGAATGATGTTGGTTGCCCAGGGAAGATGGTATTCCGAGTGCAGGCGACGGACAATGTCTTTGCCCACTGTGACGTTGAGGATTTTGATAGATTGAAAATAAAGACAGGGCCTGTACTCCTGTAGGAAGTGAGGAGAGTGGTTCTGTTAGAAAGAGAATTTAAGTAATCCGCAAAAGGCGGCTTTTTTTGTGGGACCCAGAGGGTTTGCAATAACCAATAATGCCCAAATTTGCCCTTATTCTGCATAAGAGACTGCAGCAAGAATATGAACAGCAGAGTCAAGGGGCAGCCCTGTCTTGTGCCATTGCAGATGTTAAAGTAGCTGGACCTTGTCTCATTGACTTTGACCGGAGCCGTAGGGTGGGAGTACAGAGATAGGATCCAACTTGGCATCGACGAACGAAGTCCGATGTGTTCCAGGGTGGCCCATATAAAAGAAGACCAAGCAACATGGTTGAAAGCATTCCGTGTCGGTTGACAGCAGGAGAAGCAGTCGCCCAGATGTCTTGGCCGCATGGATTAGGTTTACCACCCCGATTGTGTTGTGGCAGTACAAAGCCCGCTTGGTCCCTATGGATTAGGCTAGTGTATGTATACATTTCTATCTATATATTATAATAGGTGTATATATGTACCTTGGCAAACAATTTCAGGTTGGTGTTCAAGGGAGCCATCAGACGATAGCTCCTACACCACAGTGGGTCCTTCCCCTCCTTTAAGATGAGGGATGTGCATAGGGTTGCCACCTTTTCTTCAAGCCAAACCCGAACACTTTAGCGGCACAGGGCACATTTTTTTCGTAGTATACACTATAGGATTATAAAAGACCTGGGACACCTTTGGGTGCCCCCCAAGGAAAGTGGTAATGTAGTGCGCTGCAGCAAACAGTGGGTGTGGCCAAACTGCTCTTACTAACATCATGCCCCCCCCCCCGTGATACCAAACCCCCCCAGATCCCAAATGGCAACAGATTTTTGTGTTACTATCTAAGCTACTTGGGGAGCCTCAGCCCAGTCTAAATAATGTGTCCGGGTTTCAGGCAGACTGAAACCCGGACACAGGATTCCAAACCCGAACTGTCCGGGTGAATCCAGGACAGGTGGCAACCCTAGATGTGCAAGCTCTTAGTGTGTCTATTGGAAAGGAATTGCCTTTTGTGATAGAGTTGAGGGCTGACACCAGAGGTCGAGAAAGTGCCTCAAAGAAGACTTTGTATGTTGGTGTGAAGCCATAAGAGCTGGGGGGCCTTCTTTGGTTTTGAGTTTGCCAGCGCCACACTCAGCTCTGCAATTGTAAGGCTCCACCAGCTCTTCCTGGACCGCAGGAGGGCATGCCAGATGCAGCTAGGTATGACTGAGGGGGTAAATACCCAGCAAAGCTAGGGTTGTCAGGAAAGGGCTTGTCTAAATTGTAAAGGCCTTCATAAAATAACCAAAATGCTGCTGCCATATCAGATGACTTATTCACTTTTTGGTCAGAGGATGTCAGGATGTGGGAGATATATGCTTTGGTGCGAGGACCTCACAGGGCTCTAGCCAGCAGTGTACCGGGTTTATTGGAGAATTTGTAACTCATATGGTGTGCAAATGCCAGTTTTTGTTTTGCAAAATAGAAGCGAGTGGAGTTCGTGTGCTTTGAGGAGTTCCTGATTAGTACGTGCGAGGCTGGCTTTATGGGAGCACTCGAGGGAACGGATCTGGGTAAGGAGTTCATCTGTACGACGTGTTCTCTCCAGTTTGAGGTGAGCCCTTATTCCAATTAGGGTGCCCCTTACAACCGTCTTATCGGCCTCCCACACCGTTAAGGGGTTAATGACTGAGGCTTTGTTAATGGAGAAATACTCCTGCAATGTGGCTGCTTACTGCTTAACCGGTTCCCGACCAGCGCACGCCGATGTAAGTCGGCAGAATGGCAATGGCACGGGCTGTCAGTCGAGACCCCCCCCCCCCCCCCCCCGTGAGTCTGGTCGCGGGTCCCGCGGACTCGATAGCCGCGGGCATACCCACGATCGTCTCATGGGGTGGCTGAATGGAGAAGTGCCATGGTAAACAGCATTTCTCCATTCTGCCTAGCAACTAGTGACGCCGATCTCTGCTCCATGTGATTGGAGCAGAGATCAGCGCTCACTAAATGAAAGCCCAACCCCCCACAGTTAGTAACACACCCCTAGGAACACTTAAACTCTACACTGCCACCCACTGGTTAACCCCTTCACTGCCATTTACACAGGAATCACTGCATTTATATAGCAGTGATTGCTGTATAACTGACGATGGCCCCAAAAATGTCCGATGTGTCCGCAGTCACAAAAAAACAAAACAAAAAACCCCCACACAACCGCTGATCGCCGCCATTACTAGTTAAAAAAATAAAAATGCCATAAAACTATTCCTATTTTGTAAATGCTATAACTTTTGCGCAAACCAATCGCTTATTGCTAATTTTTTTTTACCAAAAATATATAGAAGAATATGTATCGGCCAATTTTGTTCGGGAGCCAAGACCATGCAATTGTCAGTTAAAGCGACACAGTGCCAAATCGCAAAAAGTGGTCTGGTTTTTGACCAGCAAAATGGTCCGGTCTGTAAGTGCTTAAGATGCGCATAAGAGGAGGGAGGTGCCACGTGAGGCATCTAGTGATGGGTCCATTGTGAAGTTGAGGTCCCCCCTCCCCCCAGAAGATGAGTATCCCATTGGAGAACTCCAATAGCTGAGGCAGCAGCTTCCACAGAAATTTTGGGTGATCCCTGGGGGGGGGGGGGGGGAATCACACCTTCCCCTTTAGGAGAAGAAAGCGGCCCTGTGCATCTACATGCTGCACCCCGATCATCCGTGGTACCGGTTTAGCCAGGAGCATGCTGACCCCCTTGGACTTGGAGATGGGCGATGTACTGTGGTATGCAGTCAGGAAGGCCACATTGGTCAGTTTAGGAATACGTTCACCATGGAAGTGCGTTTCCTGCAGAAAGGCTACTTGAGTTCTGCGTTTGTAAAGTCAGATAGAAGCTGCAAGTGCTTTTCTGGTACATTGAGGCCACATACATAGAGGGAGGTGACCTTCAGGAGACCCACAGTGCCGTCTACTGTAGTGGCGATTCCTGTGAAAAGTAGGCAATTGTCCTGATCCAGGAACTTCCACTAGTCAAAGGGCAACACGAGGGGAGCAAGATGGACGGGGGAGAAGGGGGAAGGAGACAGGGAACAGCGAACATGACTGAGTAGACATGGGTGCCGTAAATAAAAAAAATTTGTACGAAATACAAATTTGTCATGATGAATCATGAGGGGTTCCCACCATCCCAGTGCTGTGCTGACTTCCTGATTGGTGAACAAAACACCAGTCATGTTTGTTAATTTGGATCCGAAATTCGTTAACGAAATTTCATATGAAATTTGTAAGCATAGAAATTCCTACCATCCCTGTGCAGAGTTCCTGGGTTTTAAATTTTAGCTTCATTAACTTTTCAGAATTAGGAATTTTCCTTATGATGAGGAGAGAGTCAGCCCTCTGAGGACATGGGTATCCTAAAGGATGCCATGGACAAAACACTAGATCTGTATGCCTTGAAACTTGAGAAAGCTGCGTCAAGTTTAGGTTTTTTGTTCCATACCTGAGAGTTATCCTCTTCAAAAAGAAACCTGCGTTTGAGGGATCTGGAAAAGAAAGGAGCCCTCTCCATTCCTTTTTAATAGTTTCAGATAGAAACTTATGCACCGGGAACACTGTTTCACCTTGCCCATACCCTGAAACATTGCATCATGCAACGACAGTTGGCAGGGGTGTAACTATAGGGGGTGCAGCAGTTGCGACCGCAACCGGGCCCTGTGATGCAGGGGTCCCATGCAGCCCCCTCTACATATGGCCGGCAGCAGCATAGGCAGCTAGGGGTACCAGGACACCATGCACACGGGTGGCTGGAAGTGGAGGGTGACTAGCAGAGCTCCATGCTCGACTATTGCACTGTCTGCTCTTTAGTTGTGCATTCCCCAAATGACCTGTGTCCTCGGCCGGCTCCTCAGCCAGCCAAAAAATACTGATACCAGTGGTGGAACTACAGGGCTCACAAAGGCCATACCTGTGACCATGCCCTAGAGTTCCACCGCCGGACTCGGAGAGAAGGGCCCTGGCTGGGGTTCAGGGGGGCCCTTCATGGTTTCTTGCATCGGGGCCCTGAAGGTTCTAGTTACGCCACTGACAGTTGGGCTTTATCCTCTGATGCTCAGAGTAGTGTGTAGTTTTCAGGAGGTCAACGATGGACATTTCCTCTTGCTAGGAGGGGAAGAATGTTGAACATGAAAGAAACCAACCAGAAAGAAACATGCTGCCAAAATAGAAAAGATTAAAAATTCAAATTCTAATTGCTCTTCAGCCAGTGAATCCCCCACAGACTCACTAAACAAAATACGAAAGCATTATTCCTGAAACTAATAGGAAAGGAATGCTGCAGGCTTCCCTTCTGACCTCTCAGATACAAGGAAGGGAGAAAAAGACAAACAGTAATGACAGAGACCACTGTCCCTGCTTACCTGAGCCTGGCTGACAACCGTGGCTCCTGCCACCGTCGATTGATCCTCTTCCATTGTCAGCAAGGATACAAGTGCCTTAAAGTTTGATTTCCGCGGTCTCCGCCGTTTCCAGAAGTGATGTCAGCCTGAAAGGCTGCCCCTCTCCCTGCATTCCAGCGGCCGGAACTGGAAGCCGCATCGTTGGAAGTCCCGCCCCCAGCTGGAATGATGCACTCGCCATCCGGACCCGGAAGGCATAAGGCTGTTCCAATGGTGCAAGATATGAATCCCGGTCACGCCTCAGTCGCCGGTCTAGAAGAGGGTAGGGACTCCCCACAGCCTAACCCCCCTGGGTATGAAGGAGAGCAGACGCCAGAGTGCGTGAAGGGTGGAAGCTGGGCCAAGTCTGTGCAAAAAAAACACAAACACACACACACACACACACCTGGAGACTCTCTGGCCCCCAAAAGAAATTAGAAGATGGTTCGATCTCCTAAATTCCCTTACTCTAAATACATTAACATGTAGCGTCCAACATCTAAAAGATACAGTCTCAAAAAAAAAAAAAGGGGGGGGGGGGTTAAGGAATAGGAGGAATAATCTCCTGTGCCCTATGGAACCCAGAGGACACCTTCGGTAAATAAAGAGGATCCTGTCTGAGGACCATCCTATCCTCCAGGATCAACAAAAAAGGCTGTTATAGTCAGAGCTTGTAAGTCACCAATCCTAGCTGTGGTGATTGCCAGAAGGAAGGCCATTTTAATAGTAAGAAATCTAAATGAAGTTTGAGTCACCGGCTCAAAGGGCCCCTTTGTTAGGGCATCCAGAACCAAAGATAAATCCCACTGTGGGAACCTGATTAACCCCGGTGAGGTCAATCTGTCCCTGGCCGACAAATCTTTTAACGAGGGGATCCTGTGCTAGTCTGGTGTCAAAGAAAACCGACAGGGCCACCACCTTTTCTAGTGGAGAATCAGTGCATGTAAACTTTTGGCTATGTGCCCACCTCCAGCACTGGACTCATCTATACCAATCAAGCAGGCAGAAGGAGGGGGGAGAAGGGATCATCCGTCCGGGGCATTCCAAGCCTTTTGGTGCCAACAGTGTTGGACAGCTGAGCTCACCACGATACCATCCACAATGCCACTTCCGCAGGCGGGCTCTCAGTGCCGCCGAAGCAGCAGCTCCCACCCCACAGCCTTCGAGGCGACGTCAGAGCATCACTCACACTCCTGCCCTACCCCTCCCTACTGGCTGTGAAATAGGCATAGTTATGCCCAGCCTGCCTCTTCTGTGTATTCATCACTCGCAGTGCCATCATGGGACTCAAGGACCAGTCGCTTTGGAAAAAGTGCAAAGACACCCCCCCCCCCCCATGCAGCTGGGGCCCCTCGGCAGTGCCCACTCATTAAGACAGTCCTGACTGACCTCTCTGATCCATTATAATCCAATTCATTCTCAATCCTAGTTTAAAAATACTCCTCCAGCCTTTCCATAAACCTCTCCCCCAGCACAACAGTTAAGTGCAAACCATCTTTAGAATATAGGTTGCACCCCAATGAAAAGTCAGCCCAGTTCTCTAGAAACCCAAATCCCTCCTTACACCGAGTCTTTAGCCATGCATTCAGCTCTCCAATCCCTCCCTGCCTTTCCTGTGTTGCACATGGCACAGGCAATATTGCAGAGAATATCACATTGGAGGTCCTTCCCTTCAACTTGCAGCTTAGTTCTTTAAAATTGGTTCTGTAGGAGCCTCCACCTTCTATATACAGTTGCAAAAAAAGTAGGTGAACCCGTTTGGAATGATATGGATTTCTGCACAAATTGGTCATAAAAATGTGATCCGAGCTTCATCTAAGGCACAATAATAGACAGTCTGCGTAAACTAATAACAAAGAATTATATGTCACCATGTTTTTATTGAACACGCCATGTAAACATTCACAGTGCACATGGAAAAAGTATGTGAACCCTTGGATTTAATAACTGGTTGAACCTCCTTTGGCAGCAATAACGTCAACCAAACACTTTCTGTATTTGCAGATTAGATGTGCACAACGGTCAGGAGTAATGCTTGACCATTTCTTTTTAGCAATGTTCTTGGGATGTCTGGCGTGAACCGCTTTCTTGAGGTCATGCCACAGCAGCTCAATCGGGTTGAGGTCAAGCCACAGCAGCTCAATCGGGTTGAGGTCAGGACCCCGACTGGGCCACTGCAAAAGGCATTTTTTTCTTCCGTTTTAAGCCAGTCTGTTGATTTACTGCTATGCTTTGGGTCGTTGTCCTATTGCAACACCCATCTTCTGTTGAGCTTCAGCTGGTGGACAGATGGCCTTAAGTTCTCCTGCAAAATGTCTTGATAAACCTGGGAATTCATTTTTCCTTTGATGGATATCAAACCATCCAGGCCCTGACGCAGCAAAGCAGCCCCAAACCATGATGCCCCCACCACCATATTTCACAGTTGGGATGAGGTTTTGATGTTGGTCTGCCTCTCTTTCTCCACACGGTTTCTTCTAAACTCCTCAACTTTGGTTTCATCTGTCCACAGAATATTTTGCCAGTACTGCTGTGGAACATCCAGGTGCAGAAATATTCTTTTTTGACAGCAGTGGTATCCTCCCATGAAATCCATTCTTGTTTAGCGTTTTATGCATCATAGATTCGCCAACAGGGATGTTAGCATATGCCAGAGACTTTTGTAAGTCTTTAGCTGACACTAAAGCCTCATACACACGGTCGGACTTTGTACAAACTTTTCCGTGGACTTTTTTACAAAGGGCGTGGTCCACAAGTTTGTATTGCATACACACGATCAGACTTTTTGACAACAAACACGAACGTAGTGACATCACAACGTACTGATGCCACTTCAAAAGAGGACGTTCAATGACTCCAGCGCCACCTTTGGTCAACTTCTGTATTGTAGTCTGATCTTTTGCATTGGTTTTGAGCATGCGTGTTTGTACCTTGTACAAAAGTTCGATGCTTTTGCATACACACGGTCAGACTTTGCTCCATCAGACTTTTGTTGCCAGAAAGTTTGTCCGTTCGCACAGCCAACAAAAGTCCGATGAAAACAGAAAAAGTTTGTCCGATGGAGCGTACACACAGTCGGATGTTGCTCCAAAACAGCTTATTTGCATGTTTGTTGTCAAAAAGTCCGACCGTGTGTACGGGCCTTAAGATTCTTTTTCACCTCATTGAGCAGTCAGAGCTGTGCTCTTGCAGTCATCTTTACAGGACGCCCACTCCATTTATAGACAATGTCTTACCGTGGACTGATGAACAGCAAGGCTTTGAGACATTTATAACCCTTTCCAGCTTTATGCAAGTCAACAATTCTTAATCCTAGGTCTTCTGAGAGCTCTTTTGTGTGAGGCATCATCCAATGCTTCTTGTGAAAAGCAAACACAGAACTGGTGTGCGTTTTTTTTATAGGGCAGGGCAGCTGTAACCAACACTTCCAATCTCATTGATTGGACTCCAGTGTTCAATAAAAACATGGTAACATTTAATTCTTTGCTTTTTTATTAGTTTAAGCAGACTGATTGTCTATTGTGACTTAGATGAAGATCAGATCACATTTTATGACCAATTTGTGCAGAAATCCATATCATTCCAAGAGGGTTCACATACTTTTTTTGCAACTGTATACTGTCATTGGTTCCAACACATCACGTCCAGTTCCTCCCAGTAATTCATCAACCTGGTCCACCACATGCCGAACAGTGGCACCAGGGAGACCGCAAACCATTCAGTTGAAGCGATCCTGGCAACAAAGTATTCCATCTGTCCTGATAGAATTCCCCTATTAACACCAACTGTCCATGCCAGGGGGTATCAAATTAAAATTTTACAGTAGAGGGCCAAATCACATGCCTGTATGAAGACTCTGGTCCTTCACCCCACCACCTCTCATATCACAATCCCATTCTAACATCAGGGTCGTCAGCCCCCCCTGTATATTGCAATCCCCCCAACCTTCACCTCACCACAGTGGTGCCTTCTGCCATCCCTTCACACCAAAGCCCCTCCCCCTACATAACATCCCCATCTCTCCCATCACAGCTCCCCACCCCCCCAGCTCTGTCCCTCCCATCAAAGCTCCCCACATCACATGTTAGGGGGTAGCAATGACATCTTAGGGCTGCCACTCCCATATCTTTGCCCAAAAGCCTGAACTGGCCTTCCTTTGACCATCTTCCCATCTGAACATCCTAACGTAACCCTCCATTCAGAAGACTCCTTTCAAGGTGGTCAGTTCTGCTCAGTGTTGCAATTTGCCCCTTTAGATATCTAATGCAAGCTTCCAGAAGGGAAACCAGTGCTCACGTCTGAAAGGGTTAATCCTGTGTCTAGGGTGGTCCCTTCAACCTCTCAGACCTTAGATCCAATGTATTGTATAAATTCAGAGCGCTCTGGAATCAATTCTCAAAGGACAAATAAAACCACACACACACCATGGCGTCCTTCGAGAACTAATTGTATTGAGTTATTACAAAGCGGTTGATATAGTATATTTCACGTCATACAGAATAAAACATGCGCAGTAGACATCAAGACGATTACAGCTGGTCAAGACAAAAACGCTATTGTTCTTTGTTCTAAGCTAGCTGAATTAATATAAGAAAAGATACATAATTCCTTCTGTAGCTAAAAGAATGCTGAGAAACAGTGTGAAGGTTATAGATAAGTGTGTGAGAACACATGAGTTAGAAGAATCTCATGTTGAGACAGTTATCTGAGACGTTAAAGGGGTGTTCAAACTGTACATATTGTAAAATGGAAGTTTGTGAATATTAAAATGGCTGACAGAAACAAGATGGATGCTTAACATAACCTTTCAACCCCCTCTTAAGTCATGGAATGACTTCTACAGATCCGCAGCCTCCTGAAATCTACGGTTCTTGCTACGTTTGTTATATTCATTTACATAAAGCTGCAGATATTGTGTATATGCGTGAGAAGGTTGGTCTGGTGTAGTACACTTGCTAATACAAAGTAGAATAAGCTTGAAAATCAGGTAGCCTATCAATCCTAACAATAGTACTATGATAATCATAATCACTATGTCCTTTAACCATGAAAACATTCCACCTAAACCCAAACTAGAAAAGGGGTTCCAACCATAATTACCTATGTCCCTTGCTTGTTTCATTAATTCATTTACCTGTGTTCGGTGTTGACTAATAACATCATAGTAGTCTGGAATTTCCAGGCTGGTATTGTGAAACCATGTACAACATTCATAATCTTGGGTCATTTCGCATAAACCTGTCAGAGCTGCACTCAGCTTTCAATAGCCAATTCGTGTAACTCTAGTTGTCTTCTAATTGCTTTGAGCTCGACATTGAGTAGTCCTATATCTTGGGAGTTTTTTTCCATAACATCATTTATTAAACTAGTGTAGTTATGTAATTTGTCCATCATGGTTATGCCCCATCCTGTCCAGGATGGAAACCATGTCCATGACTTATCTGAAGTAGAAAACATAGGTGGGGTTTCTCTCTTGTATTTATAAGTTAACCTATGTACTGGACTTGAAGTAACTTGTATGTGATGTTCCTGATTCTGGCCTAGGGCTGACATGACTGGTACCAACTGTGCTAAATAACACCATCCTTTCACTCCTGCGGGGATCCATGGGTAACAAATTTTAGCACAGCATACGTATGTATTGTTTCCCAATGAAAAACTTCTTAGAGAACTACGTTGGGGCTCAGTTCCAGCCTCAAATGCAGCACTTACAAGTTTACTCACAAGTATCCCAGATGTTGTGTTCCTGTATGTAGTAAGTTCACTAATGGTGTTGTTAAGGGATTGATTTTTGTAACTACACATATGACCTATGATAATGTTACTGGTGTGGAAGGGAATACCCTTTGAAATGTTAAATACAGACTTGGAACACATACCTATTCCGTTGGATGTATTGCCTAACTGAACAGACCACTCAGGTTCATGTGTCTTTCCTAAAGTGTAAAACATAATACTCTGATTGCGGTACCCTTCCGAGACATTCTTAATACTTAAGACTAAAGTATTTTCCAATAATGACTTGAGGTTCAGAGGGACAGCTAAAAGTGGGATCTTAGCAGTTTCTGGGTGCAACTTACTACAAATCCAGCATTTTTCATACCCTGACTTTCTAGCATAAGCATATTTAAATTTTAACAGTAACATTTTTTCAGAAAAAACTTGTTTCTTTGATCAATTCATTAGAGACATCTCTTTTACTGCGATTTCTGAGGTGAAAGTCAGTATGGTTGGTGTGTATTTCGCTTTTACCACATATGAGTTTCAAGGCACCTAAGTCTTCAGGATGAAAAATACAGTTAGTTATTATCCACACTGGGACAAAGATCAGAAGTAGATACATCACCAGAAGGCAAAAGGCCTTCCCAGAAGTCTGTGGTGAAATGAGTGACATCGCTGTCCTTTATGTCTGTGCTTGTCTTTTGAGGACTTAAAACACCTGCTTCACCTCTTTTCAGCCTTTCTTGAATTCCTGGGCTTAGATCAACCTTCTTTACTCTGCTGGCATGGATCCAAGTAGGACTTTCCTCTGTAAGGATGGCGGTCCTGGTGACGGCTACCACTTTGGTCACTGGTCTGAATGGAACCTCTTGCGGCTTTCGACCTTTCTGAAGCCTCTGGACCACAACTTGATCACCGACCTGGAACGGGTGGGTTGGTACCTGTGAAGAAGAAGGAGAGGTGCGAGCAACTCTTCTTTCAACAATATCAAGAGTTTCAATCAGTTTTTTTACATATTCCTCCAGTATTTGTTCCAAATCACCTTTCTCTACCATCAAGGGATGATTAGCCCACAGTGTGGGGAATGGCCTACCCATGAGTACCTCAAAGGGGGAATAACCCGTCACACTGTGAGGGGTCATTCTGATTTCAGCTAATACAGCTGGGAGAACTTTTTTCCACTTGCCAAAATTCCCACCCGTAGCTTTCCTTATCCTGTCTTTAATTGTTCTATTCATTCTCTCTACAATTCCTGAACTCTGTGGATGGTAGGGGAGGTGAAATTTCCAGTCTATTTTTAGTACTTTTACAAGATCTTGGCAAATTTTAGCTGTGAAAGCTGGGCCATTGTCTGAATTTATTTGCAATGGACATCCCCATCTAGGAATAATTTCCTGTGTGAGGATCTTCGCTACAGTTTGTGCGTTTTCATTGTTGGTGACAAAGATTTTTTGGTCAGCGTGACATTATGTCCACTATGACCAAAAGATATTGTTGTTTCTTTCCTTCTTTGGGCATATGTGTAAAGTCTATCTGTAAATGGGTAAACGGTGTTGTTGGGTACTCAAGATGTTCATGCTTTGATTTCTTTGGGTTTGTTGGATTGTTCCTAATGCAAGTGACACATCCCCTTACAAAAGCTTTGACTAGATTAGGTAATCCTGCAATGAAAAAATCTGCATCTAGAAGTTCACATGTGGCCTGCCATCCCTTGTGACCCAGTCCATGGTATTGTGCAATGAACCCCGCGCTAGCAACAGGAATACAGGGCTTCCCCTCTTTGCAGATTAATCCTGTTTTAGGATCCTTTTGTACCATCCCATCACAGTTCCATTGCGCAATATCATCAGGGGTGGCAAAAGCCTGTAGTTCCGTGAGCCAATGTGTCTCTTTCAGGGAACATGGCTGAGGTGTTAGCATGGGCATTTGAATGTTTGCCTTTTGTGTAGATGCAGCTTCTTTAGCTATTCTGTCAGCTAGTGCATTACCTTTGGCTATATCAGTCATTTGGCCTGTATGTGCCTTACAGTGCATGATAGCTAGTTTTGAAGGCAACTGAATTGCATCTAGTAATGCTGTGACTAGGTCAGAGTGTGAGATGCTCTTTCCATCTGCTGCCACATATCCTCTGCGAAGCCATATTACACCATGGTCCCAAACCACACCATGAGCATACCTGGAATCAGTGTAAATGTTTACCTCTTTTCCTGCAAACAGCTGGCATGCACGGGTTAATGCTATCAATTCAGCAGCTTGTGCAGACTGATAGGGTATTGGATTGGCCTTGAGGACAGTATCCGGCAGTTGGACAACAGCATATCCTGCATGATAGACATTATCACTCGGTCTGCTGCAAGAGCCATCAACAAAAACTGTTTGTGCAGTAGGAATTGGTACTGAAAGCATATCTGCTCTAGGTGAAGTGTCCTGATGTATTGATTGTATACAGTCATGAGGTGGTGGTAAGTCATCCTGTTCTCCTTTAAGACCTAATAAGGCATTCAAAATTGGAGCTGGGCCAGAGTTTATGTTTGAACTTTTTATTTTCAGGTTTGGAATGGACAGGAGGATGACTTCATACCCACTCAATCTTTGTGCTGACATATGCTGAGTTTTGAGGAGTGTGGTAACGTTGTGTGAGGTGTGTAAAGTAGTGTTATGGCCCAAGGTAAATGGTGCTGCCAACTCTACAACCATAGAACAAGAAGCCAACGCTTCAAGCTTCAACGAGACAAGCAGGCATGCCTTGCACCTGTACTGGAACCACCTTTGAGAAAAAAGCTACAGGGCGCAGTCTCCCACCATGTTCCTGGGCCAGTACTCCTGCCATGGTTCTGCAATTTTCCCTAGCAAACAAGTGAAAGATTTTGCTAAAATCAGGGAGGCCGAGGCTCGGGCTGGTAACCATTGCACTTTTCAACATGGTAAAAGCATTTAACATTTCATCAGACCATTTTACAATATCAGACATTTCAGAGAGGGTTGCTTGTCTCAATATATTGTCATAGAAAGAACAGTCAGGTATCCATTGGCGGCAGTAACCAATCATTCCAAGAAAGGTTAGCAGGTCTTTCTTGGTAAGTGGGCGGGGCAGACCCACTATAGCAACAGTTCTTTTGTGACTGACTTTCCTAACTCCCGGAGACAGCACAAACTCTAGGTACTCAACCTCCTGTTTACACCATTGTAATTTTTTCTTAGACACTTTGTGACCACACGTATGTAACCATTTCAATAAGGGTAGGCTATCAGCTCGGCAGTCCTCCTCTGAAGAACTACAAATCAAAAGATCATCAACATATTGCAAACAGTACAGAACCATGAGGGGCAGTCCAAGGCCTGAGGGTGGCTTGGAGTACTATAGAATAGACCACAGGTGAGTCTATATATCCCTGGGGCATTCTACACCAGGTAAACTGGCGATTGTGTTGGTCAATCGACACAGTAAAAGCAAAGAGTGGCCTTGTCTCCTTGTCTACAAGGACAGAGAAAAAAAGCATTCTTTAAATCAATTACAGTAAAACATTTGGCTGTTGCTGGAATGGAGGACAGTAGAGATGGAACATCAGGTACAATGGGTGCTATTGGGACTATGAGGTCATTTATGGCCCTCAAGTCCTGTACAAATCTGAAGGAGCCATCCGGCTTCTTTACAGGGTTAACAGGTGTGTTGTATGGAGAAATAATTTCTTCCAGGATTCCATCCTGCAGAAACCTTTTCACCATTGGCACTATGCCATCCATTTTTTCTTTAGAAAGTGGATACTGTTTGTAATAGATAGGAAATGCACCTTCTTTGAGAGTGGCCCTGTATGGTGTGCATGAAACAAGTCCTACATCCAGATCTGATGTAGACCAGACCTGGGGGTCTATATCCTTAAAATCTTCTTCACTATTTTCTTGTGACAGCATCAAAAAACCTGGTTTGCATGCTACTATAGTGATTTTATCTGAGGAAATGTCTAGACCTCCTTCTGAGTTGGTTCTAATTGTGATTCCTAGTGGCCCAAACAAGTCTCTTCCCAACAAATTTACAGGACACCTTGGTATTATCCTGAAAGAATGTGTGCATATGGTGTACCCTTCATCATCTTCTATTGGTAGGGGTGGAGTCCTATATGTTTTTGTCAGTATCCCATTAATTCCCAAAGAGGGTTCCGCTGGTTCCCACTTGCCTCTGAAATGATCTTCACAAATAGTACTCCTAGTGGCCCCGCTATCAACGAGATAGGGGAGGAGTATCCCATTTATTGAAATAGCAACCATTGGACTGTCAGTGAAATCATCTGAGACAAAAGGAAAAGCTGGGACACTACCCTCCGGACCCCATCATTGTTGTTGATTTCCCCATTTGATTGGAAATGTTGGACCTTGTTGGATGGATGCCTGTGGTTGTTGTGTCTGGTTAGGGACAGAGCTGGAATCGGGAGTCTGAGAAGGGGTGGGGTGAGGACACTGACTCACCCAGTGATCCTCAGCACCGCAATTGAAACATCCATTGTTTCTAGAGCGACTCATCCCTCTTCCATTTCTGCCTTTAAATCTGCCTCTAAAATTTCCTCTGCCTCTAAAGTTCCCCTTCGTATTCCCTTGGAAATGTTGTGCTGCATCTTTCTGTGAAAGAGCTTTGCCAAAGTCAGTTCTAGAAAGTGTTGACCATTCAGTAATCATTTGTTTGACTGGGACCACTAAATGGGGTTTGAGATTACTCAGGAAAGTCTGGATCAATAATGGATCCAAAATTGTCAGAACACCCAAACCGGCTTTCTGTCCATCCTGCCATATGATCCACCCAAGGGTTAACTAGGCATTGCTCCGCACATTTAATTTTCCTATGAAAACAAAACAATTTACCATGCTTGACTGCCACCTAACGGTGCAGACAATCAGACAACGGTGTGAATCAGACAATAACTCAACTTAGATTCCTTTAACAAAAAGAAATCAGTACTGTCCGTGATACTTTTTTTATACTAATACAGCTACAATCACTTCAAGACTGTAACAGAATAAATTTGGAACAAGTTCAAGAGTATTTCAGACATACAATAAACGCACAATCTTGCTCATGGAGCTGCTGTTTTGTTTCAGACAAATTTAAACCACAGATGAATTTAACTTGCAATGTACATGAATCTGTTTACCTTTCACAAAATAACTTTACCCAAATTATAACTTTATAACCTCCGGGAATACTACTCACCAAGTATGCCTTTTGGTTCTGGAAACAAAATAGCAGTCCACATATACACACTCAGCGCAATTCATTCAGCGTGATACTTTTAAAGCGAAGCAGTTATACAATCATACACAAAGTTTACACAATACATTGATCATCAGTCACCAGTTCTGTCCCGAACAGAACTAAAACTCTAGAGTACTCTGTAAATTTTTCTAGGTCCCCAAAACCTATTCTTTTAAGATTACCAAAATCTTTACAAGTGTCCCCAAAACACTATATGACCCCCAAGGTCATGACCGGTCAACTTATGTATACTTATGAGAGGTTCTATAACCCAACAGCAATCTCTGTGGGATGGAAGCCAAGTCACACACCTGACACCCGGACCCCGGCAAGTCAATTTCACTCAATAAGAATAGAATTCACTTACCGAGCTTTCCACGTCCGTTAAGGGTAAATAAACATCCATCCCGGGACAAGCCCCCAGTTCTGAAAGGGTTAATCCTGTGTCTAGGGTGGTCCCTTCAACCTCTCAGACCTTAGATCCAATGTATTGTATAAATTCAGAGCGCTCTGGAATCAATTCTCAAAGGACAAATAAAACCACACACACACCATGGCGTCCTTCGAGAACTAATTGTATTGAGTTATTACAAAGCGGTTGATATAGTATATTTCACGTCATACAGAATAAAACATGCGCAGTAGACATCAAGACGATTACAGCTGGTCAAGACAAAAACGCTATTGTTCTTTGTTCTAAGCTAGCTGAATTAATATAAGAAAAGATACATAATTCCTTCTGTAGCTAAAAGAATGCTGAGAAACAGTGTGAAGGTTATAGATAAGTGTGTGAGAACACATGAGTTAGAAGAATCTCATGTTGAGACAGTTATCTGAGAAGTTAAAGGGGTGTTCAAACTGTACATATTGTAAAATGGAAGTTTGTGAATATTAAAATGGCTGACAGAAACAAGATGGATGCTTAACATAACCTTTCAACGTCTGTTAGGAGATGTCCATCCATTGTTGTGTACATGCAGCACACTGTGCAGAGTCTTCAACCTCACTAGCACTCATTATCCCAGCTACAGTATTACTAACAGGACATTTCACATGGTACTCACAGGTTAGCATGCCCTCACCTTTCACCTCCTGCTTCTCCATTTGCACTTGGTCAATGTTCCAGCACAATGTGAGCTCTACAGACAGTTATATGTTACCTGCAGCACCTGTGACCAATTACGTACCCCCCTTAGTTAGCAGACTGAAGGAAGGAAAATGATATAAAGAAGTGACAAAAGGTGTGTGCTTTTTTTTTTTTTCCTTCTTCTTTTTATTTTTTTTCTTCTTTTTATTTTTTTTTTCTTCTTCTTTTTAGTTTTTTTCTTCTTCTTTTTTTTTTTTTTTTTTTTTTTTTAACGACTGCTAGCAAAGATCTGAAAGAAGAAGATAAAACTTGCACTTTCTATCACTAGCAATCACAAACAAGTCAAAGGCACCACTCCTGATTTTTTATTTTTTTTATTTCTACTTTGTCAAAATTCTGTCTCTTATTTTCAACTTCTTTTAACCCCTTGCCTATCAGGCATTTTCTCCCCCTTCCTAACCTGGCCAATTTTCAGCTTTCAGCGCTGTAACACTTTGAGTGACAATTGCGCGGTCACGCAGATTTGTACCCAATTCGATTTTTTTTTAATCATTTTTTCACACAAATAGAGCTTTCTTTTGGTGGTATTTAAAGTGGTTTGTAAATGCTAAGACCCCTTTCACACTGCAGGCATTTTTCAGGCGCTACAGCGCTAAAAATAGCACCTACATAGTGCCTGAAAAAAGTGGCTGACAGCTCGAGGAGAAAAAAAAAGCCGATCGCCGGATTCTTTGGAAGGGACATCGGTCCCGAAGAGGAAGAGGCAAAGTCGCCTCATTTGTGCCCACCGGTACCTCCTGCTAGTGCCACCTGCCAGTGCCCACAGTGCCACAAATCAGTGCCCAACAGTGCATAACAGTGCCAACAATCAGTGCCACCTATCAATGCCCAGGAGTGCCACCTATCATTGCCCACCAGTGGTGCCAATCAGTGCCTCATCAGTGCCACCTAGCAGTGCTGCCTATCAGTGTCACCTACCAGTGCCCATCAGTGCCACCTACCAGTGTCACCCATCAGTGCCCACCAATGCCACTTCATCAGTGCCCACCAGTGTCACCTCATTAGTGCCCACCAATGCCACTTCATCAGTGCTCACCAGTGCCACCTATTAGTCCCCACCAGTACCACCTCATCAGTGCTCATCAGTGCTACCTCATCAGTGCCCACCAGTGGCATCTTATCAGTGTCCATCACTGCCACCTATCAATTCCCTTCAGTGCCACCTATCAATGCCCTTCAGTGCCACCCATCAGTGCCCACCAATGCCACTTCATCAGTGCCCACCAGTACCACCTTATCAGTGCCCACCAGTGCCGCCTATTTGTGCCCATCAGTGCTGCCTTATCAGTGCCCATCAGTGCCGCCTATCCGTGCCCATCAGTGTAGCCTCATCAGTGTACATCAATGAAGGAGAAAAATTACTTGTTTTCAAAATGTATTAACAAAATATAAAACGGTTTTGTATCTTTTTTTTTTTTTTTATCGATCTTTTAAATTTTTTTTTAACAAAATATAAATAAACGCAGAGGTGATCAAATACCACCAAAAGAAAGCTCTATTTGTTGAAAAAAAATGATAAAAATTTCATTTGGGTACAGTGTCACATGAAAATTGGTCTGGGCAGGAGTGGGCTTTAAGTGCCCAGTAAGCAAGAGGTTAAGAACTCGCTTTCTCCCCGCTGTGACATGACTAAGGGATGTGCCTAATTGGTGAGGCTCCCTAAGATGACAACCTATACCCCTCTCTTATCCTATTTTATGATTGACCAGACTACACATTCTTCTTTGGAGTCGAATGACCATAGCAGCCTTTTTTATTACAAACATGTGAAAATACAAAAAAATCTTTGAAAAACAAAACTTAATGCATATAAATACATTTTACAACAAACATTATAAACCAACTATACATCCAATTCCCTTGCACACCGCAAACTCAGTTCATTACCCTCTACATGTAACAGAACCACATCAGGGGGGCGGTCCAATCGGGCATACTTGTGCATTTCAGGCACCACCCTAGACCACAACATACCCAGGACTCCCAGCCAGCGTACCATGCCCTCCTCCCCGGACAAACCCAACAACCTGCCATCCTTCCTGACATCTGCCCTCCTGGCACCCCAATACACATAGCAGTGTCCCAGGATCCACACCAAGCAGGCTTCTGAATCTGAAATAAAAAGAAAAACAGAGGAATAGGAGGGGAGGGGGGGGGGGGGGGGTAAGGAGAGGGATGGGACAAAACACACAACCCTGACAGAAAAAACAGGAATTTTGTAGAAGCAGAAAAAGAGAGGAGCCACAAACCGTAATTGCCCCCCCCCCCCCCGTTCTTCCCTGGCCCAGCACAGTTCTTTACCTCACAACAAAAGGGTGGTGAACGTACAATTTAAATTGCGCTGATTCCCAGCGACTGTTCCTTTGTACCACCCTATCATCCAATCCCCACCAAACCGCCTCTGTGGCCGCTCTGCGGAAAGAGTAAAAGGAGTAATTAGTAGCCGTCAACCCCGCTGCCACCAGACATTTTTTGAACACTGCCTGAAATTGAAATCGGGACACGGCAGTTCCATCCTCATGGCGGAAGAAACCCCCCCCCCCCCCGTTCTGAGGCCTGACTTGGCAGGATTCCCCCACAGCCGCCACCGAACACATAGGGGAACCCGGAATCGACCTCAGCTCCACTTAAGCCCCCCTGCCCAATTAATCGGTCTTGGACCTCCTCAGGAACACCCCACATGTCCCACCCTGCACCAGTACATTCCGGATGTCCAAACCGCCATCTCCCTTTTTGTTCCTACTCGCCATCTCCACCACCCAGAAGGCCCCAAAAAAGGGCAGCACAAAGATGGCTCGAAACAAAACCCTCTCAAACTGTGAAACACAAACTTCCTCTAACTGTGTCACCACGTCCCCCAAAACCTGAAAAGAAACTGGGCACCTTTTGTTGGCTGCCGTGCTACCTGTTGCGATAACCACGCATAGCACGCCGGACCATGAAAGCCTTAGTGGCATCCCGCTGACCCACCAACTGGAACATGAAGGCCAGCCCGGCCAACTTTCTTGACATATATGAGGCCGACACCCCATACTCAAAGTTCCTACCAATAAAGTAGCAAATTAACTCTATCCTCATCATTAGGGCATTCCCCTACTTCCCGCACCAAGGCACCCCATTCCAACCAAACCTTGCTGTACGCTTTCCAAGTGGCAGCAGAAATCGATCTAAGAATCAACAGCTGGGCTGTGGCAATGCGATTTTCCATAAACGATCGGGGCAAGGAATCCTGTGCGGCTCCGCCTCCGGTGCCAGTTGACAAAATCTGTCCCACTGGAAACGAGACAACGCATCAGCCACTGAATTATCGATCCCCGGAACATGCACAGTGGTCACAAAACAGTTAATGCATAAACACTTCAGAACCAGGTGCCGCAATAAGCGCACAACCGGGGGAGAAGACGCAGTGTTATTATTGATGGCTTGTACTAACCCCCAGATTGTCACAATGGAAATGCACGCGGCGCTCCCTGAATTCCTCCCCCCATAGCTCAACAGCTAACACAATGGGAAACAATTCCAAAGCTGCTAAATTGCGAACTAAGCCTTCAGCCTTCCAGCCTTAAAGCCCCAAAACCACAAGAACCGGCCGCTTCGGTGAACAATTCCATATCAAAATTCGACACTACCTGTCCCAACCAGAGAGAGCGACCATTATAGGTGGCCAGGAAGGAGTCCCACACTTTCAGATCAGCTTTTTGCTCCTGCCCCAGCCCCGAATAAAATGATGCGGGCCCGAACACAGGCCGTGGCGCTGCAGATGCCTGCAAAAAACACTCCCCATTGGCATGATGCGGCAGGCAAAATTCAACTTGCTGAGGAGGGATTGTAGGGCTTGAAGCTGGATCTTCTTCACCCTGTAACGTCCCTGCCACCTCCAACTTAAAACCCTCCAGTTTGTACAAAGGCAAACGACACTCCATCTTCATGGTATCTATAACTATACCAAAAAATGCAGCTCCGTAGCCAGACCTTCAGTCTTGTCAGGGGCCAACTGAAACCTGAAAACTTGTTGAACTGTAGCCAACAAAGAAGCACACACGAGGCTATCAGCAGACCCTTTGCACAAAAAATCATCCAAGTAATGGATGATGGATGACAAGCCTGCAACATCCGGGACCGCCCATTCTAAAAAGGAGCTGAACTGCTCAAACAAGGAACAAGAAATAGCGTACCCCATGGGCAAACATCTGTCAACAAAAAACCTGCCCTATCTAATATAAATATCACTGAAAAATTTTACCAACAAATATTCCCCACTGATCCCAGCGCTCTCAGTATGCTGACAATTGCTAAGCAGCTATCATAAAAAAGCTTAGTTATATTCAAAATATATAGCATATACACTTCCTTAAACAGACACAATGTGAAATATACTATATTGACAGCGCTAAATAAAATGATATAAAAATTTTTTTTTATATAATTTTATTTAGCGCTGTCAATATAGTATATTTCACATTGTGTATGTTTAAGGAAGTGTATATGCTATATATTTTGAAAAAAACCTGCCCTGCCACCGACATCCCAACAAAACGGGCAGCAATCGGTATGAACGGGCAAGAGGCAAAAAAGCTACCTCTATATCCGTTTTAGCCAACAACGCCCCCTTACCAAAACGTTGTACCCTGGTGACCGCCATATCAAAGGATGTGTAAGACACCGTGCACAGGCCCGGATCGATGGAGTCATTAACCGATCCTCCACGCGGGTGGGACAAATGGTGTATGAGCCGAAACTTGTTTGGCTCTTTCTTGGGAACCACACCAAAAGGGGATATCACTAAATCGGGCCACTCAAATGGGCCAGCCATACGCCCCAGCGTAACTTCCTTGAGCAACTTCTCTGTCAACGTGCCAGCATGCTCCCTTGCTGATTTCAAATTACCGCCATAGGCGGAACCACCTGGAGTTGACTGTTCAACCAGAAACCCTCGGTAAACCCCAACTCCAGTATTCTGGAAGCATCCTGATCAGGATAGCGCCTTAGGAAGGGAACTATCCTTCCTACGCTCACCGGCGTATTCCTTTTTCCAGTAACTCCCCCTTTTCCCGTGGTTCTTGCTTGAAGCACCGAGACTGGAAGTGCGAACCCCCGCACGTGGAACACTCATGTCGGAATCGACACTTGGCCCCAAATTTGCAAGTGCCCACGTTAAATTGCCAGCAGAAACCCATGTGATTTCCGGGCCGGTTGTTTGGCAGTTGCCGAACCACAGCCCCCCCGAAAGGGGGACAAAGGACTCCTTGGAGATGACATCAACCTCATCCAAAGACTAATGTCTTTATGGTCCCACCGTATGGACAGACGGACTGCTTTCCTTTGGCTGAATTGCTCATCATAGCGAAACCAAGCGGTCCCCCATATACCCTTTGTGCCTCCCCGATGGAATCGAGGTAGCAAAAAAGGGGGGAGCAGCGCTTTTCCCCAATAACACTAGCAAACGCCTGCAACCAGTTTGCAAACGTGCGCAAGATCAACTGATAACGCCGCTTCTCCTCTTCTTCCTTTTTGCTCTCGTCTGGCTTACACTTTGTCCAAAGTTAAACTTCTCCAAGGGCAACAAGGAGAAAGAAAATTTCAACATACTCCCCTTTCCAAATGCGGTCTTTTACCTCAGTCTTCAAGTGAGCGCCCAAAGGTCCCTCAGAACAAACGTCCGCCAGACGCACACCGTCTCCCCACTGTCCCCTTACCACCTCCGCTGCGGCCTCCCCAACCGCCACCATCGACGACGTCGTTGTGACCCCAGGATTGGCCACCCCCGCCCCAGCAGCAGTAGGGCCCCCTGCCGTACCCTGCGACCCCAGCCGCTACGACCAGGTTTGCCCCCACCAACCCAGAGCCTGGAGCTTCAGAATTATGGGCAGCCACCTACGCCGCCACTGGAGAAGCGTCAGCCTCCGGCCGTGCACCAGCCTCACAACACGCCAACACTTCCCGCCAACCTGGTTGAACTGGATGGACTTGTGTCTTTTTTCAACCTGACTAACTATGTAACTATGTAACTATGTAACTATGTAACCTGCCAGCAGTGTTTGCACCACCCCCACATTTGTGGCCCTGCCACCCCAGGGGACAGGGAAACTGGACCGTGACGCACCCCGCCAGGGCCAACCCCTTGCTCCACTGGCCCCTCTACACCCCGACCCCATACACAGAAGCCCCTTTGTTAGTGACAGAATAGGGAGAAGAGAGAACAGAAAGGACCTTACCTGGCTGCCGCTGCCCCACTGGACATCCAGCCGTATGTCCTGCTCCGGCACCTTGTCTTCATCCTGCTTGATCAATTCTCTCTCCGACAAGCTGTCTTGGGAACTCCTGGCCTCCCTCTGATCTGCTACCATAGGCCGCAGGTCAGGATTCCCCGAAGCCGCTGACGCCCAGCAGTGACGACCTCACTTCGCGCCGTGCTGGTCCATGCCGCCCACTCAGAGATGTTGCCCCACTGAGCCCTAGGTCGGGCAGGTGAAGCCGCCTGATCTGGACCGAACCTCGGCTAGGTCCCCCCGCTGGTGCTGTGCTGCCTGTCCGGTCTTCTCCTCCCTCTCCCGTCAGGAATACAGGCCCTGGCCGTTCATGGACATGGCCATCACCTGCCAAGGCATCTCTCCCCCGCCGAGCCACCCTCAGTTTGGGCGGTGAGCCCACCGAGCGGCCGCCTCGGCATCTGTCCTCAGCCGCAGGGTAATGGGGGTCAGGCCTGGTTGCATTACTGCCCCCCGCATCCGCCGTGTGTGAGGGGGCCCACCAACCGCCGCACAGGCCGCAGAAGGCTTGCGCTTAGACGGCGGGGTCGGAAGGTCCTGATCATGTCTCCTAGCCCCATCCCTATCGCTGGCTTTCCCTTTGCTATAGCACTCAGGCGGCCTTGACCTCCTGGCACGTGTCCGAGATGGGGGAGGGGGGCTGGCGGGCGTACTGGATGCTGCCTGGCTGGGGCCCTGCAACAGGCTGGCCACTGTTGTCTGTAACCAGCCTTCACCTCGTGCCACCACCTCCGCCCGGAGCTGTGAAAATAGCGCATATAAATCCCCCATGATACATGCAGCTACTGCTGTGATACAGGGACCGGATTCCTGACTATCGGCGGAGCGAGGGGGAAAAGCTCCTACTTCTTCCCAAATAATGGCGCAGAATGCTCTTCCGTGTGCCGACTCCGCCCCCTAACTTCAGATCAACGCCCACCGGCCTGCCTACCAACCCCTCTCCTGCTCTGCACCCAACACAGCCTCCGCCTCACTGTCTCCCACTCGTCATGCTGGCCCTCCCCTTAGTTCCTAGCTCAAGGCCATTACTATACCTTAGAAAGCAGTCATGGGGGGCTGGCTTGGTGAAGCAATGCTGCGATGGCAAAACCTTCATGTGTTCCTGAGAAATCCACTGAGAAGGAGGAGACCAGCATGTGCAGAGCCGTGGGGACTGTATGAAGCCTCAATCAGAGCCCCAGTGGTAGATGGCGAGACAGCCACGGAATGATGAGGGGCCGAGAGGCAGCCGATACACCCACCGACAGGAAATGCAGAAGAGGTAGACCAGGAGGGCAACTCTTGGGTAGATGCTGGTCTAAGCACACAGGATCCATGCCTTCCCTACTGACAGAGCGGTGATCTGCATTGTTTACATAGACAGACCGCCGTTCTGGCTCTCTGCCCAATGATCGGTGGGTGCTGGCAGACATCGAGTCCACGCTGCCCACAGATCAGCTCCTGCTGTGTATAATCACAGCGGGAGAGGGTCACCGGCGGCCACGCATGCGCACCCCAGACCCGGGAAGTGCAGGATTACCTACTAGTTATGTGGTCCTGCGCAGCAGAGCCGCCATGCCGGTGTATGCAAGTTATACAGTCAGCAATTGGTCAAGATGGTTGTAAACCTCAGACATTAAATATGAACAAAGCACATCCATCTATAGTGTGTAAAAGCACTAAGTGTCATTTCTGTCTGCCGCTTCGTTCCTCTGCTATCAGCATGAGTCACTTCTGACAAAAAGGTGACAGAGGAGGGACCTCTAGCTCATTGACAGCCTCATCTCTGTTTCTGTGTGTGTGTGTGTGTGTGTGTGTTTGTGTGGGGGGGGGGGGGGTGTCTCTTTCCTCCAATCAGCTCTCAGAGCTCTTCTCTGCAGAGTGTGCCTTCAGTTCTCCGCCCCCTTTCTTTTGCTGAACTCTCAGACAAGATTATAAATTTGCAATTTGAATGAAAGTAGTGATGCAAAGACTGCAGATAAACAGGTACAACTTATACAGGAGGATCTGTTTCATCTCTGTGTATCACATGAGGCCAGCCACTTCACTGGGTACATATGAGGGTTTACAACCGCTTTAAAAGACCAAACTGTCCAGCAGAAGTGGCAGTTAGATGTAAGACAAACCATTTACCACTGATAGGGGTGCTTGCAATGATCAGCTTTTATTATTTGATGTAAAATCTTTATCCCAAAAGGAACAAAAATAATACTGTAACTGACTATCAAGCTTTCAAGTGGAACTTTACCCATAACAGCGTGGTAAAAACAAAATAATGTTCCTTTAGCAAGAAGCATACGTCCACATTAATAATTATGCTACCAAAATCTGCGAGTGCTGTAAGTTTCCTCCAGTATGGCTCCTGAATGAATGAATGAATGAAATACTTATATAGCGCACATAGCGCACAATGCGAACTGAATCGCCTCCTGTTTCTTCTTGCTGGAAGCTGCCATTTTGTTGAAGCCCAGAGCACCTGAGCAGCAGTAAATCTTTCGGCTGTCAGCAGATCAGTAGCTCTGATTTTTGGCACAATGGAGAATGTGCAGAGCAAGGTGTATTACTGTATTTTAAACAGTATAGGCAGTTTTTTTTTTTTTTTATGTATTACTCCTGGGCTACCAGTGAGTAAAAATAAAAACAAAAAATACAAAATAAAATATAATAAAGCAACTACTCAGCTTCTGCCAACACCAGATACATGTATGTAATAAATGCATAAAAAACAAATATTAACAAATACGTGCTCATACACATAATACGAATGATAATTCTGCCCAAAGACAACGCTATAATGTGCAAAACAGTCTCTCTTTAGGACACCTAGGGGCTGATTTACGAAATGTTTGCTCCATGAGTTGCACCTGTAACAGAGCACTAAAGCCCCATTTGCTATAGCGATCTTAGCACACAGGAGATTGCAATCTGAGCGCCACTATGGACATGGCGCACGGCGTCTTTGAATCACTATTGATAGAAGATGGAGGTGCCAATATTATGGGGTGATGTGAGGAAGTTTAATAACAACTAGGGATGTGCTTCGTGTTCGAGTCCAAACCCAGTCGAACATTGGCTGTTCGATCGTTCGGCGAATTCCGAACATTATCGGCTGTTCGGGCCAAATTTGATTGGCGCGTCATGCCCCATAATTCACTGCTGCATCGCAGTGCATTGCTGGCTGATGATTGACCAAGCATGCACTATGACCCGCATGCTTGGCCAATCACAGCGCCGTCTGTACAGCGAGCTGTAATTGGCCAAAGGCGGGGGGCTTTAGCCAATTATGGCTCAGGGGGTTTAGTAAACGCCCCACACTATATAAGACCGCCTGTGCAGCGGCCTTGTATAGTGTCTTGCTTCGGCGGAGAGAGATAGACGGAGAGACAGTGTGATTGAATTTCATTTGAAGCTGTTGCAATTACAGTCGGTGTATTGTGCCACCTGCACAGTGTACACCTAAAGCTACTCCAATTGCTGGTGTTCTGCTGGTCCTATACCACAGGCAGCTGTAGCAATTACATTCAGTGTATTGTGCCACCTGCACTGTGTACAGCTAAAGCTACCCCAATTGCTGGTGTTCTGCTGGTCCTATACCACTGAAAGCTGCAGTAATTACAGTAGGTGTATTGTGTCATCTGCACAGTGTGCAGCCAAAGCTAACGAAATTGCTGGTGTTCTTCAGATCCTATACCACAGGCAGGCAGCTGCAGTAATTAAAGTTGGTGTATTGTGTCATCTGCACAGTGTGCACCTAAAGCTACCCCAATTGCGGGTGTTCTTCTGATTCTATATCACAGGGAGGCAGCTGCAGTAATTACAGTCGTTGTATTGTGTCATCTGCACAGTGTACGCTTAAAGCTATCCCAATTGCTGGTGTTCTGCTGATCCTATCCACAGGCAGCTGTAGCAATTACAGTCAGTGTACTGTGTCATCTGCACAGTTTTCACCTAAAGCTACCCCAATTGCTGGTGTTCTGCTGATCCTATACTACAGGCAGGCAGCTGCAGTAATTACAGTCGGTGTATTGTGTCGTCTGCACAGTGTGCACTTAAAGCTACCCCAATTGCTGGTGTTCTGCTGATCCTATACCGCAGGCAGCTGCAGTAATTACAGTCAGTGTACTGTGTCATCTGCACAGTGTGCATTTAAAGCTACCCCAATTGCTGGTGTTCTCAGTAATAATACTACAGGCAGGCAGTTGATTCTGCTAGCTGCAGTATAACAGTATATACGTCCCAGCTTTGTGCAGCTAGATCTCCCTGCAGGCCATTAGTATGTCTGGAAGGCCAACAAGGAGAGGCAGACAGTCACAAGCCAATAAAAGAGGGCAAACAGGCTTTGTGTCTAAAGGCAACAGTGCTGGTCATGGACACGTTGCATCCTCATCAGCACGTGGCCATGGGACATGCTTGTCCTTATTTTCGGCAGCTGGATGTGTTGAAGACATGGTAGAGTGGATGACCAAGCCGTCCTCATCCTCCTCATCCTCTCTCACCCAGGCCCAGGGTACTGGCAAAGCAACTGAGAACGCAGCCTCTTCCCTCGTCTCAATAGCACCAGTTACTCCTTTCCTAGCCCCACCATGTCCTCCTGAGGGGTCCCCCGAACTGTTTGAGCACAGTGTTGAGTACATGCTCCAGGAGGATGCCCAGCATTTTGAAGGCTCTGATGATGATACCCAGCTAGAGGAAAGCAGTAACGTGAGCCCAGAGAGAAGGGATGCCCAAGAAGGACAGCAATCTGGCAGTCGTGTTCCCCCAGCTGCGGCAACTGCTAGGTTTGCTCCGATAATGAGGAGGGAGGGGATGATGAGGTCACTGACTCCACGTGGGTGCCTGACAGGAGAGGAGGGGGAGGAGGAGGAGGAGGAGGAGACACATCTTCAACAAGGCAGGGTGCCCTCCAGGGGCCAGCTTAAGGGCAGTACACCGTCTGCATCACACCGCAGAGCTCCGCATGTGCAGGGCACTGCCTCTGTGCGTTATTCCAAAAGTTCTTTGGTGTGGGCCTTTTTTGAGACGAGTGCATCAGATCGCACCGCTGCTATTTGCAACATATGTCTCAAGCGTATCTCACGTGGCCAAAACATCAGCCTCTTGGGCACCCACATGCTTGACCAGACATATGTCAACCTGCCATGCAGTTCGTTGGCAAGCGTACCTAAAAGACCCACACCAAAGAACAAAGGGGACCTCTCCTTGCTCCTCATCAGCTGGGATATCCAACCCAACTATACCTTTAGTCCTCTCTGAAACCTACACTGAGAGGAATGAAGGTGTAGAATTAGGTGTGTCACAGCCAAGTACTTGTGGGCACTCTGCTATCGGTACACTGACGTCCGATTGTACCAGGCAAATTTCCCTGCCCCTGCTGCTGCACCATCGAAAGAAGTTCACTCCCAGCCATCCATATGCCCAGCGGTTGAATGCTAGCTTTACTAAATTGCTAGCACTTCAACTGCTGCCTTTTAAGTTGGTAGACTCTTCCCCCTTCCGTGAGTTTGTACAATGTGTGGTAGTTCAGTGGCAGGTTCCCAAACGCCACTTTTTCTCAAGGAAGGCGATTCTGGCTCTCTACCGACATGTGGAAGGCAATGTCCATGCCTCGCAGGACAGGGCGGTCAGTGGTAAGGTGCATATTACCGCTGACTCATGGTCCAGCAGGCATGGACAGGGATGTTACCTGTCTTTCACGGTGCATTGGGTGACTCTTCTGGCAGCTGGGAAGGATGCAGGACAAGGTGCAGTAGTGTTGGAGGTTGTTCCGCCACCACGCCTCCAAAATGCTACTACTGGTGATTCTGACACACCTCTCTCCTCCACCCCCTCCTCTTCTTCTTCCTCCATGGCCTCTTCCTGTGCTTTGTCCTCGGAACCAGCAGTGCTCCATAGGCGTTCAAGGGGCTACGCAAGTACGCAGGCAAAAAGATGCCATGCCGTGCTTGCGCTGGTGTGCTTGGGGGACAGGAGCCACACTGGGGCAGAGATTCTGTCAGCTCTGCAGGGGCAGGCTGAGAGGAGGTTGATGCCACGCCAGCTTAAGCCAGAAATGGTGGTTTGCGACAATGGCACTAACCTCCTCTTCACCCTCTGACAGGGACAACTGACCCATGTGCCCTGTCTGGCTCACGTCCTTAACTTGGTGGTGCAGCAGTTCTTGGGCAGGTACCCAGGCTTACAGGATGTCCTGAGGCAGGCCAGGAAAGTCTGCGTGCCTTTCTGCCAGTCATATAATGCCAGTGCTTGGCTGGATGACCTCCAAAAGGAATTGAACCTGCCCAAGAACCGCTTACTTTGTGACATGCCCACCAGATGGAACTCAACACTGGCCATGCTGCAGCGGCTGCACATGCAGCAGAGGGCCATCAATGAGTACCTGTGCAGGGCTTTCCAGCGCCCACCAAGAGTCACTTTGAGGGCTTACAGTGTTGTGGCAACACCAACAGCTTAGGCCCAAATTTCTGCAGAGCATATAGGGCAGGCCCCTACTTTCAAACATCCAACTTACAAAAGTCTCCTACTTGCAAACGGAAGAAGACAACAGGAAGTGAGATTAAATCTACTCATAGGAAGGGAAATACTCTCCTGTAAGAGTTGATATGGGACAAACATGTCTCAACTCCACTGATGCTTTATCACCAATCCTTGTTTTACTAAAAAACCCAAATTTTCAAAAAACATTTGTCATTGGGACAGAAAGTGAGGTGAAATCTTCTGAAGAGTACACAGACAGCAAAAAAAATGTTACAGGGGTGATAACCCTTCCCTATGTTTTCCAAAAAGCTTAAAAATATATTTTGTTGACTGGAGCTACACTTTAAAAATGTACCAGTTCAAAATTACAAACAGATTCTACTTAACACAGTAAACCTACACAGTCCCTGTTTTGTTTGCACCACCCGTATACTGCTGTTCTGAGTATATAGGGCCTGGGGGCCCCACGCCTTTCCTTTTTTTAAAATTTTGGTACGGGGTTACCCTTAATATCCGTAAAGACCCAAAGGGGCTGGTAATGGGCAGGGGGGGGGGGGTACCCATGCCATTTTTCTCAATGATTTTCATCTGTATTGCCAGAACCAGACATTACATTAAAACCGCAAGCAGTTTTAAATGACCTTTGGGGCAGGAGCCGGGTCCCCACACCCTTTTTAGGACAATAACTTGCATATTAGCCTTTAAAATTAGCACTTTTGATTTTGAACATTCGCATCCCATAGACTTTATTGGGGTTCTAAAGTTTGCGCAAATTCTCGGTCCGTTCACAGGTTCTGGTGCAAACCGAACTGGGTGGTGTTCCGCTCATCCCTAGTAACAACTGCCCAAGTAACAAATATGCCCAAAATAGAATGAGAAAGTAACTTTTTCAGAGCAAGCCTACTGTGCCCGCAAGTACGTTTAGAACTGCGCGAGATCATGTAAATACTGCGCATGTGCAAGCGGCTCTTGCACTCGTTCATATGCATTGGTTCACTGCGCGGGCAAAACGTTAGTAAATGTCAAGCAAAGCAGATGCAATTGTGTGGGTTGAACGGGAGCAACTCTAAACTTGACAATTTTTTTTTTACACTGGTTCACCTTTATGTATTTTTTAAAGGAGATTTGTACACAGGCCATGTTAGCATGTTACGTTGCCAACATGTGACATGCACCTTTTTTTCTTTTATACATGTGACATGCACCTTTTTTCTTTTAACCCTTTCATGACTAAGCCTATTTTTGGCATTTGGTGTTTACAAGTTAAAATCCATATTTTTTGCTAGAAAATTACTTGGAACCCCCAAACATTATATATATTTTTTTAGCAGAGACTCTAGAAAATAAAACAGCGATTGTTGCAATATTTTATGTCAAACGGTATTTGCGCAGCGGTGTTTTAAACGCAACTTTTTGGGAAAAGGGACACTTTCATGAATTTAAAAAAAACTAAACAGTAAAATTAGCCCAATTTTTTTGCGTAATGTGAAAGATAATGTTACGCCGAGTAAACAGATACCAAACATGTCACACTTTATAATTGCACGCACTCGTGGATTGACGAGAAAGTACGGTACCTAAAAATCTCAATAGGCGACGCTTTAATTTTTTTTACGGTTACCAGGTTAGCATTGCAGAGGAGGTCTAGTGCAAAAATTATTGCTCTCGCTCTGACGATCGCGGCGATACCTCACATGTGTGATTTGAACACCATTTACATATGCGGGCGCGACTTCTGTATGCGTTTTCTTCGCTTCGTGAGCCTGCGGGGACGGCGGGCGCTTTAAAAAAAAAAAAAATTATTTTATTTATTTGAAAATGAATAAATTGTTTAAAAAAAATAATAATTTGGTCACTTTTATTGCTGTCACAAGGAATGTAAACATCCCTTGTGACAGTAATAGGTGGTGACATGTACTCTTTATGTAGGGATCGGGGGTCTAAAAGACCCCCCACCCCTCCTTTACACTTCAATGTATTCAGATCGCCAAAAACGGCGATTCTGAATACCGTATATCTTTTTAAAACCGGCGCCATTGGCAGCCGAGTAAACGGGAAGTGACTTTATGACATTGCTTCCGTGTTTACTATGAGGAGACTGGAACGAAGCCACTTACGGCTTCGTTCCAGTTCCTCCCCAGCAGCCGGAGGCGTCGGATCGCGAATCGGTGCTCCCGATCGAGCGGGAGCACCAGTAACAGCGGCGGGAGGGGGGGACGTCCCCTCCCGCTCCTCCGACATAACAGCCGAGCGGCTTTTAGCCGCTTCGGTTGTTATGGCTGGAAAGCCAATAGTCCGCTGAAAAAAACGGTACCAGGAGGATGCCTGCAGGTGCGGCCATCATCCCGGTATACCCCCGGAAGCTGAGTACGCACATCTGCGTACGCTCGGTGGGAAGGGGTTAAACATGTGACATGTACCTTTTTTTCTTTTAAACATGTGACAAGCACCTTTTTTTTCTTTTAAACATGTGACATGCACCTTTTTTAAAATGATGTAAAAAGATCAACTTCACACTCATTTTTCCAATGCTCTTGTCTCCTCCCTCTAATCTCTTGGATTTCCATGGGCTAACTTTTGCTTTTAAAGGGGAACTCCACACTCCACTCCATTCTCCAAAGGCTGTGAGCTGCCTTCACCAATCCAAACCACATCCTTTTTCAGAGCATACAACGGGGCCAGCTAGGAAAGGGGCGAGAAGAGCGATCGCCCAACCCCCTCCTGAACCATACAAGGCCACATGTACTCAACATAGCTGGCTGCCTTTGGGGCATGTTGGGCTCAGCCCAATACCAACCACAAAGCACCTTGTACCCACTAGTTTAAAGGGGTTTTCTACATTTCCTAAAGCCCCTTGTCTGCAGCCCCCCACAACCCCAGCCTAGGGTTATGTGGAAGAGGCCCTTGTCCCCTTGAATATGGGAACAAGGTAGTTGACTTTTGGGGTGCCTGAAACCCTTCTGCCCCCAAGCATCCAACCCACTTTCATGGGCTGGCTTTGTGTGTTTGGCTAGGGGTTTGCTAGGGTGTGGGAGGGGCACAATAATTTTTTTTTATTTTGGGGTGGGATTTATCACGTGGGGGTTCTCATTTTAAGCCTTAACAGCCCCAAATTGCCTTGTATGTATTGGTTTAAAATCTTGCAGCTGCAATGTAGATTTGTATGTTTTCTCTAAAGCCGTACATCTTTGAAGCAGCATTTTGGATACATGCTACAGATGCACCCCTTTACAGGCAGAGTACCCCCCCCCTCCCCCAAATTTACTAGCTTTAGGGCTAGTTCACTCCATAGAAACACAGTCCAGATGCGTTCCAGTACTTTTTTCCACCTTCTTGCACATCATGCTGGATTTATTTTTATTTTCTAGTTTGCTTTTGCAGCCGGACATTTGGAGCATCGACACTGCCCGGCACACAGAAGACCTACGTGGCCCCTATTTTCTTTCTGGGGGTCCCGTGGTTGTATGCCCTGTTGAGCGCAGTGACAATGCTGCGCTCCTTCCTGTTTGCTCTCCAGGCTGGAACGCGAATGGGCGGGTTCCTCATGCGCCGATCTGCCGGAGATCTCCTAGACGGACTGATTGCAGCCAATGGCGAAAAACTCTGTCTCATCGGTCACAGCTGGGGAGGCTGCCGATGGCATCTATCCTGAGCTGTTTACCAATAGCTTTTTTCACAGCAGGAACGCTGTTCCCTTTGCAGGACTAGAGCCACCCGAGCCAAATTAGATGTATGCAGAGTAGCGCAGGAAGCGCTTGTCTGTAATAGGTTCTCTCTCATGTCACTCAGCGCTGTTCCCTCCCCGGCAGCCCTTCCTCTCTTCTCGTCTATCCCCATTGGCTTGTGACATCATCTGGGATAGACGAGAAGAGAGGAGGGGCTGCCGTGGAGTGAGCAGCGCTGCATGATATGAGAGAGAACTTACTACAGACAGGCGCTTCCTGCGCTACTCTGCATACTGGCAAGTAAGATCCCCTCATGTGCCCCCCGGATGTGCCCCGTGCCCTGAGTGCTATGTGCCCCATGCCCTAATGTGCCCCATGCCCTGATGTGCTATGTGCCCCATAATGTGCCCTGATGTGCTATGTGCCCCATAATGTGCTCTGATGTGCTATGTACCCCATAATTTGCCATAATGTGCCCTGATGTGCCCCATGCCCTGATGTGCTATGTGCCCCCTGCCCTGATGTGCCATGTGGCCTGATGTGCCCTGTGCCCTTATGTGCTATGTGCCCTGATGTGCTATGTGCCCCATAATGTGCCCTGATGTGCCCCATAATGTGCCCTGATGTGCCCCATAATGTGCCATGTGCCTTGATGTGCCATGTTCCCTGTGCCCTAATGTGCCATGTGGCCTGATGTGCCCCATGCCCTTATGTGCCCCGTGCCCTTATGTGCTATGTGCCCCATAATTTGCCCTGATGTGCCCCATGCCCTGATGTGCTATGTGCCCCATCATGTGCCCTGATGTGCCCCATAATGTGCACTGATGTGCCATAATGTGCCCCGATGTCCCATGTGCCCCATGCCCTGATGTGCCATGTGCCCTTATGTGTCCAATGCCCCGATGTGCTATGTGCCCCATAATGTGCCCTGATGTGCGATGTGCCCGAATGTGCCCCATGACCTGATGTGCTATGTGCCATGTACCCTGATGTGCTATGTGCCATGTGCCCTGATGTGCCCCATGCCCTTATGTGCCCTGTGCCCTTATGTGCCCTGATGTGCTATGTACCCCATAATGTACCCTGATGTGCCATAATGTGCTCCGATGTGTCATGTGCCCCATGCCCTGATGTGCCATGTGGCCTGATGTGCCCCATGCCCTGAGGTGCCCCGTGCCCTGATGTGCCCCAATGTCCTATTTTTATTTATTTTTTGGTGGGGGAGTGGATCTTGGGTGGGAGTTCCCACACTTTTTTCCCGAAGACTTGACCCCTGCTGATTACTTGATGTACGCAGTGGTACTGAATCTTTATTATATTTTCTTATATGTTTTTTTTATTATCAGATATGCATCTAGCTGCACATCTTAATCAATGTCATACTAAACTGAATTTCTAATCAGTCAGTGGAGATCTTGCAGTTGTCAGTGGCCCCAACTACATTTGTCTGTGCTGTGTCACTTTGGCTTTATCGATCCAGCCGCACATCCTTAAATTTTACCCGCAGTGTGATATATATATTCAGGCCTGTATCATAGTGTTGACCCCCCTCTGTTGTGCATAGTGAAGGGCTACGGCATGTAAGTATCCATTTTTGAGGCTATATATTGTGACAATTGATTCTGAGCTGCATATCTCTGTTTGTTTAATGTAATTCATAGTTGCCAACTGTCCCGAATTTCCCGGGACATTCCCAGGATTAGGACCCTTTTCCTGATTTAATTGTGTCCTGGGAAATTCGGTTATTCGCGATTTTTCGCCGCCGGCCGCTAGGGGTCCGCGGCCGGCGGAGACGATGTCCCGCCCCCTAATTATAATACAACTCTGCCTACAGCCAAAAAAGTGTCCTGGAATTTTTTTTTACAATGTTGCCAACTATGGTAATTGTACTAACATTAATATGTTTACATTGTAGAACATGTATAGATGAGATGACTGTAATGCCTGTGAAAAAGGACATTTAGTCTGAAACATGTCGGCGTCATTCTCAGTGAAATACCTGTCCTAGGCCCTTCTGTGAGCTGATACTATGCTACATATGCTGATATACTGATTGTTTGATTTTATTATGTATCTCTATACACATATATATTTTATGGATTTTTTTTATTAAAAATGTATATATTTTAAATACTCCCTGGTCCGTCTAATAAACATCCTGAGGGGTATGTGCTGTGCTTTTTGCACTAGGCCTGTTTTTTTCTATTTCTATATTAGCGGATGAGACAGACCAGTTCTTTACACACACACAAATTTTCTTATCATGCTGGATGATGTACTTAAAATGGAAGTAAACCCTTCCAAACAACTTTGACCTACAGGTAAGCCTAGATTAAGGCTTACCTGTAGGTCCAAGTAATATCTCCTAAACCTATATGGTTTAGGAGATATTTGCCCGAAAATGGGCACCGCTGTCTACGGCGCATGCGCCGTAGACAGCGGCGCGCAGGCGCACTAAATGCGGCAAGTCCAAGAATGGATTTGCCTAATTTGTCGACTCCCGTGCGCATGCGCGGGAGTGACGTCATCGCGGCTCCGCCGAATGGCAGCGTCGGAGCTCCGAGACGCGACTCCCGTGCGCATGCGCGGGAGTGACGTCATCGCGGCTTCTCCGCTGTCATTCGTCGGAGCTGCGAGAGACGCCACAACCAAGATGGATGCGGCGGACTACAGGTGACAGCGGCGACTTCGCTGGCTCCTGTGTCAGGTAAGTGACACATAATGAGCTACTATGCGATGCATAGTAGTCCATTATGCTTTACCTTTGCAGGGAAAAAAAGAGGAAGTAAACCCATCAGGGTTTACTTCCTCTTTAATTTTGGACAGGGGGGTGGCTTATTTTGTGCTAGCTGCATTTGGGTTGGTCTGGGCATGCTCAGGGACTTTTTTTTTTTTTTCCTTGTGTATGAACAGCACAACAGATGTTTCTGGGCATGCTCAGAGAGTGTGATTTTTGGGTTAGTAATTTAAAGCGGAGTTCCACCCCCCAAAAAAAAAAAAATTAATTAATGAAAAAAATTAAAAAGAAACATTTGAAACTTTTTTTTTTACTTACCTCTAAATGCCTGTTGCTAGGGGGTCCCTCGTAATCTGCCTCCTTCAGCGCCTGGGCTTCTGACGTCACTTCCCTTGGCGCAAGAAGGGAGATCACCTCTCCCCCCTCCCTCTAGGCAATCATGTGGGACATGTGACAGGTCCCAGATGATTGCGTGGCCATTTGCGGTGTGCGGCTCGCGCATGCGCATGCGAAGTGGGTGCCCCGGCTGGGAAGCATCGCCGAGCGGGGGGAGACGAGTGGGGCTTCGATCCCCTACACCGCTGGACCCTGGGACAAGTAAGTGTCCGATTATTAAAAGTCAGCAGCAGCTGCAGCGGACCATTTAGCTGGCCAAAGACCAGAGCACTTTTTTGCCATTCTTTAACTGACAATAGTGCGGTTGTGCGACGTTGCTCCCAAACAAAATTAGCGTCCTTTTTTTCCCACAAATAGAGCTTTCTTTTGGTGGCATTTGATCACCTCTGCGCTTTTTATTTTTTGCGCTATAAACAAAAATAGAGTGACAGTTTTGATAAAAAACACATTATTTTTTACTTTTTGCTAATTTTACACATTTTTGGGACCATTGTCATTTTTACAGCGATCAGTGCTATCAGATTGCATTGATTACTGTAAAAATGGCATTGGCAGTGAAGGGGTTAACCACTAGCTGGCTAGGAAGGGGTTAGCTAGATAGGATCCGATTTACCTACCAGCATGTTTTTTAGAGTGTGGGAGGAAACCAGAGTACCCACGCAGGCACAGCGAGACCATGCAAACTCCAGGCAGCTGGTGTTGTGGGTGGGATTCAAACCAGTGACCCTTTTTGCTGTTAGGTGAAAGTGCTAACCACTGTGCTTCCCAAACATATAGCCTTGACTTATTGGGCTTACCGATTACCTCTGCTTGGCTTGTTCTTCCACGTCTAGGGGTTCCCAGGGTTGATACCCAACAACTTGAGCGCTGACACAAACAAAGTCCTTTTGAAAGGTTTTATTTTGTAGTAAAAAACATCCAGTAACGCAGTCTCTCATGGGTAGGGATGAGCTTCGTGTTCGAGTCGAACGCACGTTTGACTCGAACATTGGCTGTTCGTCCGTTCGGCGAAATCCGAACACTTGGTCCGTTCGCGTCAAAATTCGTGTGCCGCTCACGGCCCACAATGCACTGCGATGGCGCAGTGCATTGCTGGCTCATGATTGGCCAAGCATGCACTGTGACCCTGCATGCTTGGCCAATCGCAGCGCCAGCAGCGAGGAGAGCCATGATTGGCCACAGGCAGGATGCCTGTGGCCAATCATAGCTCAGGCTGTGTAGTGCACGCCCCACACTATATAAGGCCGCCTTTGAGGCGGCCTCGTGTAGTGTGTTGGCATCTGAAGCAGTGGGTGTTCTGTGTACCTTCAACACAGTTACACACCGATCGTTTTTGGCTGATTTCCTATCTTGCTCTTGTGTAGTGGTTATTGTCTGTGCCCTGACCGCAGTATACACCACTATTCACCTCACCTATATAGCTAGTGATCTAATAATAGAGCTTGCAGTCAGTAGTGTTAGGAGATAGTGCGTGCTGTCTGCGTGCTCTGTACCCAGTACATACCGCTATAATCCACCTACATAGCTGTTCTCTATTTGAGCCCAATTGCCATCTGCAGGAGTTATTGGAAGTTGTGTGTGCCTCCAGCACAGCACAGTATACATCTGTATATACCCCTTTATCTCTGGTGTTCTATAAAAAAGGCATCTGCAGGAGTTAGTGGGTGTTGTGTGCCTCCAGCACAATATAAACTACCCAACTGCTGTTTTACCCAACTCCCTTCAGGCCATTACCATGTCTGGAAGGCCAGCAAGGAGAGGCAGACAGGCGCAAGCCGATAAAAGAGGGCAAGCAGGCTCTGTGTCTAGAGACAACAGTGCTGGTCATGGACACGGTGCATTGTCATCAGCACGTGGCCATGGGACATGCTTGTCCTTCTTTTCGGCAGCTGGACGTAGTTTGAAGATTTCTGATCACTCTAGATGCTCTAGCATGTCTTGAAAAAAGGTGGTTTCTGGGGGCGTATGCATGGCATGGGACAGAGGGGCCGCATCTGAGGAGAGCTCCGGTATCCACAGGGCTCTCAGCCACAATCCCGGGGCCATAAACCTTCAAAACTGGCACAAATTATAGGTACCCCCGCCAATCAGGGCTGGACTTACCATTGGGCTTGACTGGGCTCAAGCCCATGGGCCCCGCTCAATAGGGGGCCCCGCTAAGATACATAGCCGCGTGTACTCAGCTTGGCTCACAGTCACGCCCAGTCCCGCCCTATGACGGACATAACACAGGGACTGGGCATGACTGTGAGCCAAGCTGAGTACAAGCGGCTACTCTCGGCTCCGCTCAGGACTGCGAGAGGACCAGAGAGCTGCCGAGAGGACCCGAGAGCCAACGAGAGCTGCCAAAGGACCCGAGAGCCGCCGAGAGGACCCGAGAGCTGCCGAGAGCCGCCGAGAGCCGCCGAGAGCCGCCGAGAGATATTTTTAAACTTCAAGACTGCAATAACAAGGCTGCAAATGACAAGGCTACACTGACAAGGCTGCAAATGACACTGACACGGCTGCAATGACACTGGACAAGGCTGCAGATGGATGGACAAGGCTGCAGATGGACACAACGATAAGGCTGCATTGATGGGCATTTAAATGTAAGTTTTTTTCCTTAAACTTCCCTCCTAAAAGTTTTTTTCCTTAAAATTCCTTCCTAAACTTGGGGTGCATGTTATACGCCAGCGTGTGTTATATGCCAATAAATAGGGTAATGTATAGGAGGTAGGGCCCAAATGTGACTCAAGCCCAGGGGCCCCCACCACCCTAAGTCCTGCCCTGCCGCCAACAAGCCCCTGTGCATGCCTAACCAGCAAAAAAAGAGACGTGGGAGCCACCAGAAGTCCCGTTCTCAGTACCCCCTGAGATCAAAGACACCTAGCAGCATGGCCAAAAATGTGAGTACAATCCGCACTCAAAAGCAGATCTGGATGTCAGTTTTCAGACTTTATACACCAATCTGCACACTAAATTCCAAGCAGAGATACAAAAATCTACAAATACAGTGTCATGGGAAATAGCAGCAATAGGGACATGCACAGTCCTGCTTGAAAATAAACACGATGAGCTTGCAATTGCTTTCAATGATCTCTCAAGAGAATATGAAACATTATCTTCTGCCTTTACACAATTGCAAGCACACATAGAAGATTTGGACAATAGAAATAGAAGGACCAATCTTAGAATAAGAGGTGCCCCTGAATTGAGCACGGATTTAATCGCTTATTCTACTAAACTATTCCAATACCTACTACCAGATCAAGACCCTCTTTCCTTTAAATGCGAATACACGGAGCATTGAGGGCTAAACCCCCACCTGACAAACCTCCCAGAGATATCGTATTATGTCTGAAAGATTTAATGATCAAAGAGGAAATAATGCGTGCTGCTGGGGGCATCAGGAGCATCACCTTAGATGGAGTTCAATTACAGATCTATCCAGATATCTCTCAAGCAACACTCGATAGACGCAGAAATATGAAGGAGATCACATCTGTTCTCTCCACTGCACGGATCCGATACAGATGGGGATTCCCCTTTAAATGAATAATTCCTCATATCCGTACCACTTACATCGCTACCTCCATCCCAGAAGGTTGAGATATCCTGATTAAGCTGGGACTCCTGGACCCCAATAACATCCCATGCACCCCAATCACACCACGTCCTGCTCCCATCTGGAATACCCCAGCCTCACGAAGAGATGGACAAAGAGCTATACATGAAATCGCTCAATGGAACTGAAAGGAGATATACAGACCTCAAGAAAGATGACCAGAAAACCTATCCTCTTCCCCCACTCAGCTTGCATCATTACAATTCTTCTCACCAGACTTATCCATTTTATTTTTTTATTTTTTTATTTAGTTTTCCTCTCTTATTCTGTTAAACAATTATTTTATTATTATTATTTATTTTATACTATTTCCCCTAACCAGTGGTATTTCAGCACTCAGCAGCTCATAAGCTATAAACTTTCTCTCAAGGGAGGAAGGGGGAAAAAAAAGAAAAAAGAGAAACCTGAATACACATCATCTGAATTTTCAGACTTAGAAACATATTGTGTTGATTACCCCATATAAATCACACTAAACACTATAATTAATGCTGATAACCACTACAATAGTATATTTCCTTTTTTTATTTATTTTTTATTTTTTTATATACATTTAATTTACTGTTGGAATCTATCACAATCCAACACTGCCATTTTGTGCCCCTTATTGGTACTACAGTCCCCATGATAGTTGCATAAGTTCAGGATATTTTCTGTCTGTATTATGGTTGCTGTCTGGGTACATACACGAGACGCAGTTAAACGCGCGTTCAGATGCAGTTGGACAGTTTTTTCAACTGCACCTGAACTCATTCAATGTTATCCTATGTGTCCATGCACACAGTCTCTTTTTTTTCCGTTTATATGCAGTTGCGTTTAATCTCGTTTTTCCAGAAGCAAAAAAATGCGTTCAGAAACAAAAATTTCTGCGTTTCAGACGCAAAACGCGGCTAAACGCGGCTAAACGCGGCACCCGCGTTTAGCCGCGTTTGCGTTTATATGCGTTTTTAAAGGTGACCTTTTTTTTTACATTAAAAATCTCAAAAATGATTGCAAATTATGAAAAACCATTAGAAAAATATTTTAAACAATTGCAATTGCAAGTGGACAATCCACAACTTGTGGCAAGTGACGTGGCAAGTGGACAATCCACAACTTGTGGCAAGTGACATGGCAGGTGGCAAGTGATGTGGCAAGTGGACAATCCACAACTTGTGGCAAGTGACGTGGCAGGTGAAGTGGCAAGTGACGTGGAAAGTGGACAATCCACAACTTGTGGCAGGTGACGTGGCAAGTGACCTGGCAGGTGACGCGGCAAGTGACTTGGCAGGTGACGTGGCAAGTGGAAAATCAACAACTTGTGGCAGGTGACTGGCATGTGACGTGGCAAGTGGACAATCCATAACTTGTGGCAGGTGACGTGGCAAGTGACGTGGCAAGTGGACAATCCACTTGTGGCAGGGGACGTGGCAAGTGACGTGGCAAGTGGACAATCCACTTGTGGCAGGTGATGTGGCAAGTGACGTGGCGAGTGGACAATCCACAACTTGTGGCAGGTGATGTGGCAAGTGATGTGGCAAGTGGACAATCCACTTGTGGCAGGTGACGTGGCAGGGGACGTGGCAAGAGACGTGGCAAGTGGACAATCCACAACTTGTGGCAGGTGATGTGGCTGGTGACGTGGCAAGTGGACAATCCACATCGTGTGGCAGGTGACGTGGCAGGTGACGTGGAAAGTGGTGTGGCAAGTGGACAATCCACAACTTGTGGCAGGTGATGTGGCTGGTGACGTGGTAAGTGGACAATCCACAACTTGTGGCAGATGGCATGGCAGGTGACGTGGAAAGTGGACAATCCACATCTTGTGGCAAGTGACGTGGCAGGTGATGTGGCAAGTGACGTGGCAAGTGGACAATCCACAACTTGTGGCAGGTGACGTGGCAGGTGATGTGGCAAGTGATGTGGCAGGTGATGTGACAAGTGGACAATCCACATCTTGTGGCAAGTGACGTGGCAGCTGACGTGGCAAGTGATGTGGCAGGTGACGTGGCAAGTGACATGGCAAGTGGACAATCCACATCTCGTGGCAAGTGACGTGGCAAGTGACGTGGCAAGTGGACAATCCACAACTTGTGGCAGGTGACGTGGCAGGTGATGTGGCAAGTGACGTGGCAGCTGACGTGGCAAGTGACGTGGCAAGTGGACAATCCAAAACTTGTGGCAGGTGACGTGGCAAGTGACGTGGCAGGTGACGTGGCAAGTGATGTGGCAAGTGGACAATCCACAGCTTGTGGCAAGTGATGTGGCAAGTGGACAATCCACAACTTGTGGCAGGTGACGTGGCAGGTGACGTGGCAAGTGAACAATCCACAACTTGTGGCAGGTGACGTGACAAGTGACGTGGCAGGTGATGTGGCAAGTGACGCGGCAAGTAGACAATCCACAACTTGTGGCAGGTGATGTGGCAAGTGACGTGGCAGGTGATGTGGCAAGTCACGTGGCAAGTGGACAATCCACAACTTGTGGCAGGTGATGTGGCTGGTGACGTGGCAAGTGGACAATCCACAGCTTGTGGCAGGTGGCATGGCAGATGACGTGGAAAGTGGACAATCCACATCTCGTGGCAAGTGACGTGGCAAGTGACGTGGCAAGTGGACAATCCAAAACTTGTGGCAGGTGACGTGGCAAGTGACGTGGCAGGTGACGTGGCAAGTGATGTGGCAAGTGGACAATCCACAGCTTGTGGCAAGTGACGTGGCAAGTGGACAATCCACAACTTGTGGCAGGTGACGTGGCAAGTGATGTGGCAAGTGACGTGGCAGGTGATGTGGCAAGTGGACAATCCACAACTTGTGGCAGGTGATGTGGCTGGTGACGTGGCAAGTGGACAATCCACAGCTTGTGGCAGGTGGCATGGCAGATGACGTGGAAAGTGGACAATCCACATCTCGTGGCAAGTGACGTGGCAGGTGATGTGGCAAGTGACGTGGCAAGTGGACAATCCACAATTTGTGGCAGGTGACGTGGCAGGTGATGTGGCAAGTGGACAATCCCCAACTTGTGGCAAGTGACGTGGCAAGTGGACAATCCACAACTTGTGGCAGGTGCCGTGGCAAGTGACACGGCAAATGCAAGTGTACAACTGCTCTCTATGCTGCTGCTGCTCACTCTGATCAAAATAGCAGAAATAGTTAAAAAAAATGCTTTGAGAGCTTGGGGAGGGTCTACATGATGTTATCTTTATAAACACGTTTAAACGCAAACGCGTCTAAACGCGGCTAAACGCGTCTAAACGCGGCATGCAAACGCGGCAAAACGCGCGTTTCTAAACGCGCGTTTCAGCTTTTTTTTAACAGAGGTTTCATCTGCGTCTCGTGTGCATGAGGCCTTACTGTAGCACCACCTAAAAAGCAATAGCTTCTCCACCCACGTTTTCCTTTTTTTAAATTATTATTATAACTTCTCTCCTGTATTTTGATTTTGCTTGAATTTTTTTTTTTGGTTATCCCGTGTGTATTACTAATAAGTATTACACAACAAGAGAACTTTCATGAACGCCAAATTATATTATATCTCTTGGTTGAATAATCCACAAATCCATTACGATTGCCTCATTCCCAAGCGGAATTTAATGGGCTTCACTGGATGTATATCAATATATCCTAGTGGACCATATCTCTGTTTAATTTTTTACCATCACAGGTGAAAGCGCTGTTCAATTCGTGGCTCCCCATTATCCACAGATATATAAGTTGCACAGATTGACAAATTTAAATGAATCATCGTGGCTATCCAACCTATGCCATCATGATTTTTCCCCACTCAGTTACTATGTTCCCTCCTACCAAAGGGATATTTTACGTTCTATTGAAATGTAAATTCATAGCTTTTTTTTTTATTAGCCTTCTTAGGCTATTGTTCGTTAAACCTACAAACCTTGACTATAAAGTTCTAAAACTGAGTTATGGACCGGCTGGTCTAATTAAGTTTCACTGTCGGTTGGGAAACCATTTTCTCCCAACCCCATATTATTATTCTTTTTTCTACATTATAGTTACAGTATATGTCAAACCAAAGTATTGTTGATTTAAATTAAATTTTTACAAACAAATACAAGTATGGTACAATCCTTATACTACACCTAGAACCACATAAGCTTAAGAGAATGTTAACTTTTACTATATCCTTGTACACCTGGCTGACCTCAAATATTCATAGAATATTCGTATATAGATTTTACTCTCACCGTTTATGGACATCACATCCTGACGTCTCCCCGAAATTTAAAATGACACCATGACCATCACGGTGGTATCACATAATGTTCAGGGATTCAACTCCCCAAACAAAAGGAAGAAAGCCTTCCTACAATAAAAAAAATGAAATGCAAAAATAATAATGTTGCAAGAAACACACTTCATGAAGGACAGTCACCCTATGTTTTTCCACAAAGATTTCAATCAATCGTTTTACACCAGTACCTCCTCTAAGACCAAAGGAGTGGCTGTCTTATTGCATCAATTCTTCCCTATAGAGGTTCAGAAGGTTTACAAGGACCAAGACAGTCGGTTCATTATAATCAAAGGCACCCTTTCAGGTAGAGATATTACAATTGCCAATGTATATGCACCAAATGAGACACAAACCACCTTCTTCATACAATTTTTTAACAAGCTACAACAATTTCATTCGCCACATATAATTTTGGATGGAGACTTTAATTCAGTACTCCAGCCCAACCTAGACCGCAGCAAACAAAACCGGAATTCTAAAACTTTCTCTAAAACAACTATTTCACACATAAATGATCTACAATTGATAGACTCTTGGAGAGCATTGAACGTGGGCGCACGTGAGTATACATTTTACTCACACCCACACGACTCATATTCACGCATTGATCATATATTCTGCACCCCAATAATCTTAGCAAACACGCAAGATGCCACTATACACCCTTGTTCCTGGTCAGATCACCACACCCTTAGCACACAATTTATTGGCCTTTCCTCCACTCCATACTCGTGGAGAATCAATGAATCACTACTAACAAACCCCACCCACCAACAAGAGATTGCATCAGAAATAAAATAATATTTTTCATTAAACTCAACTCCAGATATTTCCCCATCTTCATTATGGCAGTATTAAAGAGGAAGTAAACTCTCCCACTCTCCCACTCTGATGCTTCTTTTCATTTAGTCCATTATAATAAGTAATTATCAGACTATAGCCAATGTAATCCAGCCCAAATCGCTTATTACTTACTGTTTAAAGAAACATTAAAAATCTTGTTTCCAGGGGTTAGGCAGCACCATCTTAAGTATTGTTTTCTGAGTCCACAGTGGAGTGTATTTCCGCCCTTACATTGAGCACTTCCTGTACTGTTAGCCAAGCCTCCTTCTCAATCCAATGTTTCTATGGCAACCCTGCTTGCCTGTTCATAGCTGACTTATTTTATTTTATAGTATTTACTTGTGCCAATGTCTAATGTTTCTGTTTGCCAGTCTTATCAGCTTCAGCTGATAAGACTGCAGTAATGGCCAAGTTTACACTGCATGTCATGTCACATGGTCACATGGTGTGTAGGATGAATGATTCTGCAGCCTCCTGGGAGTTCAGTGGTGTGCCGTAGGAAGTCCTGATAACAGACAGATAAGCACATAGAGAGTGTGTCGTAAATCAGGCATGCTCAGTGACTTCATTCTAAAGAACAAAAATGATTACAACAATATTAAGCATGTAAGGAGATATCTACAAGCAGTGTTTATTAGGGATTTTATGCTGATTTACATGGGACAAAGTTGTGGGGGAGAGTTTACAACCACTTTAAGAGACCACCTCATCAAACGTGCAGCACAATGTAACAGATTAAAATGGGAATAAATCCATTCTCTCACCAAAGACCTCAAAAACCTATACAAACTCCATACAAATACACATGACCCAGACATCTTTAAAACAATTTCCCAAAAGCAAAATTAATTAGACTCATAAATTACATTCAAAGCAGAAAAAGCACTTAGATGGTCAAAAGCTATTTTTTTTTTATCTAGCAATACATATTCCACAATGTTTGCACGCACACTTAATCAATCTATTAAACCCACCCACATCTATAAACTCAAGAATAGCTCCAATCAAATAATCACTCACCCCCAAGAAATACTGTCTATTTTCAAAAATTTCTACTTAAATCTACTCTCAGCACCCTCCCCGCCTAGATGGTGTGTGGGCTCCATCTGACTTTTTCCGTCGGAATGTCAGACCAACAAAGTTTGAGAGCTGGATATAAACATTTCCGACAACATGATCCGATGCGCGTCAATTCCGATCGTGTGCAGTCTAGTCCAACGGACAAAGTGCCACGCATGCTCAGAATAAATTACGAGACCAATGCTATTGGCTATTAGCCTGAACGTAGTCCCGCCGTAACGAACGAACATCATCACATTCTGAACGATCGGATTTTCCGACAACTTTGTCTGACCGTGTGTATGCAACACCAGTTTCTGACAAAATCCGTCTGAAAAAATCAGATGGATTTTGTGGTCGGAATGTCCGACCGTGTGTACAAGGGATTAGAGGCTGCGATTCCTCAGGCTCATATTTATACATTTTCTGGGACTGTAATAAGATTACACATATAGGGAAAAAACTGGAAAGTTTTGCCTCCATAATCTCGAATAGTAACATTAACCTAACCCCACACAATTGTCTCTTATTTTCCCCTGTCATGGGTCTTTCCATACATAATTCGAGATTAATACATACAATCTGTGTTGCAATTCACTGGTTAATAGCATTTCATTGGAAATCCCAATCAACTCCTCTGGAACATTTAAAAACCAGAATCAACAATATTAATTTTATGGAAAAAATATTCCATAAAATACAGAATACCATCCATTTACATAATAAAAAATGGGACCCTTGGTTTAAACACTCCATATGCTTTTTTAACCCAGCCTGAGATTGATTACCCACAAGAGACCAACTTATCTAATATATTGTATTATAGATACAAACAAAAATTGTACTACAGCAATTTATATTTACCTAATTGTATATGATTTTTCTAATGTTTCAACTTGTTATTACTGTCAATATTCTGGCATAATTATACAATTTTTTGTACCACCTTTTGTACCTAATAAAAAGTTTGTAAAGAAAAAATAAAAAAAAGGGCCTTGTGTAATGCCCAAGAAATATCATTAGGAAATTAAAAGTGGGTTGTGGCACATCTACATTCCAAATTTGGCACGTAACCACTTCAGCCCCGGACCAATTGTCAGCCTAAGGACCAGAGGTCTTTTTACAATTTTGCACTGCACTGCTTTAACTGGTAATTGCGCGGTCATGCAATGTTGTACCCAAACGAAATTTGCGTCCTTTTCTTCCCACAAATAGAGCTTTCTTTTGATGGTATTTGATTGCCTCTGCGATTTTTATTTTTTACGATATAAAAGGAAAAAGACTGAAAATTTTAATTAGAAAATATATTTTCTACTTTTTGTTATAAGAAAAATCGAATGAACTAAATTTTAGTCATACATTTAGGCCAAAATGTATTCAACCACATGTCTTTAGTAAAAAAAATGTCAATAAGCGTATATTTATTGGTTTGCGCAAAAGTTATAGCGTCTACAAACTAGAGTTCATTTTCTGGAATTTACACAGCTTTTAATTTATGACTGCCTATCTCATTTCTTGAGGTGCTAAAATGGCAGGGCAGTACAAACCCCCCCAAATGACCCCATTTTGGAAAGTAGACACCCCAAGGAAATTTCTGAGGGGCATGTTGAGCCCATTGAATATTTTTTTTTTTGTCCCAAGTGATTGAATAATGACACAAAAAAAAAAAAAGTTTACAAAAAGTTGTCACTAAATGATATATTGCTCACACATGCCATAGTTATATGTGGAATTGCACCCCAAAATATATTCTGCTGCTTCTCCTGAGTACGGGAATATCACATAGGTGGGACATTTTGGGAGTCTAGCCGCGTACGGGACCCCGAAAACCAATCACTGCCTTCAGGATTTCTAAGGCCGCGTACACACGCGGACTGTTCGCCCAACTTTGTCCGTCAAACAGTTTCGGCAAACAGTCCGCTCAAACTTAGCATGGACGGACATGGCCACACACGACGGACGAACAGTTTGCTGAAACCGTGCGCGATGACGTGAACGGCACGTACGACGGGACGAAAAATACGACGTCCTATACACTGCATTATAACTTTCGGCGTGAAAATCCTTTCTGAGCATGCGCGCAACTTTGTTTGACGAACAAGCCTACACACGAGCGGACTGTTCGCTGAAACTAGGTTTCAGAGGACAGTTTTACGGAATTTCCGAAAAACCTTGTTCGTCAAACTGTCCGCTGAAACTGTCCGCTGAAAGCCCACACACGAGCGGACTGTCCGCCCAAACACTGTTCAGCGGACAAAGTTGGGCGAACAGTCCGCCCGTGTGTACGCGGCCTCAGGGTGCAAATTTTTGATTTCACTCCTCACTACCTATCACAGTTTCGAAGGTCATAAAATGCCAAAATAACACAAAACTCCCCAAATGACCCCATTTTGGAAAGTAGGCGCCCCAAGGAAATTGCTGAGGGGCATGTTGAGCCCATTGAATATTTATTTATTTTTTGTCCCAAGTGATTGAATAATGACACAAAAAAAAAAAAGTTTATAAAAAGTTGTCACTAAATGATATATTGCTCACACATGCCATAGTTATATGTGGAATTGCACCCCAAAATATATTCTGCTGCTTCTCCTGAGTACGGGAATATCACATAGGTGGGACATTTTGGGAGTCTAGCCGCGTACGGGACCCCGAAAACCAATCACTGCCTTCAGGATTTCTAAAGCCCCGTACACACGAGAGGACTTATGTCCGACAGACTTCCGAAGGAGTTCCGTCTGAGTTCTGCCGGAGTTCCGACGGAGTTCTGACTGACTTTTCGGCGGAGCGGACTTGGCCACACACAATCACACTAAACTCCGACGGATTCGAACGTGATGACGTACGACTGGATTCGAATAAGGAAGTTCATAGCCAGTAGCCAATAGCTGCCCTAGCGTCGGTTTTAGTCCGTCGGAATAGCATACACACGAGCGAATTTTTCGAAGGGACCGGGTCCGGCGGAGTTCCTTCTGAAAAATTTGAAGCATGTTCCATATTCTAAAGCCCTTCGGACTTTGGCGAGTCAAAAGTCCGTTGCAGCCCACACACGATCGAATAGTCTGACGGACTCAGTCCGTCCGACTTTGGATGTTGAAAAGTCCGCTCGTGTGTACAGGGCTCAAGGGTGCAAAGTTTTGATTTCACTCCTCACTACCTATCACAGTTTCGAAGGTCATAAAATGCCAAAATAAAACAAAACTCCCCAAATGACCCCATTTTGGAAAGTAGGCACCCCAAGGAAATTGCTGAGGGGCATGTTGAGCTCATTGAATATTTATTTATTTTTTGTCCCAAGTGATTGAATAATGACACAAAAAAAAAAAGTTTACAAAAAGTTGTCACTAAATGATATATTGCTCACACATGCCATAGTTATATGTGGAATTGCACCCCAAAATATATTCTGCTGCTTCTCCTGAGTATGAAGATACCACATATGTGGGACTTTTTGGGAGTCTAGCTGCGTACGGGACCCCGAAAACCAATCACTGCCTTCAGGATTTCTAAGGGTGCAAATTTTTGATTTCCCTCCTCACTACCTATCACAGTTTCGAAGGCCATAAAATGCCAAAATAGCACAAAACCCCCCCAAATAACCCCATTTTGCAAAGTAGATACCCCAAGCTATTTACTGAGAGGCATGTTGAGTCCATTAAATTAAAAATTTTATATTTTGCCACAAGTTGCAGGAATATTACAATTTTTTTTTTGCACAAAGTTGTCACTAAATGATGTATTGCTCACACATGCTATGGGCATAAGTGAAATTACACCCCAAAATAAATTCTGCTGCTTCTCCCGAGTACGGGGATACCACATGTGGGGGACTTTTTGGGAGCCTAGCCGCATACAGGACCCTGAAATCCAAGCACTGCCTTCCGGATTTAAATATAAAACGCTACCAAAAAAAACTGTTAGCGATCGCAGGGATCAGGCCTGACTCTGCGAACGCTGCAGTTATGTGTTTAGTGTTTTGTAAGTGACAGTGATCGATCGATACTGCACTTGGGTGGGCTGGGCAGAGGGGCAAAACGCAGGTGCTAGCAGGTATCTGGGCTGATCCCGCTAACAATGCTTTTTTTGGAACCCTAAACTGCTGGGGACGCTAGTATAGATCTGATCAGATCAAATATTGATCTATTCAGATACTATACCACTACGGGAGGTGTATGCTTTGCGTGTGGGTGTTAGCGGTACTGGCACTAACCTAGCGCTGCCTGGGGCGACGCAGACCCTGACCCTAAAACCTAATTGATATCACCCGCCGGGTGATCAGGGGGTTAAACCTTTATTGGGTAATAAATGGTGGGTGCCCTGATGCTATAAAAAGCAAACTAACTAACCAGAGTCACCCGTAACACTTATACAGTGATCACTGGTGAAAGGGTTAACTAGGGGCAATCAGGGGGTTAAAATCTTTATTAGGTAGTATATGGGGGTCCCTGACGCTATATAAAAACCTGACGGGGAACATAAATAACTAACTGGCTAACCAGCTTCACCAGTGGTACTTATATGGTGATCGCTGGTGAGAGGGTTAACTAGGGGCAATCAGGGGGTTAAAACTGTTATTGGGTAGTATATGGGGGTACCTAGCTCTATAAAAACCTGGCGGTGAACCTAAAAAAATAACTAGCTACCTAGCGGCACCAGTGACACTAATGCAGCGATCAGAAAAACTATTGCTTAGTGACACTGGCAAAAGGGGGTGAAAGGGTTAACTCTAGGGGCAATCAGGGGGTTAAACCTTTATTGGGGGGTAGGGGGCTACCCTGGACCTAACACTAACTGCCCTGACAGTTTTTACTGTCACAACTGACACTAAACGCAGTGATCAGTAAATAAATGATCACTGCAATCAGTGACACTGTGACTGGGGGGGGAGCTGGGGCGATCGGGGGGGGGGGGGAGATTTGTGTGCCTATGTGTGCCTACATGTTAGTGTAGTGTTTGGTGCACTTACTTTCTCTGTTCTCCTCGCAGTCCGGTCAAAAAGACCCCCCCGAGGAGAATTACATCACTTCCTCCCTGCCTGTGTTTACACTACACAGGCGGGGGAAGCTTCTCGTTCGCCAGGAGCGATCGAGAGGGGATGGCCAGAAATCAATGGCCATCCCCTCATCCTGGATCGCTTCTGAAGCAAAACGGACTGCCGCATCCAGCGGGAGGGGGTCCCATCGGACCCCCCACCCACTGGAAGGCAAGCACATACATGTACGTGCTTGTGCCTGTCTGTGCCATTCTGCCGACGTACATTGCCATGCGGCGGTCCTTAAAGCGGGAGTCCGCCGGGAGTCCTCGTTTTTTTTTTTTTTTTAAAGCCAGCAGCTACAAATACTGCAGCTGCTGACTTTTAAAATAGTGACACTTACCTGTCCAGCGCGCCCGCGATGTCGGCACCCGAAGCCGATCTCTCGATCGTCTCTCGGGTGCTGCCGCCGCCATCTTGGGTATGGGAATCAGGAAGTGGAGCCTTTCGGCTTCATTTCCCGGTTCCCTACTGCGCATGCGCGAGTCGCGCTGCGCAATAAGGATGGACCCGCTGCCTCTGGGATCTGTGTGTTTCCCAGCAGGCAGCGGGGGACTTTCGGAAAGGGGCGTAACCTACGCCCCTTTCCGCAGAGAGCTATCCCGGAAGTGGGTGCAGATACCTGTACTGTACAGGTACCTGCACCCCCCTCCCCCCTGAAAGGTGCCAATTGTGGCGCCGGAGGGGGGGAGGGTTCTGATGAGCGGAAGGTCCACTTTAGGGTGGACCTCCGCTTTAAGTGGTTAAGGTGGTCATGCACTATGCAATCCGATTGGCCAATCTCTGTACAACTCGATATTTCGTCAAAATAAATAATAGGAAGACGCACTTGAACAATTAATTCAAATTATAGGAAATCAAACAGGCTCTTGCACTAAATCTAATTTATTTAAGAACTGATTGCAGTGTATGGTCACCTTTAAAGATCAATATCTGAAAATATATTGGGTTTAGAAACACTGTTCTTTGTAATGTATTGAAAGATTTGGGTAAAAATAGAAAAAAAAAAAAAATTTAAAGATATATTACAAGTAATAGGAATGAGATTAGCATCAAAAGGGTTAAATAACTGAGTACACCTACTAATTGCCTAACAAGACACATCCAATAAGATTAAATTAACCAATTGCACTGGGCATGCGCTATTATCAATGAGAAAATCGCAGTTACCCTAGCGACAGTTGCAGTTTATTATCGTTTTGCGCTTCAAAGTGCGCCGGTTCGCACGTTCGGTTAATGACTTTAGCTGACAATATTCCCCCTACAGTCTCTAGTAGGTAATAGCAACACTGTAAGGCCTTACAGTAAGGAATATAGTCTCTTGTCTTCTTTTCTTCAGCTAGCCATTTATACTGCAGGACTTATAATCCACAGGATTTCCAATCAGTAAAGCAGTGTAGAATAATATAAAGCAGTAACTTCAATTGTGCAAAGTATTTGTGAACTCCTTCCCTGGGAATGTACTTCCAGCATCTGTCACTTGATAAGGATATCAGGCTTGAGGCCTCTATTGAACTGAACTGTTCCGTGGGACTACTGGTCCCAGCAACACTAGGCAACCAGTCTAAGTGTGTGAAGTGCGAAACAAGACTTCTGGGCAACAGCCCTCTCACCACACCAGGTCCAGACAGATGGATGCCTCTGCTCCACAAGATCTCAGTCTGTTTGCTGTGGCCACACCTTCACGCTGCTCTGTTTCACCAGATGACCGGGAGTCCTCAGTTACCTCCTTCAAGGGTCTCTGGATCCTTCCCGATCCGACCACACTGCTGCTCCAGCACACTGTGGTGTCCTCCTCTGGCTTCAAATTCGTTCCGCTCGATGTGGGCCGCGGTGCTCTTCGGACGTGCACCCACAGATCCCTGCAGGCAGACCACGCGTCCCAGCAAGAAGAGAAAGAAGATGGCCGCGCTGGGCCTTTTATATCCTACCTAGCATGCAGTTCAGCTACTCAGCGTTCATGGGTAAGTGAGTGGGAATTCTGGGTAGGTGAGTCCTTTTGCAAAGTAAAAATTATTAAGTCACTTCCTGTTAGGCTTTCCCAATGCCCTTGAAATGGAAAATAACCAAAGTCTATTTCAAGTTTATACCACTAGAGGGAGACAAATATAGTATTGTCCATTGTTTAACAGTACATAGCATTAGAAGGCAAAAATACAACGCGCTACAAATATACATTAGAATAGGGAACTATCTCATGTAGGTCAGCTCTATACTTCAAAAGTTTTTATATTCATCCCCAAAATACCAAACCCCTTTTCAACACAAAGGATTCATTGCTGTTATCCCATCAAGAGAAGGAGCACTAATGGTATAACACTGCAGGGGTTGCCTGCCATTGAACCTCCAGCTCTGTGCAAGCTTCTTTTTTTAGTTGTTTTTTTTTGTTGTTTTTGTTGTAATTATTGTAATTGTGTGTCATTTGCTCTGACGTATAGTTAATGAATTAATCGGTCATGGTGTTTTGTGTAATCCTTCGGCGCTAATATTTACATTCGTTTTTGGGGTTGTTTTTTTTAATCTATTTTATTCTATGATAGCTAGGTTCCGCTGTTGAGACTTGAATTTGTATTCACATCATGTTCTTTACATGATGTGTATATTTTATTCATATTTTAAAATCAATATAAAAAGGGTTCTATAAAATAAGAAAAAAATTCCTATGAGAAAATTAACATTATGGGGAAGAATGACTTTTATTTACCTGCATGTACACATACATGTGTGTCCATATGTTCATGAACGGACTGTGGTCTTATGACGTTATGGTATAATAGAATGTATACACTCTTCTATACAAGCTTTATGGACACATGCAATGAGACATGCAGGGAGGATCATAGTCCTTTTTTCCTTTTTTACATTGGTAAAATATTAAGTGGTTTGTCTTTGATATACACGTGTGTTAATATGTGTAAAATGGTTTCACAGCAAGATTTACACATGGACAAGGGTATTTATATATTTATTTATTTATGGTTTCATTCATGCATTCATTTATTTACATTCATTCACCTAATGAGTTTTTATGCATGTAACATTAATATCTCTTTATTTAATTATTTATACCATTCATCCATTCACTCATTCATGGACATTTGATCACTATATGTCCTTATTCCTTACACTCAGCCAAGCTAATATATTCACCCTCTTTTTTCAATAATTTATTACATTATGGATTTTTCTTTTTATTATTTACATCCTTATCCACTCTTTTTATATATTTTTTTTATATATTTTTATATATCTTTACATTTTTCATTTCTCACACAATCATATCTGGCTACTTGTATTTCCACACATTTACATAATTTTTCACTTTTTGTGACACATTATTATCTATCATCGAGTATTACCTTCTTTATTTTTGTTTCAAACGATATTCACTAATGTCTTATAAACTGTGTTTATTCATTTACTTGATTTTCATTTTGTTATCATGGGGGTTTTAATTATTTCAAATATTTGATTATTTGATTCACTTAACCAATTATTTCAATTATTCAATTAGAGATGGTACTTAATAAAATACATTTTTGTGCTGTGATTGTTTGATATGATTAACCACTTCAGCCCCGGACCATTTTGCTGGTCAAAACCAGACCATTTTTTGCGATTCGGCACTGCGCTGCTTTAACTGACAATTGCGCGGTCGTGCGACGTGGCTCCCAAACAAAATTGGCGTCCTTTTTTTCCCACAAATAGAGCTTTCTTTTGGTGGTATTTGATCACCTCTGCGGTTTTTATTTTTTGTGCTATAAACAAAAATAAAGCGACAATTTTGAAAAAAAAGCATAATTTTTTACTTTTTGTTATAATAAATATCCCCCCAAAATATATATAAAAAACATTTTTTCCCCTCAGTTTAGGCCGATACGTATTCTTCTACATATTTTTGGTAAAAAAAAATCACAATAAGCGATTATTGATTGGTTTGCGCAAAAGTTATAGCGTTTACAACATAGGGGATAGTTTTATGGCATTTTTATTAATAATTTTTTTCTTACTAGTAATGGCGGCGATCAGCGATTTTTATTGTGACTGCGACATTATGGCGGACACATCGGACATTTTTGACACATTTTTGGGACCATTGTCATTTATACAGCAATCACTGCTATATAAATGCAGTGATTCCTTTGTAAATGACACTGGCAGTAAAGGGGTTAACCAGGGGGTGGCAGTGTAGGGGTTAAGTGTTCCTAGGGGTGTGTTACTAACTGTGGGGGGGGGGGGCTGGGCTTTCATTTAGTGAACACTGATCTCTGCTCCAATCACATGGAGCAGAGATCAGCGTCACTAGTTGCAAGGCAGAACGGGGAAATGCTGTTTACAACGGCTCGTGAGACGATCGCGGGTATGCCCGCGGCGATCGAGTCCACGGGACCCGCGACCGGACTCACAGGGGTCCCGACTGGCACGTGAGCACTCCGCCGGCGGCGCGCTCGTGATGGCAGGGCGGCATTAACGATTGGACGTACCTGTATGCCAATATGCCTGCCCGTGCTATTCTGCCGACGTTCATCGGCGTGCGCCAGTCGGGAACCGGTTAAGCACTACGGCTAGTGCGAAACGTCAGCAATTTTTCCTTGTTTGCTGTGTTTGTTGAGCTGTGATGTGATTTTCCAATTAAAGAAAGTGGTTTTCTGAAGAGTGCAATAGTCCAGAGCTTGTTTTTCGTCTGTTGCTAGTGGTAATAGCCAGCACCTGTGGCTTCCCAGCCGAAGAGACAGTTTACAGCCTGCATGTGTGCTCCTGGAGCGGTGAGATCCCTTCTCCTTCATATTACAATTTCTGAACGTCGCCCAAGTAATGGGAACGGCATTACCATGAGGGGAAGAGAAATCAGTTAGATTACTCGTTACCCTCTAAAGTAACGGCGTTAAGTAACGCAGTTTACTTTAACTCAGTTACTTACATCACTGGTCACAATCAGATCCCCTCCACCATTAAATCAGAGGCTGGGAATGAAACTTTCTCCACCTGCCTGCCAGTTGTCTTCTGATGTCTCTGAATATGGCGGTGACTCTCTTGGTTACACCGTCTGCACCATCTGTTATTTTTCTTTTGTACTTCTGGAGACTCGTGATGCTTTCTTCCATCTCCTCTCTCTTTTTCACCAACTTCTGCAGAGCATTGGTCAGGTTATCCTTCCTCTTCTCAAAGGCCTCCTCCAGTGCCTCCACCTGGTGTTCCTGATGGTCTCCATGCAGCCTGCAGGACCCACAGAGACAGACCGAGTCCTCGGTGCAGTAATACTCCAGGATCTGCTCATGGATGGAGCATTTTCTGTTCTTCTGGGGAGTGGTGAGGTCAGATAGGACATGTTGGGGTGACTTGCTGTGGACTCTCAGATGGTCATCACACAGAGAAGCTTCACACAGCAGACAAGATTTAACAGCGGGTACAGGAGAGTGAATACATTGCATACAGAGGATCTTGCGCTTCTTATTCTCTGGCTCGGTAGATTGGACGCTCTCCATTATGTTCAGGACCGTCTTTAGCGCAGGGCAAATGGGGGCACTTGCCCTGGGCCCAATCTTTGTTGGGTGGTCCGCGCTACCTGTGAATTGGGGTCCCGATGATGGCTTTGCAGAGCGCACAGAGGACACGGGAGGCTGTATTCCCGTGCTAGCCAGCGGAGAGGGGCGGGGGCCGGGAGCTTCCCTGACGCTCCCACTCCGATCACTAGCTCTCACTACAGCCACTCTGTTCCTAGCATATGGGCTGCACGGGGCGGGGTCATCAGTGGAGCTCCCGGCCCCGCCCCCTCTCAGCTGGCTAGCGCAGGAATACAGCCTCCCATGTCCTCTGTGCACTCTGCAAAGCCATCATTGGGGCCCCAATTCAGGGGTAACATGGGCCCCCCAATAAAGCGTCAGTGGAGCTCCCGACCCTGCCCCCTCTAAACTGGCTGGGGAATACAGAGGTTCGGGGGCGGGGCTGTTGTAGTGAGAGCAGAGAGTGGAAGCCCAGCCCACGGACCTCTGAATGTATGTAGTGAGTTTGGCTGCCCAGGTATGTCCTTACACCCATACAATGCCTGACTACTTAAACTCTGAGCTGTGTTATTCAACTTTAAAGATGTGCGTTGCTGAAAGTTCTCTGACCATCACCTGTATAATGTCCACAGTCTCTGATTGACGCCTGCAGTATGTCTGCAGTCTCTGGTAATCTCCTGCAGTATGTCGGCAGTCTCTAATTGTCTCCTGTAGTATGTCCGCAGTCTCTGCTAATCTCCTGCAGTATGCCCGCAGTCTCTGGTAATCTCCTGCTGTATGTCCGCAGTCTCTGGTAAACTCCTGCAGTATGTCCGCAGTCTCTGGTAATCTCCTGCAGTATGTCCGCAGTCTCTGCTAATCTCCTGCAGTATGCCCGCAGTCTCTGGTAATCTCCTGCTGTATGTCCGCAGTCTCTGGTAATCTCCTGCAGTATGTCCGCAGTCTCTGCTAATCTCCTGCTGTATGCCCGCAGTCTCTGGTAATCTCCTGCAGTATGTCCGCAGTCTCTGGTAATCTCCTGCAGTATGTCCGCCGTCTCTGATTGTCTCCTGTAGTATGTCCGCAGTCTCTGGTAATCTGAAATATGTCCGCAGTCTTTAGTAATCTCCTGCAGTATGTCCGCAGTCTCTGGTAATCTCCTGCAGTATGTCCGCAGTCTCTTGTAATCTTCTGTAGTATGTACGCAGTCTCTGGTAATCTCCTGCAGTATGTCCTCAGTCTCTAAATGTCTCTTGCAGTATGTGCGCAGTCTCTGGTAATCTCCTGCAGTATGTCCGCAGTCTCTGGTAATCTCCTGCAGTATGTCTGCAATCTCTGATTGTCTCCTGTAGTATGTCCGCAGTCTCTGGTAATCTCCTGCTGTATATCCACAGTCTCTGGTAATCTGCAGTATGTCCATTTGTAAATGGAGTATACTTTTCCAGAACCCCATCTTTTATAACTGTGTCCAGTACTTTTAACCCTTAACTTCAGTTAACGCCTATCAAAAAACATTTATCATGCAGCATCTCCTCACCCCCTTTACCGCTCATTGATGCACTTCCCCCTCCAGCGTATCTTTCGAGTCCACCCACCGAAACCACACCTTCCTAAACTTCTTGGGGGAACCCCATGCCTTATACATCATATGATACAGAAGAAACTCTCCCAACGTACGTTTTTCTGTATGTAGCCACCTCCTTCCGATGTGCTTCTGTACTCCAAAATAGAGAATCCTGAGGAATAATTTGGTATACACATCCAACTGGTCTTGTTCAAAAATTCCCAAGAGGCAACTCAAGGGGTTGCATATATTAGGAAGGCCAAATTTGTCAGCTATAAATTCGGTCACCATAGACCAGTGATGGCGAACCTTGGCACCCCAGATGTTTTGGAACTACATTTCCCATGATGCTTAACTATTCTGCAGAGTGCATGAGCATCATGGGAAATTTAGTTCCAAAACATCTGGCGTGCCAAGGTTCGCCATCACATCCATAGACCATAGAGGCCTTATCTTGGTACATTCCCACACCATGTGAAGAAAAGTTCCTTCAGCCCCCAGGTATTTGTGAAAGGTTGCAGATTCTCTCTTACGCATATGGTGTATAGTACATCTGATGGAGATACCTAGGCTGAATCATCCTATCCGTCAAGGATATGATGAGGATATGACCAAAAGAGGTATTTTGAACCTGTACCTCCCCGCCACCAAACTGCACTACTGCCACATGATGCATTTGAGCATATTTAAAGTGCCAGGTCCTGGGTATCCTACACTGGTCCCTTAGTTGATCAAAAGTGTGTATCTTACCTTCCTGGTATATATGTTGTAGGTACTTTATCTCAAATTGGGCCCACGCATAGCCATCCTCCAATTTGAGGAACCCAGTCAGAGACTTATTACACCATAGCGGACTATTAGGAGAGATCTTTAAAGATGTATCTCCAGTGGCGGCTGGTGCTCAAATTTTTTTGGGGGGGGGGGGGGGGGCACAAACAAACTGAAAAAAAAACCCATCAATTGCAGCTACTGTGCCATCAAATGCAGCCACTGTGCCATCAATAGCAGCCACTGTACCCATACATTGCCACCACTGTGCCCATCAAATGCAGCCACTGTGCCCATCATTTGCTGACACTGTGCCCATCAATTGCTGACACTGTGCTCATCAATTGCTGCTACTGTGCCCCATCAAATGCTGCCAGTGTGCCCATCAATTGCCGCTACTGTGCCCCATCAGATGCTGCCAGTGTGCCCATCAATTGCCGCTACTGTGCCCCATCGGATGCCACCAGTGTGCCCCATCAGATGCCGCCAGTGTGCCCCATCAGATGCTGCCAGTGTGCCCCATCAAATGCCGCCAGTGTGCCCCATCAAATGCCGCCAGTGTGCCCCATCAGATGCTGCCTGCGCTTACCTGTCTCGGAGCGTGTCAGCGGTGGTCTCCTGCGCGTCCTCCATGTCTTCTTCTGTCTGGGATTATGATCCTGCTGGCAGAAAACTTTTTACACAAGAGTCTTTGAAGGAAGAGCCCCCCCCCCCCCCCATAGCCACAGTAAACAGTATTCTAGGCTTTACCACCACATTTTCTCCATGGGCCACACATCCGGAAAGGGTGGATGGCATGGTCTGGCCTAGTCTGTTCAAACAAAATGTTTTGTCCAGACATCAGCTGCTTTTCCTCAGGCTGGAATTCTACACCAGCCCCCTTTTCACAAGTACATCTCCTGATTGGGCAGTCTGATGACTTCTCCACTGGGATCCCGCTTGGCCACTGGGTAGTTTCTGCTGGGCCATCCGGCCTTAACCATACCTACCCGGTCCTTGTAGATGGCCCAATGGCATCACTGGGGGGGGGGGGCAGGGGGTGTGGGCCACACCGGGTGACACCCACCAGAGGAGTGACACCTGTGGGCAGCGGCACCGCTAATACACTGCACGGTTCTCAACCCTACACTGATCTCTCACGTCTCACCAGCTGTCTCACACAGCGGGGTATACAGAAGCCACCTCCCCTCCTCTGTTTACATCTACACAAGGGGAGGAAGGAGTCCAAGGGACACACCGCTGGAGGGGAGCACTGTGGGAGGGGAGAGGGTGTCTGCACTGATTGGGGGGATCTACACTGATGGGGGGGTCTGCACTGATGGAGGAGGGGGGTCTGCACTGAGGGGGGTCTGCACTGATGGAGGAGGAGGGCCTGCACTGATGGAGGAAGGGTGGTCTGCACTGAAGGGGGTCTGGACTTATGGGAGGGGGTGGTCTGCACTGATGGAGGGAAGTCTGCACTTATGGAGGGCGGTCTGCACTGAGGGGGGTCTGTGCTGATGGAGGGCGTGGTCTGCACTGAGGGGGGTCTGCACTGATGGAGGGGGGTCTTCACTGAGGGGGGTCTATACTGGTGGAGGAGAGTCTGCACTGAGGGGGGTCTATACTGATGGAGGGGGGTCTGGACTGAGGGGGGTCTATGCATATAGAAGGGGGTCTGCATTGAGGGGGTCTTTAGTGATACATGGGGTTCTGCACTGAGGGGGGGTTTATACTAATGGAGGGGGGTCTGTACTTAGTAAGGGGGGTCTGTACTGAAGGAGGGGAATCTATACTGTGGGAGGGGGGTCTGTACTTAATGGAGGGGGGTCTGTACTGAGGGAGGGGTGTCTGTACTGACAGGGGAGGGGGGTGACACCAATTTTTTCTGCAGCGGGTGACACCAACCCTAGCGACGCCACTGGATGGCCCTTCCTCGGCTCCAGTCCTGCCCAATATCCTGGAATCAGACCCAAGCTTCTTGATTGTGAGGCCCCGTCCTCCCCACCAAAAAAATGTTTTTCTCCTCCTAGCAAAAATCCCCTCCCCCTACCATATTACCCTTTCTAGCACAAACTCCCCAAAACAACACCTCTTAGCACAAATAATCTTTCCCCATCCCTCATCCCAACACAGATCCACTCTCCTAGGACACCTCCCTAGAAGAATTTTGTTCCCTTGCAATTGCACACACAAAATGCACACTGCAAATCCTATACAAGAGAGGGCGGCTATGTTCCTACATACAGTGGCACCATGGAGAATGAATGTAGCTAGCCACCTTCCAGGAAGTCGGAACACAGCAACATAAAAAATGAATTTGCAGAATTGGAGGAGGCCAAGACCAATAGAAGGGACTTTTTTTCAGATTTATAAACACATACGTGAATAGATTTTTTTAAACCAATGTCCATCTTGAACAATTTGAACACAGAGCCTTCTGACAGCTGCAACTTTTTGGAAATCCCTACCCATACCTCTCCCTAACACATTATTCTTGGATGCAGCCAAACCCAGATTAATGCCGCGTACACACGACTGGACTTTTCGAAGGACTTGGTCCGACGGTCTTTCCGATGGACTTTCGGCAGAGTTTCCGACGGACTTTGCGAATGAACGGACTTGGCCACACACAATCACACCAAAGTCCGACGGATTTGAACGTGATGACGTACGATTGGACTAGAATAAGGAAGTTCATAGCCAGTAGCCAATAGCTGCCCTAGCGTTGGTTTTTGTCCGTCGGACTAGCATACACACGAACAGATTTCTCGGTCTGGCGGAGTTCCGGTGGAAAAATTTTAAATATGTTCTTTGCCGGATTTTTGGCAAGCAAAGGTCCGATGGAGCCCACACACGATCGAATTGTCCGACGGACTCGTTCCGTCGCACCTTTGCTGTCAAAAAGTCCGGTCGTGTGTACACGGCATAAGAGTTCAAGCGAAACCATAATGGTCTGGAGGTCCATTTTATTTCAAATGTTCTTAAAGTGGGAGTCCACCGCGGTTTTTTTTTTTTTAAAAGCCAGCAGCTACAAATACTGCAGCTGCTGACTTTTAAAATAGTGACACTTACCCGCCCAGCGCGCCCGCGATGTCGTCACCCGAAGCCGATCTCTCGATCGTCTCTCGGGTGCTGCCGCCGCCATCTTGGGTATGGGAATCAGGAAGTGGAGCCTTTCGGCTTCATTTCCCGGTTCCCTACTGCGCATGTGCGAGTCGCGCAATAAGGATGGTCCCCGCTGTCTCTGGGATCCGTGTGTTTCCCAGCAGGCAGCGGGGGACTTTCGGAAAGGGGCGTAGATTTTGCGGAAAGGGGCGTACCTTCTGCAGAATCTACGCCGGAAGTGGGTGCAGATACCTGTACTGTACAGGTACCTGCACCCCCTCCCCCCTGAAAGGTGCCAATTGTGGCGCTGGAGGGGGGGAGGATTCCAATGAGCGGAAGGTCCACTTTAGGGTGGACCTCCGCTTTAAAGCCTATACACTTATAAACAGAAGGGTTTTCTTGTTGGTCGTTTGTAAGTAAACATTTAATACAGGATGCAGACATGACATGTATAGGTTCTCTAAAGAGAGAGAACAGGCAGAAACTGTTTTCAGACTGTCCCTCTCTAAATCAATCTCCATACCATCACTTATGAACAAAGCAGGAAACATTTGAAGTCTGTTTGACTACTAAGGCTATAGGGTGTTGGTTTCTCAGGATGGATGTTTTTGAGGGTGTGGTGAGGAATGCCTTGCTTGAAAATCCATGCATGTGAAAGTTTATGTTCCAGATTTTGTTAATAGTTGGTAAAAGGTGTGCAGCCAACATGTTTCAGGGGATAATGGCTCCCCCTTTTTCAGGGTTCTTAGTGGTAAAATGGGTGTTTGCTTTGGACCTACTTGGGGGACCTTATAAGGATATATTCTCTGCATCAGGGCTATAAACAACTTCTAAAAAAACTGAATCAGAGAAGTTTGATGGTATGACTGACATGGGGTTGTGTTTGCCCTTCTTTGTCTGCAATTCAGAGGAAACTCAATAGGATGTACTGCATCCAGAGAAGCACAAAGCAGGGCAAACACTGCCCCACAACTGCCAACCACATCACACCATTGAAGTAAATGAGGGATCTTCTGATCTGGGTTTGATATTTAGCAGGAACACCAGGCCCATCTACACGAGTCCTCAAAGGGGTCAGCTTTTTGGAGAACCTCTATTCCACAGCCAGGCAGAAACACCAAAGCAAAGAAGAACTGAATATGGCCAGGGACCATTCTGAAGACCTCATGTTCATATTAACTGCTTCAAAGGGGATAAAACAACCTTCAAAAACGTTAACATTTTTTGGAAGTAGAACAAATAATAACACTATAAAAAACGAGACCCTTCTAATGATCTTTATTAAAAGTAGTAGCAGGTGCATTGCTGATATGAAGGAATCTTCAGACATTTGCAGGGAATCCATTATGGCCGTGGTGGAAATGTCTCTGATGTGGAGCATCACTGATAGACTCCGACCAGAGCTCTCCTATCTTCATTTGTACCATGTGGTTGCTCTTGCCCATTTCATCATAATTTTTACATTTTCTCACCAATTTTTTTACCCGTTTTCTGTTTTTTCTTTATTCATTAGTGCACATCATTTCCCATATACACTGTATTTTCTAACCACCATCCTGGCAGACCATACTGGATGGTCCTGTTTGCCCGTTTTCCCATTTTGGATCCTTTACCCACAGCTCCCGGGTCAGAAATCTCTGGTGTGACTTTGGCATGCAGCATTCGGCATCTTTGTGAGTATGAATCCCTTAGTCTGATTCCCACATTTCATACATTTCCATATTTATTACTATGTTATAATTTTTTAACCATTTCTACTTTAAAGATCGTGGCCCATATATATCTTTCATACATTCAAAATTCAATGAGTATTATGTAACTATTAATGTGTATGTGTACCTATCGTATAGCAGCTCTTTTGCATATGATGTACCAATACCTGCTAATATGAAATACCTTGTATTACATTCATAAGTGTTTACTATCTCTCATGTGCTGGCAAGCTGACATATATGTATCCATTATGTTTATACCATGTGTGCATGTATATATATATATATATATATATATATATATATATATATATGAAAATACTTTTTTACTAGTGTTACAAATAAAAAATGTTTACTAAATACTCTACCTCCACAAGTCAATTGCCTCATTTAAAGTCCCACATTCCCTTCTTATGTACCCCTGAAGAGTGAGACTGAACTCATGAACTCACAAAACGCGTTGGGTCACCATAGATACTATGACACACTTACCAACTGTTTGGCATTATGACACCTTTTCCCAGTTCTATTGCTGGCATATACTTAAAGGGGTTGTAAAGGTACGTGTTTTTTTTCACCTTAATCTATCCTATGACACCTGGCTGTCACGGGCCCCCCAGCCCCCCTTTTTACTTACCTGAGCCCATTCACCTACTCTGCGCGTCCCCCGGCGCCCTCTTCACCACGGAGTCTCTGCCTTGATTGGATAAATTGATGGAAGCTATTGGCTCCCGCTGCTGTCAATCAAATCCAATGACGCGGCCGCAGAGTGTATGAGATGGATTGCAGGGTGGCTCTGCCATGGGTCCTGCTGGGTCCTGCTGGGTCTATTGGACAGGCAGCGATTTGCGAGCTCTACCGCGTTGGCTGTTCTTAGTCTTGGACTCCCCGTCCGTGATCTCAGCCGCCTCCTGCGGGTCACTCTCTCCTGTTCCATGCAGTGCTGCTCAGCCCAGTGTCTTCCCCAGCCAGAGCCCCCCCCCCCCTGATTCAGCTTCATCCATTCCGGCTCCCGCGCAAACAAAGTTTAACCACCTCAATACGGTGCACTTACACCCCCTTCCTGACCAGACCAATTTTCTGGTTTCATCGTTTTAACACTTTAAGTGACAATTGCGTCCTTTTTTTCACACAAATAGAGCTTTCTTTTGGTGGTATTTAATCACTAGTGGGTTTTTTATTTTTTTGTGCTATAAATAAAAAATGCCGTAAATTTTGTGAAAAAAATGCCTTTTTCTTTGTTTCCATCAAAATATTTTGCAAATTAGTAATTTTTTTCCATAAATTTTGGCCAAAATTTATACCGCTACATATCTTTGGTAAAAATAACCTAAATTAGTGTAAATTATTTGGTCTTTTTGAAAGTTATAGAGTCTACAAACTATGGGGCCAATCACTGAAAATTGATCAAATCTGATCAGGCCTTCAGTATATCAGGTGTATCTCATTTCTTGAGACACTAACAAGTCAGGAAAGTACAAATACCCCCCCAAATGACCCCTTTTTAGAAAGTAGACATTCCAATGTAATAAGTAAGTAGCATGATGAATTTTTTTAAGTTGTAATTTTTTCCCACAATTCTTTGCAAAATGAAGATTTTTTTTTTTACAAAATTGTCATATTAACAGGTTATTTCTCTCACAGAGCATATGCATACAGCAAATTACATCCCAAAAATACATTCTGCTACTCTTCCCGAGTATGGCGATACTACATGTGTGGGACTTTTACACAGCCTGACCACATACAAAGGCCCAACATTGAAGAAGCATCTTCAGGCGTTTTACGAGCATAAATGACACATCTCATTTCTCAACCACATATTACACTTTTGAAGGCCCTGCAGTACCAGGGCAATGGAATTGCCCCCAAAATGAGCCCATTTTGGAAAGCAGACACCCAACGTATAATCTAGGAGGCATAATGAGTCTTTTGAACGGTTCATTTTTTTCCAGAAGTTTTTGGAAAATGTGGGAAAAAATGAAAACGCATTTTTTTTTACACAAAGTTGTCAATTTATCAGATATTTCCAACACATAGCATGTATATAGCAAAGATGACACCCCAAAATACATTCTGCTACTCGTCCTGAGTATGGCGATACCACATGTGTGAGACTTTTACACAGCCTGGCCGCATACAAAGGCCCAACACTGAAGTAGCATCTTCAGGCATTCTACGAGCATAACTGACACATCTCATTTCTCAACCACCTATTACAATTTTGAAGGCCCTGGAGCACCAGGACAATGGAATTGCCCCCAAAATGACCCGATTTTGGAAAGCAGACACCCCAACGTATAATCTATGAGGCATAATGAGTCTTTTGAACGGTTCATTTTTTTCCAGGCGTTTTTGGAAAATGTGGGAAAAAATGAAAACGCATTTTTTTTTACACAAAGTTGTCTATTTATCAGATATTTCCAACACATAGCATGTACATAGCAAATATGACACCCCAAAATATATTCTGCTACTCCTCCTGAGTATGGCAATACCACATGTGTGAGACTTTTACACAGCCTGGCCACATACAAAGACCCAACACTGAAGTAGCATCTTCAGGCATTCTACGAGCATAAATGACACATCTCATTTCTCAACCACCTATTACAATTTTGAAGGCCCTGGAGCACTAGGACAATGGAATTGCCCCCAAAATTACCCCATTTTGGAAAGCAGACACACCAACGTATAATCTATGAGGCATAATGAGTCTTTTGAACGGTTCATTTTTTTCCAGAAGTTTTGGGAAAATGTGGGGAAAAATGAAAACGCATTTTTTTTTTCACGAAGTTGTAAATTTATCAGATATTCCAACACATAGCATGTATATAGCAAAGATGACACCCCAAAATACATTCTGCTACTCGTCCTGAGTATGGTGATACCACATGTGTGAGACTTTTACACAGCCTTGCCGCATACAAAGGCCCAACACTGAAGTAGCATCTTCAGGCATTCTACGAGCATAACTGACACATCTCATTTCTCAACCACCTACTACAATTTTGAAGGCCCTGGAGCACCAGGACAATGGAATTGCCCCAAAAATGACCCAATTTTGGAAAGCAGACACCCCAACATATAATCTATGAGGCATAATGAGTCTTTTGAACAGTTTATTTTTTTCCTGAGGTTTTTGGAAAATGTGGGGAAAAATGAAAGCGCATTTATTTTACACAAAGTTGTCTATTTATCAGATATTTCCAAAACATAGCATGTACATAGCAAAGATGACACCCCAAAATACATTCTTCTACTCCTCCTGAATATGGCGATACCACATGTGTGAGACTTTTACACAGCCTGGCCACATACAAAGACCCAAAACTGAAGTAGCATCTTCAGGCATTCTACGAGCATAAATTACACATCTCATTTCTCAACCACCTATTACATTTTTGAAGACCCTGGTGCACCAGGACAATGGAATTGCCCCCCAAAATGACCCCATTTTGGAAAGCAGACACCCCAACGTATAGTATATGAGGCATAGTGAGTCTTTTGAAAGGTTCATTTTTTTATAGCGATACCACATGTGTGAAACTTTTACACAGCCTGGCCACATACAAAGGCCCAACATCCAAGTAGCACCATCAGACGTTCTAGGAGCATAAATGACATATAGTTTCCTGACAACCTATCATTTTTGAAGGCCCTTCATATTTCTAACACATAGCATGTACATACCAAGAATTACAATCCAAAATAAATTCTATTGTGAAAAGGGTAAAAAAAAAGCACTACTTGTGCTTTTAGTAGTATCCACAGAGAGCACTGGTCCAGGCAGCAGGCAGGGATGTGCCTAGCGACAGCAATGGTAATTATCCAGGCAGCCGGCAGGAATGTTGTCTATAGTCAGCACAAGGATATTGTCAGCACAGGAGTCCATAGAAATTGTCCAGGCAGAGACAGCCAGCACAGCCATAATATTGGTCCTGGTACACTGTTACCTGCAGACACTCATTATCGTACCGCTCTCCCGCCCTTCATAAACATACTGCCTCTTGCTACAGCTAATTATTTGCATAGTCCAGGTAGCGGTGTGGTCCGTTCATGCAGCAGGCAGAGGCATGGTGGCAGTAAGTCAGCGGCAGGCTGAGGGCCACAATCAGGTAAGACCTGTGCACAGGGGTAGAGGCTTCGACCCACCCAAATCTCTATGAAGCCTCCGGACTCCAGACCCTAATCCGAGAACCGGAAAAAACAATAAAAATTGTTTCCTCCATCCGGGAAAAATATTTCTGGAGCCCCTCACATATGTGAGACCCCTGTGTACTAGAGTAGCAGGGCAACAGATCAGTCCAAGTGGTAGGCAAAAGCATAGTCCATAAAACAGGCCAGGGTCAGATGACGTGCAAGCAGTCCAAGCGGTAGGCATAAGCGTAGTTGATAAAACAGGCCAGGGTCAGTTCACGTAGAAGCAATCCAAACGGTAGGATAAGGCATAGTCACAAAACAGGACAGGGTCAGTTCACGTAGATGCAGTCCAAACAGTAGGCAGAGGCATAGTCAAAAAACAGGCCAGGGTCAGTTCACGTGGAAGGCAGTGGCATGGTTATTTGGGGAAGCATGAAAAATGGTCAGCTCAGATGATGAAAATGGGGAATGGTTAAAAATATGGGCTAATATTTTAAGGATGTATGATAAAGTTGGAAGCATTCACCAATGCAAAGGCCAGGTTGGGAGGGACACTGGGGACAATAGTAGCTGGTATCTTTTCGAAACCCTCTTTTGGTGCACACGCGACATTCTTTTTGCCGTCTTCTGCCTGCTTCAGATGGTGGACTGATGAAGGGGAAGTGGTGCTCACGAAGTCGGCAAACAGCCTCAGAGCGAAGGTCTTCTGGGGGAGGGGGGGGAGGGGGGTCTTTGGTGATAGATGAGGGACGTGACTTCTTCTATGGATTTTAGAAAGGGGCGGGGCTTTCCATGGATTTGGCGTAGACTATGTAGGAATTATAAATGGCCAAATGGATTAGATAGATTGCTACTTTCTTGTACCAGAATTGGGACCTCCTTATTGACAAATAGGGCTGAATCATTTGATCGTTGAAATCCACCCCCCCATGTAGAGATTATAATCTTGAACACACGTTGGCTTTTCAGTGGGACCTCGTCTTCTTTGAACCTCAATTGTAGTGTCCTCATGGATGGTGGACATCATGTGCACGTCCCTTTTATCCTTCCACCTCAAGGCCAGCACTTCGTTGCATCTCAGTGATGCTCTTTCCCCCCTTCGCAGCTTTTTGTTTGCCAGTGATTGTGGGAAGCCCTTTCTATTTTTTCTGGAGGTTCCGCAGGCCAGGGCTTTTGCAAGGTATAAGTGTCTGAAAAGGGGCAGGCTGGTGTAAAAGTTATCAAGGTATATGTGATATCCTTTGTTCAGAAGTGGGTATGCCAGGTCCCATACAATCTTTCCAGTTGTGCCCATGTAGGCCGGGCACTCAGGGGGCTGGAGCTGGGAATCTCTTCCTTCATATATGCGGAACGCATACAGATATCCTGTGGCTCTCTCACACAGCTTGTATAATTTTATTCCATATCTGGCCCTTTTGCTAGGTATATATTGCTTTATTCCTAGCCGGCCTGAAAAGGGTACCAGGGACTCATCGACACATATATTTTGATCGGGGACATATTGCAAATTGTTGGGAAAAGAAATTTATCAGTGGGCGAAGTTTATATAACTTGTCATAATTTGGATGATTATGGGGAGGGCACTGGGTGTTGTCTCTAAAGTGAAGAAAGCGCATTATCTTCTTGTATCAGGACCTGGACATTTCGGCAGAATAAATGGCCATGTGATGGATGGGGTGGGTGGACCAATAGGCATGTCCTTCATTTTTGTTTGTAATCCCCATGTTCAGGGTGAGGCCCATAAAAATTTTGAAATCCTCCACTCAAAGGGACAGGCATATGATGAGTGGGGGTTATTGGCAATCTACTGCTGGGCATATAAATTTGTCTGGTCCACAACTAATTGCAGAAATGTGTCGGGTAAAAACAGATGAACGAAATCGATCTCTGAGAAACTTTGGGTGTTGGTCTGCACACCTGGCTGTGCTGTGAAAGGGGGAATAATTGGTGATGCCGAGTCGGAAGGCAGCCATGTTGGGTTGGAAGACCATCTGGCATAAATGTAGAGGCCCTGGCTCTTGGGGGATGTGACACTCCAGTAGTTGGATTGGAATTTCCTGTGCTGGTACTCAGACGTGATGTGGCAGCACTGGTACTGGGTCTGGGCAATTGTTGGTGGGACCCATCGCCGGCGGCAAAGCTGGTACTAGGCATTTGTTCCTGAGGCCTAACGCTGGCAGCAGCACTGGCACTGGGCCTGGGAATTGTTCTTGGAGCCTATTGCTGGCAGAAGCTCTGGTACTGGGCCTGGGAATATAATCCTGGTTTCCAGAGGGCCTTGCCCTTTTAGGAGGGACCCATTCTTCCTCTGAATAATTTTCCGATTCACTATTCGGGTTAAATGCCGAATTTGATTCGGAATCAGAATCAGAATTGTAATTGGAATCTGATGAGAATTCCCGTTGCTCTCATGGTCATGGAGAGGATCTGGAACGCCTCCTCACTGGTGTATACTCTTTTGGCCATGACGTCGATGGCTGTGTGACAGGTGACGTTCACTGATGGGCTGTGCGATGAGTGGCAGGTGATGAGAGGCCACGGACTGTGACGGGTGATGGTCACTGATGACTGGCGGTCACTGATGGGCGATGGGCGCTGATGGCTGGCGGTCACTGATGGGTGATGGTCACTGATGGCTGGCAGTCACGATGGGTGGCGGTTGATGGCTGGCGGTCACTGATATGTGACAGGTGACAAGTGATGGCTGGCGGTCACTGATGGGTGACAGGTGATAGCTGATGGGTGACGGCTGGCGGTCACTGATGGCTGGCGGTCACTGATGGGTGACGGGTGATGGCTCACGATCACTGATGGGTGATAACTGGTGGTCACTGATGGGTGACAGGTGATGGCTGATGGGCGATGGCTGGCAGTCACTGATGCGTGACGGGCAATGGCTGGCGGTCACTGATGGATGACAGGCAATTTCTGGCAGTCACTGATGGGTGACAGGCGATGGCTGGCGGTCGCTGATGGGTGACAGGCGATGGCTGGCGGTTACTATTGGGTGACAGGCGATGGCTGGCGGTCACTGATGGGTGACAGGTGATGGCTGATGGGTGACGGTTGGTGGTGGTTGATGGGTGACGGGTGATGTCTGGAGGTCACTGATGGGTGATGGGTGATGTCTAGCAGTCACTGATGGGTGACAGGTGATGGCTGATGGGTGACGGCTGGCTGTGGCTGATGGGTGACGAGTAACAGCTGGCAGTGGCTGATGGGTGACGGGTGATGGTTGGCGGTCACTGATGGGTGACGGTTGACAGCTGGTGGTCACTGGTGGGTGAGGGGTGACGGCTGACGGTCACTGATGGGTGACGGGGGATGGGTGACAGGTGCACCGCTGACGGTCACTATTGGCAGTCTCCTATGTGACAGGTTCACTTTATTGGGTGACTGTGGTGACTGTTGGGTGACAGATGACAGTGGGGGGGGGGGCAATCTGATCAGTGTGGTGTTGGTGCAGACACTACAGAACACAGATCGATAACTCACTGCTCCAGGCTCTTCTCTCCTCACACTGGAAACGGTGTGTGAGGAGAGAAGAGCTGGTAACAGTCGGTTACCACTCTGTGTTTACATTTAGTGATCGGCTGTGAAAGGTTCACAGCCGATCACATGGGTAAACAGCCAGCCAATGGCTGTTTACTGGCATCAGTGACGAGCTGTGTTCCCAGGGAACACGCCGCCACCGATGTGAACGAGCAGCGCTCTCCCGATCGCGCACATGCGCCTTTCACATAAAGGAAAGAAGGGAAAGGAGCCCAGGAAACCATTAATGAGTGCCCTGCAATCTGCTCATGGTGAGTGAGATGACCCCCCCACACACCATCCCATACCTCATTCCATCTCCCCCGGGACAGGGACCCCACCTCCCCTGGGAACGGGGACCCATTTTCAACTGGAGACAGGGACCCCTCTTTACCTGTGGACAGGGACTCCATCTCCCCTGGGAACGGGGACCCATTTTCACCTGGAGACAGGGACCCCCCTTTACCTGCGGACAGGGACCCCATCTCCCCTGGGGACAGGGACCCCTTCTCACTTGCGGACAGGGACCCCTTTTCACCTATGGAAAGAAACCCCATCTCGCCTGGGGACAGGGTCCCCTTATCACTTGGGGACAGGGATCCCATCTCACCTGGGGCCTGGGACCCCATCTCCCCTGGGGCCTGGGACCCCTTTTCCCCTGAGGACAGAGACCCCACGGACCTCTGTTCACTTGGGTACAAGGACTCCATCTCCCCTGGGGCCTGGGACCCCTTCTCCCCTGAGGACAGGGACCCCATCTCCCCTGGGGCCTGGGACCCCTTCTCCCCTGGGGCCTGGGACCCCCTTCTCCCCTGAGGACAAGGAACCCAGGGACCTCTTTTCACTTGGGTACAGGGACCCCTTTTCACCTGGGGACAGGGACCCCATCTGCCCTGGGGACAGGGACCCCATTTCCCCTGTGGACAGGAACCCCACTTCACCTACGGGCAGGGACCCCTCCTCTCGTGGGGGGGCAGGGGCCCATTCTCCCCTGGGGACCACTTCTCACCTGGGGACAGGAACCCTTCTCACACTTTACCCCAGAACTGCTCTTCATGCATATGACCCATTGTGTTTAACCACACTGCTTTTTAACATTTGGTAGTCATATCCCCAAAAAATCGAATGCCGCGTACACACGACTGGACTTTTCGAGGGACTAGGTCCAAAGGTCTTTCTGACGGACTTTTGGCAGAGTTCCGACGGACTTTCCGAATGAACGGACTTGGCCACACACAATCACACCAAAGTCCGACGGATTCGAACGTGATGACGTACGATCGGACTAGAATAAGGAAGTTCATAGCCAGTAGCCAATAGCAGCCCTAGCGTCAGTTTTTGTCCGTCGGACTAGCATACACACGAACGGATTTCTCGGTCCGGCGGAAAAATTTAAAACAAAGCAAAGGTCTGATGGAGCCCACACACGATCGAATTGTCAGATGGACTCGTTCCGTCAGACCTTTGCTGTCAAAAAGTCCGGTCGTGTGTACGCGGCATTAGAAGTATCTTTTTTTTAATCTCATAGAGGAAATGTGAGAAATAACATACATTATAAAATCATTACATAAACACATACACTGCATATATATATCATCGGAGGAAAATATGCTTATAAAATAGTTTACCATTTGCCAAAAAAAATAAAAATATGTCCCTGGATTTCATTTTAAAAATCTGGTCACCTGTATAAGGTGACCTGTACTGGCAGGAAATTTTTTTTTTACCGTACTATCCAAAGTTAACACAACAAGGGCAGAAGATTTAATAGATGGAAAGATGAAAAAATGACTGAAGGCCCGCTTTAAGGAAATGAAACCAGACTGTGTATGATTAAAGGAAGATTTATTAATAATGAAGCAAAACCCAACCAACACCAGCAAACAGAATACAAGGCAAAGTGGCAATATACAGGAACAGTAAACCAAGGGGCACAATACCTAACTATAATACCATATATATACAAAAAGGGGAGACATGGATAAGCAGGGCTTAAGGCAGGACCTGCCAGAAGTGGGGCCAGAAAGGGGGTCAGTACTGGGATCAGGAACAAGGAGAGCAGATATGAAGTAGCAGGGTACAGGATGCTGGTACTGGAACAGGATCACAGCAGGAACCAGGAGCAGCACATCAATAACCAGCAACATGGCACACAGTTAAAACACTGAGCTAGTGAAGGAAGTGAGGGGAGGGTTTATATACCTTCCCAGCAGCCAGCATCAGATGGAGATTTGCTGGCTCCTCTGAGACACCTGCTGGCGGACACTGGAACTACAAAATTAGATAGGGGGTGCCCAATTTTAGTCTTGACTTGGCTAGCAAAAAAAAAATACACCACTGCATGTAGCAATCAGCCCTCTGAACTTGACACATTTTAGCGAAAGGGAAAGCGTGCTAAAAGCTCCTGCACCCACGTGCACTGGTATCTTTGTCAGCACAAATGGGGTTCTCTTCTCTTCCTCCTTCCTTACAGAGAAGCTCCTGTATTCTTGTGGCCACCACTGCCGGCTTCTGAATACAGGAGCGTCGCACTGACAGGAAAGAAGAGGAGGAGAGAGAACACAGTCTGCAGATCCTCCCAGCTCTCTATTCCTCTCTTTGCCACTTCTAAAACTGGTGCTGACAGCAGAAGTGATGCCACTGTCACTACTCCGGTCAGCCTTGTAACCAAATTGAGCCCACCACATAGCGCCCCCATCTCCATAGTACACTGCTGTGCCTGGAGGAGCTGCTCCTTCTGCCCACCCTTTGTCCAGGTGTTCTGTTCAATAATGCAGAGCGTCAGATAATGTCTCCAACAATCTGTGCATGCCCAGTACAAAACCACACTCCAACTTATCTGCCGATCAGCTAGTGTGACTACAACACTGCACATGCGCAGATTGTCTGAGGCATTATCTGACGATCAGCAAAGTGTGGAGGCAATAGACAGAACAGGTTCTATTGGTTGGGTCAGGGTAATGCATACGGCAGGAAAGTGTTGTCTCCAGTTACCAGTGAAGAAATTCTATTGGTTGGGTGGGCGGGAATGCAGGCAGCAAGAAAGTGTTGTCCCCGGTTACCAGTAAAGAGGTTCTATTGGTTGGGTGGGCGGGAATGCAGGCGGCAGGAAAGTGTTGTCCCTGGTTACCAGTGAAGAGGTTCTAATGGTTGGGTGGGCAGGAATGCAGGCAGCAGGGAAGTGTTGTCTCCAGTTACCAGTGAAGAGGTTCTATTGGTTGGGTGGGCGGGAATGCAGGTGGCAGGGAATTTTTGTCCCCGGTTACCAGTGAAGAGGTTCTATTGGTTGAGTTGGCGGGAATGCAGGCGGCAAGGAAATGTTGTCCCCGGTTACCAGTGAAGAGGTTCTATTGGTTGGGTGGGAGGGAATACAGACGGCAGGGAATTTTTGTCCCCGGGTACCAGTGAAGAGGTTCTATTGGTTGGGTTGGCGGGAATGCAGGTGGCAGGGAAATGTTGTCCCCTGTTACCAGTGAAGAGGTTCTATTTGCTGGGTGGGTGGGAATGCAGGTGGAGCGGAAGTGTTGTCCCCGGTTACCAGTGAAGAGGTTCTATTAATGCAGGTGGCAGGGAATTTTTGTCCCCGGTTACCAGTGAAGAGGTTCTATTGGTTGAGTTGGCGGGAATGCAGGCGGCAAGGAAATGTTGTCCCCGGTTACCAGTGAAGAGGTTCTATTGGTTGGGTGGGAGGGAATACAGACGGCAGGGAATTTTTGTCCCCGGGTACCAGTGAAGAGGTTCTATTGGTTGGGTTGGCGGGAATGCAGGTGGCAGGGAAATGTTGTCCCCGGTTACCAGTGAAGAGGTTCTATTGGTTGGGTGGGCGGGAATGCAGGCGGCAGGAAAGTGTTGTCCCCGGTTACCAGTGAAGGGGTTCTATTGGTTGGGTGGGCGGGAATGCAGGCGGCAGGGAAATGTTGTCCCCGGTTACCAGTGAATAGGTTCTATTGGTTGGGTGGGCGGGAATGCAGGCGGCAGGGAAGTGTTGTCCCCGGGTACCAGTGAAGAGGTTCTATTGGTTGGGTGGGCGGGAATGCAGGCGACAGGGAAGTGTTGTCCCCGGTTACCAGTAAAGAGGTTCTATTGGTTGGGTGGGCGGGAATGCAGGCGGCAGGGAAGTGTTGTCCCCGGTTACCAGTGAAGAGGTTCTATTGGTTGGGTGGGCGGGAATGCAGGCGGCAGGGAAGTGTTGTCCCCAGTTACCAGTGAAGAGGTTCTATTGGTTATGTGGGCGGGAATGCAGGCGGCAGGGAAGTGTTGTCCCCGGTTACCAGTGAAGAGGTTCTATTGGTTGGGTGGGCGGGAATGCAGGCGGCAGGGAAGTGTTGTCCCCGGTTACCAGTGAAGAGGTTCTATTGGTTGGGTGGGCGGGAATGCAGGCGGCAGGGAAGTGTTGTCCCCGGTTACCAGTGAAGAGGTTCTATTGGTTGGGTGGGCGGGAATGCAGGCGGCAGGGAAGTGTTGTCCCTGGTTACCAGTGAAGAGGTTCTATTGGCTGGGTGGGCGGGAATGCAGGCTAGATTATAGATTAGTGATGATAATATCGATACACTGGAAAACCTGTTCTTGTTAATAGTGATAAATTATATTCATGATGATTATAGTGATGCACTGAAATACTTTTTTCTTTTTCTTATTATTAGTGATAGATTATAATAGCGATTGTAATAGTGATACTCTGCAATACCTGTTCCTATTATTAGTGACACATTTGATTAGTAATAATTATTATTCAGGATTTATATAGCACCAACAGTTTACGCAGTGCTTTACAATATAAAAGGGAGACAATACAGTTATAATACAATAAAATACAAGAGGATTAAGAGAGGCCCTGCTCAGAAGAGTTTAAAATCTATTGGGGTGGGGGCAGGTGGTAGAAAAGGTTGTAAATGTGGGGAATGAGCTAATAGAAGTGGTAAAAGATTAGTTAGAGACATGATAGGCTTTCCTGAAGAGATGAGTTTTCAGGGATCGTCTGAAGGTAGCAAGAGATAGCTGGACAGGTTGTGGTAGCGAGTTCCACAGGATGGGAGAGGCTCTAGAGAAATCCTGGACTAGTAATACATTGGAATTACTGTTCTGATTAATAGCGATAGATTATTATAGTGATACAGCAGAGCTGTAATTGTTAATAATAATGATACATTGGAATAGTGACAACTCATTCTAATCATAAATCATAGCAGAATAGTTTATAAGAATGATACATCACAATAGTGATATAGTGAAGAACAGATGGTTATGATAATGGCACACTGTAACAGAATGGTCTATAATGGTGATATATTAGAATAGTCATACTTGATGTGATACAATCAAGGCAAAGTAAAAGGTAGCACAAGGAAGGAAAGTATTAGACCACATTCACCTTTCATAGCATCTGCCTGTAGGGGACTTTTTACAGATGTATTGATTATATATGAACCTAGGTCCACCAATACCAGTAATGATGCCAGTCTTGGGGTAAATGTGTCACACCTCCTGATTCTCTCTACATATCTTTATACAACCTTCACCTAGATATAATGCAGCATGGATTGGTGCAGCGAAGGTGGCAGTGAAGGTGTGGAGGTGTTGAAATGGGATACCCAACTCATAAAATGAGATCTGACCGGCTTCGTAATTCAGATTTATTCTGACTTTGGCTACTAAGAAATTATGATCTAAAATGGTGGAGTTGTTTCCATATTTCACTGACAACTGATTTGATTTTCCCTCTAGGCACCAGGACAAGTAATTACTTCCAATTTCTGAACAGTTTTGTGTCCTGTCTATACTGGGGTAACAAAACCCGACTCTCCAGTGTGATGATCCCCTAATATCCACATCCCAGTAATGTCTCCCTGAGGAGAAACTCTCACTGCTCATCACCTGTTTTATCATTCCTGCAAATCGATTTCTTGTTAAAGAACGATTTATGTTTCTGGCTACCGTGCGTGCCGTCTTCCTGTCATCTAAAATATATATATTATTATGAGCTGTTTCTTCATCCAGTGTTATATCTGCAGGTTTTGATAGAATTATCCATCTATTTACCCCTGTTATTATATCAGATAATCCTGTATGTAATGTGTGTGAGATTCCGGTCACATCCAGTTCCCCCCCACCATGAAGGAGTTTATCACGTCTCTCTTTATCCTCCTCATCTCCATCCTCAGTATCACACAAGTCAGTGTCTGATTCCTGTAGGAAAGCCAATGGATCCGTCATGTTACATATCTCCTCGATGTGACGCATCTTCCTGGACAGCTCGTCCTTCTTTATCTCCAGGTCCTGGATTAAATCCGAGGCTGGGAATGAGACTTTCTCTGCCTTCCTAGTTATCTCTTTAAGAACTCTCCTCTCCAGGATGTCCAGTTGTCTCCTGATGTCTCGAAATATGGTGGCAACTCTCTTGGTTACACCGTGTGCACTGTCTTTTACTTTTCTCTTGTACTTCTGCAGACTCTTGATGCTTTCCTCCATCTCTTCTCTCTTTTTCACCAACTTCTGCAGAGCATTGGTCAGGTTCCCCTTCCTCTTCTCAGAAGCCTCCTCCAGTGCCTCCACCTGGTGTTCCTGATGGTCTCCATGCAGCCTGCAGGACCCACAGAGACAGACCGAGTCCTCAGTGCAGTAATACTCCAGAATCTTCTCATGGACGGAGCATTTCCTGTTCTTCTGGGGAGTGGTGAGGTCAGATAGGACATGTTGGGATGACTTGCTGTGGACTCTCAGATGGTCATCACACAGAGAAGCTTCACACAGCAGACAAGATTTAACAGCAGGTACAGGAGAGTGAATACATTGGGTACAGAAGATCTGGCTCTCCTCCTCCTCCTCCTCTGGCTCGGTAGATTGTAAACTCTCCATTATGTTGCGCAGTGTTATGTTCCTGATAAGTTCAGGTCGCTCCCGGGACTCAGCTCTGCATTCAGGACAGCAATAAACTCCAGACCCCTCCTGTGTATCCAGAACACCTTCTATACAGTCCCGGCAGAAGTTGTGTCCACATCTCAGTGTCACGGGATTGATATAAATGTTCAGACAGATTGAACAGTCCAGCTCCTTCCTCGCATCGGAGAATGCCATCGCTGACTGCAGGAGAGAGAAACGAAACTAAGAGAGGGAGGGAGTCGGAGGGAGGGAGTTGGAGGGAGGGAGTCGGAGGGAGGGAGTTGGAGGGAGGTGGTCGGAGGGAGGTGGTCGGAGGGAGGGAGTTGGAGGGAGGGAGTCGGAGGGAGGGAGTTGGAGGGATAGGGTCAGAGGAGGATTTACTGATATCTCTGTGTGCAGGAATATATCGTTTTGTAATAAATCCATATCCTAGCTAATGACTCTACAGATTTATTATGATCTGATAGTTCCATCCCATCTACATTAGGACTACATTTTTATTATATGTTAGCTCCATTCTAGCTTATAAGTCTACAGTTATATTGGTGTTGAGGTTGAGCGATTGATCATAAAAACTGGAAGCTACAAACTTTAATTTGAACCCTACTGAAGTGAGCAGGGGCATGGATGGGGGAATTTTGAAAATCAATTCCGGCCATTTACAAAGATAATAGCCAAGGGATTGTCAAACATAGGGCATGGGGTGCATGGCGTTACCAAGGAGGACATATATATCAGGGGGCATTACTAGGTCTACAAAAGGTCTGGGGCTAGAGCCCATAGAAGCAACGTAAAGAAAGTCATACGCTTGGGCAGGCATACACATGTATATAATATACATATATGTATACCGTATATAAAGTATAACCCTTTCATGCCTAAGCTTATTTCTGAAATTTATTTCTTACAAGTTAAAATCCGTATTTTTTGCTAGAAAATTACTTAACCACTTAAGGACCGCCTCACGCCGAAGTACGTCGGCAGAATGGCACGGCTGGGCACAATCACGTACCGGTACTTGATTCTTTAAGTGCCTAGCCGTGGATCGAGAGTGCGCCCCAACCCGCTCCTGTGCTCCGTGACCGTGGCCACGGGACCAGCGGACCCGATCGCCGCTGGAATCCCGCGATCGGGTCACAAGGCTGAAGAACGAGGAGAGGTCTGTGTAAACAAACCTCTCCCCGTGCTTCCCTGTGTGGCTGTCACCGATCGTCTGTTCCCTTTTATAGGGAAGGACGATCAGCGATGTCACAAGCCAGGCCACGCCCCCCTACAATAAAAAAAACACATCACGTCATACATAACCCCTACACTGCCCCCTAGTGGTTAACTCCTTCACTGCCAGTGTCATTTACACAGGAATCCCTGCATTTAAATAGCACTGATTGCTGTATAAATGACAATGGTCCCAAAAATGTGTCAAAAATGTCCGATGTGTCCGCCATAATGTCGCAGTCACAATAAAAATCGCTGATCGCCGTCATTACTAGTAAACAAAACAATATTAATAAAAATGCTATAAAACTATCCCCTATATTGTAAACGCTATAACTTTTGCGCAAACCAATCAATAATCGCTAATTGCGATTTTTTTTACCAAAAATATGTAGAAGAATACATATCGGCCTAAACTGAGGAAAATTTTTTTTTTTATATATATTTTTGGGGGATATTTATTACAGAAAAAAGTAAAAAATATTGAATTTTTTTCAAAATTGTTGCTCTATTTTTGTTTATAGCGCAAAAAGCAGAGGTTATCAAATACCACCAAAAGAAAGCTCTATTTGTGGGGAAAAAAGGACGCCAATTTTGTTTGGGAGCCACGTCGCACGACCACGCAATTGTCAGTTAAATTGACGCAGTGCCGAATTGGAAAAGGGGGCCTGGTCCTTTGGCTGCAAATTGGTCCGGGGCTTAAGTGGTTAAAGAATAAAATGACGATCGTTGCAATATTTTATGTCACACAGTATTAATGCAATTTTTTTGGAAAAAAGACACTTTCATGAATAAAAAAAAAACCTAACAGTAAAGTTAGACCAATTTTTTTGTATAATGTGAAAGATGATGTTACGCCAAGTAAATAGATACCTAACATGTAACGCTTTGAAATTGCGCAAACTCACGAAATGGCGACAAACTACGGTACCTAAAATCTCCATAGGCAATGCTTTAAGCAACGGTTACCAGTTTAGATTTATTGCTAGAATTATTGCTCTCACTCTAAGCCCTTGTACACACGGTCGGACATTCCGATGGACAATTTCCGATCGGACCGTGTTGTTGGATAATCCGACAGTGTGTGGGCTCCATCGGACTGTTTCCGTCGAAGTATCCGACGGACCAAGTTTTCCAGCTGGGCTATAAAATTTTCCGACAACATGATTCGATCGGACTTTGTCCGATCATGTGTAGAGAATTCCGATCGGACAAAGTGCCACACATGCTCAGATCAAATTCCTAGACCAAAGCTATTGGCTACTAGCCTGAACGTAGTCCCATCCTAACGAAATAACGTCATCACGTTAAGTACGATCGGATTTTCTGACAACTTTGTCTGACTGTGTGTATGCAACAGTTTCGGACAAAATCCGTCAGACAAAATCCGACGGATTTGGTTGTCGGAATGTCCGACCGTGTATACAAGGGCTAACGATCATGGTGATATCGCACATGTGTGATTTGAATACCGTTTACATGTGGGGGCGACTTACGCATGCGGTTTCTTTGCTGCGCAAGCTCGTGGGGAAGGGGGGGCGCTTTAAAAAAAAATTATTTCCTATTTTTTTTTTTTTACATTGTCACTTTAACCACTTCAGCCCCGGTAGATTTTACCCCCTTCCTGACCAGAGCACTTTTTGCGATTCGGCCCCGCGCCGCTTTAACTGACAATTGCGTGGCTGTGCGACGCTGCACCCAAACAAAATTGACAAAAATTTCAAGCGCCCCGTCCCTCTGTGCTCACGTGAAGGCATATGTAAGTCACGCCCACATATGTAAACAGTGATCTCCCATTTTTTCAAGATGGGACCGAGGGACACCTATTAGCAAATGTATGTAGGCATAGGACACACCCCCTGCCACTCCCTCTTAAAGGAGAATTATACAACAACAACAAAATAGATTAGTTAACCACTACAGATCCGCGCTATTGCCAAATGACGGCATTAGCGCGGACCTACATTTCCGGGACGACGTCTATTGATACGAGCGGCCTGCGCGCCCCCTGAGGGGCGCGCGCGGCGCGCTCTGTGATCGGCGAGTCCGTGAGACTCGCCTGATCACCGATCCGTGCAAGGGGTCGATCCCGACCCCTTATCACGTGATCAGCTGTCAGCCAATGACAGCTGATCATGTGATAGAACGGAGCCGGTAATCGGCTATTATTCCTCCTCGCGCTGACAGCGCGAGGAGAGAAAAAAAAATCATCAGTCCCGATCATCAGTCCCGATCACGGCCAGCAATACAGCTGACCACCTGCCCCCTGCCAGTGCCCACCTGCCCACCGCCGTGCCATCCTGAATAAAAGTAAGTGCCCCCCATCAGTGCCCCCCATCAGTGCCCATAGTGCCCACAGTGCCACCTACAGTGCCACCCACAATGCCACCCACAGTGCCATCCAGCAGTGCCACCAACAGTGCCACCCACAGTGCCCACAATCTGCCTCAAAGGTGCTGCGACCCAGTGCCGCCCATCAGTGCCCAGCAGTGCCCAGCAGTGCCGCCCATCAGTGCCCAGCAGTGCCGCCCATCAGTGCCCAGCAGTGCCACCTATCAGAGCCACCTATCAGTGCCACCTATCAGTGCCCATCAGTCCCATCTATCAGTGGTACCTATCAGTGCCCATCCGTGCCACCCATCCGTGCCACTTATCCGTGCCACCCATCCATGCCATCTTATCTGTGCCCATCTTTGCCCATCAGTGCCGCCTTATCTGTGCCCATCGGTGCCGCCTTATCTGTGCCTATTAGTGCCGCCTTAACTATGCCTATCAGTGCCCACCAGTGCAGCCTATCAGTGCCCACCAATGCAGCCCATCAGTGCCCACCAATGCAGCCCATCAGTGCCCACCAATGCAGCCATCAGTGCCGCCTAATCAGCGCACTTCAATGAAGGAGAAAAATGACCCGTTTGCAAAATTTTATAACAAATTATTAAAACATGATTTATTTATTTTTATTTTTTTTGCATTATTTTTTGTTTGTTTAGCAAAAAATAAAACTCCGAGCTGTAACTAAATACCACCAAAAGAAAGCTCTATTTGTGGGAAAAAAAATGATAAAAATTTCATTTGGGTACAGTGTTGTATGCCCGCGCAATTGTCATTCAAAGTGCATCAGCGCTGAAAGCTGAAAATTGGTCTGGGACTGAGGGGGGTTTAAGTGCCCAGTAAGCAAGTGGTTAAACCTAGTTTTTTGTTTGTTTTTTTTTACCACTACCATTCCTTTTATATTGGCTTTTTAAATTTACAATTGCAACAATTTAGAATTTGGATGAAAGGTTTAGCACTGGGAAACACCAGCTTTATAGATCAGACCAAAATGAGGGACAGGTGAGGAGGAATGAGGGACAGAAGGGACATTGCTCCAAATCAGGGACAGTCCCTCAAAATCAGGGACAGTTGCGAGGTATGCATGTGAGGTATCGCCACGATTATTGGAGAAAGAGCAATTATTCTAGCACTGAATGAATGAATGAATGAAATACTTGTATAGCGCACAATGCGAACTGAATCGCCTCTAGCACTAGACCTCCTCTGTACAGTTACTGAGTCACAGAATCATTTGAGTCTCCAGAACAATTACTGAGCCAGAATCATATGAGTCTCCAGAACAGTTACTGAGTCACAGAATCATATGAGTCTTTAAAACAGTTACTGAATCAGAATCATATGAGTCTCCAGAACAGTTACTGAGTCACAGAATCATATGAGTCTTTAAAACAGTTACTGAATCAGAATCATATGAGTCTTCAGAAAAGTTACTGAGTCAAAGAATCATATGAGTCTTCAGAACAGGAGCTGAGTCACAGAATCATATGAGTTTCCAGAACAATTACTGAGCCAGAATCATATGAGTCTCCAGAACAGTTACTAAGTCACAGAATCATATGAGTCTTCAGAACAGGAGCTGAGTCAAAGAATCATATGAGTTTTCAGAACAATTACTGAGCCAGAATTATATGAGTCTCCAGAACAGTTACTGAGTCACAGAATCATATGAGTCTTCAGAACAGGAGCTAAGTCAAAGAATCATATGAGTCTCCAGAACAGTTACTGAGTCACAGAATCAAATGAGTCTCCAGAAGAGTTACTGAGTCACAGAATCAAATGAGTCTCCAGAAGAGTTACTGAGTCAGAATCATATGAGTCTCCAGAACACTTACTAAGTCAAAGACTCGTATCAGTCTCCAGAACAATTACCGAGTGACAGAATCATATGAGTCTTCAGAACAGTTACTGAGTCAAAGAATCATATGAGTCTCTAGAACAATTACTGAGTCAGAATCATATGAGTCTCCAGAACAGTTACTGAGTCAGAACCATATGAGTCTCCAGAACACTTACTAAGTCAAAGAATCATATGAGTCTCCAGAACAGTTACTGAATCACAGAATCATATGAGTCTCCAGAACAATTACTGAGTCAGAATCGTATGAGTCTCCAGAACAGTTACTGAGTCAGAATCATATGAGTCTCCAGAACACTTACTAAGTCAAAGAATCATATGAGTCTCCAGAACAGTTACTGAATCACAGAATCATATGAGTCTCCAGAACAATTACTGAGTCAGAATCGTATGAGTCTCCAGTACAGTTACTGAGTCAGAATCATATGAGTCTCCAGAAGAGTTACTGGGTCAAAGAATCATATGAGTCTCCAGAACAATTACTGAGTCATAATCATATGAGTCTCCAAAACATTTACTAAGTCAAAGAATCATCTGAGTCTCCAGAATGGATACTGAGTCAAAGAATCATATGAGTCTTCAGAACAGGAGCTGAGTCAAAGAATCATATGAGTCTCCAGAACAGTTACTGAGTCACAGAATCAAATGAGTCTCCAGAAGAGTTACTGAGTCACAGAATGAAATGAGTCTCCAGAAGAGTTACTGAGTCAGAATCATATGAGTCTCCAGAACACTTACTAAGTCAAAGACTCATATCAGTCTCCAGAACAATTACAGAGTGACAGAATCATATGAGTCTTCAGAACAGGAGCTGAGTCAAAGAATCATATGAGTCTCTAGAACAATTACTGAGTCAGAATCATATGAGTCTCCAGAACACTTACTAAGTCAAAGAATCATATGAGTCTCCAGAACAGTTACTGAGTCACAGAATCATATGAGTCTCCAGAACAATTACTGAGTCAGAATCGTATGAGTCTCCAGAACAGTTACTGAGTCAGAATCATATGAGTCTCCAGAAGAGTTACTGGGTCAAAGAATCATATGAGTCTCCAGAACAATTACTGAGTCATAATCATATGAGTCTCCAAAAAATTTACTAAGTCAAAGAATCATCTGAGTCTCCAGAACGGTTACTGAGTCAAAGAATCGTATGAGTCTCCAGAACGGTTATTGAGTCAAAGAATCGTATGATTGGCTTTCCAGAACCGATCATGACAGTTCAGCCGATATTATCCGATCGGACATGCGCAAATTTTTTTTTCGTACAATGCCAGATCGTACAAATTTTGTTTTAATCAGTACAGTTGTCGATTGAAAATACAATACAAATACACAACAAGACCTGACATCAAATTTTTATTCTGTCGTATGAGAATTTTAGTGACTTTAGTAAACTCTTCAGGTTCGATCTGAGATTAACATGCAAAAAAAAAAATTGAAGAAATTTCCCGATTTTTTTTTTTTTTAATTTTCACATTCATATAGTTTCTGAAGCACAAAATAAAAAGAGGGGGAGGGAGAGCAAATGAGGGTGAGAGATTTGGGAGACGGAAGGAAGGGTGGAGGAGGGTGGGGGATGGGTCAGGCAGAGTGTCCATGGAGGAGATAGCTGCTGTTCCCACCCTCTACTACACATACATAGGGAATTGGGGTGAGGGGGAGGGGCGGGAGCCACTGATGTCCAGTTCGGCCTGATTCACACTTATAGCATTTTTAGTGCTTTTTGCATTTTGCAGATTCGCACTACAGAATGAGTTCCATAGGAAACCATGTTATATGGACCGCAGTGCAAATCTACAAAATGCAAAAAGCACTAATAATGCCATAGGTGTGAATCAGGCTTTCGTGAATGAATCATTTTTTTTTTTTATTGTAAGGATCAAGGTATGTGGAAACAAAATGGTTGACAGTATGTTTTACTAAATACTTGTCTGTCTTTATCCTTCTCAGTAAAATAAGGACTCATCATCTTTAGTCACGTACGCATAAGAAGAGGCCACATCAGCCCTAAAAAGCAGTCTACGCCCAGAAGATTGTCTTATCAGCTGATAACACCTGGAGAATTGCCTTTTCTTTGCAAATTGTTGTTTTTTTACATTGCTGATGCTTGCCTTTTTCTGTCTATAAAAGAGATGTAATAAAGAGCCTCAGAGTCAGAGTTAAGTACGGACTTCTGAGCAGAAATACTGAGTACCTCCGTGTCTCTTTGCTTAGATAAGAACTCTAACTAACAATTGGGAAACGGTAACATAACCTGACAAATAGGTGACTTGTTGAGGTCACACCTAACATTCTGGCGCCCGAATAGGGACCCGCAGAAAGAAACTACAAAGAGGCGAACGAACATAAGGACGGAACGAAGTGGTCGGGCACATCAGGAACCACAGACAAAAACCTGCGCAGGTAAGAAAAGCTTTATTTTCTTATAAACTCTGTGCTTCTTAGATTTGTGCCCACCTGATCTGTCTGAATTGTTCTTCAGGTAAAAACCAACCTCTGTAGTAAGCGGGTCTTGAACTTAATATTTTGACTTATGTTACCGTTGTTTCTTGTCTGTCTACTTGTCATCTGTCTGTTGTGAATGAAATAAGCCCTGTTTGTATGGTGTGAATTGAAACATATATCATCCCAATGGGTAACGGAATGCGCCCTTAACTCGTAAGAGTACTTTGGGGGTCCGACACTTAAGTTTGATATACGCTTTTTGATTCATGAGCCTAAAAACGGGTTGAAAGTATAAGTCCTGACTGCCTCGATAAAGCAGGAATAAGAAACGAATGCTGAGAGATTCCATGGTAATGGGAAGGGAATAAGGTCTCCACAAAGTCCCGGAGATCTAGTCATATGTGTTTGGCCACCTATAAGTGATGATTGTGATTGTCGTGTCTGCTGTATTAGTAGTCGCATACATTGTCTGGTTGGGGTATAAAGTAGTTCGGTTTCAAAGTAAATACCCCGGACAAAGTTTTAATTTTTTGGCACCCTAGGAGGAGAAGGCAACGAGACACTTAATTAGTGATCCAAACGCCACCTAGGCAAGACTGTCAAAATGGGCCAGACACAGGGTAAACCCCAGGAGGAATCTCAGAAATGTTATAGTGTTAAAGACATAATTACAATGTTGTATGGGAAGGATAAGGCACAAGGCACAAATAGGATTCTCAAGAAATTGGGGATGGATGGAGAAAATGGATTAAGTGTAGAAGGTTGGGAAGAAATAAAGAAAGACAGACAGGGAGAGATATTGAAAAACGGATGGGTATCACAAATACAATGTCTAATTAAGGTATCCAACAGGGCTAAAGAGGAGGGATGGGAGTATTGTCAGGAAAAGGGTGGATGGGATATGAAGGTCCGACACAAAAGTCTTCCTTCTGCTCCCGGCGATAGGGTAAATACGGGAGATACTCCACCTCCTTATAACACCACCACACCAGGTAATGAAAGACCAAAACTTTATCCTTCCTTAAGAGGAAGAGGGTGGGTATGCCGAGTATGCGGTACCCAGAACCCAGACTGGGCACAGGAATGTGTGCATTGCGGCGCTCAAAGACCAGAGCCCGTAGCTCCAGTCCATAGTCGGACTAGGGTAATACAAGTGAATAATCCAAATTTCGGGCAGGAAGGAGAACCGCCTACGGTGACTCGACAAGTTGTCTTGAGGGCATGGGCACCTTGGACAGCTAACACTCTTATGGCACTGGTACAGAATGCTCCTGATCCCGTAGCAAAACCCGCCGCCTTCTGCAGATTTGTGACACAGTTGCTGGACACACATGAAGCAGCTTGGCAAGATGGGGAAGATATATGTAGACATAAAATGACACTGACAATGTTTAATCAATTCATGACTAAACTTACCCCACTTAGACCGAATGGGGATCCTACCACGGACCCGCCAGGAGTACATCCTCGTCATATAGATTCTAGACCCCTGTTTATTGCTCAGTTACGAGAATTTTGCCAAGAGAAACAGCGGGAAAGGGGCTCAACGGCGCCCATAAAACAAGCCCCAGGTCAGACTGTTACCGAATTTTACCTTAATATGGAAAGCATGATGGCTGACGAAGGGCTAGATTTAGCTCTACCCATCACCATTAGGGCTTTCAATCGACAGTTTATGGAAGGATTAGTACCACAAATAGGTGACAAACTAAAGACGTGTACTCCTGAATGGAGAGCCTTACAGGACAGAGGAGCGCTGTTGCAGAAAGCACAAGGTATCGAAGCTGATCTAACAGAAACTAAACCTAGGAGGACACCGGGAGTTAACACTGTTGCCCGGGTTAGGGAAGGAGGGAACTCCTCCCGTAGACCTCTTACCTGCTATTACTGCGACAAGGTAGGACATATAAAAAGAAATTGTAGAAAAAGGATAAAAGACGAACAGGAAGGAAGCACGGACAGAGACGAGAGGGACAACAGACAGAGGAGTGGCAACGATAGGGACGATACGGCATGACTTGCCCCGGTCCTAGCTGAATCAGAGAACAAAATGCTCCACATGTTGATGAAGGTGGAAGGTAAACATATTCCTTGTTTGGTTGACACGGGAGCGTCACGCAGTCTGTTGTCTGATTCAGTAGTCCCTCCACACATGACGTCCCGTGACACCATACCCATAAGTGGTTACGACGGACTCCTGACTGATGCCCCGCTGACTAAACCTTTAAAAGTAAAGATAGGAAATCACATGTTTTTGTCACGCTTTTTACCTTACAGCAGCAGGCACACCTGTTAAACATGGTGAAGGAATCAAAAGAGTCCTGAACAATCTTCAAAAGGTTAAAAGAGTAGCCATCATGAAGATAGCGGCACACACGAGCGCAAAAACAACTGAGGCAAAAGGAAACGCATTTGCAGATTTAACTGCAAAGAAGGCAGCTCTAGGGGAAGTAAGCCCTGAGACCTTAGCCACGGTACAGGTGAGTATGCCCGAAACCACATGGCAGCAGCTAATCGAACTACAGGAACAAGCAGGGGCTATTGAGAAGGACCGTTGGGTTAAGGAGGGAGCTGCACCAGGCCTTGACAATGTATGGAGAGAAGGAGACAAAATATGTCTACCCGCTTCTCTATACCCCGCAATGGCAGCGGCTGTCCACTTACCCACTCATGTCAGCTCCAATTCTATGTATAGGATTGTAAGCCAAGGATGGCTAGCCCCTGGATTCAGTAGTACTGCAAGGAACTACTGTGCTGCATGCCAAATCTGTCTGATTAATAACCCAGGACAGAGAGTGAAAACCCCACGTAAACATCAGGTCCGGGCCCAATATCCCTTTCAGAGACTGCAGATTGACTACATACAAATGCCTAAGAGCGGCCCCTTTGAATTTGTTCTCGTGTGCATCTGCCTATTTTCAGGCTGGCCCGAAAGTTATCCTGTAAAATCAGCTACGGCAAAAGCCACCGCCAAGAAACTGATTACTGAGCTGATACCTAGGTTTGGTCTCCCAGAAACAATAGAATCAGATAGGGGGACACATTTCACTGGAGAAATAATGCAAAATGTGATGGCAATGTTAGGGGTTCAACAAAGTTTTCATACTCCTTACCACCCACAGAGTTCAGGATCAGTAGAAAGAGTAAATGGTACAATCAAGCTGAAAATACAAAAGGCCATGCAGGAGTTGAACAAACCATGGCCTGAGTGCCTACCCTTAGCTTTGTTCTCTATTAGGTACACCCCAACAGGAAAAACCGGGTTATCCCCATATGAAATACTGTTTGGAAGTGCACCTAGATTAGGTTTATATTTTCCTCAAAGTATGCAATTGCAATGTGATAGTTTAACTACGTATGTAATACAGTTACAACAGCGTCTGACTAAAATCCACAAGAGTGTGTATTCTTCTCTTCCAGACCCTAATTCTGTCACAGGTACTCACGACTTACAACCGGGAGACTATGTGTATGTAAAGAAGCATACCAGGAAGACACTGGAACCAAGGTTTGAAGGTCCTTTCCAGGTGCTATTGATTACAGCAACCTCAGTGAAATTGGAAGGGAAACCTACCTGGATCCACGCTTCTCACTGTAAAAAGGAGCCAGTTGGCAAATGACAACATGTATCTTTTTATTGTTTCAGTAATCCTGGCTAATAGTTTGGTTACCTCACAGAATAAAATACACAAGGATGAAGGATTTTCTAAAAAAATGTTATTACTGAAGTTTAAATATGCTTATGCCCAGAAGTCAGGATATGAGAAATGTTGGATTTGTAGCAAATTACACCCCAGCACAGCAAGTATACCACTGATGGCAGTTCCTATAAACTATACTGATCTTGCTAACAGTAGCATTAACATAATTAGAACAAATACCAGCGAGACAGTAATGTTTAAGTCAAATGGCCTCGCCTTTTCCCCTGATTGGTGTTTCAACCTAGGGAGCACAACGGGAGGAAATGGAGAATGCCAAGACAGCAAATTTAACTTGTCCATTTTCATACCAGAAGCTACTCCTGGGAAAAACACGGTCTTCTACCCTAGTATAACCCACACACACCAATCGTTAGCTGAGTTCCTCGGTAATATTTCAGACAACAACACCAGGTGGTTAGTGAGTAACCTATCTCTTTATGGATACACCTCCCTTTATAGAAATAATATCGGTAGTAGATCAGTAGCACTGGGAAATAATATATATATCTGTTGTGAGGATAAATGTTATACTTGGATACCTAGAAGAGCTCAGGGATGGTGCTACCTCGTAAGTTTAGTACCAGTAATGGGAGTAGTAGGTGATGAACAAGGTGATCACCTATTACAAGCTAGCATGCACCCTAGGTATCCCCTCAGGTATCGTAGTAAAAGAGAAATATTCCTGAAGAAGGACATGGCATGGGCTTGGTTCCCGTCCTGGACAGGATGGGGTATAGACTTAATGAAACGACTAAATAACTATACAGGAATTATTAATGATGTTTTGGAGAAAAACTCTGATGACATTACTAAGTTAAATCTGGAGACCAGAGCCATCAGACAACAATTAGAATTACATGAATTAGCAATTGAAAGTATGAGTGCAGCACTGACAGGACTCTGTGAAACTACTGAGGACTATGAGTGCTGTACTTGGATACATAACACCAGCATTGAGGTACCTGACTATTATGACATCATTGCACAACACCGTACGGAAGTAAAGAATTTACAAGAGAAGGCCCGAAATATTGGTCGCGACTGGGATCCGTTTGGTGGAACTTTTAGTTTCTCAGGGTTATTCTCTTGGGTTAAGAAGGCAGCAATGACAATTATAGTGGTGCTCTTATTCGTATTTCTCTTTTATGCATGCTTTAAACTGCTCATGTGCTTTTGCAAGAAAGCCAAGGTAAATGCTGCGGAAAAGATGGAACTTTTGTGAAGATAGGTGGATTTAGATCCTTGACATCACCCATCTTGCAGAAAAGCCCCTCTTCCTGAATTTTAGATGTTGGTACTGTCCAGGGGGATGGGTGTATACCCCTCTGACAACTCGCGGTCAGGGAGAGTACTCTGGATATAGGCCGACTAGAACTTGTTCAGGTGGACCCAGGGCAAGAGGGAGGGGTGATGTCAAAGGGGGAAATGTAAGGATCAAGGTATGTGGAAACAAAATGGTTGACAGTATGTTTTACTAAATACTTGTCTGTCTTTATCCTTCTCAGTAAAATAAGGACTCATCATCTTTAGTCACGTACGCATAAGAAGAGGCCACATCAGCCCTAAAAAGCAGTCTACGCCCAGAAGATTGTCTTATCAGCTGATAACACCTGGAGAATTGCCTTTTCTTTGCAAATTGTTGTTTTTTTACATTGCTGATGCTTGCCTTTTTCTGTCTATAAAAGAGATGTAATAAAGAGCCTCAGAGTCAGAGTTAAGTACGGACTTCTGAGCAGAAATACTGAGTACCTCCGTGTCTCTTTGCTTAGATAAGAACTCTAACTAACAATTGGGAAACGGTAACATAACCTGACAAATAGGTGACTTGTTGAGGTCACACCTAACATTATCGATTCTTTTCAGTGAACTGGATGAATCGATACATCTGACTGAACTCCGCCCCCTCCCTGCAACCAATCAGCTTTCTCACAGCACACTGACAATCCACAACTGGATAAAAAATGACAACAGAGTCCAGAGTACACTGAGTCATAGAATCATAGAGTTCAGGCATGTACTGGTCATTGGGACCACCGGGAGTTTCCCGATGGCTCAGTGGGCCATTTTTTGTGCAGAGTTTAGTGGCAGCGGGAGCGTGGCAGCAAACATCGGCGGGGATTCAGGGAAGGTGGCCAGAGAGGCAGTTAGATGTGAGAGCCGAGGAGGGAGAAGAGCTCCACCCCCTCCCTGAGCACCGAAGAGGTGAACAGGTGTGGCCACGGCCACCCCCGGCACTCCCAGAACCTCGATTCCTCCCCCTCCTTTCTGCTCCAAGAACCCTTGTGGTCCGCATGACAAGCTGACTGGGGGACTGGAGGAAGAGAGCATGCGGGAGGTGGAGGCTGCCAAGGAGCCGCTGGAAGGAGAAGAACAGCAAGAGCATCCCTGGATCAAGAAGCAGACTCGGCCATCGGGTACCCGGCATTCTACACATACATGCTCGCATACTGAGACTGCGGGGGGAGGGGGGAGCAGAGGAGGGACTGCAGATAGGGACACTGCTATGTGGTCTGTCTCAGCCCCCCTCTCTCAGCCCCCCTCTGTCTCTCTGATCCCCCTCTGTCTCTCAGCCCCCCTCTGTCTCTATGACCCCCCTCTGTCTCTCTGACCCCTGCCTCAGCTCCCCTCTGTCTTTCAGACCACCCTTCTCTGACCCCCCTCCTGTCTCTCAGCTCCCCCGTCTCTGAGCGCCCCCCCTGCTGTCTCTCAGCCCCCCTCCTCTGTCTCTCAGCCCTCCTCCCCTCCTCTATCTCTTACACTCACCCACCCCCTCTTTCTTGCACTCACCCCCCTCTCTCTTGCACTCACCCACCCCCTTCTCTTGCACTCACCCATCCCCCCTCTCTTGCACTCATAAACCCCCCTTCTCTTGCACTCACCCGCCCCCCCTCTCTTGCACTCACCCACCCCCCTTCTCTTGCACTCACCCGCCCCCTCTCTCTTGCACTCACCTGCCCCCCCCTCTCTTGCACTCATCCACCCCCTCTCTTGCACTCATCCACCCCCCCTCTTGCACTCATTCACCCCCCTCCCTTGCACTCATCCACCCCCCTCTCTTGCACTCACCCACCCCCCTCTCTTGCACTCATCCACCCCCCTCTCTTGCACTCATCCACCTCCATTCTCTTGCACTCACCCCCTCTCTCTTCCACTCACTCCCTCTCTCTTGCACTCACCCCCTCTCTGTTACACTCACCCCATCACCCCTTTTCCCTCAACCCCCCACCCTCTCACCCCTTTTCCCTCAGCCCCCCCTCACCCCTTTTGCCTCAATGCCCCCTCTCTCTCACTCCCACCTCTCTCTCACCCTCTCATGATATACAATAATGGATGTGGGGGCCTTTTGGTGGGCGTTATTTTTAAAGGGGGGGTGGGCAGGCAGATTTTTATTGAATTAAAGTGGGCCGGTCTGGATGAAGTCCAGGGCCAAATGTTTGTCCCAGTCCAGCCCTGTATGAGTTTCAGCTAGAACACTGCACATTGAAAGAATCAAAGAATCATATGAGTCTCCAGAACAGTTACTGAGTCAAAGAATTATATGAATAGTTAAAGGGAGTGCTCTAAAATTCCCGGCTGAAAGTATTAACTTTACCTACAGTTGCACCCAAAACATTCTATAGAGCCTTTTATTTATAAAAAAACTTGGTATGTTTTTTTTTTATATATTGTTAAATTGAATAAAATCCAATTTGTACTTATTACTTGCTTTCCAAGCATCTGTATGGTACCAATAAAGTCCACTATGGCCTCAATACAAAACATTTCCTTTAGGGCCGGTTCACACTGCAGGCGAGGCGAGGCGACTCCGACTTGCCTCGCCGCGACCTGCAGCGGCCTCGGCGGCGACTTGCAAATGACTTCTGTATAGAAGTCAATGCAAGTCGCCCCGAGGTCGCCCGAAAGTAGTACAGGAACCTTTTTTCTGAGTCGGAGCGACTCGAGTCGCTCCTCTCAGAACGGTTCCATTGTACAGAACGGGGGCGACTTGCGGGAGCGAGGCGAGGCGAGTCGTGTCGCCTCGCATCGCCCGCTGTGTGAACCGGCCCTAAAGAATCATATGAGTCTCCAGAACAGTCACTGAGTTCTTATCAGTATCCAGAATCCCCCTTTAACAAGAGCGCCCCCAGATCCTGTCCTCCTCCCCCATGTGAATAAGTACAGGGTACATTGTACCCCTACCCATTCAAAAGTAGTGTAGTGTGACAAAAGACAATACACAATAGACAGTTTTTGACAAGTCCTTTATTAGAAATGTCTTCTTCTTCCCCGCTTCTTCCCCCTCTGGTCTCCTTCTCCTGCTTCTTCCTCCAGTCTTCTCATGCTTCTTCCTGCGGTCTACTTCCTCCTGTCTTCTTTGTCCAGTGTTCTTCTTCCTCTGCCGCCACTCCCACCGATGACCCTCCTCCAATGCTGCATCCCGCTGATCTGTCCGCACCGATGTCAAGCATTTCTTGATCGATGATCGGTCACGGACCCATCATGCCCCGGGCGGTGATGTCACAAGGGGGCAGGGCTCCAGATGACGTCATTCGATGGCCCACCCCTTAGTTATCTAAGAAATGCTTGACATTAGCACGGACAGTTCAGTGGGAAGCAGCATCGGAGGAGCGTTGTCGGCGGGAGTGGCGACAGAGGAAGAAGAACACCGGACAAAGAAGACAGAAGAAAGAAAAAGACGGGGGGAAGAAGCGTGAGAAGGAGAAGACCGGAGGAAGAAGGAGAAGACCGGAGGAAAAGCGGGAGGAGGAGGAAGCTTGAGAAGGAGAATACTGGAGGAAAAGCGGGAGGAGGAGGAAGCTTGAGAAGGAGAAGACCGGAGGAAAAAGAAGGAGAAGACCGGAGGAAAAGCGGGAGGAGGAGGAAGCTTGAGAAGGAGAAGACTGGAGGAAGAAGCAGGAGAAGGAGACCGGAGGAGGAAGAAGTTGGGAAGAAGAAGATGACATTTTTAATAAAGGACTTGTCAAAAACCACCTTTTGTCACACTACACTACTTTTTTTGGTTAATGGGTAGGGGTACAATGTACCCCATACTCACTCACATTTGGGGGGTGAGTATCTGGGGCCCCCCTTGTAAAAAGGGGCTCCTGGATTCCGAAAAGCCCCCTGCCCACAGACCCCAACAACCACCGGACAGGGATGTCGGGAAGAGGCTCTTGTCCCCATCAACATGGGGGCAAGGTGCTTCCCCAAAGCACCCACCCCCCCCATGTTGGGGGCATGTGGCCTGGTATGGTTCACGAGGAGGGGGGCGCTCGCTCATCCCCTCCCTTTCCTAACCTGCCGGGCTGCAGGTATGGATTTTTGGGGATCACACGCCATTTTTTAAAAAAATTGGGCGTGGGGGGTCCCCTCCGAATCCATATTAGACCCAAAGGGACTGGTATTGGCCTGGGGGGGGGGACCACATGCCATTTTTTTTCACATTTTTTTTGCCAGTAATTCTTTTTTCTACATTGTGCTTTCAGCGGGGAACCCCGCTGACAGCTGATGACTCGTAGCGTGGGCGATCGTGGTGTGGTGTGTCACTCTGACACACTGCATCTCCGATCGTGGTAAAGAGTCTCTGACAGAAGCTCTTTACCACGTGAACAGCTATGACCAATCACAGCTGATCACAGCGTGAACCAGCAAGTGCCAGTAATTGGCTTTCCTCAGTTCGCGCTGACAGGGAGAGCAGATCGGCGGCTCTCCTATCGGGCGGGGTGTGCACTGATAATCAGCACATTGATTATCAGCAAAGCCCCCATCAGAGGTTCCCACCACAATGCAAATCAGTGCAAACCCAAATCCAAATGAGTGCCCACCCAAATAGCCAATCAGTGCCCATCAAAGTGCCAATCAGTAATGCCTGTCAGTGCCCTTCACAGATGCCAATCAGTGCCCATCAGTGATGCCTGTCAGTACCTCCTCATCAGTGCTGCCTAATTGGTGCCCATCAATGCCACCTATTAGTGCCCATCAGTGCCGCCTATCAGTGCCCATCAGTGCCATTTATCAGTGCCCATCATTGCTGCATATCAGTGCCACCAATCGGTGCCCATCAGTACTGCCTATCAGTGCCCATCAATTCTACATATTAGTGCCTCCTCATCAGTGCCCATCAGTGACATCTTATCAGTGCAGCCTCGTCAGTGTCAATTAGGGCAGCCTCGTAAGTGCCAGTTAGTGAAGGAGAAAACAACATTTTATAACAGAAACCAAGAAAAACTATATTTTTTCAAAAATTTCGGTATTTTTTTGTTTTTTTAGTAAAAGATTTAAAAAAAAACAGTGGTGGTCAATTACCACCAAAAGAAAACTCTATTTGTGGGAAGAAAATGATAAAAATGTAGTTTGGGTACAGTGTTGTATGACCGCACAATTGTCATTCAAATTGTGACAGCGTTGAAAGCTGAAAAATGGCCTGGGCAGGAAGGGGGTGTAAGTGCCCGGTATTGAAGTAGTTAAAAAGTGTTTTTTTTTTTTTTTTTTATTATTATTAAACAGTAAGGAAACCATTATGGGACAGTTTGTAATAGTTATAACACAGAACCCTATGTTCCAATTGATAATATTGTTCATCCGATTGATGATATTGTTCACACTGATCAAAAAAGAAGGAAAGGGTTAAATACTCCATAGGTGACGATTGACGGTTGATTAGGGTGTGCCTGGCACACCCCGTGCCTATGCCTAGTGTAAGAGACTCTGGGCCCCAGATTTGGGGCTATAGCCCCAGAAGCCACCCCCATAGCGACGCCACTGCCAGGCATTATGGCACCTTTGCCTTTTTGCTAGTTCTAACCAGTCCGAACGGCTCACGTGCTTTTTGTCATGTAATACTCACTTCTGTTATCGGTCTAACTGCAATTGTGTGTAAGTGCAGGTTATATAAACCTCTAAGGCAGGGCGAGGCAACCTCAGCACAACGTCTGTAGTGAAACTACAAATCCCATCAAGCCTCTACCTCTGGGAGTCATGCCTCTAGTTGTCAGTCTTGCAATGCCTCATGGGAATCGTGGTTCCACAACAGCCAAAGTGCTGAGGTTGCCTCGCCCTGCCTTTGTATAAACTGGGCTTACAGCCAAAGCATGAAGTTGCAATTATACTGATAACAGAAGTTGAGTATTACATGACAATAAACATGGCTGCCGCTCTGACTAGCAAAAAAAAAAAAGCAAAGGTGAGATATACACAAATGTGCAAAAGGGGTCCTCAGCACACAGGCTCCATTCACACGTGTGCGATTTGTCGTGCAACTTTGGACATCAAGGTCGCATGACAAGTCGCACTCCATTCTTTTCAATGGCACCCGTTCAATTGATGCGACTTTGAAAATGTGCCTGCACTACTTTGGTGCGACGTTTGATGCAACTTAGATCCATTGAGTGTAAAGTCGGATCAAAGTTGTGCTGAAAATTGCGTGACTTTGGAGATGCGTTAATGCGAATGGAGACTTACCGTAATTTAGCCTGTAAAATAAATAAATGCAAAAATAATCAGTTTAACTGCTCTGGTTACAGAGTGTTAGGATACAGGCAGTCCCCGAGTTACGAACAGGTTAGGGACTGCCTGTTTGTTCTTAAGCCGTAATTCGGATGCGCATGCGCAGAACAGCGTTTTTCAATTTTTTCCGACGTAATTTTCCACCACCTGCCGCTCGTAAGTAGGAGTTTTTTGTAAGTTGGAGGTTCGTAACTCGGGGACCTCCTGTACTGAGTGCAGGGATCCGACAACAGCAGAGCTGACCAGATCAGGGGAGCCGTACTTAAGGAAAAGAAACCAGACTGTGTATGATTAAAGGAAGATTTATTAATAATGAAGCAAAACCAATCCAACACCAGCAAACACAATATACAAGAACAGTAAACCAAGGGACACAATACCCAACTCTAATACCATATATTCAAAAGGGGGAGCAAGGGACTGGGTTCAGGAACAGGATTTCAGTACTGGAACAGGATCACAGCAGGAATCAGGATCAAGGTCAGGAGCAGCACATGAATAACCAGTTACATGGCAGACAGGCAAAACACTGAGCCAGTAAAGGAAGCCATGGGAGAGTTTATATACCTTCCCAGTAGCCAGCATCAGGTGGAGATTTGCTGGCTACTGGGAGACATCCGCTGGTGGACACCAGAACAATCCAATACTACATACCCCACGCTACAATGTGCGATTGAGTTGCATTTTTATCTCCTCACACTTTACTCTTAACCCCTTCCCGACCGTGACACGCCGATATATGTTGGCAGAATGGCACGGGTGGGCAAAAGGGTGTACAGGTACATCCTTTTTAAGAAGTGGCATTGTGGGCACCCAGCGCTATCTGCTCTATGTCCGTGACCGTGGGTCCCGCGGACTCGATGTCCACCGGGTGCCCGCGATCGTGTCACTGAGCAGAAGAACGGGGAGATGCATTTGTAAACAAGGAATTTCCCTGTTCTGCCTAGCGACATGACAGAGATCTACTGCTCCCCATCATCGGGAGCAGTGATCGCTGTCATGTGAGTAGTAGCCCATCCCCCCACAGTTAGAATCACTCCCTAGGCCATACTTAACCCCTTGATTGCCCCCCTAGTGCCCACCCCTTGTCTGGGAATACTTATTCTTATTAATAGTGATACTTTGGAAAAGCGATGATAATAGCGATACATTGGAATACCTGTTCCTATTAAAAGCAATAGATTAGTTATAATAATGATACATTGTAACACTTGTTACTATTAATAGCGATAGATTAGATTAGTGATAATAATAGTGATACATTGGAATACCTTTTCTTATTAATAGTGATAGATTATAGGGTTCCAAATCGCTCAGATGTGAACGGGGCCTTAGTAGCAGAAAAGGTTATAAGAAAACCTATTACTTTGTCCCGAATAGGGAAATGACAGGTTGACTTTATATAATAATATACATTAGAGTAGGGAACGATCTTATCTAGGTCATCTCTATACATTAAAATCCCTTTATGAAGTGTCATCTGAGATTCTTATCTGCTTCTGTTCTGTAGATATAGATAAGGGACTGCTGTGCTTTTATAAAAGGTGAGTGGTAATTGAAAGGGCCTGCCAACCATATTCATCCCCACTATACCCGACCCCCATTTCAACACAAAGGATTCATTGCAGTTATCCCATCAGAGAAGGAACACTAATGGTAAAACACTGCAGGAGTTGTCTGCCATTGAACCTCCAGCTCTGTGCAAGCTTCTGGGAAAAGCAGTGAGCAAGTTAAAAATAATTAGTATGAGAGCTCTGTATAATTCTATCCATTAACACAATACTGTTGCCATAACCACAAAGAAAGAGACAGTTGGGATTTTGGATAGAGGCAACCCTAGGTGCTCCATTAAATTTTAATACCTATAAACTATTATATGGATTATATATCTGTTGCCTTATCTATGTGTTTAATAAAGAAAAAAAAAGTTTTATATTATAAAACCATGTTGCACTGCTTGACAAGACTTGTGCAGCCATGTTTTGAGGCATTCTTGGAGCTATTGTCCGAAATCTGAATGGTCAGTGACCACAGCATCTGCCAGTAGGAGAAGGTGGACCTGGTGTCATATATAATTCATCTGTATGGACACTAGGCGGACCTGGGATCATATATAATCCATCTGTATGGACACTAGGCGGACCTGGGGTCATATATAATTCATCTGTATGGACACTAGGCGGACCTGGGATCATATATAATCCATCTGTATGGACACTAGGCGGACCTGGGGTCATATATAATTCATCTGTATGGACACTAGGCGGACCTGGGATCATATATAATCCATCTGTATGGACACTAGGCGGACCTGGGATCATATATAATACATCTGTATGGACACTAGGCGGACCTGGGATCATATATAATCCATCTGTATGGACACTAGGCGGACCTGGGATCATATATAATCCATCTGTATGGACACTAGGCGGACTTGGGATCATATATAATCCATCTGTATGGACACTAGGTGGGCCTGGGATCATATATAATCCATCTGTATGGACACTAGGCGGACCTGGGATCATATATAATCCATCTGTATGGATTATATATGATCCTAGGTGCACCAATCAGAATGCCAGTGATGTCGCCAGTCTTGGGGTAAATGTGTCACACCTCCTGATTCTGTCGACATATCTTTATACAACCTTCACCTAGATATAATGCAGCATGGAGCGGTTCAGTGAAGGGGTCGGTGGCGGTGAAGGTGTGGAGGTGCCGGATCGGGATACCTAGTTCAAAAAAAGAGATCTGCCCGGCCTCGTAATCCAGATTTATTCTGACTTTGGTTACTGAGACATTACCAGCTAAAGCGGTTGCAGAATTGTAGCCATGCTTCAGTAACAACTGATTAGCGTTCCTCTCCAGACACCAGGACACAGGATTATTTCCAAGGTCTGCATAGTATTGTACCCTGTCTATACTGGGGTAACACATCCCGACTCTCCAGTGTGATGATCCCCCAACATCCACATCCCAGTAATGTCTCCCTGAGGAGAAACTCTGACTGCTTAGGACCTGAGGATATATTGTAAATCTGCTTGGTAATTGAGGCCGATTTAGGTTTCTGGTTACCCTGCGTGCGGTCTTTCTGTCATCTAAAAAATATACATTATTATTAGCCGTGTCTTCATCCAGTGTTATTTCTGCAGGTTCTGGTATGTTTATCCCTTTATTTACCCCTGTTACTATATCATATAATCCTGTATGTAGTAGGGGCAAGATCTCAGTCTCAATCAGATCCCCCCCACCATGAAGGAGTTTATCACATTTCTTTTTGTCCTTCTCATCTCGATCCTCAGTATCACACAAGTCACCTGTGTCTGATTCCTGTAGGAAAGTCAGTGGATCCGTCATGTTACATATCTCCTCGATGTGACGCATCTTCCTGGACAGATCCTCCTTCTTCATCTCCAACTCCTGAATTAAATCAGTGGCTGGGAATGAGGCTTTCTCCGCTTGCCTGGATATCTTATTAAGAATTCCTCTCTCCAGGATGTCCAGTTTTCTTTTGATGTCTCTGAATATGGCGGTGATTCTCTTAGTTACACCGTCTGCACTGTCTTGTACTTTTCTTTTGTACTTCTGGAGACTCTTGATGCTTTCCTCCACCTCCTCTCTCTTTTTCACCAACTTCTGCAGAGCATTGGTCAGGTTCTCCTTCCTCTTTACAAAGGCCTCCTCCAGTGCCTCCACCTGGTGTTCCTGATGGTCTCCATGCAGCCTGCAGGACCCACAGAGACAGGCCGAGTCCTCGGTGCAGTAATACTCCAGAATCTTCTCATGGACGGAGCATTTCCTGTTCTTCTGGGGAGTGGTGAGGTCAGATAGGACATGTTGGGATGACTTGCTATGGACTCTCAGATGGTCATCACACAGAGAAGCTTCACAATGCAGACAAGATTTAACAGCAGGTATAGGAGAGTGAATACAGTACGTACAGTAGACCTGGCTCTCCTTTTTCTCCCCCGTCTTCTCTGGCTCGGTAGATCGGAAACTCTCCACTATGTTGCGCAGTGTTATGTTCCTGCTAAGTTCAGGGCGTACCTGGAACTCTTCTCTGCATTCAGGACAGAAATAAACTCCAGACCTCCCCTGTCTATCCAAAACACTTTCTATACAGTCCTGGCAGAAGTTGTGTCCACATCTCAGTGTCACGGGATTGGTATAAATGTTCAGACAGATGGAACAGTCCAGCTCCTTCCTCGCATCGGAGAACGCCATCGCTGACTGCAGAAGAGAGAAACGAAACTAAGTAGATGTGTGTCAAAGGGAAGAGGTCAGAGGGAGGGGGTCAGAGGGAGGGAGTCAGAGGGAGGGGGTCAGGGGGAGGGAGTCAGGGGGAGGGGGTCAGAGTTTTTTTTACTAGAATAGAAGTGAAGAAGAGAGAAAGGAAGCTAAGTACATGTGTCTTAAAGGGAGGGAGTCAGAAGGAGGATTTACTGGAGTAGAAAAGAGGACAAGATAAACAAAACTAAGTAGATGTGTCTCAAAAGGAGGGAGTCAGGTGAGGATTTACTGGAATAGAAGAGAAGTGAGAAACAAAGCTAAGTAGATGTGTTTTAGAGAGAGGGGGTCAGAGAGAAGGATTCAGAACAGAGGCATAACTAGAACTAGGGATGAGCCGAACACCCCCCGGTTCGGTTCGCACCAGAACTTTTGAACGGACCGAAAATTTGTGCAAACTTTAGAACCCCATTGAAGTCTAAGGGACTCGAACGTTCGAAATAAAAAGTACTAATTTTAATGACTAATATGCAAGATATTGTCCTAAAAAGGGTTTGGGGTCCTGGCTCCTGCCCCAGGGGACATGGGTCAATGCCTAAAATGTATTTAAAAACTGAAATTTTTTAAAATGAAAAAAAAAGAAAAAGTGATATATTCCTTTAAATATCGTGCCTGGGGATGTCTATAGTATGCCTGTGAAGTGCCACGTGTTTCCCGTGTTTGGAACAGTCCCTGCACAAAATGACATTTAACAGAAAAAAAGTCATTTAAAACTGCTTGCGGTTTTAATGTAATATCTGGTTCCGGCAATACGGATGAAAATCATTGAGAAAAATGGCATAGGTAGCCCCCCTGTCCATTACCAGCCCCTTTGGGTCTTGTACGGATATTAAGGGGAACCCTGTACCCATATTAAAAGAAGGAAAGGCGTGGGGCCCCCAGGCCCTATATACTCAGATCAGAACAGGAGTATACAGGCGGTGCAAACAAGACAAGGACTGTGTAGGTTTGTTGTGTTAAGTAGAATCTGTTTGTAATTTTAAACTGGTACATTTTTAAAGTGTAGCTCCAGTCGAAAAATAAATTTTTAAGCTTTTAGGAAAACATAGGGAAGGGTTATCACCCCTGTATAATTTGTTTTGCCGTCCGTCTTTTTTCATCACTTCCTGTTGTCTCCTTCCGTTTGCAAGTAGAAGACGTTTGTAAGTTGGATGTTTGAAAGTAGGGGCCTGCCCTATATGCTCTGCAGAAATGGGGGCCTAAGGTGTTGGTGTTGCCACAACACTGTAAGCCCTCAAGGTGACTCTTGCTGGAGCACCCTGCTGTGAACAGTTATATCAAGAATTGTAATTACATGCCATTGTTGAACAGTGGTAGAAAAATTGGGCCTTTGGTGGTTGTGGTGGTGGTGCTGGTGCCACAACACTATAAGTTCTCACAGTTATTCTCGGTGGGCACGGGAACGGGCCCTGCTGTAAAATATTATATCAAGAATTGTAATTACGGGGGGCGTGGCCTGGACGCAGCTGAAAATGGCAGCTTAATTTCCCAGCTCCCGCTGACGAGGAAACACTCAGCTAACTACAGAGGTATTTCGCCCTTATTCTCACCCGGAAATCATGGGAACTTCATCCTGAAGCTCCTCAGCATCTCGGTCCAGATCCCCGAGAGGCGAAACAGGCAGGATCTCTCAGAATATACCGGAGATGTTCCGCTCCTATAGCTCAAACATGGCGGCCGCGCGCAGTCAATCCTCTCAGGCCGCACAGACCACGAGTCCCACGCAAAGGAGTGCTCCGAGAGCAGAGGACATTGTCCTCTCCCCGCATCATCAGCCGAGCCTTCAGGATTTGAGATCCATAGCGGAGGACATTAAGGAGTCTCTCACTGTGGCCCTAACTGGAGCGATAGCTGACCTGAAGCTCGATTTGCAAGCTATGGCATCTCGAGTGAATGATGTGGAAAAAACCGCTGCCACCCACTCATCTATTCTGAGGAGATCCTGTCAGATTATTGACACCCATACCTTACAGCTGCGAGACCTTAACCGTCACACAGAGGACCTCGACAACCGTGGCAGACGTCATAACATTCGCCTGAGAGGCCTACCGGAATCGTCTGACCCGGACAGTCTGCCAACGGAAGTCACCAATCTCTTCAATGCCATCCTTGAGAGGCCGCCTGACACTCCGATCGGCATAGAACGTGTGCACAGAGCCCTTCGACCTAAGGGGAAAGAAACTGACCCACCCCGCGATGTTGTGTGCTGTTTAATTGACTATAACATAAAAGAGGAGATCCTCCATAGAGCTAGACGGGCACCAGGACCGCTTTCTCACAATGGAGCTTCCATCTCTTTATTCCAAGATCTCTCAGCTATAACTCTGCAAAGGCGTAGAGAGCTCCGCCCCCTGCTGGAAACTCTTTGCGCCAGAAACATTCCGTATCGATGGCGATTCCCTTTTGCTCTATCGGCTACCTCAGGTTGGAGAACTGCACTGCTACGAGTTCCGGAGGATCTTCGTCACTTTTGTGACACTCTCGCTATACCAGTCACTGAGGTCCCGGAATGGTATGCGGAATATCGACCCCAGACGGCCAAACGCATGCACTCCTCGCATGAGCCCATGGAGTACCAAGACTCTTGCTTTAGGAGACACCGTTCACCTTCGGAATCCAGAGCTCATCCTATCTGACTCAGAGTGGATCATCTCCTCAGAGACCACCGCTACCCCGGAGAGCTAGCAGAGACCGCTGAGTGAGATATGCATCACAACCTGTCAGCTTGATTGCTCACTTACTGCCCTCATTCCTTCCCCCTTTTTCCTTTTTTTTTTATCCCTTTTTCCTCTCTTGCCCCCTTTATTACTGCTCTCTTCCCTTGCCCGTCCTTTTCCCCCCTCTTTTTTCGTTTTGTCTGCTTTAAGTGCTACGCCTCTCCTGATACCTCCCTTGCTATGGTTGCTGCCTTCCATACGGGATAGTTACGGACTCATCCTCGTTCTAATCCGAGGTATCACATGCCGCATTCCTCTATTTTAACCTGTACTAACTGTCCTGTTTTGAACTTGGAGAACAATTTTTTTTTTTTTTGTCTTTCAGCTCGGGTGACCTCCCTTGCTGATACATGTAAAACGAATCTTTGGGACTGCCTTAAGCACGGATTCATAATTTGTATTTTATATTGTATTATGAACTCCCGGGGGGGGGGGGAGATAGAGGAATGAAGCTCAGCTGAGGCATTTCAGTGTTTTATCTTTTAACGGCATTATATTTTTGGCCTTCTCAAATCGAACATGAACAAGGGGTATCATTCTGAATACCCAGATATTATCATTTATGTACGGTTACCAATGTAAATAGACATACCGCTCAGTTCTCAGCTTATGTGCAATGCTTACAAACTCCTTTCCTCTGTCTCGCCCTCCACGGGGTAAGTATGCCCAATATTTTATATGTCATTAGAGTTTGCTAACTGTGTCCCTTACGCGGGAATACTGAATAGGTTGTGTAGTACTCGGGGAGACCTCAGCAGATACTCCCCTCCATTCCTCCTTCCCTTTACCTTCCCTTCCCCCCTCCCCCCCCCTTTTTTTTTTTGTTTCTTTCTCTTCCCTTCTCCTTCGCTTTACCTGGCACCAGTTTTTCCGTGCCTTGTTTTGTGAGCGCAGATACCATGGGATCCAGGCATTAAGCGAATTGCTCATGCAAATTTTATCGACGCTCTGCCCTCCCGCGCAACACCGGGATATCCCTGGGAGGGGACATTGTTGAGTCCACTTATAGCAATTACAAAGTTTTTTTTTTTTACTTTTATCAAATGGGAGAGCACTCTCATACTTTTGGTTATTACTTTATTGCTTGATAGGTTGCTCAGCCAGTTAGCATTGTTCTCAGGTTAGAAATATGTATGCTCCGAACTTAGTGTTATCTAACGGTAGTACTTTACCTCCCCGCTCTGGATGTTGCCTACAGTCTGGGTAACCCAGGCGTTCAGATGGTTTTGCATTCAAATGGGTTGAAACTTATCCTTATTTAAATTTTTCTTATAACAAATAATTGCTTGTCTCATTATTGTGCTGCTCTATTACTCCTTTCGGTTTGGTAGTCCAACACACTAATATATATTGTCCGGAAAGTTGCTTGCAATTATTCCTATGCTCTTATGCTCCTATCCTTAGATAACCTCTCAGATTGCGGGGCCCCTGGTTGCATGGGGCCCATGTTTACATTCCTCGGTCAGTGGGACGTGATATGTCATCCCCTCTTCTTTATTGTTTTGGTTGCCCCAGAACCCCACGCCTTACGGTGGTACTCATTGGCGTAGATTCCTCTGATTATATACTCAGACTGTACACCGATTTTTTCCGGATTCAGATCGGTTTCTGCCTTTTTTTAAATCGGTTGTGGAAGTGCAAGCAGGTCTTACACTTCTCCGGATTACCTTTGGGGAAGCCTTCCCCGCGCCACCTAGTGCCTACTGTCTGCACGTGATTTATCCGCAGTGACACTGTTTTTCATTTTTCTACTTCTAGTTGTAGTGAACGTATCTCCTTTTAGATATCTGATTCACCCCCCTTTTTTTTTTTTGAGGGACCTTAACCCTTACGCAACTGCCTCACCCTTATCTCCTTAGGCCCTTCCTGAACACAGCGAGGTGAGACTCCGGTTGACTGCCCATAATCTTACATAGTAGTATTCTACCCCCCCCCCCCCCAGTTGATAGTTAACAGTCTCAATTTGCTTGACCTCACTCATACTTTCACATCTCTCCCCTAAGGACACTTTTCTACACAGGGTCATTTATATGTCTTTACCAAGGTCCTAGTATGGCTCCTACACACCAATTGAACGCTCGAGACGCCCTTAAAATAGTTTCTTTGAACGCACGAGGACATAACCTACCTGAGAAGCGGTCACAAGTGTTACTTTTTGCACATACCTGCAGGGCGGATATAGTCTTCCTACAGGAAACCCATTTTAGGACTAACCACACCCCGAAACTTTCCAACCATCGCTTCCCGTCGGGCGTTCATGCCACCAACCCAACATCTAAATCTAAAGGGGTCTCCATACTCCTTTCACGACACTGCCCACTCCAGATTTTGGATACCATCCTGGACCCAGAGGCGAGATTTATATTTGTTAAAGGCAAACTGAGGGGTAAACTTATCACGCTAGCCAACATTTATGCCCCCAACACAGGACAACCTTCCTTTTTCGGGACAATCATTTCCAAACTTGCTTCCTTCCAGGAGGGTATCCTTATTTTGGGGGGGGGGGAACTTCAATGTCACTCTCAACCCACTCCAAGACTCTTCCAACGGTTCTTCGGCACTCCCGTACAAAGCATTGCGCTCCATTAATCAACATCTACAAGACCTATGCCTTCACGACTCATGGCGTACATTGAATCCACAAGGGAGAGATTATTCCTTTTTTTCCGCGCCTCACAATCGGTATTCTCGATTGGATTACCTATTTCTTTCGCAAAGAGATTTACCACACCTTAGAACCGCATCTATTGAGACAATGTATATTTCTGATCATCACCCGGTTACTATGACCTTACAAATCACGGATAACCCTCACACGACACCAATTTGGCGATTAGATCCGTCCCTGCTTTATGATCCCGTAATTGCGGCCTCTATTCAGGACAACCTAACCAACTATTTCAAAGAGAATCAATCACCACATATAGATCCCATGCTAGTGTGGGAAGCCCACAAATGTACAATTCGTGGGGAGTTGATTGCAGCTGCGGCCAAACTGAAAAGACAGAGGAATAACCATATAACTCAGCTCACCAACCGCATAAAAACATTGGAAAGGGCCCACAAACTTACCAGACTTAGAGATACCCTAACAGACCTAACTCAAGCTCGACAAGAATTGCTTCAGATTTTGAATGCCCGAATCAAGAGGAACTATATGCTCTCACGTAAATTCTTTTACGAATACAGTAATAAATCAGGTAAATTTCTTGCCAGAGCACTTAGAAAGCAAAGGGCCACTAGAACTATTCATTCCCTCACTGATTCTAAGGGTAACAAAGTGGTCTCAAACCAAATGATTGCAGACCAGTTTGTCCAATATTATTCTAAATTATATAACCTTAGGGAACATTTACCACAGGAGGACCAGACACACAGAAGGGGTTTAATTGCTGAATTTTTACACACGTACGCTCCTGCCCCCATTTCACGGGATGCAGCGATATCCTTGGAAGGTCCGCTCACTGCTTCAGAACTTGAGGCAGCCCTCAAACAACTGAAACCGGGAAAGAGCCCCGGTCCCGATGGCCTTACCTCCTGCTATTATAAAACTTTCATAGTTTCTTTAAAACAACACTTCCTGGCGGCGTTTAATTCGCTGACACCGGACAAACCACCTCCCAGAGATACTCTTAGGGCTCATATAATGGTAATTCCCAAACCTCATAAGGATGAATCACTGGTGTCAAACTATAGACCCATTTCATTACTTAACGTGGATTTGAAGATCTACGCAAAGATGTTGGCTAATCGCCTTCTCCCCCTCCTTCCTCGGCTGGTGTCTCTAGACCAGGTGGGATTCGTGCCGGGAGGGAGGGTAGAGATAATAAGACAAAAGCGCTTTCTATACACCACTGGCTGACCTCCTCTTCAACACAACAGGGTTTTTTTCTCTCACTGGACGCAGAGAAGGCGTTCGACAGAGTGGCCTGGGACTATATGGAAGAAGTTCTGCGAAAAATAGGTTTACCCGACCGACTGATCTCACTTATCATGGCTCTTTACATGTCCCCTACAGCCCAGGTCAGGGTCAATGGTCACCTGTCGGACGCCTTCACCGTATCCAATGGGACTCGTCAGGGTTGCCCACTTTCACCCCTATTATTCCTCCTTACCTTAGAAGCCCTCCTTCGCAAGTTGAACTCGAACCCAGACGTAAAGGGGATTCAGATTGGTACTAAGACACATAAAATTGCCGCATTTGCGGATGATATTCTCCTTTTCCTCTCCGAACCCCTCATTTCCCTCCCCAACCTTCTTTCAGACCTTGACGCCTTTAATGTACTATCCAACCTAAAGATCAATTTTTCAAAATCCGAAGCCCTGAACATATCACTAAGCTCTGAAATGATCGATTTATGCCGCCAGAACTTTCCTTTTCGCTGGAATAATAAAGATATCACTTACTTAGGCATTCAGTTACCTGCTAATCTGGGAAACTTATACTCGGCCAACTTTGTCCCTCTCCTCCAAACCATCAAAACAGACCTGGCAGCCTGGTCTACCGGATTGTTCTCCTGGTTTGGCAGAGCCTCGATTATTAAAATGAACATCTTACCTCGTTTGTTATATCTTTTTCAAACGATACCAATAAAACTACCTCCGGCTTTTTTTAAATCTTTCCAATCTCTCTGCAACGATTTTATTTGGAAGGGACAGAGAGCCAGGTTGAGCTTTTCCAGATTGTCTCTACCGAAAATCAAAGGTGGTATCAGCCTCCCTGACATTAAGAAATACTATTTAGCTAGCCATGTAGCCAGAATTGTAGACTGGAATGTCCATTCGGATACTAAAGCTTGGATACACATAGAAAACGCTTTTTCCCGGACCCCGCTTAAATCTCTACCATGGTTACACCCTGAACATGTTCCTCAAACCTGCACACTACACCCGCTAATTGCGGGTACATTACAAGCGTATCGTTCGGCATGTCGAGCTCATCACATTTCTACTCCTCAAGGTCCATTGACCCCTATAAAACACAACCCAGCTTTCCCGGCTGGACAATCCGATACCTTCCTCTCCGACTTATGGAATACACCTGATGTTAGGGCTCAATTTTTTTTCTCTAATTCCAGACTATTATCTATCTCTGATCTCCCTACGCTTCCTTCGGGACATCCCTTTCCAATGTGGGCCTACCTACAAATTAGGCATTTCTTGACGAACCGCCAATATAAACCTGATTTTGCTAGACAGCTTACGCCTTTTGAAATATTATGCACCCAATCGGAACCGCAACGTCACCTCATTTCAGTCATATATGCACTATTCTTTTCTGCACACAGTACGAAGGACAATTTGGCAGTTCACAGTTGGGAAACTGAGTTGTCTCTATCACTTTCAGAATCCAATTGGTCTAATATTTATAATCACATTCATAAGGGTTCATCCAATGTCTCGGTTCAAGAAAATAGCTTTAAAATTCTTACCAAATGGTATCTCACACCTAACAATTTGCACAAACGTAATCCCAACTTATCCCCTGTCTGCTGGAGATGTGCAGACCACGATGGTTCTTTCAGCCTACACATTTGGTGGTCCTGTACACGGTTGCAACCTTTTTGGAGGGAGGTACACCGCCTAACCTGCCAAATTACCACACACCTTATCGATTTCACCCCTGTCCAAATGCTCCTTCATCACTCGACACTTCCATTAAAAACATATCACGCTCTCTCGCGTTACATTTACTAAACGCCGCTAAAATGTGTATCCCTGCATTGTGGAAATCCACTACACCGCCCTCCATCACTAATTGGATTAACAGAGTCTCAAATGTAGCTGAAATGGAAAATTTTATCTGTCAAGCCAGGGATGCCCCTTCTAAATACTGGGCAACGTGGGCTTGCTGGCACCACTTCCGCACCTCAGCAGACTGTCACCAATTGTTAACCGGAGTCTCACCACCGTGAGATTTCAATAGCCAATTATATCACCAATGTATCCCCCTTCATGGTTTTCCATGATCCCTTTAGTTCCCTAAAGCTTGCTACATGTAACACGTACGGGCCTCTTACACTTACGTCCCGTGACAGAGTGGTCACTGACTTCCATGCCTGCCTGATCCTTCTGTAGGCCCCTTCTACAGCCGTTATTCTAGCCAATCCTTCAGTGGACGAAGCCAAGTCCTCAATGATTGCTTTAGAATTTGATTGACGATCATTGTTTAATCTAGATTTTACAGTTAAAATATTAATTGGCTAATCAAAATGGCGTTTTTACAGCCAGATATCAATTTCATGTTGTTGTACAAGTTGTATTAACTTGCTAATTTTATTTGTTAGCACTGTTCTTGACCCAATTTATGTTACTCAGCTGTTTGTCAGTATTTGCACTCTTTGTACCTTGTGTATGCTTCAATAAAAGATTTTTTGAAACAAGAATTGTAATTACATGCCCCTGTTAAACAGGGGCTGAAAAATTGGGCCTTAGGCACTGCTTGCTGGGGCCTCAACACTGCAACCTCTCCCATATACTCTATTTGGAGTGCAGAAATGAGCCCTGCTGCAAAGCATTGCATCAAAAATTGTACTTACACGCCCCTGTTAAAGAGGGGCTGAAAAATTGGGCCTTAGGCACTGGTGCTGGTGCCACGACACTGCAACCTCTCCCATATACTCTATTTGGAGTGCAGGAATGAGCCCTGCTGCAAAGCATTGCATCAAAAATTGTAATTACATGCCCCTGTTAAACAGGGACTGAAAGATTGGGCTGGTGGCATCACCCAGAACCAAAAATGTTCTTTCAAGATATCAGCGGAGGAGGAAGAGGACAGTCAGCATAACAGGACAGTCACTCAGCATCAGCAGGCAGTCTTGAAGGGATGTGATATTTCAAAAAAATGTATTCGGTTACATCAGCTTCAGGTGCTTGGTAGCTGGTGGTGATCCAAGACTGATTCATCTTTATGAAGGTCAGTCGATCAACCGAGTTGGTGGACAGGCGCACCCTGTGATCGGTTACAAAGCCACCAGCAGCACTGAAGGTGGGTTCCGAAAGAACGCTGGGTGCAGGACAGGCCAGTAGCTCAATTGCATACTGTGCAAGCTCTGGCCAGTAATCCATCCTCAAGACGCAGTAAGCCAGAGGATTTTCGGTGGGAAAGGTGTCCAAGTCTGACCTTGCCCCTAGGTATTCCTGCACCATGTAAATCAGACGCTGGCGATGGTTGCTGGAACCGATCATACATTGGGGCTGCGGACTAAAAAATTGTCTGAACGCATTGGTCAGACAGCCACCTTCTCCACCGCTTCTTCTGACCGAAGCCTCAGCAACACGTTGTCCAGGACCAGGAGTTTGTAACCTCCCAGTCTCTGGGAATGCATTTCACCAACCTTTCTGCAAGGCCTCCCGGAGATGTCTCATCCTCTGCTCCCTCTGCAGCGGCAAGATAAGGTCGGCAAACTTACCCTTGTACCGTGGATCAAGGAGAGTGGCCAGCCAGTAATGGTCCCTCTCCTTGATCCAAAGAATACGAGGATCCTTGCGCAGGCTTTGCAGGATCAGGGAGGCCTTGCAGCGTAGGTTAGCTGAGGCATTCGGTCCGGAGTCCTCTGGATCACTAAGGACAACATGATCCGCAGCCATCTCCTCCTAGCCACGTAGAAGTCCATGGGTTTCTTGGGACTGTAAATCATCCCTACAAGACTGCTGCTACTGATGCTGAGTGCCAGGCTCCACCTCCATGCTGACACAATCATCCTCCTCCTCCTCTTCCTGAGTGATGGGTAAAGGGGGCCTTGAGAGGCAAGGAAGTCCTCCTCTTCCTGCCTCTGTTCTGCCTCAAGTGCCCTTCCATTATTCCACGCAGCATATGCTCCAACAGGTGGACAAGAGGTACAGTGTCACTGATGCATGCACTGTCACTGCTCACCATCCTTGTGGCCTCCTCAAATGGTGACAGGACAGTGCATGCATCCCTGATCATGCCCCACTGGCGTGGTGAGAAAAAACCAAGCTCCCCTGACCCTGTCCTGGTACCGTAGTCGCACAGGTACTCATTGATGGCCCTCTGCTGCATCTGCTGCAGCATGGCCAATGTTGAGTTCCACCTGGTGGGCATGCCACATATAAGGCGGTTCTTGGGCAGGGTCAACTCCTTTTGGAGCTCAGCCAGCTAAGCATTGGCATTAAATGATCAGCAGAAATACACACAGACTTTCCTGGCCTGCTTCAGGACTTCCTTTAAGCCAGGGTACCTGCCCAAGAACCGCTGCACCACCAGGTTAAGGACGTGAGCCACACAGCGCACATGGGTCAGTTGTCCCTGTCGGGGGGCGGAGAGTAGGTTGGTGCCATTGTCGCAAACAACCATACCTGGCTTAAGCTGGTGTGGCGTCAACAACCTCTCGGCCTGCCCCTGCAGAGCTGACAAAATATTTGCCCCAGTGTGGCTCCTGTCCCCCAAACAAACCAGCGCAAGCACGGCATGGCATCTTTTTGCCTGCGTACTTGCGTAGCCCCTGGAATGCCTACGGAGCACCGCTGGTTCTGAGGACAGAGCAATTGAAGAGGCCATGGAGGAAGAAGAAGAGGAGGGGGTGGAGGAGAGAGGTGTGTCACAACCAGTAGTAGCATTTTGGAGGCGTGGTGGCAGAACAACCTCCAACACTACTGCACCTTGTCCTGCATCCTTCCCAGCTGCCAGAAGAGTGACCCAATGGGCAGTGAAAGACAGGTAACATCCCTGTCCATGCCTGCTGGACCATAAATCAGCGGTAATATGCACCATACCACTGACCGCCCTGTCCAGCGAGGCAAGGACATCCACATGCCGGTAGAGAGCCGGAATCGCCTTGGGGACCTGCCACTGAGGAACCGCACATTGCATAAATTCACGGAAGGGGGCGAGTCTACCAACTGAAAAGGCAACAGTTGAAGTGCTAGCAATTTTGCCAAGCTAGCATTCAACCGCTGGGCATGTGGATGGCTGGGAGTGAACTTCTTTCTATGGTCTAGCAGCTGGGGCAGGGACATTTGCCTGCTACAATTGGACATGGGTGTACTGCTAGCAGAGTACCCGCAAGCACTTGGCTGTGACACACCTAATTCTATACCTTCATTCCTCTCAGTGCAGGTTTCAGAGAGGAATGAAGGTCTAGTGGGGTTGGAGATCCAAGCTGATGAGGAGCAAGGAGAGGTCCGCTTTGTTCTTTGGTGTGGGTCTTTGAGGTACGCATGCCAACGAGCTGCATGGCAGATCAACATATGTCTGGTCAAGCATGTGGTGCCCAAGCGGCCACGCGAGATATGCTTGAGACATATGTTGCAAATAGCAGTGGTGCGATCTTATGCATTCATCTCAAAAAAGGCCCACACCAAAGAACTTTTAGAATAACGTGCAGAGGCAGCGCCCTGCACAGGGGGATCTCTGTGGTGTGATTCAGTCAGTGTGCTGCCCCTAAGCTGGCCCCCGGAGGGCATCCTGCCTCGTTGGAGATGTGCCTCCTCCTCTCTCCTACCAGGCACCCACGTGGAGTCAGTGACCTCATCATCCCAGCTTGTGGAACATGATTGCCAGATTGCTGTCCTTCTTGAGCCTCCCCTCTCTCTGCGCTCACACTACTGCCTTCCTCTAGCTGAGTATCATCATCAGAGCCTACTAAACACTGGGCATTCTCCTGGAGCATGTACCCAACACTGTGCTCAAACAGTTTGGGGGACTCCTCAGGAGGACATGGTGGGTCTAGGGAAGGAGTGACTGATGATGACATTGAGATGAGGGAAGAGGATGCGTTGGCAGCTGCTTTTCTAGTACCCTGAGCCTGGGTGAGAGAGGATGAGGAGTATGAAGAGGGCTTGGTCATCCACTCTACCAAGTCTTCGGCATGATGCGGCTCAACACGTCCAGCTACCAAAAATAAGGACAAGCGTGTCCCATGGCCATGTGCTGATGATGATGCACCGCGTCCACGACCAGCACTGTTGTCTCTAGACACAGAGCATGCTTGCCCTCTTTTTTTGTCTCGTGCCTGTCTGCCTCTCCTTGTTGGCCTTCCAGACATGGCAATGACCTGCAAGGAGATGGGAAAACCACCAATTGGGTAGTGTATATTGTGCTGGAGGCAAAAAACACCCACTAATGCATGCAGATGCCTGTATTAGAGAACACCAGTAATTAAAGGGTAGATACAGGTGTATATTGTGCTGTGCTGGAGGCACACAACAGCCACTAACTCCTGCAGATGCCTTTATTATAGAACACCAGTAATTAAAGGGTAGATACAGGTGTATACTGCGCTGGAGACACACAACACCCACTAACTCCTGCTGATGGCTCTATTTGAGAACAACAATAAAGGGTAGATACAGGTGTATACTGCGCTGGAGGCACACAACATCCACTAACTCCTGCAGATGGCTGTATTAGAGAACACCAGCAATAAAGGGTAGATACAGGTGTATATTGTGCTGTGCTGGAGGCACACAACACCCACTAACTCCTGCAGATGGCTGTATTAGAGAACACCAGCAATAAAGGGTAGATACAGGTGTATATAATGCTGTGCTGGAGGCACACAACACCAACTAACTCCTGCAGATGGTTCAATTAGAGAACAGCAATAAAGGGTAGATACAGGTGTATACTGTGCTGTGCTGGAGGCACACAACACCCACTAACTCCTGCAGATGGCTCAATTAGAGAACAACAATAAAGGGTAGATACAGGTGTATACTGCGCTGGAGGCACACAACACCCACTAACTCCTGCAGATGGCTCAATTAAAGAACAGCAATAAAGGGTAGATACAGGTATATACTGTGCTGGAAGCACACAACACCCACTAACTCCTGCAGATGGCTCTAATAGAGAACAGCAATAAAATGGGATTTTTATATACAGCTTACCTGTAAAATCCTTTTCTTGAGAGTACATCACGGGACACAGGAGCTTCATTACATAGTGGGTTATATAGGCACCTCTGGTGATTGGACACTGGTTGACCCCAATTAAGGAGAATTCCTCCCCTATATAACCCCTCCCATATGGGAGGCACCTCAGTTTTGTAGCAAAGCAATAAGAAACCACGTAAAACCCAAGAGGGGCAGGAGTACTGTGTCCCGTGATGTACTCTCAAGAAAAGGATTTTACAGGTAAGCTGTATATAAAAATCCAATTTTCTTGATCATACATCACGGGACACAGGAGCTTCATTACATAGTGGGATGTCCCAAAGCAATGCTCAGATTGAGGGGAGGGAGACACAGATCATATTTATAGACCGCCAGGGACCGGAGGACCTAAACTGCAGCCTGCAGTACACTGCACCCGAAGGCGATATCCTCTTGCCCTCTGACATCCACCTGATAGAATCTGGTGAATGTGTGGACTGATGACCAAGTTGCAGCCTTACAGATCTGAGCCAGGGAGGCCTGGTGATGCACTGCCCAAGAAGCACTTACAGCCCTAGTAGAGTGCGCTTTCACTTGAAAAGGAGGAATCTTCCCCTTTACACTATAGGCCTGAGAAATAACCTGTCTAATCCACCTTGAGAGAGTGGATTTTGACGCTGCCTGGCCCTTCCTAGTGCCTTCTGGCAAAATAAACAAGCAATCAGTTTTCCTTATCTGAGCAGTTGCTTGAAGATATATACTGATTGCTCTAACCACATCCAAAGTGTGCAAAGATTCTTCTTCTGTGGACTGTGGGTCCGGAAAAAAGGATGGTAGGATTACGTCTTGATTCAAATGGAATCCCGAAACCACCTTAGGTAGAAAGGACCTGTTGGGACGCATGACCACCCGGTCCTTATAAATAATTAGATACGGCTCCTTGCTGGAAAGAGCTGCTAGCTCTGATACTCTTCTAGCCATGGATATGTCTACCAAAAAGACCAATTTTTTAGTCAGGAGAACTAACGAAGCCAGATGCAAAGGTTCAAATGGTTGCCCCTGCAAAGCCAAGAGAACCAAATTCAGATCCCATGGGCATACCGGAGGTTTGACTGGCGGTCTTAACCGCATGGCCCCCTGGATGAAAGCCCGCACCAGGGAATGCGATGCAAGTGGCTTCTGAAAAAACACTGACAGGGCCGAAATCTGCACCTTGATAGTGCTTATGGCCAAATTAATTTCTAGGCCTGACTGGAGACAGGCCAAGATACTGCTAATGACATACTTTCTAGGATGCCATTTCCTGAGTTCACACCAGGAAACATATGCATTCCAGATTTTGTAATAAATAAGCCTGGAGGCCGGCTTTCTGGCATTGACCAGAGAAGAAAGGACTGACCCTGAAAGGCCATGGTCTCTCAGAATGTGGGTCTCAGCAGCCAAACTGTCAAATTCAGACGGTGTAAAGCAGGATGGTAAAACCCTGTGAGAGCAGATCTGACCGGAGAGGGAGGATCCATGGCCTGCCTACTGCCAACTTCATGATCTCTGCGTACCACGGTCGCCTGGGCCAAGCTGGGGCCACCAAAAGGACCGATTTTGTCTCCCTCTTGACTCTTCCCAGGAACCGCGACAGAAGCAGGCACAGGGGGAAGGCATAGATCAGATTGTACTGATCCCAGGGAACTGTCAGAGCATCTGACTCGTGATTTCTTGTCCTTGACACAAAATTGTCCAGTTTCCTGTTGAACCTGGATGCAAACAGATCTACGTCTGGAGTACCCCACCTGTGACATATGTTCCGAAACACGTCGGGGTGAAGAGCCTATTCTCCTGGGCACAACTGCTGGCGGCTCAGAAAATCCGCCTGCCAATTTTCCACTCCTGGAATGGAGACTGCAGAAAGACACGGAACATGCTTTTCTGCCGAGACAAGTATGCGAATCACCTCTTTTTGGGCCTCCAGACTCCTGGTACCGCCTTGGTGATTGATATAAGCCACTGCTGTGGCATTGTCGGACTGAACCCGAACAGGGAGACCTCGTAGTCTGTAAGACCACTGCCCGGATCTCCAAGACATTTATGGGCAATAGCCTCTCGATCGCAGACCATCTCCCCTGCAAACACGTCTCCTCCAACACTGCTCCCCAGCCTGTCAGGCTGGCATCTGTCATGATAATCTTCCATGGAAGAGGAAGAAAAGTTTTGCCCTTCAGCAAATTCTTGGTTTGTAACCACCGGACGAGACTCTTGCGTGTCCCTGGGGATAGACGCATAGGAAGATCCAAGGATTGGGGCTTCCTGTTCCAAGCCGCAAGTATGCATCTTTGCAGAGGCCTTGAGTGGAACTGGGCAAATGGGATGGCCTCGAAGGAGGCGACCATTTTCCCTAACAGTCTCATGCATAATCGAATGGGGGATGATCTCCTGCCCAGAATTAGGCGCACCAGATCCCCAATGGCCAAGGCTTTTGACCTTGGAAGAAACACCTTGCCCTGAGTGGTGTCGATGACCATACCCAGGTATTCCAACCTGGTGACAGGCTGTAGGGACGACTTTTCTAGGTTTATAATCCAACCTAGGCGTTCCAGGTGTTCTAGTGTTCTGGTAACGCTGTGGTTCAGGAATTCGACTGTTTTCTCCATGAGAAGTAAATCGTCTAGATAAGCCATGACGGCTATACCCTGAGCTCTTAGGTTTGCCAAGAGAGGGTCCAGAATCTTCGTGAAGACTCGAGGGGCCGTAGCAAGCCCGAACGGCAAGGCCACAAATTGAAAATGGCGCTGCTCTACCGCGAACCTTAGAAATTTTTGGTGTGCGGGAAAAATTGGCACATGGAGATATGCATCTTTGATGTCTATTGATGCCATAAACTCTCCCCCTTGCAGGGAGGAGACTACAGTGCGGATTGACTGCATTCAGAAGGACCGGATGCGTAAAAACCGGTTCAGATCCTTCAGATCCAGGATAGGTCTGACACTTCCATTTGGCTTCGGAACGGTGAAGAGATTCGAGTAAAATCCTGAACCCTGTTCTTTTGGGTCCACTTCTACTATCACCCCCGGGGATAGTAAGTGATCTAAGGCCAGAAATAGCGTTTTTTGCTTTACTGGATCCCTGAGAATCCTTGACCTTAGGAAACGAGAAGGTGGAATCTCCTGAAACTCTAGCCTGTAGCCCAGAGATACCGAAGAGATCACCCACTTGTCCCGGATCTCTTCCCGCCAGGCTCCTGCAAACTGCAGGAGCCTTCCCCCCACTCGGCCGAGCGGGGGCGCCCCTTCACAAGGAAGCTTTTGGGCTCTGCTTGGCAGGCTTTCGCCCCCAAGTCTTTTTCTGTCCCTGGGCTTGGCCCTAAGCCTTTCCTGTAGAGGAGGGCTGAGAAGGCCGTCGCCACTGCTTAGAGCTTGATGCTCCGGGAGAAAGAGCACGCCTAAATGAAGGACGCTTGCTCCTTTTGACTGGAAGGAGAGTAGATTTACCTCCTGAGATTTTTTGGACGAATTTGTCTAATTCTTCTCCAAACAAACATTCCCCTTTAAACGGGAACCCAATCAAATGCTTCTTGCATGACAGCTCAGCTGCCCAATTCTTTAGCCATAGGGCCCTTCGCATGTGTACCAACATGAGACACAAACGTGATGCTTGTTGGACCGAACTTGTTCCTTGAGGAATTGACACAACCCCACGGCTGCGACTGTAGGTTGCACTACAGCACTAGCCATGGAAAAGGAGGCTTTTAATAAGGTTTCCAGCTTTTTATCAGTTGGATCTTTAAATACCTGCGCATTATCCAAGGGACAAGTCAGGTTTTTATTCACGCAAGAAACAGCCGCATCGACAGAGCCCCAGGAGGAAGTCAGCACAGCACAGGGATGGTGGGAGCCCCTCATAATATGCACAGCAGTGGTACAGCCCCAGGAGGAAGTCAGCATAGCACAGGAATGGTGGAAACCCCTCATAATGAGCACAGCAGAAGTACAGCCCCAAGAGGAAGTCATCACAGCACAGGGATGGTGGGAGCCCCTCATAATATACACAGCAGAGGTACAGCCCCAGGAGGAAGTCAGCACAGGGATGGTGGGAGCCCCTCATAATAAGCAGCCCCAGGAGGAAGTCAGCACAGCACAGGGATGGTGGGAGCCCCTCATAATATGCACAGCAGAGGTACAGCCCCAGGAGGTAGTCAGCATAGCACAGGAATGGTGGAAACCCCTCATAATGAGCACAGCAGAGGTACAGCCCCAGGAGGAAGTCAGCACAGCACAGGGATGGTGGGAGCCCCTCATAATATGCACAGCAGAGGTACAGCCCCAGGAGGAAGTCAGCACGGCACAGGGATGGTGGGAGCCCCTCATAATAAGAAGCCCCAGGAGGAAGTCAGCACAGCACAGGGATGGTGGGAGCCCCTCATAATATTCACAGCAGAGGTACAGCCCCAGCAGGAAGTCAGAATAGCACAGGGATGGTGGGAGCCCCTCATAAAAAGCAGCCCCAAGAGGAAGTCAGCATAGCACAGGGATGGTGGGAGCCCCTCATAATAAGCAGCCCCAGGAGGAAGTCAGCATAGCACAGGGATGGTGGGAGCCCCTCATAATGAGCACAGCAGAGGTACATCCCCAGGAGGAAGTCAGCATAGCACAGGGATGGTGGGAGCCCCTCATAATAAGCATAATGACTGAGTCGTCAATGCAACGACAACTGATCCAAAATCCGAAATTCGTAAACAAAAGTATGTATTGCGTACAGAATTCGGACGCATGGCAATTCGTATTTTGGATCCTTCCGAACGTACGAATTTTGGGAAATTTGGACGAATTTGAGATTCGTACGAAACGAATCGCACATGTCTATAAGTTAGGTCAGTGTAGTGGTCAGGTAGGTCAGTGTAGTGGTCAGGGTAGGAAACCAGGTAGGTTAATTCAGTGGGCAGGTAGGTTAGTGTAGGAATCCTGTTGGTCAGTACTACTGTACTAGTGGAAGGGACTCAGGGAGTGCTAAAAGTCTGGCGGGGGTGCACATTTCTAGCCTTGCCCCGGGCGCTGACAACCCACGCTACACTTCTGACTGCATATATAATTTGAGGAAAATATGAGTATAAAATAGTTTACCATTTGCCAATAAAAAAAACAAAATATGTCCCCGGATTTCATTTTAAAAATCTGGTCACCTTAACCCAGTGATTCTCAACCAGGGTTCCTCCAGAGGTTGCTAGGGGTTCCTTCAGCATTGGGCCATTTCTGCCTCTCAGATAAGTTCCCACCGACACCATTGATCTTTTCAACTATCTGTAAGGAGGTAATTCTTCCCAATGACCACAAGTGTAAGGACCATTCTTTCCACTGACCATCACACTAGTGTATTATGAGTTGTAGATTTAAATTTTTTAGCAGGGGTTCCCCGAGACCAGAGAACTATTTCAAGGGTTCCTCTGTGTTGAAAAGGTTGAGAAAGGCTGCCTTAACCCAATACTCACTTCTGTTATCAGTCTAACTGCAACTGTGTGTAAGTGCAGGTTATATAAACCTCTAAGGCAGGGCGAGGCAACCTCAGCACAATGTCTGTAGTGAAACTACAAATCCCATCAAGCCTCTACCTCTGGGAGTCATGCCTCTAGTTGTCAGTCTTGCAATGCCTCATGGGAATCGTGGTTCCACAACAGCCAAAGTGCTGAGGTTGCCTCGCCCTGCCTTTGTATAAACTGGGCTTACAGCCAAAGCATGAAGTTGCAATTATACTGATAACAGAAGTTGAGTATTACATGACAATAAACATGGCTGCTGCTCTGACTAGCAAAAAAAAAAGCAAAGGTGTGATATACACATATGTGCAAAAGGGGTCCTCAGCACACATTCAGTCTCCATTCACACGTGTGGGATTTGTCATGTGACTTTGGACATCAAGGTCGCATGACAAGTCGCACTCCATTCTTTTCAATGGCACCCGTTCAATTAGTGCGACTTTGAAAATGTGCCTGCACTACTTTGGTGCGACGTTTGATGCAACTTAGATCCATTGAGTGTAAAGTCGGATCAAAGTTGTGCTGAAAATTGCGTGACTTTGGAGATGCATTAATGAGAATGGAGACTTAATCTAGCCTGTAAAATAAATAAATGCAAAAATAATCAGTTTACCTGCTCTGGTTACAGAGTGTTAGGATACAGGCAGTCCCCGAGTTATGAACAGGTTAGGGACTGCCTGTTTGTTCTTAAGCCAGATGCGCATGCGCAGAGCGGCGTTTTCCGATGTTGTTTTCCGCCACCTGCCGTTCGTAAGTAGGAGTTTTTCGTAAGTTGGAGGTTCGTAACTCTGGGACCTCCTGTACTGAGTGCAGGGATCAAACAACAGCAGGGCTGACCAGATCAGGGGAGCTGTACTTAAGGGAATGAATCCAGACTGTGTGTAATTAAAGGAAGATTTATTAATAATGAAGAAAAACCAGCAAACACAGTACAAGGTAAAGTGACAATATACAGGAACAGTAAACCAAGGGACACAATACCTAACCCTAATACCATATATACAAAAGGGGGAGCAAGGGACTGGGTTCAGGAGTAAGGAGAGCAGATATGAAGTAGCAGGGTACAGGATTACGGTACTGGAACAGGATCACAGCAGGAATCAGGATCAAGGTCAGGAGCAGCACATGAATAACCAGTTACATGGCACAGAGGCAAAACACTAAGCCAGTAAAGGAAGCCATGGGAGGGTTTATATACCTTCCCAGTAGCCAGCATCAGGTGGAGATTTGCTGGCTACTGGGAGACATCCGCTGGCGGACACCAGAACAATCCAATACTACATACCCCACGCTACAATGTGCGATTGAGTTGCACTTTTATCTCCTCACACTTTACTCTTAACCCCTTCCCGACCGCCGCACGCCGATATACGTTGGCAGAATTAGCACGGGTGGGCAAAAGGGTGTACAGGTACATCCCCTTTAAGAAGCGGCATTGTGGGCACCCAGCACTATCTGCTCTATGTCCTGTCCGTGACCGCGGGTCCTGCGAACTCGATGTCTGACGGGTGCCCACCATCGTGTCACGGAGCAGAAGAACGAGGGGATGCCTTTGTAAACAAGGCATTTCCCTGTTCTGCCTTTTGACATGACAGAGATCTACTGCTCCCCGTCATCGGGAGTCGTGATCACTGTCATGTGAGTAGTAGCCCATCCCCCCCACAGTTAGAATCACTCCCTAGGACACACTTAACCGCTTGATCACCGTCCTAGTGCCCACCCCTTGTCCCAGGCCATGGAATACTTATTCTTATTAATAGTGATACATTGGAAAAGCGATGATAATAACGATACATTGGAATACCTGTTCCTATTAAAAGCTTTAGATTAGTGATAATAATGATACATTGTAATACTTGTTCCTATTAAAAGCGATAGATTAGATTAGTGATAATAATAGTGATACATTGGAATACCTGTTCTTATTAATAGTGATAGATTATAGGGTTCCAAATCGCTCACATGTAAACGGGGCCTTAGTAGCAGAAAAGGTTATAAGTAGAGTTGAGTGGACACCTGGATGTTTGGGTTCGACGGGTTTGGCAGACCTTTGGAAAAAAGTTCGGGTTCGGGACCGAACTTGACCCAAACCCCATTGAAGTAAATGGGGACCCAAACTTTTGAGGACAAAAATGTCTCTAAAAAAGTAATGGAAAGGGCTAGAGGGCTGCAAATGGCGACAACATGTTTTTAAGAGCACGACAAGTGCTCTGCAAACAAATGTGGATAGAGAAATAACTTAAAATAACATAAAATAAATAAAAATAAAAAAATATATGCTGGAGGCCCCCTTCTCAGAAGAAAGGGTACAGGAAGTGATTAAGAACCTCAGAAAGTCAACGGCACGGCAAATATTCAATTTAATGGATAAGCTAGTGGGAAAATAAAATACTTTGAAATGAAAATTTTTTTTAATTATAATCTTGACCTAGGAGGATGAGGTCCATATGGAGTAGGAGGTTGAGGTGGCGGTGGATGTGGCGGTGTAGGTGGAAGCGGCGGTGGAGGAGGACGAGGTTCAAAAATACAACAATGGCTGGGTAAGGCCGGTGATGTGTCGAATTCTGTCCCCCGTCGGATAGTGTTCGCCCTGTACTGCGCTTGCGCAGTATGTAGGACAAGGGCATTTTGAAAATCTCCGAAGACGAACGGCGCTGCGTGGTGAGTCCAGGTTCAAGCCACACCATCCAAGGTTCAAGCCGAGTGAAGCGAGGCCGTGCCCGAAGCATGGCGAGTGAAGCGAGCCCGGGAGGGGCCCTGTTACTATGTGCTACCGTATGTCCACTTGGATGGTGGGGCTTGAACCTGCACTCACGGAGCAGGTGCCGTTCATCTTCCGAGATTTTCGGAATCTCCTTGTCCTCGGGCCAGACACTATCCGATGGCCAGACAGTTTTTGTCAGAACACCGGTATACATGTCTATTCTGCACATGGTACGGACAAGTCCTGTGGGATCCATGCCTGGTTCATTTTAATGAACGTGAGCTTGTCTGTGATAACGCCCCCTGCCGTGCTAAATACACGTTCAGATAATACACTGGCTGCAGGGCAGGCCAGCACCTCCAAGGCGTTAAGGGCAAGCTCAGGCCATTTGCAAAATTTGGAGACCCAGAAGTTAAAGGGGGCAGACCCATCATTCAGTACGTGTAAGCGTGTGCACACATACTGCTCCACCATGTTGGTAAAATGCTGCGTCCTGCTAAGACGTTCCATCTCAGCTGGTGGTGCTGGTTCTTGTGGCGTGCTGACAAAGCGTTTCCATATTTCGGCCATGCTAACCCTGCCTTCTGAGGTGCTGGCGGTTCCCCCGGCTGCGTTGGCGTCCTCATATTTTCCAAATTTAGGATCTTGCCCTAAATGGGTGTTTTTGCAATAGCAGAATACACCCAGAGTATGTAAACGGTGTATCTCTGAGCTACAGAAATGGCGAAAATGCTATTCAAAAATAATGTTTTTGCCCTAAATAATATTTTTTTTTTGAATAGCACAACAGAAGAAAATTATATAAATTGTGTAGCTCACACCTCCACATATGCAGAAAACACTGCAAAATATTTTTTTTTGCCCTAAATTTTTTTTTTTCTGGAAGAGCAGAATACACCCACAGTATGTACAGGGTGTATGTCACAGTAACATATGCAGTGCTGGTGCACTGAGCTTGCAGATAAGTTATATTTTCTCGGGCAATGGGCTCGTGGCAGTGTAAAAAGGCCGTGCACTGCAACCCAACCAGGTAAATCTGTGTAGATCGCTGAGTTATTAGAATAGATTTCTGAATCTGGACTCCTCGATAATTCTCTCTCCCTCAAAGCAGCAACAGGAACCTTTCCCTACACTGTCTATCTTTTCTCTCAGTGCAGTGTAAAAAGCTTGTGCACTGCACTCACACAACTAAATCAATGTAGATCGCTGACTAATGAGAATAGATTTCAGAATCAGGACTACTATCATGTAATTCTTTCCCTTCGCAGCAGCAGCAGCCAGGAACCTTTCCCTACACTGTCTAAAGCAGAGTGACGTGCTGTGCTGTGTGCCTCTAGCTTAAATAGAGGCTGGTCACATGCTGCACTGGCCAATCACAGCCGTGCCATTAGTAGGCATGGCTGTGATGGCTTCTAAGGGCACACCAGTTAAACGAATGCTGATTGGCTGCTGCCATTACGTTGCTGAACACCGGACCCGAAACCCGAACATACAGTCAATTGTTCTGGTTCGGGACCCAAAAAGCCAAAAGTTTGGTACGAACCCAAACTTTATAGTTCGGGCTCGCTCACCCCTAGTTATAAGAAAACCTATTACTTTGTCCTGAATGGGGAAACGACAGGTTCACTTTATATAATAATATACATTAGAGTAGGGAACGACCTCATCTAGGTCATCTCTATACATTAAAATCATTTTATGAAGTGTTATCTGAGATTCTTATCTGCTTCTGTTCTGTAGATATAGATAAGGGACTGCTGTGCTTTTATAAAGTTGAGTGGTAATTGAAAGGGCCTGCCAACCATATTCATCCCCACTATACCCAACCCCATTTCAGCACAAAGGATTCATTGCAGTTATCCCATCAGAGAAGGAGCACTAATGGTAAAACACTGCAGGGGTTGTCTGCCATTGAACCTCCAGCTCTGTGCCAGCTTCTAGGAAAAGCAGTGAGCAAGTTAAAAATAATTTGTATGAGAGCTCTGTATAATTCTGTCTATTAGCACAATACTGTTGCCATAACCACAAGGAAGAGACAGTTGGGATTTTGGATAGAGGCAGCCCTAGGTGCTCCATTTAATTTTAATACCAATAAACTAGTATATGGATTATATATCAGTTACCTTATCTATGTGTTTAATAAAAAAATTTAGTTTTCTATTATAAAACCATGTTGCACTGCTTGGCAAGACTTGTGCAGCCATGTTTTGAGGCATTCTTGGAGCTATTGTCCGAAATCTGAGTATTCAGTGACCACAGCATCTGCCAGTAGGAGAAGGTGGACACTAGGTGGACCTGGGATCACATATAATCTATCTGCATGGACACTAGGCGGACCTGGGATCATATATAATCCATCTGTATGGATACTAGGCGGGCTTGGAATCATATATAATTCATCTGTATGGATACTAGGCGGACCTGGGGTCATATATAATCCAACTAGGTGGACCTGGGATAATATATAACCCATCTGTATGGACACTAGGTGGGCCTGGGATCATATATAATCCATCTGTATGGACACTAGGTGGACCTGGGATCATATATAATCCATCTCTATGGATTATATATGATCCTAGGTGCACCAATCAGAATGCCAGTGATGGCGCCAGTCTTGGGGTAAATGTGTCACACCTCCTGATTCTCTCGACATATCTTTATACAACCTTCACCTAGATATAATGCAGCATGGATCGGTTCAGTGAAGGTGTCGGTGGCGGTGAAGGTGTGGAGGTGCCGGATCGGGATACCTAATTCAAAAAAAGAGATCTGCCCGGCCTCATAATCCAGATTTATTCTGAGTTTGGTTACTGAGACATTACCAGCTAAAGCAGTTGCAGAATTGTAGCCATGCTTCAGTAACAACTGATTAGCGTTCCTCTCCAGACACCAGGACACAGGATTATTTCCAAGGTCTGCATAGTATTGTACCCTGTCTATACTGGGGTAACACATCCCGACTCTCCAGTGTGATGATCCCCCAACATCCACATCCCAGTAATGTCTCCCTGAGGAGAAACTCTGACTGCTTAGGACCTGAGGATATATTGTAAATCTGCTTGGTAATTGAGGGCGATTTAGGTTTCTGGTTACCCTGCGTGCGGTCTTTCTGTCATCTAAAAAATATACATTATTATGAGCCGTGTCTTCATCCAGTGTTATTTCTTCAGGTTCTGGTATATTTGTCCCTTTATTTACCCCTGTTACTATATCATATAATCCTGTATGTAATAGGGGCAAGATCTCAGTCTCAATCAGATCCCCCCCACCATGAAGGAGTTTATCACATTTCTTTTTGTCCTTCTCATCTCGATCCTCAGTATCACACAAGTCAGTGTCTGATTCCTGTAGGAAAGTCAGTGGATCCGTCATGTTACATATCTCCTCGATGTGACGCATCTTCCTGGACAGATCCTCCTTCTTCATCTCCAACTCCTGAATTAAATCAGTGGCTGGGAATGAGGCTTTCTCCGCTTGCCTGGATATCTTATTAAGAATTCCTCTCTCCAGGATGTCCAGTTGTCTTTTGATGTCTCTGAATATGGCGGTGATTCTCTTAGTTACACTGTCTGCATTGTCTTGTACTTTTCTTTTGTATTTCTGCAGACTCTTGATGCTTTCCTCCACCTCCTCTCTCTTTTTCACCAGCTTCTGCAGAGCATTGGTCAGGTTCTCCTTCCTCTTTACAAAGGCCTCCTCCAGTGCCTCCACCTGGTGTTCCTGATGGTCTCCATGCAGCCTGCAGGACCCACAGAGACAGGCCGAGTCCTCGGTGCAGTAATACTCCAGAATCTTCTTATGGACGGAGCATTTCCTGTTCTTCTGGGGATTGGTGAGGTCAGATAGGACATGTTGGGGTGACTTGTTGTGGACTCTCACATGGTCATCACACAGAGTAGCTTCACAATGCTGACAATATTTAACAGCAGGTATAGGAGAGTGAATACAATACATACAGTAGACCTGGCTCTCCTTTTTCTCCCCCGTCTTCTCTGGCTCGGTAGATCGGAAACTCTCCACTATGTTGCGCAGTGTTATGTTCCTGCTAAGCTGAGGCCGCACCTGGAATTCTTCTCTGCATTCAGGACAGAAATAAACTCCAGACCCCTCTTGTCTATCCAAAACACTTTCTATACAGTCCTGGCAGAAGTTGTGTCCACATCTCAGTGTCACGGGATTGGTATAAATGTTCAGACAGATGGAACAGTCCAGCTCCTTCCTCGCATCGGAGAACGCCATCGCTGACTGCAGAAGAGAGAAACGAAACTAAGTAGATGTGTGTCAAAGGGAGGGAGTCGGAGGGAGGGAGTCGGAGGGAGGCAGCCAGAGGGAGGGAGCCAGAGTGAGGGGGTCAGAGGAGGATTTACTGGAATACAAGCGAAGTGAGAAACAAAGCTAAGTAGATGTGTGTTAGAGGCAGGGGGTCAGAGAGAAGGATTCAGAACAGAGGAGTAATTAGAACTTTCATGGCCCCAGTGCAGGAAACCATGAAGGGCCCCCCTGACCTCTGGTACCGGGGGGAGGGGGGGTCTGAGGAGGATAGAGAAGGTGTGGGGTGGCCTGAGGAGAGACAATGTGTGGGTGGTCTGATGAGGAGAAGGGAGGTGTGGGGTGGTTTGAGGAGAAGAGATGAGGCGTGGGATTCGGTCTATGGAGGAGAGATAAGGTGTGGGGTGGTATGAGGAGGAGAAGGGAGGTGTGGGGTGGTCTGAGGAGGAGAAGGGAGGTGTGGGGTGGTATGAGGAGGAGAAGGGAGGTGTGGGGTGGTCTGAGGAGGAGAAAGCAGGTGTATGGTGGTATGAGGAGGAGAAGGGAGGTGTGGGGTTGTCTGAGAAGGAGAAGGGAGGTGTGGGGTGGTATGAGGAGGAGAAGGGAGGTGTGGGGTGGTCTGAGGAGGAGAAGGGAGGTGTGGGGTGGTCTGAGGAGGAGAAGGGAGGTGTGGGGTTGTCTAAGGAGGAGAAGGGAGGTGTGGGGTGGTATGAGGAGGAGAATGGAGGTGTGGGGTGATATGAGGAGGAGAAGGGAGGTGTGGGGTGGTCTGAGGAGGAGAAGGGAGGTGTGGGGTGGTATGAGGAGGAGAATGGAGGTGTGGGGTGGTCTGAGGAGGAGAAAGGAGGTGTGGGGTGATACGAGGAGGAGAAGGGAGGTGTGGGGTGGTCTGAGGAGGAGAGGAGGGAGCGGGGTGGTCTGAGGAGGAGAGGGGGTGCGGGGTGGTGTGAGGAGGAGAGGGGGTGCGGGGTGGTCAGAGAATGAGAGGGGAGTGTTGGGTGGTCTGAGGAGGAGAGGGGGTGTGGGGTGGTCTGAGGGGGGTGCGTTGTGGTGTGAGGAAGAGAGGGGGGAGCGGGGTGGTCTGAGGAGGAGAGGGGGTGCGGGGTGGTCTGAGGAGGAGAGGGGGGTGCGGGGTGGTGTGAGGAGGAGAGAGGGTGCGGGGTGGTGTGAGGAGGAGAGGGGGTGCAAGGTGGTCTGAGGAGGAGAGGGGGTGCGGGGTGGTGTGAGGAGGAGAGAGGGTGCGGGGTGGTGTGAGGAGGAGAGAGGGAACGGGGTGGTCTGAGGGGGAGAGGGGGTGCGGGGTGGTGTGAGGAGGAGAGGGGGTGCGGGGTGGTCAGAGAATGAGAGGGGAGTGTTGGGTGGTCTGAGGAGGAGAGGGGGTGCGGGGTGGTGTGAGGAGGAGAGAGGGTGCGGGGTGGTGTGAGGAGGAGAGGGGGTGCAAGGTGGTCTGAGGAGGAGAGGGGGTGCGGGGTGGTGTGAGGAGGAGAGAGGGTGCGGGGTGGTGTGAGGAGGAGAGAGGGAGCGGGGTGGTCTGAGGAGGAGAGGGGATGCGGGGTGGTGTGAGGAGGAGAGGGGGTGCGGGGTGGTCAGAGAATGAGAGGGGAGTGTTGGGTGGTCTGAGGAGGAGAGGGGGTGTGGGGTGGTCTGAGGGGGGTGCGTTGTGGTGTGAGGAAGAGAGGGGGGAGCGGGGTGGTCTGAGGAGGAGAGGGGGTGCGGGGTGGTCTGAGGAGGAGAGGGGGGTGCGGGGTGGTGTGAGGAGGAGAGAGGGTGCGGGGTGGTGTGAGGAGGAGAGGGGGTGCAAGGTGGTCTGAGGAGGAGAGGGAGTGTGGGGTGGTCTTAGGAGGAGAGGGGGGTGCGGGGTGGTCTGAGGAGGAGAGGGGGGTGCGGGGTGGTGTGAGGAGGAGAGAGGGTGCGGGGTGGTGTGAGGAGGAGAGGGGGGTGCGGGGTGGTGTGAGGAGGAGAGAGGGTGCGGGGTGGTGTAAGAAGGTGAGGGGGGTGCAGGTGGTGCGAGGAGGAGAGAGGGTGTGGGGTGGTCTGAGGAGGAGAGGGGGTGCGGGTGGTCTGAGAAGGAGAGGGGAGTGTGGGGTGGTCTTAGGAGGAGAGGGGGGTGCGGGGTGGTCTGAGGAGGAGAGGGGGGTGCGGGGTGGTGTGAGGAGGAGAGAGGGTGCGGGGTGGTGTGAGGAGGAGAGGGGGGTGTGGGGTGGTCTGAGGAGGAGAGGGGGTGCGGGGTGGTGTGAGGAGGAGAGAGGGTGCGGGTGGTGTGAGGAGGAGAGAGGGAACGGGGTGGTCTGAGGGGGAGAAGGGGTGCGGGGTGGTCTGAGGAGGAGAGGGGGGTGCGGGTGGTCTGAGGAGGAGAGGGGGGTGTGGGGTGGTCTGAGGAGGAGAGTAGTGATGGGAAGTCCGAATCTTTAAAGTGAATCAGTTCATTTCGAACTGCTCACTGAAATGAACCGATTCAATGAATCGATTCTTCGGTTCTTCAGTTCACTTGTAGGGATGAGCTTCGTGTTCGAGTCGAACATACGTTCGACTCGAACATCGGCTGTTCGCCCGTTCGGCGAATTCCGAACGTTATGGGCCGTTTGCGCCAAATTCGTGTGGCGCTCACGGCCCACAATGCACTGCTATGGCGCAGTGCATTGCTGGCTCATGATTGGCCAAGCATGCACTGTGACCCCGCATGCTTGGCCAATCACAGCGCCGGCAGCGAGGAGAGCCATGATTGGCCACAGGCAGGATCCCTGTGGCCAATCATAGCTCAGGCTGTGTAGTACACGCCCCCCACTATATAAGGCCGCCAGCTCCTGTAGTGTAGTGTGTTGGCGTCTGAAGCAGTTAGTGGATGTTCTGTGTACCTTCAACACAGTATACACCGATTGTTATCGGCCGATTTTTCGATCTTGCTCTTCTGTAGTGGTTGTTGTCTGCGTGCCCTGACCGCAGTATACACCGCTATATTCACCTCACCTATATAGCTAGCGATATATCTATCTTTTATAATAGAGCTTGCAGTCAGTGTTAGGAGCTTGTGTGTGCTGTCTGCATGCTCTGTACCCAGTACACACCGCTATATCCACCTACATAGCTCTTCTCTATTTGAGCCATCTGCCATCTGCAGGAGTTATTGGAAGTTGTGTGTGCCTCCAGCACAGCACAATATACATCTGTATTTACCCTTTATTGCTGGTGTTCTATAATAAAGGCATCTGCAGGAGTTAGTGGGTGTTGTGTGCCTCCAGCACAATATACACCTGTATCTACCCTTTATTGCTGTTCTCTAATAGAGCCATCTGCAGGGCTTAGTGGGTGTTGTGTGCCTCCAGTACAGTATACCCCTTTATCTACCCTTTATTGCTGGTGTTCTATAATAAAGGCATCTGCAGGAGTTAGTGGGTGTTGTGTGCCTCCAGCACAATATACACCTGTATCTACCCTTTATTGCTGTTCTCTAATAGAGCCATCTGCAGGGCTTAGTGGGTGTTGTGTGCCTCCAGTACAGTATACCCCTTTATCTACCCTTTATTGCTGGTGTTCTATAATAAAGGCATCTGCAGGAGTTAGTGGGTGTTGTGTGTCTCCAGCACAATATACACTACCCAATTGCTGTTTTACCCAACTCCCTTCAGGCTATTACCATGTCTGGAAGGCCAGCAAGGAGAGGCAGACAGGCGCGAGCCGATAAAAGAGGGCAAGCAGGCTCTGTGTCTAGAGACAACAGTGCTGGTCATGGACGCGGTGCATCGTCATCATCAGCACGTGGCCATGGGACACGCTTGTCCTTCTTTTCGGCAGCTGGACATGTTGAGCCGCAACATGCCAATGACTTGGTAGAGTGGATGACCAAGCCCTCTTCATCCTCCTCATCCTCTCTCACCCAGTCTCAGGGAACTAGCAAAGCAGCTGCCAACGCATCGTCTTCCCTCGTCTCAATGTCATCATCAGTGACTCCTTCCCTAGACCCACCACGTCCTCCTGAGGAGTCTCCTGAACTCTTTGAGCACAGTGTTGGGTACATGCTCCAGGAGGATGCCCAGTGTTTTGTAGCCTCTGATGATGATACTCCGCTAGAGGAAGGCAGTAGCGTGAATGCAGAGAAAGGGGATGCTCAAGAAGGACAGCAATCTGGCAGTCATGTTCCACAAGCTGCAGCATACTGCCAGGTTTGCTACAGCGATGAAGAGGGAGGGGATGATGAGGGCAATGACTCCACGTGGGTGCCCGGTAGGAGAGAGGAGGAGGAGGAGGAGGCACATGTCCAACGAGGCAGGATGCTCTCCGGGGGCCAGCTTAGGGGCAGCACACCGACTGAATCACACCGCAGAGCTCCGCCTGTGCAGGGCGCTGCCTCTGCGCGTTATTCTAAAAGTTCTTTGGTGTGGGCCTTTTTTGAGACGAGTGCATCAGTTCGCACCGCTGCTATTTGCAACATATGTCTCAAGCGTATCTCGCGTGGCCCAGAACATCAGCCGCTTGGGCACCACATGCTTGACCAGACATATGTTGACCTGCCATGCAGCTCGTTGGCAAGCATACCTCAAAGACCCACACCAAAGAACAAAGCGGACCTCTCCTTGCTCCTCATCAGCTGGGATCTCCAACCCCACTAGACCTTCAGTCCTCTCTGAAACCTGCTCTGAGAGGAATGAAGGTGTAGAATTAGGTGTGTCACAGCCAAGTGCTTCTGGGCACTCTGCTAGCAGTACACCCACGACCGATTATAGCAGGCAAATGTCCCTGCCCCAGCTGCTGGACCGGCGAAAGAAGTTCACTCCCAGCCATCCACATGCCCAGCGGTTGAATGCTAGCTTGGCTAAATTGCTAGCACTTCAACTGCTGCCTTTTCAGTTGGTAGACTCGGCCCCCTTCCGTGAGTTTGTACAATGTGCGGTTCCTCAGTGGCAGGTCCCCAAACGCCACTTTTTCTCACGGAAGGCGATTCCGGCTCTCTACCGGCACGTGGAAGGCAATGTCCTTGCCTCGCTGGACAGGGCGGTCAGCGGTAAGGTGCATATTACCGCTGACTCATGGTCCAGCAGGCATGGACAGGGACGTTACCTGTCTTTCACGGCCCATTGGGTCACTCTTCTGGCAGCTGGGAAGGATGCAGGACAAGGTGCAGTAGTGTTGGAGTTTGTTCCGCCACCACGCCTCCAAAATGCTACTATTGGTTGTGACACACCTCTCTCCTCCACCCCCTCCTCTTCTTCTTCCTCCATGGCCTCTTCCAGTGCTCTGTCCTCAGAACCAGCGGTGCTCCGTAGGCGTTCCAGGGGCTACGCAAGTATGCAGGCAAAACTATGCCATGCCGTGCTTGCGCTGGTTTGTTTGGGGGACAGGAGCCACACTGGGGCGGATGTTTTGTCAGCTCTGCAGGGGCAGGCCGAGAGGTGGTTGACGCCACGCCAGCTTAAGCCAGGAATGGTGGTTTGCGACAATGGTACCAACCTCCTCTCCGCCCTCCGACAGGGACAACTGACCCATGTGCCCTGTGTAGCTCACGTCCTTAACCTGGTGGTGCAGTGGTTCTTGGGCAGGTACCCCGGCTTACAGGATGTCCTGAAGCAGGCCAGGACAGTCTGTGTGCATTTCCGCCGATCATTTAATGCCTGTGCTCGGCTGGCTGAGCTCCAAAAGGAGTTGAACCTGCCCAAGAACCGCCTTATATGTGACATGCCCACCAGGTGGAACTCAACGTTGGCCATGCTGCAGTGGCTGCACACGCAACAGAGGGCCATCAACGAGTACCTGTGTGACTACGGCACCAGGACAGGGTCAGGGAAGCTTGGTTTTTTCTCACCACGCTAGTGGGGCATGATCAGGGATGCATGCACTGTCCTGTCACCGTTTGAGGAGGCCACAAGGTTGGTGAGCAGTGACAGTGCATGTATCAGTGACACTGTACCTCTTGTCCACCTCTTGGAGCATACGCTGCGTGGAATAATGGACAGGGCACTTGAGGCAGAACAGAGGCAGGAAAAGGAGGACTTTCTTGCCTCTCAAGGCCCCCTTTATCCAGACAGTGTTCCTGCTGTGCCACCCATCACACAGGAAGAGGAGAAGGAGGAGGAAGAGGAGGAGGAGGATGATTGTGTCAGCATGGAGGTGGAGGCTGGCACTCAGCATCAGCAGCAGCAGTCTTGTAGGGATGATTTACAGTCCCAAGAAACCCGTGGACTTGTACGTGGCTGGGAGGAGGTAGCTGCGGATCATGTTGTCCTTAGTGACCCAGAGGACTCCGGACCGAATGCCTCAGCTAACCTACGCTGCATGGCCTCCCTGATCCTGCAAAGCCTGCGGAAGGATCCTCATATTCTTCGGATCAAGGAGAGGGACCATTACTGGCTGGCCACTCTCCTTGATCCACGGTACAAGGGTAAGGTTGCCGACCTTATCTTGCCATCGCAGAGGATGAGACATCTGGAGGCCTTGCAGAAAAGTCTGTGCAACGCATTCCCAGAGACTGGGAGGTTACAAACTCCTGGTCCTGGACAACGTGTTGCTGAGGCATCGGTCAGAAGGAGCGGTGGAGAAGGTGGCCGTCTGACTGATGCTTTCAGACAATTTTTTAGTCCGCAGCCCCAAGGTATGATTGGTTCCAGCAACCATCGCCAGCGTCTGATTTACATGGTGCAGGAATACCTAGGGGCAAGGTCAGACTTGGACACCTTTCCCACCGAAAATCCTCTGGCTTACTGGTTCTTGAGGATGGATCACTGGCCAGAGCTTGCACAGTATGCAATTGAGCTACTGGCCTGTCCTGCATCCAGCGTTCTTTCGGAACGTACCTTCAGTGCTGCAGCCTGTCCACCGAATCAGTTGATCGACTGACCTTCATCAAGATGAATCAGTCTTGGATAACCCACAGCTACCAAGCACCTGAAGCTGATGTAACCGAATAATTTTTTTTTAAATATCACATCCCTTCAAGACTACCTATGCTGATGCTGAGTGACTGTCCTGTTATGTTGATTGTCTATCCTCTTCCTCCTCCGCTGATATGTTGGAAGAAAATTTCTGGTTCTAGGTGATGCCATCAGCCCAATTTTTCTGCCCCTGTTTAACAGGGGCGTTTAATTACAATTTTTGATGCAATGCTTTGCAGCAGGGCTAATTCCTGCAATAAAACTAGAGTATATGGGAGAGGTTGCAGTGTCGTGGCACCAGCACCAGTGCCTAAGGCCCAATTTTTCTGCCCCTGTTTAACATGGGCATTTCATTACAATTTTTGATGCAATGCTTTGCAGCAGGGCTAATTCCTGCAATAAAACTAGAGTATATGGGAGAGGTTGCAGTGTGGTGGCACCAGTGCCTAAGGCCCAATTTTTCTGCCCCTGTTTAACAGGGGCATTTAATTACAATTTTTGATGCAATACTTTGCAGCAGGGCTAATTCCTGCAATAAAACTAGAGTATATGGGAGAGGTTGCAGTGTGGTGGCACCAGCACCAGTGCCTAAGGCCCAATTTTTCTGCCCCTGTTTAACAGGGGCATTTCATTACAATTTTTGATGCAATGCTTTGCAGCAGGGCTAATTCCTGCAATAAAACTAGAGTATATAGGAGAGGTTGCAGTGTGGTGGCACCAGCACCAGTGCCTAAGGCCCAATTTTTCTGCCCCTGTTTAACAGAGGCGTTTAATTACAATTTTTGATGCAATGCTTTGCAGCAGGGCTAATTCCTGCAATAAAACTAGAGTATATGGGAGAGGTTGCAGTGTCGTGGCACCAGCACCAGTGCCTAAGGCCCAATGTTTCTGCCCCTGTTTAACAGGGACATATAATTACAATTCTTGATATAATATTTCACAGGAGGGCCCGTTCCTGTGCCCACCCAGAGTAACTGTGAGGACTTATAGTGTTGTGGCACCAGCACCACAACCACCAAAGGTCAATTTTTCTACCACTGTTCAACAATGGCATGTAATTACAATTCTTGATATAATCGTTCACAGCAGGGCGCTCCAGCGCCCACCAAGAGTCACTTTGAGGGCTTACAATGTTGTGGCAAAACCAACACCTTGTTCCGCCATTTCTGCAGAGCATATAGGGCAGGCCCCTACTTTCAAACATCCAACTTACAAATATCTCCTACTTGCAAACGGAAGGAGACAACAGCAAGTGAGATGAAAAAAGATGTACGACAAAACAAATTATACAGGGGTGATAACCCTTCCCTATGTTTTCCAAAAAGCTTAAAAATAGTTTTTTTGACTGGAGCTACACTTTAAAAATGTACCAGTTGAAAATTACAAACAGATTCAACTTAACACAAGAAACCTACACAGTCCCTGTCTTGTTTGCACCGCCTGTATACTGCTGTTCTGAGTATATAGGGCCTGGGGGCCACACGCATTTCCTTTTTTTAATATGAGTACTGGGTTCCCCTTAATATGCGTACAAGATCCAAAGGGGCTGGTAATGGGCAGGGAGGGCTACCCATGCCATTTTTCTCAATGATTTTCAACCATATTGCAGGAACCAGATATAACATTAAAACCGCAAACAGTTTTAAATGATGTTATTTCCGTTTAATGTCATTTTGTGCAGGGACTGTTCTAAACACGGGAAACACGTGACACCTCACAGGCATACTACAGACACCCCCCAGGCACGATATTTAAAGGAATATTTCACTTTTTTTTTTCACTTTAATCGTCATTAAAATCAGTGCTCCCGCCAAAACGGCCATTTTTAAAAACATTTTAGGCATTGACCCATGTCCCCTGGGGCAGGAGCCAGGTCCCCAAACCCTTTTTAGGACAGTATCTTGCATATTAGCTTTTAAAATTAGCACTTTTCATTTCGAACGTTCGAGTCCCATAGACTTCAATGGGGTTCTAAAGTTCGTACGAATTTGGGGTCCGTTCGAAAGTTCTGGTGCGAACCGAACCGGGGGGTGTTCGGCTCATCCCTATTGCTGACTTAGTCTACTGACAAGCAAGTGAACCGAAGCTCTGATTCAACCATATTAAATGAGTAGAATCAGAAGACTGATTCACACAGAAGGTTGGCAGGTCCTCCTGGGGACGTTTACTTTGATTTAATTCATCGGCGCAGAGCACAAGCCTATTGTTGTCAGATTAGCTCGGTGTCATGAATTTTGGTGATACACAAACAGCTGTGTTAGGCTGGGTTCACACTTGTGCGATGCGGGAACCCTGCGATTCCACTACAGGTTCTTGCATCGCACCAGACTCGCACAACAGTTCACAACGACATATGCGAACTGCTGGGGAGCGTCATACAATGTTAATGACACCCCCATTTCAGCTCGCATGTCGCACTGCAAAGTGTCAGTTTGGACATGAATCGGATCGCATGGGTGCCATGCGATCCGATTCTGGTGCGGACCAAAAAAGGGTCCCGTGTGAGTTTAGTCCGAGTGCGATACGATTTCAGCCATACTATCTGTATGGCTGAAATCGCATTGCACGGATATCGCCTGTGATTTGCACTGCAGTGCAAATCGCATGCGATTTTGCACTATGCAGCAGTGTGAACTGGCACTGAGCCTAGGTTTCCGCAAATTTGATGGATAGCAATGTTAACTGTGAAGTTGCCCCAGAATGCAGTTCACATGCACACAAACCCCGCTTTTCATTTAGGCTCTGTTTCCACTTGTGCAACTTGTCCTGCGACTTGGGACTGCAAAGTTCCATGACAAGAAGTACCCCATTTCCAATGAGTACCATTCATATCTGTGCGACTTCAAGTCACAGCGACTTCAAAGTAGTCCCTGCACTACTTTGGTCCCATTTTAATGTGACTTGAGGTCCATAAACCTCCAGAATACACAGGCATTGCTTTAAGTCACGGCAGAATCGTGCAACTTTCAGGCTAACGCAGCCTGAAAGTTGCACAATTCTTCCGCAATTATGATGCGACTTTAAAGCAATGCCTGTGTATTCCGGAGGTCTATGGATCTCAAGTTGCATCAAAGTAGGACCAAAGTAGTGCAGAGACTACTTTGAAGTCGCACAGATATGAATAATACTCATTGGAAATCATAGAGTACAAAGTCGCAGGACAAGTTGCACAAGTGGAAATGGAGCCTAAATGAAAAGTGGGTTTTTGTGCATGTGAACTGCACTCTGATGGGCCAACTTCACAGTTAACATTGCTAGCCATCAGATTTGCCCATAGCCTTTACAGCGCATGTGCAGGAATAATGATCAGATTTTACTACCACTACCATGGGCGAAGTACCCCTGGTAGTAAAATTCAATCGTTAAGGCTATTTTCACACTTATGCGACTTGAAAGTCAAGTGCTTTTGCCATGATTTTTGCCACGACTTGAAGCAATATCTGTGTAATCTTGAGGTCTCTGCCACAAGTCGCATGAAAGTCGGACAAAAGTAGTACAAAAACTACTTTGAAGTCACACAGATATGAACTGAACTCGTTGGAAATCATGGGGTATGACTTGTCATGTGACTTTGCAGTCTCAAGTCGCAGGACAAGTCGCACGAGTGTGAAAGGGCCTTAGGCTGTCCGTACCACCTGATCACTGCTGCTACCTCATTGGTTTAGTGTATTGTTTTACTGGTGGTGACTTGTGGTTCTTTCAGTGTACTGTGTTCTAAAAACTGATATGATTCTTTAACTCAGTAACTTGTATGATTCTTTAACTCTGTAACTTGTACGATTCTTTAACTCGGTAACTTGTACGATTCTTTAACTTGGTAACTTGTACGATTCTTTAACTCGGTAACTTGTACGATTCTTTAACTTGGTAACTTGTACGATTCTTTAACTCGGTAACTTGTACGATTCTTTAACTCGGTAACTTGTACGATTCTTTAACTTGGTAACTTGTACGATTCTTTAACTCGGTAACTTGTACGATTCTTTAACTCTGTAACTTGTATGATTCTTTAACTCTGTAACTTGTATGATTCTTTAACTCGGTAACTTGTACGATTCTTTAACTCGGTAACTTGTACGATTCTTTAACTCAGTAACTTGTACGATTCTTTAACTCGGTAACTTGTATGATTCTTCAACTCGGTAACTTGTATGATTCTTTAACTCGGTGTACTATGTACTACTGACTCTTGTTTTAAGTTTGTATCCAGTTCCTTCCTGAGTGTCACTGTGCTTTGAGTCAGCTGATTGGTTGCAGGGAGGGGCTGAGCTCTCACTCTAGGATCATATTACCAGGCCTGCTCTGCTATGTGCTGAGGTCATAGTGAAATGTTTCAAACAAATCAGTTCACTCAGATGAATTGATTCATCCAGTTCACTGAAAAGAATCGATTCAAAAGAACGATTCGTTCATGAACTGGACATCACTAGAGGAGAGGTGGGTGAGCGGTGGTCTGAGGAGAAGTGTATGTGTATGGGGTGGGGGGTTGAGGAGCACTGGATTTTTTTTGGGGGGTTTTTTATTGAGGGAAATCAACTTGGATAGGGATGAGGGATTATGGGACGCTCAACTTGAACTTGGTAGAACATCTTGAGGACAAACCTCTGTACTGTACTGGACTGTACTTCCTCTGGAATAATGTCAGTCTTTAATGGGTCAGTACCACAAATGTCCTCTTTCAGGAGCTCTATGTCCCCTTGGGGAAACTCACAAAGTCCCAACTGCTTGCAGAAGCTCCCTCTGCAGAAAATACTAGCCCACCTGGCTGCCTTAAAGTGTCCCAGAGCAAGGGATTTAGATTAGCTGTGACACTGTCCTAATGAAAGCTTGCTAAATGTTGCAACCTTCTCCCTTGCCATACCTGGGAGTGATAGGTAGAGGTACTCACATTATCCCTTGAATCCTGCTGCTTGCATTGGCTGCTGTTCAGGTCTCCTGCTGGACAAATCATTGCTCACTAGGCAGGGTGTCTCCTGGATGAGACGCTGGGGTAGTGGAGATCCCTCTGTTCAGCTTCTCTTCCTCCTTTCTCAGCTCCAGCCTGGAGGCAGAGCCCCATAGCAATGGGGTCCCTCTCCCAGGCCTCACGATTTCAGCCTCAACACTCCATCTCCCACCCGTCATCACCCTCAACACTCCATCTTTCACCCGACATAACCCCAACTCAAAAGGCTCTACAATATTCAAGGGCCATCTCCACACCTTCTGGGTCATCCTTACCCAGGGATTGGCAGAGATCCCTTAAATATTCAGGCTTCTCTTTCCATACCCCAACTCACTATGTTCTGGAACTTTCCAGATGCTTCCTGAAGGCAGGGGGAGGTACTAGAAGCTTAGCCTGCAGAGCCTGCCCACTGACCTGAATGTGAACCTACAGCAATTACCCGGACTCACTTAACTACTTTGAGTCAGCTAACTTTGCCTAACTAAACTGTACATTAGAGGGTACCCGACAACCACTCCAACTCGCGAGGCTCTCCAATATTCAAGGGCCATCTCACCACCTTCTGGGCCATCCTTGCCCAGGGATTGGAAGAGATCCCTTGAATATTCAGGATTTTCTTTCCATACCCCCTCTCACTACATTCTAGAACTTTCCAGAAGCTTCCAGAAGCTAGGAGGAGATACTAGAAGCCTGGCCTGCAGAGTCTGCCCCCTGACCTGAATCTGAACACACAGAAATTATCCAGACTCACTAAAACTATTGTGAGTCAGCTAAATTTTCCTAACTAAACTATACACTAGAGGGTGCTACAATTACAACACCAACTGTATGGGGACAGTAAAATAAAGTTTACATAAGTCCCAGATTCATTGGTAATTTGCCCGGTCCAGGAGACTGACCCACTCATGGGTTGAGGGATGTATTTGTTCTATCTGATGAATAATACGTGGGGCCTGTGTTCTGCATACCTGGTAGTGCTATAGGGGTGCTACCAGAATTATTTAGGATATTGTAGCACACCCCCTGGTTCCACCACTGCTTACAGCTATTTGCAAGAAGATATGCAGAACTGATATGAAAACGTTGAATTTTTGCTCTTCCTATAAAGGGAGCTGACAAAAGCCACAAAGTGAAGATGCTGAAGAGGGCAGGTGAGGTCTTGGATGATGTATGGAAAGTAGCATCCAGTCTGTGAAGTAGGTAACTTCCGGGCTTCACCACAACAAGCTTTTTGGAGACAACATGGCAGGTAAAGAAATCTCCAAGGAGGGTAATCCCTTCATTTTTGGGCCCTCATGCTTGAGGGACCCCTAGGAAATATGTACACCTGAGCCCAATCAGAACTCAATATAAAGTTAGTGATAAGCTTGAAATCTTCAGCTGGATGTTGGGTTACATCTGGAGCCCACCCAAAGCTGGACGTTGGTTTACACCTGGAGTCCACCTAAAGCAGGATGTGGGTTTACAGCTGGAGCCCACCAAAGCTGGACGTTGGTTTACACCTGGAGCCCACCCAAAGCAGGATGTGGGTTTACAGCTGGAGCCCACCAAAGCTGGATGTTGGGTTACACCTGGAGCCCACCCAAAGCTGGATGTTGGTTTACACCTGGAGCCCACCTAAAGCAGGATGTGGGTTTACAGCTGGAGCCCACCAAAGCTGGATGTTGGGTTACATCTGGAGCCTACCCAAAGCTGGACGTTGGTTTACACCTGGAGCCCACCTAAAGTAGGATGTGGGTTTACAGCTGGAGCCCACCAAAGCTGGATGTTGGTTTGCACCTGGAGCCCACCCAAAGCTGGACGTTGGTTTACACCTGGAGCCCACCAAAGCTGGATGTTGGTTTACACCTGGAGCCCACCCAAAGTTGGATGTTGGCTTACACCTGGAGCCCACCTAAAGCAGGATGTGGGTTCACAGCTGGAGCCCACCAAAGCTGGATGTTGGTTTACACCTGGAGCCCACCCAAAGCTGGATGTTGGCTTACACCTGGAGCCCACCCAAAGTTGAATGTTGGTTTATACCAGGAACCCACCCAAATGGATGCCACCAGTTGTACCAGACTGAGCAGCACTGGTCTCATTTAATTTCATGATAACCAAGGTGTTTGCCAAAATAAAGGTTGGTAATTGGTTTGAGGGTTTGCCCTGTTACTTTCTTTTCCAGACTGGAGGTGCCTTACTTGCCTTTAAATCCCAGTAGGGAAGGGAAGAGACTCTGACTTCTGATAGGCAGGCTAGTAAGCAATATATATTTGTGCTGCATTAATGGACCAATAGGTGAGAATATGTTTGGAAAAAGAGTAAATACCCTTGGTGTAGGGATGAGCTTAAGATGCGGTTTAGTCACATATGGTCATAATGTACATGGCCGATTATTTCACTAGGAGACCCCACCCCTCTGCCAGCCTTTCATTCGGCTAGAGGGGAGCAACAGGGTAAGACGTATCTCAGCAGGTGCCGTTTTATTTTTATTTTTTACTTTCAGCGGGTTAGTGGGCATCAGGCATCATGATTGGCATGGATCTGGGTGATGTGATGGACAGTGGATGTACAATGTGGGCCATTTTTGGGGGAGTTGGCTTTTATTAAAATACTTTTCCAATTCAGATAAACCCTAGCCCTACGCCCATAGACCCCCAGAACCCCTGAGCCAGGGTTGATTAAAAAAATTCCCATATCCTCATCAACAAGGGAGCAAGGTGCATTGCCAGAGGTGTCCACCCTGGCAAGGTGCCCCCCCCCCATGGTGATATGTGGCCTAGTATGGTTCAGGAGGTGGAGAGAATACATGCCCCTCTTTCCTTGCCAACCAGGCTACATGCTCAGATTAAGGGTTTGGAGTGGATTCTTTGAGGGGCGTGTGACCATACGCTTTTTTTTTTCTTGATTTTTGGATGGAGTTCCCTCTTAAAATCCAAGGTACAGAATTTGAAGAGACCTCATCCATTTTTTTTTTTGTGGGGTCTCCTCTAAATTCATACTAGACCTGAAGGGCCTGATATAAATTAGGGGGGATACACCACACCATTTTTTGTTAGAGGCCTCCTTTACAAACAGAAGCGACTGGGAACTGTCATTTTTCCTCAGTTTAGGCCGATATGTATTAGTCTACATATTTTTGGTAAAAAAAATCGCAATAAGCGTATATTTGCGCAAAAGTTATAGTGTCTACAAAATAGGGGATAGTTTTATGGCATTTTTAATATCAATTTTTTTTTTTACTAGTAATGGCGGCGATCTGCATTTTTTATTGGGACTGCGACATTATGGCGGACACATCAGACAATTTTGACACCTTTTTGGGACCATTGGCATTTATACAGCGATCAGTGCTATAAAAATGCATTGATTACTGTAAAAATGTCACTGGTAGGGAAGGGGTTAATTGTGTTCCCTAGTGTGTGTTCTAACTGAAGGGGAGAGGAGAGGGGAGATGACAGATCACTGTTTATACTCTGTATGAATAGACAATCAGTCTCTTCTCCCCTCAGAGAACCTGGAAACTGTGTGTTTACACACACAGATCCTGGTTCTAGGTGTGCCCTGAGCCTGATCGTGGGAGCCTGGAGGTGATCACGACCGCCGGGCACTCGCATCGGGTTCGTGAGTAAGCAGGGGACGCACGTGCCCCTAGTGGCCAAAATTGGAAGCGACGTAACATGACACCGATTCGAGCAGCCGAGCCATGTTGCCGCAGTACAACTGCGGCGGCTGGTCGGCAGCGGTTAATCTTTTTTTTTTTTTATAAACAAACAAAAAAAGTCTGAAAATTTAGAAAAAAATTTTTTTCATACTTTGTTATAACATTTTGCACACAGGTAATTTTACTCCTTCACTGATGGGCACTGATGAGGTGGCACTGTTGGACACTTATCGAGAGGCACTGATGAGGCTGCACTGATAAGTGGTACTGATAGGTGGCACTAATGAGGTGGCACTGGTGGGCACTTATTAAGAGGCACTGATGAGGCTGCATTGATAAGTGATACTGATAGGCAGCACTGATGGGCACTGATAGGTGGCATTAAGAGTCAGCACTAATAAGTGGCGCAGATAAGTGACACTGATGATGAGGCACTGATTGGCAACACTGATGGGCACTGATAGGTGGCACTGGTGGGTACTGAATAGCCGTACTGATGGGCACCGTTTAGCAGCACTGGTCAGCAATGTTGGGACCAATGTCCCTTTAAAAAAAATCTAGTAATCAGCTTCCCTCTTTTTCCACAGGTACACACAATACGCAGGTAAACACACTACTCAGGTGCACACACTACTCAGGTACACACACTACTCAGGTACACACACTACTCAGGTACTCACAATACTCAGGTACACACAATACTCAGGTACACACAATACTCAGGTACACACAATATTTAGGTACTCACAATACTCAGGTACACACAATATTTAGGTACTCACAATAGTCAGGTAAACACACTACTCAGGTACACACACTACTCAGGTACTCACACTACTCAGGTACTCACACTATTCAGGTACACTCACTACTCAGGTATTCACACTACTCAGGTACACACAATGCTCATGTACTCACAATATTTAGGTACACACAATACTCAGGTACACACACTACTCATGTATACACAATATTTAGGTACTCACAATATTCAGGTACTCACACTACTCATGTATACACAATATTTAGGTACACACAATAGTCAGGTAAACACACTACTCAGGTACACACAATAGTCAGGTAAACACACTACTCAGGTACTCACACTACTCAGGTAAACACACTACTCAGGTGCACACACAATACTCAGGTGCACACACAATACTCAGGTGCACACAATACTCAGGTGCACACAATACTCAGGTACACACACTACTAAGGTACACACAATACTCAGGTACTCACAATACTCAGGTACACACACTACTCAGGTACTCACAATACTCAGGTGCACACAATACTCAGGAACTCACAATACTCAGGTGCACACACTACTCAGGTACTCACACTACTCAGGAACTCACAATACTCAGGTGCACACACTACTCAGGAACTCACAATACTCAGGTGCTCACAATACTCAGGTGCTCACAATACTCAGGTGCACACACTACTCAGGTACTCACAATACTCAGGTCTACACACTACTCAGGTACTCACAATACTCAGGTGCTCACAATACTCAGGTGCACACAATACTCAGGTGCACACAATACTCAGGTGCACACAATACTCAGGTGCACACAATACTCAGGTACACACACTACTAAGGTACACACACTACTCAGGTACTCACAATACTCAGGTGCACACAATACTCAGGTACACACACTACTAAGGTACACACAATACTCAGGTACTCACAATACTCAGGTACACACACTACTCAGGTACTCACAATACTCAGATGCACACACTACTCAGGTACTCACAATACACAGGTACACACACTACTCAGGTACTCACAATACTTAGGTACACACAATACTCAGGTACACACAATACTCAGGTACACACAGGCAGTCTGATTGGCCAGGAAAGGAAGGGCAATAAGTGCCCACCCCTCCCCTTCCTGAACCATAGTGGGTGTCTTAGCATCCTTTTCTTTTTTCTGGTTTTAACCATATCAGAGTGGCTGCTGTATTGTGTGTTTTTTTTTTTGTAATGTAATACTCACTTCTGTTCTCAGTCTAATTGCAACTGCGTGTTTTGGCTGGAAGCCCAGTTTATACAAACCTCTAAGGCAGGGCGAGGCATCTCAGCATTCCATGTTTATTGAAGATGCAAATCCCTTCACGCCTCTACCTCTGGGAGTCACGCCTGTAGTTGTCAGCCTTGCAATGCCTCGTGGTGGGGTTTATGGTTCCACAATGGATGGAGAGCTGAGGTTGCCTCGCCCCGGTCTTAGGGGTTTATATGTATATATATATATATATATATATATATATATATATATATACTGGGCTTACAGCCAAAGCGTGGAGATGCCATTATACTGATAATGCAAGTGAGTATTACATGACAAAAAAGCAAATATGACCTCATTGTCCTGTTCAAGAAACCAGTGGTGAGATGATTGGAGCTTTGTGACATGGTGCATTATCCTGCTGGAAGGAGCCATCAAAAGATGGGGACACTGTAGTCATAAAGGGATGGACATGGTCAGCAACAACACTCAGGTAGGCCGTGGTGTTCAAATGATGATCAATTGGTACTAAGGGGCCCAAAAGGTGCCAAGAAAATATCCCCCCACACTATTACACCACCAGCCTAAACCATTGATACAAGGCAGGATGGATCCATGCTTTTATTTAGTTTATGCCAAATTCTGACCCCACCATCTGAATGTCACAGCTGAAATTGAGACTCACCAGACCAGGCAACACTTTTTCCAATCTTCTATTGTCCAATTTTGGTGAGCCTGTGCAAATCGTAGCCTCAGCTTCTTGTTCTTAGCTGACAGGAGTCGCCCCGGTGTGTCTTCTGCTGCCGTAACCCAACTGCTTCAAGGTTCGATGTGTTGTGTGTTCAGAAATGGTACTCTGCATACCTTGGGTGTAGTGGTTATTTGAGTTACTGTTGCCTTTATATCATCTCAAACCAGTCTGCCTATTCTCCTTTGACATCAACAGGGTATTTCCCTCCAAGCAACTGCCGCTCACTGGATATTTTCTCTTTTTCAGACCATTCTCTATAAACCCAAGAGATGGTTGTGTGTGAAAATCCCAGTAGGTCAGCAGTTTTTGAAATACTCAGACCAGCCCGTCTGGCACCAACAACCATGCCACGTTGAAAGTCACTAAAATCATCTTTCTTTCCACATTCTGATGCTCGGTTTGAACTTCAGCAAGACATCTTCACCACGTCTAGATGCTTAAATGCATTGAGTTGCTGCCATGTGATTGGCTGATTAGCAATTTTGTTACCAAGCAATTGTACAGGTGTACCTAATACACAAACAGAATGCAAACCTGGAGGCAGCCCCATCCTCTTTAAAAAGGTACAGCGATCAGCTTAAGACTTTCAGTATGTGTGTCTGCACCACAAAAAGCAAATATGGCATCTGCTCTGATCTGCTCAAAATGTACCAAAAAGGGAAAGGTGCACATGGGAAGGGCAATATACAGAACAGTAAAAAATGGGGGGTTCCCAGCACCCCTTTTTTTTGTTTTGCTAGCTAGGTTAAACATGTGCTGGGGACCCGTTTTGCACTGTTTTGTGTATTGCCACACCACACCTAGGTGCAACTTTACCTTTTGTCTAACTTTAATCCTTTTGTTGCTGGGGCCAAACCATAAGGCATCCAACCAAATGGTGAAAAACTACAGTACTCAATATTGTCCATAGGTGGCGCTTTTAAAGCCATTATAGCCAACAAGTTTGGCACTAACAGTCACGGTACCTAGTATGTGTGGTGGAATAATTGTTTTTGTATGTGTACACACCCTATGTGCATGTTGGATTGGAGGTGGGGGTCTTTTAAAAATTAGCTTCAGATGACCAACAACACTGTGTTTAATCGCTCAACACCTCACCTCTCTTGGCAACTTCAGGTCCGTCGGGCGGAATGATTGATGGGGGCTTCCATCGAGGGACGCTTTTTTATTTTTTTATTCTTTAATAAAGGATTTGCCAATAACTCTTTCCTGTGGTTCTTACCTTTTGATACTTTTTTTTTTTTTTTGGTGAATGGGTACGGGTATGATGATGATCACATAGGGAAGGGCTGGGTTCTGGGAGGCCCCTGGCTTCCAGATTCCGATAAGCCCCCCACAACCACAGCCCAGGCTTGTCGGGAAGAGGCATTTGTCCCCATCAATATGGGGACAAAGTGCTTTGGGGCAGGGGGGGCAGAGCCCTCTCTGCCCCAAAGCAACCACCCCCCCCCATATTGAGGGCATGTAGCCTGGTATGGTTGTTGGGGGGTTTTGTCCCCTTATCTGCCTCGCTGCATGCTCGGATAAGGGTCTGGTATGGATTTGGGGGGGGGGGGATGCCGTTTTTTTCTTTATTTTTTTTACTCAGCTGTCAGCAGGGAAAGCAATTGAAAGCTGATGACTCGTCGGTTGTTAGGGAGGGGACCAGGAAGCCGGGCACCGCATCCTTAACAACCAGCTTACACTGCTCCCTGATTGGCCAAAAGCTTTTGGCCTGAACTCATGCTAGGGCTCAACCGTTCACTCATCCCTAAACCTAATACTACACACCTCACCCTACACTGCCTGACACAGCATTGTACTGTACTACAATCCAATCCTACACCCCCCCCCCACCCACCCAATCCTACACACCCCCACCCTAAACAGCCTGATACAGCACTGTACTACAATCCAATACTACACACCCCCTACACTGCCTGACACAGCACTGTACTGTACTACCAATCCAATCCTACACACCCCCCCACCCACCCAATCCTACACACCCCCACCCTACACTGCCTGACACAGCACTGTACTGTACTACCAATCCAGTACTACACACCCCACCCTACACTGCCTGATACAGCACTGTATTACAATCCAATACTAATACCCCACCCTAAACTGCATGATACAGCACTGTACTACAATTCCAATACAACACACCCCCCACGCTACACTACCTTATACAGTACTGTACTACAATCCAATACTACTACCTCCCCTCCCCCTTACACAGCACTCTACTACAATCCAATACTACACACCCCCACCCTTAACTGCTCGATACAGCACTGTACTACAATCCAACATGACACACTGCCACCCTACACTACCTAAAACAGTACCGTACTACAATCCAATACTACATCCCCCCCACCCTAAACTGATTGATACAGCACTGTACTACAATCCAATACTACACACCCCCACCCTACACTGCCTGATACAGCTAGGGCCACCTTTAAGTCAGGGCAAAAGGGGCAGCTGCCCTGGGCCCTGTCATTGTTGTGGGGCCCAAAGCAGCTGCCTCATACTTGCCAACTATCCTGGTTTAAATCCCCTTGTCCTTTGAAGTTTTACTTCAGTGTTGTGTCCCAATATCTCAGTGAGAAGTGCTGCTACTAATACTGCCCAACTCTGCCTTATTGTTGTGTACAGACAACTCACCTGTAGACCCTGTGATTACATGTAAATAATCGGCATTCACAAGTAAATAGCTACGGATGGCGGTATTAATATGTAAATGAAGGCTGCATTCATATAGATCATGCCCCCCTGCAGTGAGGAGATGATGTGCTGTAACCTCTAGCAACCAATCAGTGAGCAGTAATACTGTACAGTAATCTCTAGCAACCAATTAACAAGCAGAAATCATGTGCTGTAACCTCTAGTAACTAATCAGTGAGCCGTAATGTGTACTGTAACCTCTAGCAACTAATCAGTGAGCCGTAATGTCTACTGTAACCTCTAGCAACCGGTCAGTAAGGAGTAATGAAATGCTGTAACCTCTGGCAACCAATTGCATTTTCTGCCTGATCTGATGCAGTAAACAGATTTTAAGTCTACTACAGTTCACTATTACTTTACACTCATTTTTTTTTAATACCACTTTACATTACAACATGCACATACAGTATATATTTCCTGAAGCTAACAGTAGCTTAAATGAAAATATAGAGAAATTACGGGCTAATTTATCAAAGCATTTTGTAAACTCAAAATCCTAAATTTCACTGAAATTTCTCTACTCGTTCATATATATTAGATTATTGATAATAATAGTGATACATTGGAAGACAATTTACATATTAATAGAGATACATTCGATTAGCGATGAATAAAAGTGATGCATTTGAATACATTTCCTTATTAATAGTGATAGATTATCAGAGCAGTAATTGTTCATAATAATGATATATTGTAACAGAATAGTTTACATAACAACAATACATGAGAAAGAAAGGAATCCCCCTAAGGAAATGGGACTTTAAGAGGCAACTCAACCACCAATAATTAGTATATAAAAAAAAAAAAACATTTATTGATATAGTATCAATAAATGGTATCAATAAATAATTTTTTTTATATAGATTATTGGTGGTTGAGTTGCCTCTTAAAAGTCCAATTTCCTTAGGGGGATTCCTTTCTTTCTCTACTTACACCGGGACGTTGGCAACCAACACCACGTTTTTCGATAGTGGAAACATCTAGTTATAACAATGATGTATGGTTATAGCGTTCACCAATAATGGAAAACCACGGCCGATTACGGTGCTCACAGTGCTGGAGGAGATGTAGGAAGTTCACGGGACCCCTGGAAACCAGCTTGGAGTGCACACGTGAATATAGGGCAGTAGTGGCATCAGCGTGGGGGGGGGGGGGGGGGGAGGACCGCCTATGCATCTCTTCCAGCCCTGTGAGCACAACAAGCATCCATGGTTTTCCCATCATCAGCGCACAGGATACTACCCTATTTCCCCAAAAATAAGACCTAGCGTGATTGTTAGTGATGGCTGCAATATAAACCCTACTCCCCCAAAAAAGCCATACCCTGTTTCCTGGGAAAATAAGACCTAGCGTGATTGTCGGTGATGCCTGCAATATAAGCCCTACCCCCCAAAAAATCCCTACCCTGAAAATAAGACTTTAACTAGGGCTTATTTGGGGGTAGGGCTTATATTGCAGCCATCACCAACAATCGCGCTAGGTCTTATTTTCGGGGAAACAGGGTATCACCATGCAGATTTGGATTTGACATATTACAGATATGTACTTTTAACATGCGAGTTGTTATAAAAAATGTTTAATAAACTGTTTGCAAATTGCTGCACATAGATGGTGCTTCCCTGTCTTTCTTTAGTGCAGGGATAGGCAATTAGCGGATCTCCAGCTGTTGCCAAACTTCAAATCCTATGAGGCATAGCAAGACACTGACAGCCACAAGCATGACACCCAGAGGCATGATGGGACTTGTAGTTTTGCAACAGCTGGAGGTCCGCTAATTGCATAACCCTGCTTTAGTGGGTTCACATAGGAGTGGTGTGGTCGAACCACATGCGATTTGGACATTTCTGTTTAAATTGCATGTGATTTTTTTTGTAGGGGCTCAAATTGCATTGGTAAAAAAAAATTAAAATTCATTGATGCAACCCTATCGGTGAGCACAGCACCTGCTGAGAGGAGACGCTTTACAAATGTATGGATTATATATGCATTATATATGGTCCTAGGTCCACCAATCAGAATGCCAGCGATGCCGCAAGTCTTGGGGTTAAATGTGTCACACCTTCTGATTTTCTTTACATATCTTTATACAGCCTTTCTTTATATATATTGCAGCATGGAGGGAGTCAGTGAAGACACAGGTGAAGGTGTGGAGGTGTCGGATTGGGATACCCAACTCATAAAATGAGATTTTCCCAGCCTCGTAATCCAGATTTATTCTGACTTTGGTTATTAAAGAATTACAAGCTAAATTTCTGGATCTGTAGTTATGTCTTACTGATAATTCGTTAGACTCAATCTCCAGACACCAGGACATGGAATTATCTCCAATCCCCGCATTCCTTGATGTCCTGTCTATACTGGAGTAACATATCCCAACTCTACAGTCTGATGATCCCCCAACATCCACATCCCAGTAATGTCTCCCTGAGTCGAAACTCTGAATGCTCAACACCTGACATGCGGACGATCCCACGAATCGCTCTGATGATTGAGAACGATTTAGGTTTTCAAACACATTGTGTGCGGTCTTCCTATCATCTGAAATATATAGATAATTATGAGCCGTGTCCTTATCCAGTGTTATATGTGCAGGTTCAGGTATATTTATCCCTTTATTTACCCCTGTTATTATATCAAATAATCCTTTATGTAATAGGGGCAAGATCTCAGTCGCAATCAGATCCCCCCCACCATGAAGGAGTTTATCACGTCTCTCTTTGTCCTCCTCATCTCCATCCTCAGTATCACACAAGTCACCTGTGTCTGATTCCTGTAAAACACTTAGTGGATCCGTCATCTTACATATCTCCTCGATGTGACGTATCTTCCTAGACAGCTCGTTCTTCTTCATCTCCAGATCCTCGATTAAACCCGAGATGGGTAATGAAACAATATCTGCCTTCCTGGCTATCTCAAGATGAACTCCTCTTTCCAGGATGTCCAGTTGTCTTCTGATGTCTCTGAACATGGCGGTGATTCTCTTGGTTACACCGTCTGCACCGTCTTGTACTTTTCTCTTGTATTTCTGCAGACTCTTGATGCTTTCCTCCATCTCCTCTCTCTTTTTCACCAACTTCTGCAGAGCATCTGTCAGGTTCTCCTTCCTCTTCTCAGAAGCCTCCTCCAGTGCCTCCACCTGATGTTCCTGATGGTCTCCATGCAGCCTACAGGACCCGCAGAGACAGGCCGAGTCCTCGGTGCAGTAATACTCCAGGATCTTCTCATGGACGGAGCATTTCCTGTTCTTCTGGGGAGTGGTGAGGTCAGATAGGACATGTTGGGGTGACTTGTTGTGGACTCTCAGATGGTCATCACACAGAGAAGCTTCACAGTGCAGACAAGATTTAACAGCAGGTACAGGAGAGTGAATGCAGTACGTACAGATCTGTTTTTGTTTCTTCTCCTCCGTCTTCTCTGGCTCGGTAGATCGGACGCTCTCCACTATATTGCGCAGTGTTGTGTTCCTGCTAAGTTCAGGTCGCTCCTCAAACTCATCTCTGCATTCAGGACAGCTATAAACTTCAGACTCCTCCTGTGTATCCAGAACACCTTCTATACAGTCCTGGCAGAAGTTGTGCCCACATTTCAGAGTCACGGGATTAGTATAAATGTTCAGACAGATGGAACAGTCCAGCTCCTTCCTCGCATCGGAGAACGCCATCGCTGACTGCAGAAGAGAGAAACGAAACTAAGTAGATCAGTGTCAGAGGGAGGGAGACGGAGGGAGGGAGTCAAAGGGAGGGAGTCAGAGGGAGGGAGTCGGAGGGAGGGAGTCGGAGGGATATAGCTCTGTGTAGAACAAGAGGGAGTGGAGAAGTCTGCTTATCACACTGTCCAAGATTTTACAGATATACAACTTTCCTGCTGACCTGTTTGTCATGCATAGGGATATTCTAAATGTTTGGAATCATGAACCCTCTCCGCAGTCTGGATGCTTGATAGAGGTGTACACCCATGCAGGATACAGGTGACTAAGTAGAGGAAAGCAATAGAGACAAAGCATGGAATACAGGACTCACAGGAATGCCAGGGGTTTTGTGCATTACTGGGCTTACGGGCATGCAGGAATACACTTCCATCACCAGGCTGCTGGGATCACCAGGAGAACAGGAATATTGTAAAGCAGTGTGTAGGTGGGGTGCAGCATGGTGTGGTGGCAAGAACACACAATCAGGGTCACCATCAGAAATTTTGGGGGCCCCCTGGGCCTCCACCCCCCATCCCCAGACCTGACCATCAATATTCCCCAGGGCCCGCCCACTGGCAGTCCCATCACATGTTCTCCTCTTTCAGTCTCATCTCCCTGATCACATGTGCTTCTCCTCCTCCTCCAGTCCCATCTCCTCCATCATGTCATCCTTCTCCAGTCCCATCTCCTCCATCTCACATCCTCCTCCTCCAGTCCCATCTCCTCTATCTCACATCCTCCTCCTCCAGTCCCATCTCCTCCATCCCACATCCTCCTTCAGTCCCATCTAGTGATGGACGAACTTCCGATGGGACGTTTCGCAAACGCGACCAAAAGTTTGCGAACCGCAAAGTTTGCGGCAGACCCCATTGACTTTAATGGCAGGCGAATCTTAAAAACCTCCAGGTCATATTTTCAGCCACAAAATACTTACTAGCTGTGCACACATAGCCCCACAACGTGGACACTGACATAACAAAAGTATTAAGTGAATCTGGGATCGACAACGACAAGCATTCTTTTTTTATCTGTGAAATTTTGACAATTCAGGAGCGCATGAAGGCCATGGAGGAGAGGCAAGGTCAGGCCAGGCTATGAAGGGGGTGCAGGAGATGATCAGTGCCACAGTCAGGGCAGGGCAGTCCTGTGCCAGTGTCCCAGTGTGCCAACCTGTGCTTGAGCCCCTGCCTCTGCCCGGCCCTTACCCCCACCTATGCAGGGCTCCACTGCGGTGGTCCGGAGGTGCAAGACCAGTGCTGATCCTCAGCCATGGTGCTGGCACTGCCTGCTGATTGGCTTCTCTGCTGCTATCTCCCTCACTGTCTGAAACCACCACCATGATAGAGACTGAGCACTGACACCAGCACCGTGATAGAGACTGAGCACTGACACCAGCACCGAGATAGAGTGCACTGACACCAGCACCGTGATACAGAGCACTGACACCATCACCGTGATAGAGTGCACTGACACCAGCACCGTGATATAGAGCACTGACACCATCACCGTGATAGAGTGCACTGACACCAGCACCGTGATAGAGAGCACTGACACCAGCACCGTGATAGAGAGCACTGACACTAGCACCAAGATAGAGAGCACTGACGCCAGCACCGAGATAGAGAGCACTGACACCAGCACCGTGATAGAGAGCACTGACACCAGCACCGAGATAGAGAGAGAGAGAACTGACACCAGCACCAAGATAGAGAGCACTGACACCAGCACCAAGATATAGAGCACTGACACCACACCAGCACCAAGATAGAGAGAGAGAGCACTGACACCAGCAGCGAGATAGAGAGCACTGAGACTACACCAGCACTGAACTAGAGAGCACTGAGACCACACCAGCACCGAGATAGAGAGCACTGAGACCACACCAGCACCAAGATAGAGAGAGAGCACTGACACCAGCACTGAGATAGAGAGCACTGACATCAGCACCGTGATAGAGAGCACTGACACCAGCACCGAGATAGAGAGCACTGACACCAGCACCGAGATAGAGAGCACTGACACCACACCAGCACCAAGATAGAGAGAAAGCACTGACACCAGCCCCGTGATAGAGAGCACTGACACCAGCACCATGATAGAGAGCACTGAGACCACACCAGCACCGAGTTAGAGAGCACTGAGACTACACCAGCACTGAAATAGAGAGCACTGAGACCACATCAGCACCGAGATAGAGAGCACTGAGACCACACCAGCACCAAGATAGAGAGAAAGCACTGACACCAGCACCGAGATAGAGAGCACTGACACCAGCACCGAGATAGAGAGCACTGACACCAGCACCGAGATAGAGAGCACTGACACCACACCAGCACCAAGATAGAGAGAAAGCACTGACACCAGCACCGTGATAGAGAGCACTGACACCAGCACCGTGATAGAGAGCACTGAGACCACACCAGCACCCAGTTAGAGAGCACTGAGACCACATCAGCACCGAGATAGAGAGCACTGAGACCACACCAGCACCAAGATAGAGAGAGAGCACTGACACCAGCACAGAGATAGAGAGCACTGACAGCAGCACTGATACCAGCAACTCGCTGCGGGACCAAAAAATATGACACCGCTCAAACTCTTCAAACAGGAGGGTATGGGCATATAGTACGGTGTGCTTTTTTTGTACAAGGAAGTGAGTCAAAGGTAGAAAAAAGGTCTGTGTTTGATTAAATAAATTGTTTATAGAGTTATGCATATACATGGTCTACTGGTCACATGTGTTTAATTACTCCGAAATCCATGCCTCATTCATTTTTATAAATGTGAGGTAGTCAACACTGTCGTGAGCTAGGCGAGTGCGCTTATCGGTCAAGATCCCCCCTGCTGCGCTGAACGTCCTTTCGGACAGGACACTGGACAAGGGGCAAGCCAACAGTTCCATTAAAATATGGGCAAGCTGTGGCCAGAGGTCAAGCCTGCCCACCCAGTAGTCCAGGGGTTCATCACTCCTCAGAGCGTCCACATCGGCCGTTTACCCGATGTAGTCGGACACCTGTCGGTCTAGGCGTTCCCTGATGCTGGATCCGGATGAGACCTGTCGATGGGTTGGCTGAAAGAATGACCTCATATCAGAAGTCACCAACACATCTTCAAACCGCCCTCTTCTTGCAGGCGCTGTTGGATTGGTACCCGCAACTCTTTCTCTGGGAGTGGGAATTCCTCCTCTGCCAGCGCATGCAAAAGCAGAATGCAGCATTTCTTGAAGCAAGGCCTGGAAGTGCTCCATTCTGACTGCCCTCTGTGACGGTGGTAACATTTCCACCATTTTGTGTTTGTACCGGGGGTCTAAGTACGTTGCCACCCAGTACTGGTCCTTGACCTTTATGCTTTTTATACGGGGGTCCCTGTTAAAAGGCCCCCATTTGCACTAAAGTTGAAGCGGTGTGGTGGCCTGGCTCCTGCTCATCATCCAGGATAATTTCGTCCTCCTTGTTCTCCTCTCCTCATCCACGCACAACAACAGGGATCCCAGAAAGGTTTAAAGCATGCTCTTCTTGCTCCTCCTCATACGCCCCGGCACCATCCTCCTCTGACTCCTCTTCAGACCCCTGTTGTTGACTTGTCTCAGATAGAGTAGCCCCCCCCTGGGAATTCATCCAGCATTGCGACTTCCCCATCTTCCTGCTCCTGGCGGCTTGATCAATGACACAACGCAATGCATGCTCAATAAAGAAGGCATAAGGTACCATATCACTGATGGCACCATGGCTGCGACTGACCAGTTTGGTGACCTCATCAAATGGCCGCAGAAGTCTGCATGCATTGCGCATGAGCAGCCACTGGCGCAGGGAAAAAATCCAAGCTCCCCAGAACCTGTTCTGCCGCAGAGTTCGTACAGGTAGTCGTTAAATGCACGTTTCTGTTGGAGCAGCCTATCAAGCATATAGAAGGTTGAGTTCCATCACGTCAGGCAATTGCAAATAAGACGTCTGACCAGCAGATTGTGTCGCCGCTGAATGTCAGCAAGGCGAGCCATGTCCGTGTAAGATCTTCTGAAATGGGCCGAGATTTTCCTTGCCTGCCGCAAGATGTCCTGGACCCCAGGGTATTGGACAGCGAATCGCTGCACGACCAAGTTTAAGACGTGGGAGGACTCCACTGCTGCCATTTTTTATGTGAAAGCGCTTTATCAACTGCTTAAATGTAAGTTCGATAATCTTTTTTAATAAATTGATTTTCTTACGGAATTACGCTATTTGGCCACATTTTTCTATCCCGTATGTCCTTTCTGGTGAGCTTGACCTGTTTTCCGATTGGTGTATACCAGTTCCGTGGGATTCGTCCTTGTATGAGATTCTCATCATCCAGCTTCAAGTTCCATTGTCTATTGGCCAGAGAGCTCCACAGCCGCCTCCGAGTAAAGCCTATCTTGACCCTTTGGGCGTATGTCCGTTGGGGTCAAAGACGTCCGGTAAGCCTCCATTCATTTCAGGTGGTGGTGTCGACACAAGGGTGTACATATTTTATACATTGAAGATTTGAGGATATCTTCATCCTATCACTTTTTCATTCACTGAAGGGGACCTCTGATTGGCTTTTTTTGAAGGACTATATTATTATTCTTCAAAGGACTCTTATATACATATTTCGTATAGGTCTCTATGTATATATGCACATGCAAATAGTATGAACATAATTTATATGGTGTCTTGTTAATTGTATATTCACACATGCTATTTGGGTTCGCACACATTTATGTTTCATTTATTGTATTATTTCTTTAGCACGACACTTTGTTTCTTATATGCAAGTTTAAGACGTGTCCATGCCAGAGATATATTTACTTGCCACTGAACATGGCCATATAGCTCTGGGATGCCCTTCTGTGAGAAATACTTCCTTCCTGGGACCTTCCATTGTGGTGTTCCAATGGCCACAAATTTTGGAAAGGCCTCCGGGGCCACCAGTTTATATGGCAGTAGTTGGCGGGCTATCCGTTCTGACAAGCCAGCCGTCAACCGTTGGGCAATAGGGTTATCCGGCGTCATCATTTTTTTACGCTCGAACATTTGGCCCACGGAAGCCTGCCTTTTTGCAGAAAAACGTGAGCTTGGCGTGATGGAAGGTGGAGTGGAGGACAATTGTGAGGAGAGAGGAGAAGGAGAAGTAGAAGATGAGGCTGGACGGTGAGAGCCTGGAGTGTGGCTTTGTGTGTTCCGTTGCTCCCACTGGGCTCGGTGATGGCTGCTCATGTGCCTTCTTAAGGCAGTCGTCCCTAGGTGAGTGTTGGGTTTCCCGCGACTTATGCGTTGACTGCAAAGATTGCAGATGGCAACACTATTGTCAGCAGCGGACAGAGTAAAAAAAAACAAAAACTGCAGAGACCATGTGCCGTCGTCCTGGGAGCACCAGATGTGACCGTACATGGTTGATGCATCACTCCTGATACATTAGCAGTCTGCTTTGTCCCTCCTGTGCAATCTAAGTTCCGCCTGCTTCTCCTCCCTATCTGCTGGTCTATATCTCCCTCTGAACTCCCCTCCTCTTCCTCTCTTGTGGGCACCCACGTGACATCACTAGACACGTCATCATCGACCTCACCTTCCCCACCGCTATAATTAGAGATCTCGAAGTAGGCAGCAACAGCGGGGACCAACCTCCTCCTTGGGCTGATCTGGGTACTGTTGTCAGACTGCTGAGTGGCGGTTGTTGCTACCTCCTCTTCCTGATCCAATGCCAAGAATGGCTGCGCATTGGAAATGTCTTGTGATGGATCAGAAAATAATTCCTGTGACTCAAGCGGAAGGTATATGGTGGTGGTGGTGTTGGTGGTAGTGTCTTTGGGGGTGCACACAGCAGAGAGTGAAGAGGGTGCAGATCGAGAAGATGAGGAGGGTGCAGAAGAGTAATGCCGCGTACACACGAGCGAATTGTCCGGCGTACTTAGTCCACCGAAACGCATTTCAGCGGAAAATTCGATCGTGTGTGGGCTTCAGCGGACTTTTCCAGCGTAAAGTCCGGCGGACTTAGAAAGTAGTTTTGCACTCCAATCTTTCCGCTGGACTTGGGTTTCAGCGGACAATACGTGAGTATGCTAGTCCGGCGGACTAAGAATGACGCATGCTCAGAAGCAAGTACGAAAAAGGAAGCTATTGGCTACTGGCTATTAAACTTCCTTTTTCTAGTCCCGTCGTACGTGCTGTACGTCATCGTGCTAGCAAACGCCGGACTTTCTGTGTGTCCGTGTGTGGCCAAGTCAGTTCGGTAGAAAGTCCGCCGGACTATCCGCCGGATTCTTTGCCGGACTAAGTACGCCGGACAATTCACTCGTGTGTACGTGGCACAAGGCTGAGTGAGCTACTCAACCAAGTCTGGTGCATCCTTTCACTTAATCGCACGCACCTTCTGCAATTTGCCACTTTGGCTCAAGTCTGTTGCTCCTGCCCTACCCCTACCACCCCTGTGGAAGGGCCTGCCTCTTCCTCTGCCTGTCATTTTTTAAATGACCCTGTGACAAAAGTCTCTAGAGAAGTGCAGTATGTATGTGGAAGAAGAAATATAACACCCCGCTTCAATCTGTCGTTTTTGGGGGCCACTGGTCTATCACACCAGTTATAATACTTTTTTTTAAATTGCGTTTGTCATTCTTTGTAGTATCGCTGCAGAACTGGTCAGCAGTCACAATGCTGCACAGTGGAAATGCACTATACTATGCTTTCTATATGTGCAAGTATTTTATACGTGTATTACACCCCTATATACTGCACACCAAATAGTACACCTATACCAGTCCTTAAAAGGACCTTTGTGGACCTAGTAGCTTGTGATTTTCAGACTGTCCCTCAGTTCCTACACTGATAAAAGACAGCTGCAGAATCAGTCAGCACTCAGCTCAGCAGTCATGTATAATATGCTTTGTATATTTGAAAGAAAGTATATTATACGTGTACAGCCCTATATACTGTACAACTATACCAGTCCTTAAAAGGACCTTTGTGGACCTAATAGTAATAGCTAGTGATTAAAGTGACTGTCCCTGCTCTACATCATCTCCTGACATGACAACCATGGACACCTAGGGCTCAATAGGACTTTTCACCTGGTGAGGGACCAGTTCTACTGGCCCTGCATGCAGGCTGAATTCGAGGACTATTGCCACTCCTGCATCAGATGTATCCAAAGGAAGACTTTGCCTCACCTAGCTGCCCCAATGGGCCATCTTCAGAGTCAGGGACCCATGGAGCTGGTGTGCATTGACATTCTGTGCTTGGAGCCTGATCTGAGCAGGCAGGGAAATATCCTGGTAGTGACTGACTATTTCCCTCGGTATGCACAGGCGTTTTCCACGAGGGACCAACAAGCATCCACGGTGGCCAAGATCTTTGCTGAGACATTCTTTGTGCCCTATGGTCTGTCCCAATGCATCCACTCTGATCAAGGGAGAGGTTTCGAGAGTAGTCTCATCAAGAGACTTTTAGACCTGTTGGGCATCAGGAAGTCTAAAACCAATCTGTATCATCCTCAAGGATATCCTCAACAAAAGAGCTTCAACCGAACCCTCCTGGATATGCTCGAAACTCTAAATTCAGAACAAAAGCAGCACTGGAGCAGGCATATAGTGGCTATTGTGTATGCCTATAACAGCACCGCCAATGATGCCACAGGTTACTCTCCCTACAGTTTGATGTTTGGACCGCAGGCCCAGCTGCCAGTAGACTTGGCCTTCGTCACATCCCTCGACATACCTCAGCAACTTCCCGCAGAGGGTTAGTGGATCGCCTGCAGAGACGTCTGAAAACCACCTATGATAAGGCTCAAGCTGCCTCATATGCCTGAGGACAGAGAAACGAAATAAACTTTGACCTCAGGATACGAGTACAGGACCTACATCCAGATGACAAGGTACTGCTGAGAAACCTGGGTGTCCCTGGAAAGCACAAGTTAGCTGACCACTGGAAGTCGCAGCCCTATGTGGTTTGCAAGCATCTGCCAGGACACCCAGTATATCAAATCTGGCCAGAGGGAAGCACAGGCCTGCTGAAGACTTGGCATTGCAATTATCTGTTGCCTCTGTCAGAAGCAGTTCATGTGCCACCACAGCCAGAGTTACAGTCCACACCCATGGCCTCTCAAAGATCCCCGCCAGTGAATAGATCTCACTCTGTACCCCTTGCTGAAGATGAAAACAGCAAGGACGAAGAGAAAAATTGTCTGTGGTCGTCTCAAATGCCAGGGCCTGCCACCCCCCCCCCCCTTTTTCTTCTCCTACTAAGGTGACTGAGGTGATTCTCAGGCCAGAGGCACCTGAATTTGTACCTCAAAGTCCACCTTTTGAAGAGTTGGAAGACCCTCAATCTTCCCTGCTGACAACAGACCCCTAAGCCCTTGTATGCATGGTCGGACATTCCGACCACAAAATCCGTCGGATTTATTCCTACGGATTTTGTCTGAAACTGGTGTTGCATACACACGGTCGGACAAAGTTGTCGGAAAATCTGATAGTTCGGAATGTGATGATGTTTGTTCGTTACGACGGGACTACGTTCAGGCTAGTAGCCAATAGTTTTGGTCTCGTAATTTGATCTGAGCATGCGTGGCACTTTGTCCAATCGGAATTCTTTACAAACGATCAAAGTCCAATCGGATCATGTTGTCGGAAAATTTTATATCCAGCTCTCAAACTTTGTTGGTAGGACATTCCAACGGAAAAAGTCCGATGGAGCCCACACACGGTTGGATTATCCGACAACACGGTCCAATCTGACATTTTCCATCGGAATGTCCGACCGTGTGTACAAGGGCTAAGACTTTCCATCCTTCATTGAGGAAGCTGAAGCTGATATGCAGGAAGAAGAAGAGACCAGTGTGTCGGTAATCCCAGAACAGTGAGAGCAAAGGGTTATTCACCCGCCCAAAAGACGAACAGCTCTGAGGAGGTCGTTCTCATTGCAAAAAGGACTCTGTCTCATCACAATACATCCCCATTGATTTCTACAGGAGGTGGAACTACCAAGCCCAGCCTGCTTTGCAAGAAGGGGGGGGCTAGCTAAAGACTTAAGCTTGTTGTTCTATGGAGAGATCACCATGAGGCAGGGAGGTGAACGGAGGTATGAGGAAAGACTACAGGCACCCACTGAAGAACCATCCAAAGACGGTTCCAGAGACCATCCAGAGACAGTTGAAGATTGATGTACCTTCTGTACCACCTAATATCTCTATTTTGATGTGGAATATCTCTGAAATGATGTGAGATCTAACGTTAAAACCACTTGATCTTACTGGATCTAAGGAATATCTATCAGTCTGAATGATTTTTGGCCAGAAAATTTAATAAGGGGGGGCCAGCCCCCCCCCCCCCCCCATTAATCACTAATAAGTCTCTAATTATGTGAGATCTAATGTTAAAACCACTTGATCTTACCGGATCTAATGAATATCTATCAGCCTGAATGATTGGGGGGGGCTGATGACGGGTTAGCCCCCCCTGCAAGTAACTTTTAACATTGCTTTTGTGTGAGATCTAACAAAAACAGTTGATCTAACCTGATCTAACAAAGATCTAACAAACTGCATAAGATTTTTTCAAAAATTTTGATATGGTGGGCTAACCCGGCAGAGGTCAAATGATCACATGGAATAAGTAATAATCAGAGACAAACAGGAATGACTAGGAGCAGACAGAAGTGAGCGGAGACACAGAGCAGGAAACAAACTAGGAATACATAGGAAGAGACACTGACTGCAGACACAGAAACTTGTAATGAGAGGTAGGCTGTGGTGTAGGAAAGCTACCAGAGATACACAAGGCCCAGAGGCACAAGTCTACCAGGCTACTCATAAGTAGGGATGAGCCGAACACCCCCCGGTTCGGTTCGCACCAGAACCCTCAAACGGACCGAAAATTGGTACGAACTTTAAAACCCTATTAAAGTTTATGGGACTTGAATGTTCGAAATCAAAAGTGCTCATTTTAAATGCTATTATGCAAGATATGCAACAGACAACACCAGCAATAATTGATATCTTCAGGTGTATACTGTGCTGGAGGCACACAACACCCACTTTAACTCCTGCAGATGCCTATATTAGAGAACACCAGAAATAAAGGGTAGATACAGGTGTATACTGTGCTGTGCTGGAGGCACACAACACCCACTAACTCCTGCAAATGCCTGTATTAGAGAACAGCAAAAAGGGTAGATACAGGTGTATACTGTGCTGGAGGCACACAACACCCACTTTAACTCCTGCAGATGCCTGAGAAAAGAACACACTGTCCCTGCCTATCTAGGTCTTTCCCTGCATGCCGGAACACACTACACAAGGCCGCCGTGCTGCCGGCCTTATATGGTGTGGGCCGTGTACTAAACCCCCTGAGCTATAATTGGCCACCTCTCCTCACTGCCGGCACTGTGATTGGCCAAGCATGTGGGGTCACAGTGCATGCTTGGCCAATCATGAGCCAGCAATGCACTGCGATGGGGTAGTGCATTGTAAGCCGTTCGTGCCACAAGAATTTGGTGCGAACGGTCCACAACGTTCTGAATTCGCCGAACAGGCGAACAGCCCGTGTTCGAGTCGAACACCGAGCTCATCCATACTCACAAGATACAACAGGTACAAGGATACAGGTTGCACACAGAAGGAGATTTAATAAATCTGGAGACTCATAATATGTTGCAGCTTTGCATAGTAACCAATCAGCTTCTAACCTCAGCTTGTTCAAATAAAACTACTTGCTGGCCAGACCTTTTCTGGAACTTTTTGTTTAAACTAGCATTTTTTTCTAGAAAATTTAGAACCCCCAAACATTATGTATATATATTTTTTTAGCAGAGACCCTAGAGAATAAAATGGCGATCTTTGCAATATTGTATGCCACACTGTATTTGCGCAGAGGCCTTTTAAACGCAATTATTTTGGAAAAAATACAATATAATGAATAAAAAAAACAAAAATAAAAAAAACAGTAAAGTTAGCACAATTTTTTTGTATAATGTGAAAGATGATATTACGTCGAGTAAATAGATACCCAACATGTCATGCATTAAAATTGCGCACGCTCCTGGAATGGCGACAAACTACGGTACTTAAAAATCTCCATAGGCGGCGCTTTCAAAAGTTTTACAGGTTACCAGTTTTCACACTGGGGCGGTGGGGGCGTTGGCGCTATATTTAGTGCTGCTTTACTGTTATTTTAGCGGTGCTATTCGGCTGCTAGCAAGGCAGTTTTAAAAAGGGTTAAAACCGCCCCCCCAAAGCGCCGCTGCAGCAGCACTCTGCTGGTGGTATAGCCGCGCTGCCCCATTGATTTCAATGGGCAGGAGTGGTTTAGGAGGGGTGTATACACCGTTCCATCACCGCTCCAAATATGCTGCTAGCAGGAGTTTTTTTTAGAGTCCTGCCAGCGCACCACTCCAGTGTGAAAGCCCTCGGGGCTTTCACATTGGAGAGACAGCAGCGGCTGTTTCAGGGTCCTTTGCAGGTGCTATTTTTAGCACTGTAGCGCCTGCAAAGCGCCCCAGTGTGAAAGGGGTCTTACAGAGAAGATCTTGTGTTAGAATTATTGCTCTCACTCTAACGATTGCGGTAATATCTCACATGTTTACATATGCGGCCGTAACTTGCGTTCATTTCTGTGCACGAGCACGGAGGGATGGTGGTACCTTACCTTTTTTTTCTTATTTATTTTACTTTTTATTTTTTATTTTTACGCTGTCACTTTATTTATTTTATTGCTCACTTTTATTCCTATTACAAGGAATGTAAACAACCCTTGTAATAGAAATAAGAATGGCAGGACCTCTTTATTGAGAGATCTGGTGTCAAAAAGACTCCAAATGTCTAATTTACCCTTAGAAGCAAAAAAAAAAAAAAAACTAATTTTGACACTAATGAAAAAACAAAATCATCTCTCCACTTGACCCCCTTCCTGACCAGGCCATTTTTTGCGATACACACACATACAGTATACACACACAGACACACAATATACACACATAGAATACACATACACATACTGAAAAGGTAATGGAGAAGCAGGGCAGCTATAATCTTGGGATTTAAAAAAAAACATAGATTTTTACATACTGTCCCTGGTTTTATTGAAGCTGGCAACCCTGTTGGGGCACCTTAGTGGCATGGGGCCCTCGGGCAGTGCCCGAGTGCCCAAATGGTCAGTCCGCCCCTGGTCTGGATGGAGGGGAGTGTGTTCTAATCAAAATGATAATATGGAAATAACACTTTACCGTCCCCAGACAATTTGCCTAATGCCTATTGTTGTAATAAATAGAAAATCAGGGGCGGACTGACCATTCGGACACTCGGGCATTGCCCGAGGGCCCCATGCCACTAAGGGGCCCCATCAGGTTTGCCAGCCTCAATAAAACCAGACACAGTATGTAAAAATCTTTGCTAAAAATCCCCAAATTATAGCTGCCCTGCCTCTCTAGTATCTTTTCAGTGTGTGCATTCTGTGTGTGTATACTGTGTGTGTATATACTGTATATGTGTCTGTGTGTGCATACTGTGTGGCCCCATAATCTCCTATTGCCTGGGGGCCCCATAATCTCCTATTGCCCAGGGGCCCCATAATCTTCTCCTATTGCCCGGGGGCCCCATAAACTCCTTTTGTCCCAAGGGCCCCATGAGTTGTTGTCCGCCCCTGTAGAAAATAACAAAAATAGGCAGGTTCCTCTGAACCAAGGTATGCACTAAAAAATAGCCAGGGAAAAGGGGGAAGACTGGAAAGGGACCCACAGGGGTCTGGAAAGGATTCTTCTACAAGGAACGCCCAGGCATTTTTACAATTAAATAGAATTCTTTATTATAAACAATTCAACCCACAAAGTATAAATAAGAAAACAATATACCTCCACCTAAAATTCTAAAATAATGATAACGATATCATTAAGCAAGTGATCACCACAGACATACCCCACACTCATACAGTCAGGGCCGCTGATAGGGCACTACAAACAGCCCTGATGTACCGGGCCCAGATCAGCTGCACAGTGGGGCCCGGGCATCATGGCAGTTTGTTACTGCATTTAAAAAAAAAATGTTTTCTAAACCCTTCCCCTGCTTCCAGAGTGGGTACATTATTTTCCTGGGCCTCATCTGGTCAACACAGGGGCTCAGGAGGGGAGAACAGTGGAGGGACCATTTCTTTATTTTCGGGGTGCATGTACAATAATCTTGGGTGCTCAACCTGTGGCCCTCCAACTGTTGCAGGACTACAAGCCCCACGATGCATTGCAATCTGCTGACAGTTACAAGCTTGACTCCCAAAGTCAGAGGCATGATGGGAGTTGTAGTTTCATAACAGCTGGAGGGCCACAGGTTGAGCACCCATAATGTACATCATGCCGCCCCACTATTCTATTAGTCCCGGCTGGCGGAGTGATGCTGTGATTCTCCGTTTGGCTCCCGGCTGCAATCCTCACCAGATCCGAAGAAGCTGAACGACTGACAGGGAAGAGCAGGAGGAGATCGTGGCTGCACTGGACACAGTGAGTGGGGAATAGAGGAAAGAAATACTCACTGGGGGTTATTTACTAAAAGAAAATCCACTTTACACTGCAAGTGCGCTTGGAAGTAAAGTCGCTGTAGATCCGAGGGGGACATGCAAGGAAAATAAAAAACAGCATTTTAGCCTGCACACGATTGGATGATAAAATCAGCAGAGCTTCCCCTCATTTCAGATCTACCCCTTAGATTTAGAGCGACTGCACTTCCAAGTGCACTTTCAGTGCAAAGTGGATTTGCCTTTCGTAAATAACCCCCATTGTGTCCTATTATATATCTCACAGCACAACATGTTACAATCATCACACAGGCAGCACAGCAGGGTCTCTGTCATGGCTCTGTGTCATATTGCTTTTGGGTGCTGTCTTTGTTATGATTGTACTGTTAGAGACTGTTATATACAATATAGCCATAAGTTACAATGTAGCAGATGACATTTGGGATCAAATGCCACACGCATTGTAAATGTAGTTTTTGCCTCAGGACCCTATGGTACTGAGGGTTAATTGTGTAGGTAGGCCTTAACACCAGTCTGGCCAGGCCATGTTTGAAGTTCTGCCTGGTCATGTGAACGGTGAGGTGCACATGACAGGCTAGAACCAGGCCTGGTTGGATGTTTTGGTATCGGCCCTCTCGGAAGCCAATCAGCTGGAGTGCCGGGGGCCCACTTAGGAGTCTGGGAGGGGGTACTTAAGCAGGTGTGGGTCATGTGTTCCAAGTTCCAGAGTTGTTCGTGAGACCTGTGTGGTCTGTTCTGGATTTCAGGACTGGGGTAGCCCCATGAGGGGTCCCGGTCACGGGGTGTCTGACATCCCGCAGCATGTTCCTGTCAGTGACCCCTAATAGACCTGTCTGGTCTGGGGTAGGGATCCGTCTGTTCCTGAGTCTCAGAGCCGGCTGTTCCGAGGCGCTGTAACCGAGGGAGGATTCAAAGCTCTTGGCTTGGAGGGACACCACAGCTCATGGAAGTGACCGGGGAGGACTCTTCGGAGGAGGGCCGACAAGTGGCATCCTGAGAAGTGCCTGGTTACTGAGTTGGGAAGGACATTGGCGAATTCACACTTTTCCAGTACCACAAAGGAAGCGGGAAACATTCCAGGTATGGTTGGAAAAAGGTTCCTGTTCACCTTCAGTTTATTGTTCAAGTTTTGAGTCAACGTGCTGACTGCCATGACCTCTGGCTAGAGGTCGGTTCAGCCTTGAAGTACCCAGCTGCGAGTGGCTACTCTCTGGGTGGAAGTAGAGACTTTGTTAAACCTGCAGTTCAAGGTGCCTGAGTCCTTCACTCGTGCCCTCTGTTCCATAAAGAGACTGTGTTTGTGAAAGTTCCACTGCAAAATAAAACCTTTTAAAAGGACTTTATCTGTGTCAGTATACAAGTCGTTGGGTATCAACCCTGGGAACCCCTAGACGCGTAAGAGCAGACCAGGAGAAGGTAACCGGTAAGCCCATTCAGTCAAGGCCGCCCTGCCACGGGTTATGGCCGCTACAGTAATAAGAAACATGCTACTTAAAAAAATATTTGGGGGAGCAGTAAACTCGCAGCGGAGCTGCATTTTCACTGCCCACCCCCAAACCAATCCCCTTTAACTGCTTCCCATCGTCGCTGGATTGGAAGGTTGATGATATCTCGGTCATCACTACAGCAATGATCGAGATATCGTTTTTTAGCCCCATTGACTCTGCACAAAGTAAAAGTAATCGTTGCGGCTAAGAAGCCCCTGGATTACTTTTACAGGCAGTGGAAAGGGGTCCCACCACCACCTTTACTGCTTTTAAGAAGTGACCAGTAGCCAGGGGCGGACTGACCATTCGGCCACTCGGGCACTGCCCGAGGGCCCCATGCCACTAGGGGGCCCCATCAAGGTTGCCAGTCTCAGTAAAACCAAGGACAGTAAGTCAAAATCTGTGTTTTTTTTTTACATCTGTCTCTGAAATGTCTCTTACCGACATCCTTTTGGTCTAAAAATCCTGAGATTATAGCTGCCCCACCTCTCCAGTACCTTCTCAGCCAATAGAAACATGTCTGTGTATACTGTGTGTGTTTGTGTATACTGTGTGGCCCCATAATCTCTGATTGCCTGGGGGCCCCATAATCTCCTATTGCCCGGGGGCCCCATAATCTCCTATTGCCCCATGAGTTGTCAGTCCGCCCCTGCCAGTAGCATCCAGTTACTGGGACACAGTGAGAGGGATGGATGTCATTCCTCCCACCGTGTGACATCAGAAACCAGAAGTGATGAAGATTTTATCACTTCTGGTTTTTCGGTCTCATGTAAAGAAGCCATTACTGACTTGAACAAGCATCTGATCAAACTGATATTAGTTTGAGCAGATGCTTTGGAGGCCAGAGGACAGATATGGGGTATAAAAGACCTCATATCTCCCTATAAAGAGGACGTATGTCATGGCCCTTGCTATCTTAAGGAATGTTGTCCATCCCTTGTGAAAGCAAAAATGACAAAAAAATGTTTTAAAGATACAGTGTAAGATTTTTTTTTATTTGTAATAAATAAAATACAATTTAAAAGAAATGTAAACTGCCCCCTGCTCCTTCATGCTTACTAATTGCAAACACAAGCGTTGGCTTCACACGCATATGTAAATGGCAACAAACCTGCATTTCGCTTCAAGTTGGGGTCGGGGCGGGGGCAAGTGAGTGGTTGAAGGGGGCCCTGGCAGGTAGGCTGTACGGCAGGGCCGGGACAAGGGGTGGGCAGGAGGGACGGCTGCCCCTGGTGCAATTTTTTATTGCAGGGGTAGGGGGCACCCTGACCCTAACCCTAAGGGAAAGGGGGCGCAATTTGGCGTCTTTGCCCTGGGCGCTGCATCACCTTGTCCCAGCACTGCTGTACAGGGCCCCATGATTTCTAACAGCGGCCCTGCATACAGTATCCTCAGATAGGCAGCTTGCAATATAAAGCATGAGGAAAAACAGTCAATAATTGATAGCTTGAAAAAAAATATATAGATAGCACTAAATAGTAATTTCTTCTGCTGGAGATAGCAGCCTCAGTAATGAACTGGTTAAATGCAGTCCTGCCTGGGTGTTTGCGTAAGCACTTGAAGATCACAAATGTAGAGAACTATTGAGATGAAAGGGATACAAAGTTATTCTTAGCCCTTGTACACACGGTCGGACATTCCGATTGAAAATGTCCGATCGGACTGTGTTGTAGGATAATCCGACAGTGTGTGGGCTTCATCTGACTTTTTTCCGTCGGAATGTCCGACCAACAAAGTTTGAGAGCTGGATATAAAATTTTTCCGACAACATGATCCGATCAGACTTTGTCCGATTGTTTCTAGAGAATTCCGATCGGACAAAGTGCCACGCATGCTCAAATCAAATTCCTTGACCAAAGCTATTGGCTACTAGCCTGAACGTAGTCCCGTCGTAACAGAATAACGTCATCATGTTACAAACGATCCGATTTTCCGACAACTTTGTCCGACCGTGTGTATGCAACACCAGTTGCGGACAAAATCCGTCTGAAAAAATTAGACGGATTTTGTTGTTGGAATGTATGACCATGTGTACAAGGGCTTAGATAGTATAGAACAGCGATTCTCAACTAGGGTTCCTCCAGAGGTTGCTAGGGGTTCCTTCAGCATTGGCCAATTTCTGCCTCTCAGATAAGTTCCCACCGACACCATTGATCTTTTTAGCCATCTGTAAGGAGGTAATTCTTCCCAATGACTACAAGTGTAAGCACCATTCTTCCCACTGACCATCACACTAATGTATCATGAGTTGTAGATTTCTAATTTTTAGCAGGGGTTCCCCGAGACCGGAGAACTATTTCAAGGGTTCCTCTGTGTTGAAAAGGTTGAGAAAGGCTGGACTATAGAGAGCTCTCTGAGGTTGAGGGAGGTAAGCAAGTGAAACAGTACATTCCTTTATCTTATCTGCACCCATGTAGCTGAGCTCCGGTGTTGTGTCGAATACTGTCCCCCATCGGATAGTGTCCGCCTGTACTGCGCTTGCACAGTACGGAGGACAACGTCTCCGAAGATGAACGGCACTTGCGCACTGAGTCCAGGTTCAAGCCCCACCATCCAAGTGGACATCGAGATAGAATAAAAAATGGCAAGCAAAGCGAGCCGGGAGGGGCCCTGTTACTATGTGCTACCGTATGTCCACTTGAATGGTGGGGCTTGCACCTGGACTCCGTGCACAGGTGCTGTTCTTCTTTTGAGACTTTCGGCGTACTGCGCAAGCTCCTGCGCAGTACGGGGCGGACACTATCCGATGGCCGGACAGTTTTTGACAGAACACCGGTACAGGCTTACCTCACTTGCTGGTTTCTGATGCTGTTTAGTTGTAGATGTATGGACGGAAAAACAGGATATCCCAGATTGGCGTGGTGACAGTGCTGTGTCTGTTCAGAAAAAGAGCATCCAGATTTGAGGGCTTTCTGTCAGCAATATTAGAAGACCTCTCCTTGCAACAGTCACAGAGCTCAAAGGTTCGGCTTCCACTTATGAGTAAGTGAGATAAATCAGCTGTTCAACGCTGGAAGCAGAGCCAGTGAAATTGGACACATGGCAGACCCTGAACGCACAGCAGCCAAATGCCGCACATCAGCCGTATGAAAGCTTTAGTCATACCTTTTCACATCCTGTCAAGTTGTTGATGTTAGAACAAACAGCAATTTCAGTCCCTGGAATTGTGAGTCTGCACACCAGAGGCTGTTGCTTGTGATTTAAACAGCACTGGTAAGCATTAAGTCCCTGCGGCCTCAGCATTTCATCATCTAAGTCCTCTGTATTTCAGGCAGGTATACAGGGGGTAGAGGGGGGACAGGTCTGTGGTGAGTACTGTAGTTGTAGGGGCGTCTGACGCGTTTCAATAGACAAGCGATTTTCATCAGAGCTGAATTTTAGGTGGAGGTATAGTGTTCTTATTTATACTTTGTGGGTTGAATTGTTTATAATAAAGAATTCTATTTAATTGTAAAATGCCTGGGCGTTCCTTGTAGAAGAATATTTTCCAGAACCTTGTGGGTCCCTTTCCAGTCTTCCTCCTTTTTCTGGCTATTTTTTAGTATAAAAGTTATAGCGTCTACAAACTATGGGATATGTTTTTTTTTAAATTATTTTACTAGTAATTAGTGACTGCAATATTGTCACTGTCACTGTACTAATGACACTGCCAGGGAAGCGATTAACATCAGGGGCGATCAAAGGGTTAAATGTGTCCCATCTAATGTTTGATTGTAGTGGTTGAGGTACTTTTACTAGTGGAATACATGGATTGGTGTTTCTGCTTTGCAGGAAAACAGGATCCATACCTTCCCTACTGAGAACTGTTATCTGCCTTGTTTACAAAAACAGACTGGCAGTGTACCGAACAATCAGCTGGTGCCATGTGTGTTATGGGGCAGTCAGGAAGTGATTAAGCCCAAGAACCGAAAGTGACATTGGAGGTTGCTCTGGTCCTCCTCCAAGGGCATAGAGCTGAGTGGCGGCTATCTTGCCCTCACTTGTCTTCCTGCCTAGCCATCGGCTGCATCAGATCGGTTTTGGGCTTACCAGCAGCTCCAGTAAACTCGGAAACGACTGGAAATCGGCGGGGGGCAGCACCTCTCCCTCTCTCTGCCTCTAAAAGTGATCTCATGTCAAATCCACTGCTGGGATCACTTTTATCTGACGCTGAATCGCCCACAGAACAAAATGATGCTGTGGCTATGGCAGTTAGCAACTGCCGTAACCCCGGTATTAAACGTCAAAGTAATGACGTAAATGCGACTTCCATGCAACTTCAATGAAGGGGATCCAACTTTGATCTGACCATACCAGGTCGTTCGAGTCTGTTATGAATTTTAAGTGGGGAATACCATGCCAAAAAAAAACTGTGTGGGGTCCCCTCCAAGACGATATCAGGCCCTTCGGCCTGGTATAGATTTTAAGGGGAATCCCCACACCAATTTATTTTTTTAAAACGGCACGGGGTCCCCCCCAAAATCCATACCAGACCCTTATCCCAGCACACATCCTGGCAGGTCAGGAAAGGGGGGAGCGAGCAAGTGCCCCCTCTCCTGGATCTTACCAGGCCATGTGCCCTCAACATGGGGGGGGTGCATTGGGGCAGGGGGCTCTGCAACCCCCACCCCAAAGCACCTTGTCCCCATGTTGATAAGGACAAGGGCCTCTTCCCAACAACCATGGGCAATGGTTGTGGGGGTCTGCGGGAAGGGGGGGCTTATCCAAATATGGAAGCCCCCTTTAACAAGGGGGCCCCCATGTGAATAAGTATGGGGTACATTGTACATTCACTGAAAAAGTGTCAAAAATAAATAAAAACAGTATACAGGTTTCCAACAAAGTCCTTTATTAATGTAGCTCCAACGTGTCTTCTTTATCCAGTGATGTCTTCTCCCTTTGGTTCTTCTCCCTGGTCGCTGATGTCTTCTTCCTCTGGTTCTTCTTCCTTTCATTGTCTTCTTCCTCTGTTTCTTCTCCCTCCACTGATGTCATCTACAGTATATAGTTATGTAGGGTCACAAATTGACGGCTCATTTGCTGTACATAGTAAAGTAGGGTCACAAAGTGATGGCTCATCTGCTGTGTATAGTAATGTAGGGTCACAAAGTGACGGGGCATCTGCTGTGCTTAGCAGGGAGGTGCAGTCAGGGAAAGCAGAGCCTCAACTGCCATGAACATTTAAAAAAATACCACCTTTGAGGGTGGCAGCTCCGTGACCTGGGGTTACAGACACCTTGGGTGGTAGGTAGCTGAAGTCCTATCCCACCACTGGTCAAAATTTGGGGCTCCTATCATCTATGGTTCCTTTAGATACGGACCTCCTTGCACAGCCTGTCAGAAGCTTCTGTACATACAGACCGCTAAGTTAAAATAACCCTAATTTTAACATCTAACATTAACACCTAATCCTAAATCCTAACCTAACAAAATAAATAAAAAGTAAATAAATAATACAATAAATAAAAAAACATTAAAGCCTTAACTCTAATATTAACCCCTAATCCTAAACCCTAACAAAATAAATAAAATAAAAAAACCTTAACCCTAAACCCTAACCCCAATAACCCTAATCCTAACAAAACAAATAAAAAGTAAATAAATAATAGTAAATAAATGAACCCCTAACCCTACCTTTTCCACAGGTGTCAAACTAGCGGCCTTCTAGCTGTTGCGGAACTATAAGTCCCATGAGGCACAGCAAAGCTGACAGTTACAAGCATGACTCCCACAAGCAGAGGCATGATGGGATTTGTAGTTCCGCAACAGCTGGAGAGTTGGACATGTTTAACCCCTAACCCTCAACAAAAAAAAGTAAAAAATAAAATAAAAAATATGACTAAATAATAATAAACATAAGCGGGTGAAAGAGCTGAAAAACAGAGCAACACGCGATGAAACAGATGATATTTTTCTCTATTGGCCAATTTAAAAAATGGCAATGCTCAAAAACTGTTTAAAAATTCGGCACACAAACACTCAAAAACACGCATACAAACGCTCGAAAAAAGACCCCAAAAAATGTTCAAACACGCGCCCCTTAGGTGCGATTGCCGCCTTACTGTCAATGTCTGTAGGTAAAGTTAAAAGAAAAGAAGAAAAATTTAAATGTGTACTATTGTTGCCTGGCCCTACTACAAGTACAAGCAACAAATGTTATACACATTTTTTTTTTGGTGGTGGGTCATGGTAATGGGAAGAAAAAAGAAAAAAAAATCTGAGCTTGATCTAGGCCTGGGCCAAGGATCAGTCTGTAGTGCGCAAAAAAAAGTAAAGTGCGCACTACTGTTTCTTGGGTACAAACTATAAAATATACACATACTGTATGGGGTTTTGCAATGAATGTCAAGAGTAGGAGAGTTTTTTTCTGTTTTTTTTTTCTTTGGTTGTGGGCCATGTTAATGGCAAATAAAAGACAGCTGCACTTAAAAAAAAAAGTTGGCATCCACTAACATTTACCACCAAATAAAGTAAACAGGGGAATGGGGACTATATGAAGGTGCAATTTATCCTAAACAAAACACAGTATAGTTTAATATTATAATACAATAAGGGGGCTATGCATAGAAAAAAGTTGCTTTGCAAATGTCTCCACATATGCTTAACTGTCACAAATAAGGTCTGTAATGTTTATAATATGTGTGTAATGCCAGTTTTTTTATTTGTTGCTTTTTTGAAGGGTGAATGTTCTGTCTCTAGGACAGAGAGCTAAACCTTCTTGCCCCATAAGAAAAATTGGGCATAGAATAGCCCATGGTCAGACTTTAGAGGCACAGTGGACAGTAGTAAATATAAAAAAAATATACATTTTATTCATAACAAAATGTGGTACACAAAGCGCAAAAAAGATAAAGAATTAAAAGCATATGATACACTCTATACACAATACATGACATAAATGAACATGCATGGTATACATAGTAGTGAGCCCATGTGCGTCAACACATTTCACTTTCTATCTGCATCAGGACACACTCAGGATTGTTGGAGAAAACAGGTCTCACTGTCTAAAATAAAAAAAACACATGAATAAGACTTTTTTTTTTAGACAGTGAGACCTGTTTTCTCCAACAATCTCTGAGTGTGAAGCTAGAAAATGAAACGCGTTGACGCACATGGGTTTACTACTATGTATACCATGCATGTTCATTTATATCATGTATTGTGTATAGAGTATCATATGCTTTTAATTTTTTATATTTTTTGCTCTGTGTACCACGTATTGTTATAAATAAAATATATATATATATATTATATTTACTACTGTCCACTGTGTCTCTAAAGTCCGACCTTAGGCTATTCTATGCCCAATTTTTCTTTTGTTGCATTAATTCCTTATACGGTTGTGGTCATAGGAGTGTTTCCTTCATACTTTCCTTCTCGCTACATAAACTTCAGATACCATATTTGTTTGATCTTAAATTTATTAGAACAAGCCAGGTGAAACTACAAGTTGATAAAACAAACATCAATCAGTACAATATTACATATAATAAAGAAACAATGCTCTATAACACAGAATGGGATAACAAGAACAAGAACTTAATTTTTAAGCTCGCTAAGAGGTGATGGCGAGAGATTGAAGATTCTTAAAATCGTGGCTAACTCACTTCCTCTAGAGAATTCTCCCACAATACACTGGTTCCTAACAACTTTATTAACACATTCTAAGAAATTACAAAATGTAACAGCTAAAGTTATACCAAGAAAGGGAACGGTAGGTGGTGTCTGCGCTCTGCATATCTATCATGGTATAAATCCAAAAATTGTACATGCTATTTTAAACACATAAGCACAAGTAATTGAATAAAAGGCCCAATGGGCAGCACAGTGGAAGTTCCCCAATGGAAAATAGCCATAAGAACATTTGACCAAAAGAATAAAAAAAAAAAAACATTTGGCCAATAGGGGAAATAATAACTTAAAACTATAGGCTAAGAATATTCGACCGGAAGAGGGAGACCTCTGCAGTGCGTATTGCCAATGGAGATTCCTGTGAAAATGGGCAAACGAATGGGTGTTCAGCCAAGGGAACCTCCAGTTGTGGTAGGAAGTTACACATTTAGCAGCAGTATTGGTACAGCTAAATGTGACAGCTTCCTGCTCTGGTATGGAATTTTGGTGGGAACCCTACGCCGTTTTTTAAAATAAATTTTTTATAGAGTGAACCCTAAAATCCATACCAGACCTCAAAGATATGGTATGCATTCTTGGATGGTCCCATGCTATTTTTTTTTTAAACACCATCTCTGCCCATTTGATTACATTTAGCTGTCAGTCGGGAATTCCCGATTGACATTTGAATGTGTCATGTCATGAATGTTAGATGAGTCGTGGTTGTTAGGACACCTGCAGGTGCCATCTCCCTAACGACCAAAGCCCTGATCAGGAATTTATCACTTCCCACTGCAGCTTGGCTGAATGCCCATTCAGGAGTTTGAACAAGAACCTCCAACCTCCCTCCTCTTCTAGTCGAATGATCTTAACCTATAGTGTTCGGCTATCACATTTATAACCCAAGGCTTTCACTGCACAACATCCAAAAATCTCTAGGAATGCAAAACTGACAAAAATACCTCCTATAATATAAAATATTGGACTTTACCAGCACAATATGAGACACTTCAGACAACATAACATCCATACATTTTATTGCAAACATATACAAAGCTAAAAAAAATAAAATGAAAAATAAAATAAAAAAGGGGGAGGGACCTAATTGTACAATATCCATAAAGGATTGGAACCAAAACAACGTACGAAAAAAAAACTATTGTGGCCAATTGTGGCCAAAAAAACACCCAAATATATAATATATGTATGTAGCGCCCTCTTAGGTAGGGGCTAGAGTGAGTGTATCATAGTTTTTGGTTTCTCTGCCTAACAGAGATACAGTTAGGTAAATTTATGTGTTGTCTGCTCAACAGAGGCTATGATTGTTTAGCAGAGTCTGCTCGGTGTGCTCTGGTGCTACTCATGCTCTCCTGAAAGTTTTACACTGGTCTAGTAGCTATGGAATGCACTGGACAGTGGGTGAAAACCATGCAGATGAGAGCATGAATGTCCATACAGTCCTGGCCAATTAGAAGGGGGATGTACCCCAATGCATGCTGGGTGACTGTATTTAAATCTGAGGAGCACATGGCCTCTGGGTCTTCCTTCTGGGTGGAGAGGTCCAAGTAGGGAAGGGGCTGCCTCTCCCCAGTGATGACTGCCATGCGGCCTCAGGTGGGTGACCTGAGGGCCTGAAACATTGAAGCTGAAACCCATTGTTCTTCTGAGAGCTGACTAAGGGAGGATGTCTACGGATCCTGTCTGGTACTACTGAGGAAGGCTGCCGCTGGCGCTTCAGGAGCCTTGTGAGTACAGACACCCTAAAGGGATCCTAGAGACTTGCGCTGCTCAATCCCCCTCCTGGTGCTAGAAGTCAGTTGCTGGGTGTAAGCTGAAGGGGACACTGGCTAGTGCCTTTAAGAAGCAAAGTCCACTAAATCCTTCTTACTACAAGGGACCTTGCTCTATTCTGTACAGTTCTACAGACAATCTGCCTCACTGAAAGCTGTCCTCACTTGTGGATAGTTCATTTGAAGTATCCTACTAAATCCCTTCTCCTATCCAAGTTCCAAATAAAACAAATCCCCTAGACTGGTTATTGGAGGCAACGAGCGGAAGAGTGTGTGCACCTGGCTGTGTGAAAATATCCTTTGTTTTGGCTGTGGATGAATCAGGGCACACATTTTCAAGTGGCTCTTGCGGTGGTAGCGCTACATATAGGTGTGCTTGTCCAAATCCAAAGGTCAACGCGTTTCGTAAACAGTGTAGCTTCCTCTGGACTGTGGGGTATGAAGGCTATTGTTTTTAAGGTAGAAGTCCACGCTAAAACTAAAATCCCTGCCTCTACAGACATCCACAATCTAACACTAACCTATCTAGCCCTGTAAAAAAGAAATCAGTATACAGACATCCACAATCTAACACTAACCTATCTAGCCCTGTAAAAAAGAAATCAGTATATTATATATATATACTGATTTCTTTTTTACAGGGCTAGATAGGTTAGTGTTAGATTGTGGATGTCTGTAGAGGCAGGGATTTTAGTTTTAGCGTGGACTTCTACCTTAAAAACAATAGCCTCCATACCCCACAGTCCAGAGGAAGCTACACTGTTTATGAAACGCGTTGACCTTTGGATTTGGACAAGCACACCTATATGTAGCGCTACCACCACAAGAACCACTTGAAAATTTGTGCCCCGATTCATATATATATATATATTCATATATATATATATATATATATATATATATATATATATATATACACACACACACACACACACACACACACACACCCCTTTTCTGAAGCCTCTCCGGCCCAAAACCACACTGAGCTGTCAGCCGCGGCTTTGCTGTGGAGGTGGGTGCAGAGGACACAGCCGACAATGTAAGCCCCATAGTAAGTCTATGGGTGACGTCACTCCCCATCCATTTCACAGCCGTTGTCGGCCGTGTCCTTTGCAGAGCTTCCTCTGCTGGAAACCAGCTTCAGAAAAGGTATGTATACCGATTCCATCTTTACAGGGCTAGATAGTTTAGTGCTAGATCATGGATGCCAGTAGATGCAAGGATTTTAGCTTTAGGCTTGACTTTAGGCCCTGTACACACGGTCAGAAATTCTGACGGAAAAGGTCCGATCGGATTATATTGTCGGAAAATCCGATCGTGTGTGGGCTCTATTGGACGTTTTCCATCTGAAATTCCGGTGGAAAAAATTTGAGAGCAGGATCTGAAATTTTACGGCAAAAGTCGGATCAGACTTTTTCCGATCGTTTGTAGAGAATTCCGATCGGACAAAGTGCCACGCATGCTCAGATCAAAATTACAAGACCAAAGCTATTGGCTACTAGCCTCAACATAGTTCCATCGTAATGAATGAACGTCATCACGTTCCGAACGATCGGATTTTCCGACAACTTTGTCCGACCGTGTGCATGCAACACCAGTTTTGGACAAAATCTGTCTGAAAAAATCCGACGGATTTTGTTGACGGAATGTCCGACCGTGTGTACAAGGCATTACACTTTAAACATTAACAGATGAGAAACACTACATAATTTTGACAGTATCACATAACATATCCAACTTATATATTGTAGGCGCACATCAGTATGGCTGTACAGTCGATACCATGCAAGAACAAGTCTGGGGGGTTGACCTAAGGGCCTCAGGTAAATGTCCTCCCCAGGAGGGCACAAACATATGTGGGGGTACCAAAGATTACCTTAAAAAAAAAAAAGGAACCCACCGGTATGAAATGACATCATAGTAGGGAGGGGGAGCTATATCTGTATTACATAAGGCAGTACTTACAAGTAAAATTATCTATATTGTGAGCATTCCCATAATGCATTACGATTTTGGTATTACACATGATGCATATTGCCAATAAATGAAAAGGGATTCTTACATAACATAGAAGCTCATTAAGGGGGGAGTTCCTGGAATGATAGCACAATATAAAGTACCCCAGTGGCATAGGTAGTTGCGATTATAAGTACAGTTTTACTAACACAAGTTCCAAAACCAGGGCAAGTGTTAAGGTTTTAGGCATTAAGGGTTTGAACAGTTTTCACAGCCATGTTCTGAGGCATGCAGAGAAATGTAGTCTAAAAAGAAATGTATCAATAACCATATCAGGAATTTTATGGTTGTTCGAAAGATAGGTGACACAGCAGTAGCCTAAACCCGCCACTTTACTCCCACATACTGAAAGATCCCACCAATCATAATCAACCTTACTGTGATGTCACCAGTCTTAGTGCAGATCTGTCATATGTCTCACCCCCCACCTATCTTTATACAACCTTCCCCCACATACACCACAGCATGGAGGGGCTCAGTGAAGATGTCAGTGAAGGTGTAGATGTGAAGGATTGGAATATCCAACTTGAAAAAAGAGAGACGGCCTGCCTTATAATCCAGACGCACCCGGACTCTGTGTATCGGGAGGTTTTCCACTATATAGAACGCGTGCATGTTTTGTTTCAATAAAAATGTATCACGGGTTCTTTCCAGACACCAGGACTTCTCATTATTTCCAACCTCTGACGCTTCTCCTGTCCTCTCCATACTGGGGTAACACATCCCGACTCTCCAGTGTGTTGATCCCCCAACATCCACATCCCAGTAATGTCTCCCTGAGGAGAAACTCTGACTGCTCATCACCTGAGGAGATATCACATCCTTGTATTCTGGAATTCTCCTGCATAGATTATGATCATAACTACTACTACTTTCTACTTGGTAGACCTGAAATCTCTCCGGTGTATTAGGGCGATTCAAATTTCTATTCATCATGTGTGCGGTCTTCTTATCATCTGAGATATATAGGTAATTATGAGCCGTGTCTGCATTCAGTGATATATCTGTAGGTTCTGGTATATAGATCCCCCCGTATACCCATTTTATTATAGCAGATAATTCTGCATATAACAGGCGTGAAATCCCAACCATATCCAGTTCCCCCCCATCATGAAGGACTTGATCACGTCTTATTTTGTCCTCCTCATCTCGATCCTCATTATCACACAAGTCAACTTTGTCTGATTCCTGTAAAACATTCAGTGGATCGGTCAGGTTACATATCTCCTCGATGTGATGTATCTTCCGGGACAGCTCGTCCTTCTTTCTTTCCAGATCCTGAATTAAATCAGAGGCTGGGAATGAGACTTTCTCTGCCTGCCTAGAGATCTTATTAAGAATTCCTCTCTCCATGATGTCCAGTTGTCTCATCATGGTTCTGAATATTGCGATGACTTTCTTGGTTACACCGTCTGCATTGTCTTGCACTTTTATCTTGTACTTCTGCAGACTCTTAATGCTTTCCTCCATCTCCTCTCTCTTTTTCACCAACTGCTGCAATGCATTGGTCAGGTTCTCCTTCCTCTTCTCAAAGGCCTTCTCCAGTGCCTCCACCTGGTGTTCCTGATGGTCTCCATGCAGCCTGCAGGACCCACAGAGACAGGCCGAGTCCTCAGTGCAGTAATACTCCAGGATCTTCTCATGGATGGAGCATTTCCTGTTCTTCTGGGGAGTGGTGAGGTCAGATAGGACATGTTGGGATGACTTGCTGTGGACTCTCAGATGGTCATCACACAGAGAAGCTTCACACAGCAGACAAGATTTAACAGCAGGTACAGGAGAGTGAATACAGTACGTACAGACCTGTTGTTGGTTCTTCTCCGGCTCGGTAGATTGGACGCTCTCCACTATATTGCGCAGTGTTGTGTTCCTGCCAAGTTCAGGTCGCTCCCGGTACTCATCTCTGCATTCAGGACAGCGATAAACTCCAGATCTCCCCTGCGTATCCAGAACACCTTTTATACAGACCTGGCAGAAGTTGTGTCCACATTTCAGAGTCACAGGATTGGTATAAATGTTCAGACAGATGGAACAGTCCAGCTCCTTCCACGCATCGGAGAACGCCATCGCTGACTGCGGAAGAGAGAAACAAAGCTAAGTAGCTGAGTGTCAGAGGGAGGGGAAGGGGGTCTTCTGAGAGGGAGTCAGAAGGAGGGGGTCAGGAGGAGGATATATTGATATAGCTCTGTGCTCAGAACAAAAGGGAGTGAAGGGAGGGGAGAGATCTGCTGATCACACTGTCCATGATTTTACAGATATACAGCTTTCCTGCTCATCGCTTTGTCATGCATAGGGATATTTGAAATGGTTTGATTCATGAACCCTCTGTGTAGCCTGCATGCTTGATAGAGGTGTGCTTAGAGATTGCACCCATGCAGGGTGCAGCCTGACCAAATACAGGAAAGCACTGGAAAAGCATTGAATACGGGACTTCTGTGGCAGCTGGTGCTCAAATTCCTTTTTGAGGGGGGTGCGCAAACAAACTGAAAAAAAAAAACCATCAATTGCAGCCACTGTGCCCATCAAGCGCAGCCACTGTGCCCATCAATTGCTGCCGGTGTGCCCCATCAATTTCCGCCAGTGTGCCCCATCAATTGTCGCCAGTGTGCCCCATCAATTGTCGCCAGTGTGCCCCATCAATTGCCGCCAGTGTGCCCCATCAATTGTCGCCAGTGTGCCCCATCAATTGCCGCCAGTGTGCCCCATCAATTGCTGCCAGTGTGCCCCATCAATTGCCGCCAGTGTGCCCCATCAATTGCCCCCAGTCTGCCCCATCAATTGCCACCAGTCTGCCCCATCAAATGCTGCCCCAGTGTGCATCCCCTACCCGGCACTTACCTGTCTCAGGTCACGGTGCTGTCCTCCACGCTCCAAGTCCTCGATGTCTTCTCCCATCCTCTTCACATCCTCTGCTATGATTGGACGTCTGATAGGCATCCAGTCACAGCGCCTGTCACATCAGCCAATCAGGTGACATGTAACCAGACCTGAGCACTTGATAGGCTGAGAGGCGGGTCAGTGTTAGGAAAGCAAGTCGCTTCCCTAACACAACACTGAGTAAACAGAGAACGCACAGCATTGCACCTGCTGTTTTCCAATTTTAGAAGCCTATTGGACCCTATGACTCTAATCAGGATGCCTATTAGAGCCCATGGCTCTAATCAGGCAGTTCCAAAAAAAAAACGCTGCTGTAATTCAGATGCCCGACAAGGGGCCGGACACCTAAATAGGGGGCGGCATTGGCGACAATAGATAGATTCATCTATCTATTGGTGATAGACATGTGCAGGAGAAAGGGGGTAGTGCTCCTGCACCCTTTATGGAGGCACCGCCACTGCAGCACTTACAGGGATGCAAGGAATTTTGTGCAGCATGGGGGTGCTGGGCTTACAGGCAGGCAGCAATACTTGTAAAAGATAAATAAAAAAGGAGGTGAGCTCTCACAGTGACACACTGACCAAATATAAATCCAAACAAACATAGATAAATTAATAAAAACCAATAATAAGTCCCAATAAGTGAGTCATGTGACATGTATAAAGTCCTCCAGTGGACAGCGAAACCTTGGAAATTCCTCCAATGGAAAATGAACAATCAGAAAAAGGTTGGTGAAAATCCTGTGACTTTTAAGGATGGACAAAGTGAATCCACCACAACAAAGAGTGCCCGCTTACCAGCTGCACAAGCTTTAACACTCGTGGCTAATACCCAGCCAGGGCCTTTTCTCCAGGGACTTCAGATGTCTGGTTGAACCATATAACGTTGTAGACCGGTAATCCTGAAGGTGGTCAGAGGCACGGCTTGCACACCCACATGTGATGTAAAAGGTCGTCAGCCCACAAAAAGGCAGGGAAATTGGCCATAGGTAAAACCAGATGGTGGTTTATTGATAAAAAGCAGTATAGCTTCCAAAACGTATAAAAGATTCAAGTAAAAAATGAGGCCGACCGGTAGCAATACAAATGCCCGTCCAATCAGGACGTGAACAGCTCGGTGAGGTCGGCACGTCAGCACATACTTGTAAAAGACACTTCCAGTACCAGGCTGCTGGAATCACCAGATTAACAGGACTATTGTAAAGCAGTGTGTAGGTGGGTGCAGCATGGTGTGGTGACAATTACATGCAAAACGATGAAAATAACTTGTATTGTAATAAGTCAAGCAAAAACAGTTCATAGTAAACATAGATGGAAGCGCCCAACCGGGGCCTCTCATGGAATCTAACAGCATGTAGAGAGCTGGTCCCAGCCGAACCGACAGCACCTGTTAAAGAGGAAATAAAGGCTAAAAAAAAAAAAAAAAACCCCACACCCTGTAAGGCAAATACTAGCTCATTATCAATAACTTACCTGAGAACGAAGCCCCCAAAGCGGTCCTCCGTCTTCATGTCCACCGCTGACATGGATCCCGGAGTGACTTCCGGGTCTCGCTGCTCTGGCGAATCACAACACCGGGAGGTGATACTCTGCGGCCTGCCAAGTTCGCCTGCGCGCCGCTGTCTACGACGCAAGCGCCGTAGACAGCGGTGGCTGTCTTCGGGTAAATATCTCCTAAACTGTATAGGTTTAGGAGATATTTCTTGGACCTACAGGTAAGCCTTAATCTAAGCTTACCTGTAGGTCAAAGTTGGTTGTAAGGGTTTACAACCACTTGAAGAGGAGCTCTCTGTAGATTCACTTGCCACAGGATCATCTGTAGATAGTGGCTCAGGGCCCTCAGGTGGCAATGTGGTTGTATTCTAGGTGCATTACTGAGGCCAAAGGGCATGCGATTAAACTCAAACAGTCCGAAGGGCATGATGAAGGCAGTCTTCTCTTGGTCCTCGTCTCTCAGCACCAGGACATGCCAGTAGCTACTGGCCAGATCCAAGGTGGAGAAGAACCTGGCTTGCCCAAGGGCCATTAGGGATTCCTCAACCTGAGGAAGCGGGTAGGAATCGCGGTGGGTGCATGCATTTGATTTGCAGTCGTCCACACAAACTACACTACCATCCTTTTTTTGCAACAGGAGCGGCCCATGGACTGCGACTTTCCTTGATCACTCGATTCTGAAGCATGTTGCGGAGTAATCTCTTGACCCCTTGGCACAGTGCTGGGGGAATGCAACATTACCACTCCCAGATGGGCAGAGCATCCCTCATGAGTATAGGTTGGTCGATGGCTTTGGTGAACCCATAATTCTCTAGATTGGTGGCAAATGCCAGCGGGTGTTTTATAGCAGCTGGTGAAGCAGCCTCCGTTGGGGTAGGGAAAACTCTTTAAAGTGGTGGTAAATCCCTCAAGGCTTACTTGTATCTACAGGTAAGCCTATACTAAGGCTTACCAGATGTGCATCTTACTAGGGTCTGGTCACCTGAAGGCCTTTAACCCTCCGTGATGCCATACAGGGGACCACCCCGATATTGGACACCAGAGATCCCCCGTTTAGTTTCCTATATAAGGTGCATACAGCTGATGTTGCCATCAGGCACCATCTGGCCATCAACCCTGTAACAAAACACTAGTGAAACATGCAGGGTGCTAGCTTGGTTGGCATTCAAACTCATGACCTCAGGATTTAAGGCACAGTTTAGGTGCCACACCTTCAATGCAAGCTCTTTTTCCTCACTGTTTGTGAGTCTACCAGGAGAACCTGAAGACCCCTGGCTGAAAATTTTAGGCAAGCTGGTTTGCTGGTCCTACACAGGCAAAGTTTTCACTGCAGTGTCTATAGTGCAGACTCTGTGTGAGCTGACCCTTCTGGTCATGAGTGGAATCTCCCCAGCCAATGCATTAAATGCCAGCCTGAGTTTGGGGGATGTAAGATACAAACACAGGGAGGACCCACAACTTTATGCAAGCACTATGTTGGGGGAGGGGGTGAATCTAAACGAACCACCCCAGCGTTGCCAAGCAGAAGTGTCAGCCACCCAGGCCTTCGCTCCTGGCTAGACACGCCCGAGTCACCAGGAAACTGCTCAGGTAACTGACTCTCAGCCCCACCAAATCAGTGACCCAGAGCTGAAATGTTAACCGCTGAGCCACTTCATAAAGCGACTTGTCAAAGGTCAGTAGGAGCTGACACAAGGACAAGATCTACAGGCAGACTCCCATGGCTGCACTGATTGCGAGCCATGATTTGCCTTTCAGCAGTTGCCTCATGTTTTCCCACACAGTGCGATTTCAGCCATACCCACTCCAAATACCTCATGCAGGAGGAAGGAAAAAAATAAATAAAAAAAGGATTCCCCTTCACCCAGTCCCTACTGGTTACAAGGGGGAAAAAACACTCAAAGGATGTACATGGAAACTACAAACACTTCAGGCTTATCTGTGAGGTGCTAGGGTCTGCTTCCACTGCCTGTGCAGGTGTCGCAGAAGAGTCCATCCCACCCATTTGGTGGTCCGCAGCCACTGCTGGGTCTTCCCCCTTTTGAAAACCAGACCAGCAGGGATGCCAAGCCGAAGTTCTCACCTCTAGGCCACAGAGCTGCCACATGTCCAGCAGAAGGTGCAGGTGCTGTGTAGTACCTAGGATACGAACGGCTTTTGAACTCACGTCCCAGAAAACAATCAGAGCCCTTAGCCTCTGACTACCATCCATGCTTCCTGCTTATGCCATATGGAGAGACTGTAACCAGCGAGTCTGGTGCCCGCTGCTGACTTAATACCCCCCGGAAGTGACCCCGCTGGATGCTTCCTGTGAGCCAGCTTGGAGCGCAATAGCTCCGCCCCCTCGTGCGCTGTGGCTTCCTTCTTTCCCCTAGACATACCAGGTATGCTGTCGGAAGGGAAAAGTATGCCGCCATGTCACCTATGCGATCGCACTAATGGGGCCGACTTGTATGCAACAAAAAATTGAAACTTCCGGTCCCCCTTTCTCCCCAGAGGGGGTGACCAGAAGAAAAGGGTATGGTACCCTACTACTGCTGGTGAGGTACAGACTAGGGCTGTGGGATTTACCACCTGCCCCTTGTTTGTTAGAAAACCCTGGGACTTTTCCCCCTCCACCAGCCAGACCCGTAGGGACCACCCCCAGGAGAGCACATAGAACCACCAGCCCCCGGTTCCAGTGTCTCCGACCATCAAGAGGGAACCCCACCTGTGGCGCTACAGGTGATATACAGGTAAAGGGAGGCAACCCCCTGGTCCTCCTTACCTTAAGATGGCTGATGTCGGCAACGCCAGAAGGCACCAGGATGGCCCCTGCCGTAAAAGGATGGTCTTGCCTCTGGGCACTTCAACCACCTGTGCGATCTTTCTGGGTCCCCATCAGCCAAAGCCAGGCCCACCTTCAGCATCTGCAGCTGGAACCAGAAACCAGGGATCAATGAGAGGGGCACACCCCGTCTTTAGCCACGGCTCCTCGCAGTGTCTCCTTGCCAGAGGAAACACAGAAACTGGGGAGCTGGCGGGGAAGCATGCTTTTTAAATCTAGGCTGGGTGGCATTTCCTAAGAAGGGAGGAGCCGAGGTCCCTCATAGGTTGCTGTCCTGAAAGATGATATGAGAAAATGAACGGTCACCAGGTTAGAGTTACAGGAGGGAGGTCTTTTGCTAGAATTATTGCTCTCACTCTGGCAATCTATCATAGGTGAGATTTGAACGTTTACATTTGCGGGCGGGACTTACATATGCATTTTCTTTGCTGCGAGAGCACACACAAATATCAGATTTTTTTTTTTTGTTTTTTTTTAGGGTGGAATCCTATGCTGCTTTTTTTGGTTTGTTTTTATAGGACAGTGATGGCGAACCTTGGCACCCCAGATGTTTTGGCCCTACATTTCCCATGATGCTCCACTACACTGCAGAGTGCCAGAGCATCATGGGAAATGTAGTTCCAAAACATCTGGAGTGCCAAGGCTCGCCATCACTGCTATAGGGTAAACACTAAAATTCATACCAGACCTGAAAGATCTGGTATGAGTTTTTGGGGGACCCCCATTTTTTTTTTGTTTTTTAAACACCATTCTCATCCATTTGAGGACATTTAGCTGTCAGTCCGGAATCACTGGTTGACATTTGAATTTGCCATGTCATGAGTGTTAGGCCCCTTTCACACATGTGGACGGATCAGATCTGCCTGTCCGTTTTTCAGGCATACCCAATTTACCTCTATGGAACGACGCTAAATCCAGACGGATGGTAACCCCCATTATCCATCCGTCTGGTGGATCAGATTTCATCCGATCTCCCCATAGAGGCCAGTAGGGCTCTGACAGGTCCATCTCTGCACAGTGAGAGGAAACGTCATCTGATCAGCATATCGACCCCCCGCTGAGAAAGGAGTCCATTAGAAACGGACAGCGCTCTCTGAAAGGGGCCTTAGGCGAGTTATGGTCGTCGTGGCACCTGCAGGTTCCACAACAACCAAAGCCCTGATCAGGAGTTTAACACTTCCCACTGCAGCTTGGCTGAACATTCATTCAGGAGTGTGAACTAGAACCTCCAACCTCCCTCTCACCCAAGACTTGCCCCTGTGCAACATCAAAAAATCTCCAGAAATGCAAAACTAACAAATACCTCCTTGTCAGAAAACATTGGACTTTACAAGCACAACATGAGACACCATAAGATTTTATTGCAAAAAGAAATAAAAAAAAAAAAAAAAAAAAAAAAAAAAAATCACAAGCTTAAAAATAAGGAACCACTGGTTGGAAATTACATCATAGTAGGGAGGGGGACATAACGTCTCAAGCATATCTGGGATACAAAAAGGCAGTACTTACAAGTAAAATAATCTAAAACTGTAAGCATTCCCATAATGCATTACAATTTGGGTATAACACATGAAGCACATTGCCGATAATTGAAAAATAGGTTCTTCCGTAAGACAGAAGCTCCCCACTGAATAATGCCTGGAATGAGAACACTATATACTGTAAATACCCCAGTGGCATTTGTAGTTGCAAGTAGTTTTACCAACACATTTGAACCAATAATTCTTACAGCCGTGTTCTGATGCATGCTGGAAAATGTAGTCTTGACCATATCAGGAATTTTATGGATGTTTGAATGATAGGTGACCCAACAGGAGCCTAAACCCACCACTTCACAGGATGGTTGATTGGTGGGATCTTCCATTGTGTAAGGTCACCAGCCTGAGCAGATTTGTCACATGTCCTGTCCCCCACCTATCTTTATACAACCTCCCCCCACATACACTACAGCATGGAGGGGCTCAGTGAAGGTGGCAGTGAAGGTGTGGAGGCGTTTGATTGGAATATCTAATTTGTAAAAAGAGAGACGCCCTGCCTTATAATCCAAGTACACCCTGACTCTGTGTATTGGGATGTTGGCCAATATATTGGTTGATTGCTTGTTATATTTCACCAATAACCCATCACCATTCCACTCCAGACACCAGGACTTCTCATTACATCCAATCTCTGACTCCTCTCCTGTCCTGGCTATACTGGGGTAACACATCCCGACTCTCCAGTGTGACGATCCCCCAACATATACATCCCAGTAATGTCTTCCCGAGGAGAAACTCTGACTGCTCAACACCTGAGGAAAGATCACTTCCTTGTATTCGGTTGGAATATCCCTGTGTCTAAAACCATCATAACAAGTAGAAATTATTGTTTGGCAGACCCGAAATCTCAATAGTGTATGAGGACGATTACAATTTTTATTTGACTTGTGTGCAGTCTTCCCATCCTCTGAGATAATTAGGTAATTATGAGCCGTGTTTACATCCAGTAATATATCTGCAGGTTCTGGTATATAGATCCCTCCATATACCCCTGTTATTATATCAGATAATCCTGTATATAATAGCTGTGAAATCCCAACCACATCCAGTCCTCCCCAACCACGAAGGAGTTCATCACATCTCTCTTTGTCCTCCTCATCTGAATCCTCATTATCAAACAAGTCACCCTTGTCTGATTTCTGTAGGAAAGTCAATGGATCCATCATGTTGCATATCTCCTCGATGTGATACATCTTCCTTGACAGCTCGTCCTTCTTTAATTCCAAAACCTGTATTAAATCAGAGGCCGAGAATGAGTCTCTCAGTGCCCTTCTAATTATCTCTGTAAGAACTCTCCTTTCCAGGATGTTCAGTTTTCTCCTGATGTCTCTGAATAGGACATCAACCCTCTTGGTTACATTGTCGGCACTGTCTTGCACTTCATACTTCTGCAGACTCTTGATGCTTCCCTCCATCTCTTCTCTCTTTTTCATCAACATCTGCAAAGCATTGGTCAGGTTCTCCTTCCTCTTCTCAGAGGCCTCCTCCAGTGCCACCACCTGGTGTTCCTGATGGTCTCCATGCAACTTGCAGGACTCACAGAGACAGGCCGAGTCCTCAATGCAATAATACTCCAGGATCTTCTCATGGATGGAGCATTTCCTGTTCTTCTGGGGAGTGGTGAGGTCAGATAGGACATGTTGGGATGACTTGCTGTGGACTCTCAGATGGTCATCACACAGAGAAGCTTCACAATGCAGACAAGATTTAACAGCGGGTACAGGAGAGTGAATACAGTGAGTACAGAAGACCTGGCGCTCCTCCTCTGGTTCCATAGATTGGAAATTCGCCATTATGTTGCACAGTGTTATGTTCCTGATAAGTTCAGGTCGCTCCTGGAAATCTGCTCTGCAGGAAGGACAGCGATAAACTCCAGACCCCCTCTGTGTATCCAGAACACCTTCTATACAGTGCTGGCAGAAGTTATGTCCACATCTCAGTGTCACGGGATTGGTATAAATGTTCAGACAGATGGAACAGTCCAGCTCCTTCCTCGCATCAGAGAACGCCATCGCTGACTGCAGAAGAGAGAAACAAAAGTCAAGAGTCAGACACACAAACAGGATTTACTGGAAAAAAAAGGAGAAGGTGGCAGTCAGGAGGCTTTATAGAGATATCTGTGTGCAGAACAAGGGAGGGAGGGGAGAGGTCTGCTGATCACACTGTCCAATATTCTACTGATGGGATTGTCCCAGATCTACAGCTTTCCTGCTGATCTGTCCATCATGAATGGGGCCATTTTAACTGGTTGGAATGGAGAACCCTTCTTGCAGCCTGCACGTTGGATAGCAGTGTTGAGATTACCAGGCCAGCTGTACCCCACATTGGGGCAAAGGGAAGCACTAGAGCGGAGGTCAGCAACCAGAAGATCATGGACAGGTGACTGGTAGATATCTGTCTGGGTTTGCTGACTCCCCATCCCAGAGCATTAACCACTTCAATACAGGTCACTTACACCCCCTTCCTGCCTGGGTCATTTTTCAGCACTATCACTTTGAATGAGAATTACGCAGTCATGCTACAATGTAACCATGGGACTTTATCATTTTCTTCACATATATATATAGCTTTCTTTTGGGGATATTTAATCACTTCTGGATTTCTCTTTTTTTTTTTTTTGGAAAAAATAAAATGGAAATTGTGAAAAAAAAAAGTTTTAGTTTGTCAGTAGTTTGTCAGAATGAGAGCCGCACCACCCAGCTGTCATTTGACGGTGTGGGCAGCAAGTGGTTAAACATAGTGCAATACAGAGGGGCTACTAAAAGTAAAGTTGAAGCTGTAGTAGAGAGCAAGGGCCATAAGCATAAGACAATGTCTCCTCTGTAGTGCCGGCTCCTGTCCTATATGGAGCGATACCAACTGCACCCCAACTCTTATCCCGGCTGGTTATCGCCAGAGTGGTTCCAGCAGCAGGAAAGATGATGATTTTCAGGTCCATGTGAAGCAATACACTGGACCAGTGGAGGCCCGGCCATAGGGGGCTCCACCCCCATGTAGGCAAAAAAAATAAAAAGTATTTTAAACATGTCCCTTTAAAAAAATAAAAATATATATTTTTTTTAAATTTCCCTCCCTATGTGCACTGTATCCTGGCACAGGGAAATATAGGAAGCGCCACGTCTATGCAATCACGAGATTGCAGACGAGGCACTTTATTTGGCCAAAAAAAGCGATCTGTGGCGCAGCCGATCGCGTCACAGCTTCTGGCGCGATGGACTGGCCGATCGAGTGCATAGACTTGCACTTTGAGTGAGCGGTGGGCCGTGCTTCGGTCGTCACTCAAGGAAGGGACGTTGGCACAACACTGCTCTGTTCTGTCCCGCCTGAGAGGATAAGGCATGGCTGCTTGCCACTTTATTTCTTCGGGGGGGGGGGGGGGGGGTTTAATGCTGCCAACCACTGATAATAACCCTCTTTTTTTTAAAATTTTGTTGGGGGGTATTTGCAGGTTGCAGATCTGTGCGATTTGCAGAATGCAGATATGTGCGATTTGCAGAATGCAGAAAAGGTGCCCGATGTGGTTATACACAAGATAGGCATGATTCACATGCTTTAGTAGAGCCCAGTGTATAATGTGCAGCCTGGTATATGATGTGCAGAGCCCAGTGTATAATGTGCAGCCTGGTATATGATGTTTAGTGATGGCTGAACGGTTCGCCCGGAGGTCGTTTCGCGGCGAATTTCGGCTGTCAGTGATTCGCCCGATCGGCGAACTATTGCCGCCGTTCGCCCGGCGGACTTCCGTGTTTTTACTGTGTAAAAGAACTTTGACCTGATGACATCCATCATGGTACAGGACAGCCAATTGAGACATTACAGCACATGGACACTTGAACATTCCCCCTAACTTATAAATACACCCGATCCGGCGGCCATTTTACATTCTTTCTTCTGTCACTATAGGGAGAGGTTGCTGTGTGGAGAAGGGAGAGATTGCAGTGACCCAAATCGCTAGCTATTTGGTACACAAAAGTTCTTTTCAGGACTGGTATAGGTGTTAGGTGTATATAGGTTTGCTGTGCTACTGATTGTTGCAGCAGCCTGAGTGTCTTTTGTCAGTTTAGAGAAAGGGACAGGACGGTGTGTCTGCTGTAGGGACAGTCAGTTTAGTCATTAGCTGTTACTATCAGGTCCACAAAAGTGCTATTCCAGTTATTGTTCCAGTAGCCTCTGTTTTGTCAGTTTATATAGGGACAGGCAGGAAGCAGTGTGTGAGGCAGTGAGGGTCAGTTTAATCAGTAGCTGTTACTATATTAGGTCCACAAAGGTTCTTTTCAGGACTGGTATCAGTGGTATGGTAATAGGCTTGTACACGTATAATATTCTTTCTTCCAAATATAGAAAGAATATTATACTTGACTGCTGCCCTTCTGCTGCAGTCTGCTAATCAGTCACACACAACCTACTTGTTCCACAAAGGTCCTTTATAAGGACTGGTAATAATCTGGTGTAGGGTGCTATAGTACATAGGGTTGAGTGAGGTACAGTCTGCTATTCTATAAGGACTGGTATAGGTCCACAATACATAGGGTTGAGGTGCACTACTGCTGACCGCTGCCCTATACTGCAGCAGTCCATCAGTATAGGGACTGAGAGTTTTGTCACAGGGTCATTTAAAAAAATGACAGGCAGAGGAAGAGGCAGGCCCTTCCGCAGGGGTGGGTCATATTTCTACTGGGGCTGCTTATGAGGGGCTCCCACCATCCCTGTGCTGTGCTGACTTCCTCCTGGGCCTGCTTATTATGAGGGGCTCCCACCATCCCTGTGCTATGCTGACATCCTCCTGGGGCTGCTTATTATGAGGGGCTCCCACCATCCCTGTGCTATGCTCATTATGAGGGGCTCCCACCATCCCTGTGCCATGCTCATTATGAGGGGCTCCCACCATCCCTGTGCCATGCTCATTATGAGGGGCTCCCACCATCCCTGTGCCATGCTCATTATGAGGGGCTCCCACCATCCCTGTGCCATGCTCATTATGAGGGGCTCCCACCATCCCTGTGCCATGCTCATTATGAGGGGCTCCCACCATCCCTGTGCCATGCTCATTATGAGGGGCTACCACCATCCCTGTGCTATGCTCATTATGAGGGGCTACCACCATCCCTGTGCTATGCTCATTATGAGGGGCTACCACCATCCCTGTGCTATGCTGACTTCCTCCTGGGGCTGCTTACGGTGCAGGTGTCAGTGATGTATATCACGGTGCTGCTGTCAGTGCTGTATATCACGGTGCTGGTGTTAGTGCTTTATGTCACGCTGCTGATGTCAGTGCTCTCTATCACGGTGCTGTTGTCAGAAAACTATCACGGTGCAGGTGTCATTGCTCTATGTCACGCTGCTGATGTCAGTGCTTTCTATCACGGCGCTGCTGTCAGTGCTGTATTTCACGCTGCTGATGTCAGTGCTCTCTATCACGGTGCTGCTGTCAGTGCTGTATATCATGGTGCTGGTGTTAGTGCTTTATGTCACGCTGCTGATTAGTGATGGCCGAACGGTTCGCCCGGCGGTCGTTTCGCGGCGAATTTCCGACATTCGCGGTCCGCACGTTCGAACGCCTTTTTCCGTCGTTCGCCGCGGCGGACTTACGTGTTTAATGTATACAAGAACTTTAACCTTTGGTGACACGTTTATCATGTGATACAGGACAGCCAATTGAGACATGACAGCACATGGACACTTGTACATTCCCCCTAACCTATAAATACACCCGATCCGGTGGCCATTTTACATTCTTTCTTCTGTTACGATAGGGACAGGTTCCTGTGTGGAGTAGGGAGAGATAAACCACTAGCTATTTGGTACACAAAAGTTCTTTTCAGGACTGGTATAGGTGTTAGGTGTTGATAGGTTTGCTGTGCTGCTGATTCTTGCAGCAGCCTGAGTGTCTTTTGTTAGTTTAGAGAAAGGGAAAGGACGGTGTATGCTACAGGGACAGCCAGATTAGTCTTTCATCATCATCATCATCATCATCATCATTAGCTGTTACTATCAAGGTCCACAAAAGAGCTGTTCCAGTAACCACTAATCGTTCTCTTTTTTTGCCAATTTGTATAGGGACAGGAAGGAAGCAGTGTGTCAGGCAGTGAGGGTAATTTTAAAGACTTGCTGTTATTATTAGTTCCACAAAGGTTCTTTTCAGGACTGGTATCAGTGGTACAGTAATAGGCTTGTACATGTATAATATTCTTTCTTCCAAATATAGAAAGGATATTATACTTGACTGCTGCCCTTCTGCTGCAGTCTGCTAAACATTCACAACTCACTTGTTCCACAAAAGTTCTTATAAGGACTGGTAACTTGGTATAGGGTGCTACGGTACATAGGCTTGAGTGCGGTACAGTCTGCTGTTCTGTAAGGACCGCTATCGGTCCACAATAGATAGGGTTGACGTGCACCACTGCTGACCGCTGCCCTATACTGCAGCAGTCCTTCAGCGGTATAGGGACTGACGTACAGTCTGCTAATCACTAACACACAACCTGCTTGTTCCACAAAAGTTCTTATAAGGACTGGTAACTTGGTATAGGGTGCTACGGTACATAGGCTTGAGTGCGGTACAGTCTGCTGTTCTGTAAGGACCGCTATCGGTCCACAATAGATAGGGTTGACGTGCACCACTGCTGACCGCTGCCCTATACTGCAGCAGTCCTTCAGCGGTATAGGGACTGACGTACAGTCTGCTAAACACTAATACACAACCTGCTTGGTCCACAAAAGTTCTTATAAGGACTGGTAACTTGGTATAGGGTGCTACGGTACATAGGCTTGAGTGCGGTACAGTCTGCTGTTCTGTAAGGACCGCTATCGGTCCACAATAGATAGGGTTGACGTGCACCACTGCTGACCGCTGCCCTATACTGCAGCAGTCCTTCAGCGGTATAGGGACTGACGTACAGTCTGCTAAACACTAATACACAACCTGCTTGGTCCACAAAAGTTCTTATAAGGACTGGTAACTTGGTATAGGGTGCTACGGTACATAGGCTTGAGTGCGGTACAGTCTGCTGTTCTGTAAGGACCGCTATCGGTCCACAATAGATAGGGTTGACGTGCACCACTGCTGACCGCTCACCTATACTGCAGCAGTCCTTCAGCGGTATAGGGACTGACGTACAGTCTGCTAATCACTAACACACAACCTGCTTGTTCCACAAAAGTTCTTATAAGGACTGGTAACTTGGTATAGGGTGCTACGGTACATAGGCTTGAGTGCGGTACAGTCTGCTGTTCTGTAAGGACCGCTATCGGTCCACAATAGATAGGGTTGACGTGCACCACTGCTGACCGCTGCCCTATACTGCAGCAGTCCTTCAGCGGTATAGGGACTGACGTACAGTCTGCTAATCACTAACACACAACCTGCTTGTTCCACAAAAGTTCTTATAAGGACTGGTAACTTGGTATAGGGTGCTACGGTACATAGGCTTGAGTGCGGTACAGTCTGCTGTTCTGTAAGGACCGCTATCGGTCCACAATAGATAGGGTTGACGTGCACCACTGCTGACCGCTGCCCTATACTGCAGCAGTCCTTCAGCGGTATAGGGACTGACGTACAGTCTGCTAAACACTAATACACAACCTGCTTGGTCCACAAAAGTTCTTATAAGGACTGGTAACTTGGTATAGGGTGCTACGGTACATAGGCTTGAGTGCGGTACAGTCTGCTGTTCTGTAAGGACCGCTATCGGTCCACAATAGATAGGGTTGACGTGCACCACTGCTGACCGCTCACCTATACTGCAGCAGTCCTTCAGCGGTATAGGGACTGACGTACAGTCTGCTAATCACTAACACACAACCTGCTTGTTCCACAAAAGTTCTTATAAGGACTGGTAACTTGGTATAGGGTGCTACGGTACATAGGCTTGAGTGCGGTACAGTCTGCTGTTCTGTAAGGACCGCTATCGGTCCACAATAGATAGGGTTGACGTGCACCACTGCTGACCGCTCACCTATACTGCAGCAGTCCTTCAGCGGTATAGGGACTGACGTACAGTCTGCTAATCACTAACACACAACCTGCTTGTTCCACAAAAGTTCTTATAAGGACTGGTAACTTGGTATAGGGTGCTACGGTACATAGGCTTGAGTGCGGTACAGTCTGCTGTTCTGTAAGGACCGCTATCGGTCCACAATAGATAGGGTTGACGTGCACCACTGCTGACCGCTGCCCTATACTGCAGCAGTCCTTCAGCGGTATAGGGACTGACGTACAGTCTGCTAATCACTAACACACAACCTGCTTGTTCCACAAAAGTTCTTATAAGGACTGGTAACTTGGTATAGGGTGCTACGGTACATAGGCTTGAGTGCGGTACAGTCTGCTGTTCTGTAAGGACCGCTATCGGTCCACAATAGATAGGGTTGACGTGCACCACTGCTGACCGCTGCCCTATACTGCAGCAGTCCTTCAGCGGTATAGGGACTGACGTACAGTCTGCTAAACACTAATACACAACCTGCTTGGTCCACAAAAGTTCTTATAAGGACTGGTAACTTGGTATAGGGTGCTACGGTACATAGGCTTGAGTGCGGTACAGTCTGCTGTTCTGTAAGGACCGCTATCGGTCCACAATAGATAGGGTTGACGTGCACCACTGCTGACCGCTCACCTATACTGCAGCAGTCCTTCAGCGGTATAGGGACTGACGTACAGTCTGCTAATCACTAACACACAACCTGCTTGTTCCACAAAAGTTCTTATAAGGACTGGTAACTTGGTATAGGGTGCTACGGTACATAGGCTTGAGTGCGGTACAGTCTGCTGTTCTGTAAGGACCGCTATCGGTCCACAATAGATAGGGTTGACGTGCACCACTGCTGACCGCTGCCCTATACTGCAGCAGTCCTTCAGCGGTATAGGGACTGACGTACAGTCTGCTAAACACTAATACACAACCTGCTTGGTCCACAAAAGTTCTTATAAGGACTGGTAACTTGGTATAGGGTGCTACGGTACATAGGCTTGAGTGCGGTACAGTCTGCTGTTCTGTAAGGACCGCTATCGGTCCACAATAGATAGGGTTGACGTGCACCACTGCTGACCGCTGCCCTATACTGCAGCAGTCCTTCAGCGGTATAGGGACTGACGTACAGTCTGCTAAACACTAATACACAACCTGCTTGGTCCACAAAAGTTCTTATAAGGACTGGTAACTTGGTATAGGGTGCTACGGTACATAGGCTTGAGTGCGGTACAGTCTGCTGTTCTGTAAGGACCGCTATCGGTCCACAATAGATAGGGTTGACGTGCACCACTGCTGACCGCTCACCTATACTGCAGCAGTCCTTCAGCGGTATAGGGACTGACGTACAGTCTGCTAATCACTAACACACAACCTGCTTGTTCCACAAAAGTTCTTATAAGGACTGGTAACTTGGTATAGGGTGCTACGGTACATAGGCTTGAGTGCGGTACAGTCTGCTGTTCTGTAAGGACCGCTATCGGTCCACAATAGATAGGGTTGACGTGCACCACTGCTGACCGCTGCCCTATACTGCAGCAGTCCTTCAGCGGTATAGGGACTGACGTACAGTCTGCTAATCACTAACACACAACCTGCTTGTTCCACAAAAGTTCTTATAAGGACTGGTAACTTGGTATAGGGTGCTACGGTACATAGGCTTGAGTGCGGTACAGTCTGCTGTTCTGTAAGGACCGCTATCGGTCCACAATAGATAGGGTTGACGTGCACCACTGCTGACCGCTGCCCTATACTGCAGCAGTCCTTCAGCGGTATAGGGACTGACGTACAGTCTGCTAAACACTAATACACAACCTGCTTGGTCCACAAAAGTTCTTATAAGGACTGGTAACTTGGTATAGGGTGCTACGGTACATAGGCTTGAGTGCGGTACAGTCTGCTGTTCTGTAAGGACCGCTATCGGTCCACAATAGATAGGGTTGACGTGCACCACTGCTGACCGCTCACCTATACTGCAGCAGTCCTTCAGCGGTATAGGGACTGACGTACAGTCTGCTAATCACTAACACACAACCTGCTTGTTCCACAAAAGTTCTTATAAGGACTGGTAACTTGGTATAGGGTGCTACGGTACATAGGCTTGAGTGCGGTACAGTCTGCTGTTCTGTAAGGACCGCTATCGGTCCACAATAGATAGGGTTGACGTGCACCACTGCTGACCGCTGCCCTATACTGCAGCAGTCCTTCAGCGGTATAGGGACTGACGTACAGTCTGCTAAACACTAATACACAACCTGCTTGGTCCACAAAAGTTCTTATAAGGACTGGTAACTTGGTATAGGGTGCTACGGTACATAGGCTTGAGTGCGGTACAGTCTGCTGTTCTGTAAGGACCGCTATCGGTCCACAATAGATAGGGTTGACGTGCACCACTGCTGACCGCTCACCTATACTGCAGCAGTCCTTCAGCGGTATAGGGACTGACGTACAGTCTGCTAATCACTAACACACAACCTGCTTGTTCCACAAAAGTTCTTATAAGGACTGGTAACTTGGTATAGGGTGCTACGGTACATAGGCTTGAGTGCGGTACAGTCTGCTGTTCTGTAAGGACCGCTATCGGTCCACAATAGATAGGGTTGACGTGCACCACTGCTGACCGCTGCCCTATACTGCAGCAGTCCTTCAGCGGTATAGGGACTGACGTACAGTCTGCTAATCACTAACACACAACCTGCTTGTTCCACAAAAGTTCTTATAAGGACTGGTAACTTGGTATAGGGTGCTACGGTACATAGGCTTGAGTGCGGTACAGTCTGCTGTTCTGTAAGGACCGCTATCGGTCCACAATAGATAGGGTTGACGTGCACCACTGCTGACCGCTGCCCTATACTGCAGCAGTCCTTCAGCGGTATAGGGACTGACGTACAGTCTGCTAAACACTAATACACAACCTGCTTGGTCCACAAAAGTTCTTATAAGGACTGGTAACTTGGTATAGGGTGCTACGGTACATAGGCTTGAGTGCGGTACAGTCTGCTGTTCTGTAAGGACCGCTATCGGTCCACAATAGATAGGGTTGACGTGCACCACTGCTGACCGCTCACCTATACTGCAGCAGTCCTTCAGCGGTATAGGGACTGACGTACAGTCTGCTAATCACTAACACACAACCTGCTTGTTCCACAAAAGTTCTTATAAGGACTGGTAACTTGGTATAGGGTGCTACGGTACATAGGCTTGAGTGCGGTACAGTCTGCTGTTCTGTAAGGACCGCTATCGGTCCACAATAGATAGGGTTGACGTGCACCACTGCTGACCGCTGCCCTATACTGCAGCAGTCCTTCAGCGGTATAGGGACTGACGTACAGTCTGCTAAACACTAATACACAACCTGCTTGGTCCACAAAAGTTCTTATAAGGACTGGTAACTTGGTATAGGGTGCTACGGTACATAGGCTTGAGTGCGATACAGTCTGCTGTTCTGTAAGGACCGCTATCGGTCCACAATAGATAGGGTTGACGTGCACCACTGCTGACCGCTGCCCTATACTGCAGCAGTCCTTCAGCGGTATAGGGACTGACGTACAGTCTGCTAAACACTAATACACAACCTGCTTGGTCCACAAAAGTTCTTATAAGGACTGGTAACTTGGTATAGGGTGCTACGGTACATAGGCTTGAGTGCGGTACAGTCTGCTGTTCTGTAAGGACCGCTATCGGTCCACAATAGATAGGGTTGACGTGCACCACTGCTGACCGCTGCCCTATACTGCAGCAGTCCTTCAGCGGTATAGGGACTGACGTACAGTCTGCTAAACACTAATACACAACCTGCTTGGTCCACAAAAGTTCTTATAAGGACTGGTAACTTGGTATAGGGTGCTACGGTACATAGGCTTGAGTGCGGTACAGTCTGCTGTTCTGTAAGGACCGCTATAGGTCCACAATAGATAGGGTTGACGTGCACCACTGCTGACCGCTCACCTATACTGCAGCAGTCCTTCAGCGGTATAGGGACTAAGAGTTTTGTCACAGGGTCATTTAAAAAATGACATGCAGAGGAAGAGGCAGGCCCTTCCGCAGGGGTGGTAGGGGTAGGGCAGGAGCAACAGGCTTGAGCCAAAGTGGGAAGTTGCAGAAGGTGCGTTCAATTACTTTAAAGGATGCACCAGACTTGGTTGAGTGGCTCGCTCAGCCTTACTCTTCTGCACCCTCCTCATCCTCTCGATCTGCACCCTCTTCTTCACTCTCTGCTATGTGCACCCCCAAAGACACTACCACCAACAACACGACCACCACCACCACCACCACATACCTTCCGCTTGAGTCACTGGAATTATTTTCCGATCCATATCAAGAGGACATTTCTGATGCGCAGCCACTCTTGGTATTGGATCAGGAAGAGGAGGTAGCAACAAGCGCTACTCAGCAGTCTGACGCCAGTACCCAGATCAGCCCAAGGAGGAGGTTGGTCCCCGGTGTTGCTGCCTACTCTACTTATAGCGGTGGGGAAGGTGACGTTGATGATGACGTGTCTAGTGATGTCACGTGGGTGCCCACAAGAGAGGAAGAGGAGGGGAGTTCAGAGGGAGATATGGACCAGCAGATAGGGAGGAGAAGCAGCAATGACTTACATTGCACAGCAGGGACAAAGCAGACTGCAAATGTATCAGGAGCGAGTCATCGACCATGTACGGTCACATCTGGCGCTCCCAGGACACCGGCACATGGCTCCGCAGTGTGGGCTTTTTTTAACGTGTCCGCTGCTGACAATAGCGTTGCCATCTGCAATCTTTGCAGTCAACGCGTTAGTCGCGGTAAGCCCAATACTCACCTAGGGACGACCGCCTTAAGAAGGCACATGAGCAGCCATCACCGAGCCCAGTGGGAGCAACGGAACACACAAAGCCACACTGCAGGCTCTCACCGTCCAGCCTCGTCTTCTACTTCTCCTTCTCCTCTCTCCTCACAATTGTCCTCCACTCCACCTTCCATCACGCCAAGCTCACATTTTTCTGCAAAAAGGCAGGCTTCCGTGGGCCTAATGTTTGAGCGTAAAAAAATGATGACGCCGGATAACCCTCTTGCCCAACGGTTGGCGGCTGGCTTGTCAGAACTCATAGCCCGCCAACTACTGCCATATAAACTGGTGGACTCGGAGGCCTTTCGCAAATTTGTGGCCATTGGAACACCACAATGGAAGGTCCCAGGAAGGAAGTATTTCTCAGAGAAGGGCATCCCAGAGCTATATGGCCATGTTCAGCGGCAAGTGAATGTATCTCTGGCACACAGTGTCGGTGCCAAGATACATCTGACCACAGACACGTGGTCTAGCAAACACGGGCAGGGAAGGTATATCAGTTTTACTGCCCACTGGGTGAACCTTCTGACGGCCGTCAAGCATGTAACCCGTGGCACCCGTGTAGATTTGGTTTTACCGCCACGGATTGCATGCAGGCCTGACTCTTCTTCTCCTCCTCCTACTCCATCCTCCTCCCTCTCCTCCTCAGCTGCCTCCTCCTTTTCCGCTGCTAGCGTCTCTTCCACTGCACCGCCCAAGCTCCCCAGAACCTATTCCACATGCCAGGTGAGACGTTGCCATGCCGTGCTGCGTCTGTTGTGCCTGGAAGCAAAGAGCCACACTGGCCCGGCACTCCTTTCAGCTTTGCGTTCACAGGCAGATGAGTGGCTAACACCGCTCAATTTGACAGTTGGTAAAGTGGTGTGTGACAACGGTGCCAATCTGCTTAGCGCATTGAAACAGGGCAAAATCACGCACGTGCCGTGCATGGCACACGTCTTAAACTTGGTCGTGCAGCGATTCCTTGTCAAATACCCTGGGGTCCAGGACATCTTGCGGCAGGCAAGGAAAATCTCGGCCCATTTCAGAAGATCTTACACGGCCATGGCTCGCCTTGCTGACATTCAGCGGCGACACCATCTGCCGGTCAGACGTCTTATTTGCGATTGCCCGACGCGATGGAACTCAACCTTCTATATGCTTGATAGGCTGCTCCAGCAGAAACGTGCAGTTAACGTCTACCTGTATGAACTCTGCGAAAGAAACGGTTCTGGGGAGCTGGGTTTTTTTTCACCGCGCCAGTGGCTGCTCATGCGCGACACATGCAGACTTCTGCGGCCATTTGAGGAGATCACCAAACTGGTCAGTCGCAGCCATGGCGCCATCAGTGACATGGTACCTTATGCCTTCTTTCTGGAGCGTGCATTGCGTCGTGTCATTGATCAGGCTGTGGAGGAGCAGGAGCGGGAAGATGAGGAAGTCGCAATGCTGGATGAATTCCCAGGGGGGGCTACTCTATCTGAGACAAGTCAACAACAGGAGTCTGATGAGGAGTCAGAGGAGGATGGTGCCGGGGCGGATGAGCAGGAGCAAGAAGAGCATGCTTTAAACCTTTCTGGGATCCCTGTTGTGCGAGGATGGGGAGAGGAGAATGAAGAGGACGACATTATCCTGGATGATGAGCAGGAGCCAGGCCACCACACCGCTTCCACTTTAGTGCAAATGGGGGCCTTCATGCTCCAGTGTTTTAATAGGGACCCCCGTATAAAAAGCATGAGGGTCAAGGACCAGTACTGGGTGGCAACGTACTTAGACCCCCGGTACAAACACAAAATGGCGGAAATGTTACCGCCGTCGCAGAGGGCTGTCAGAATGCAGCACTTCCAGGCCTTGCTTCGAGAAATGCTGCATTCTGCTTTTGCGTGCGCTGGCAGAGGAGCAATTCCCACTCCCAGAGAAGGATTTGCGGGTACCAATCCAACAGCGCCTGCAAGAAGAGGCCGGTTTGAAGATGTGTTGGTGACTTCGGATATGAGGTCATTCTTTCAGCCGACCCATCGACAGGTGTCATCCGGATCCAGCATCAGGGAACGCCTAGACCGTCAGGTGTCCGACTACATTGGGTTAACGGCCGATGTGGACGCTCTGAGGAGTGATGAACCCCTAGACTACTGGGTGGGCAGGCTTGACCTCTGGCCAGAGCTTGCCCAATTTGCAATCGAACTGTTGGCTTGCCCCTCATCCAGTGTCCTGTCCGAAAGGACGTTCAGCGCAGCAGGGGGGATTGTGACCGATAAGCGTACTCGCCTAGCTCACCACAGTGTTAACTACCTCACATTTCTAAAAATGAATGAGGCATGGATCTCGGAGGAATTCAACACATGTGATCAGTAGACCATGTATATGTCTATAAACAATTTTTGGAATCAAGCACACAGACCTTCTTAATTCATTTGGCTCACTTCCCTGACCCAAAAAAGCACACCGTACTATATGCCCCTACCCTCCTCTTTGAAGAGGTTGAGCGGTGTCATATTTCTACTGGGGCTGCTTATTATGAGGGGTTCCCACCATCCCTGTGCTGTGCTGACTTCCTCCTGGGTGTTCTTATTATGAGGGGCTCCCACCATCCCTGTGCTGTGCTGACTTCCTCCTGGGGGTTCTTATTATGAGGGGATCACACCATCCCTGTGCTGTGCTGACTTCCTCCTGGGGCTGCTTACGGTGCTGCTGTCAGCGCTGTATGTCACGGAGCTGCTGTCAGCGCTGTATGTCACGGAGCTGCTGTCAGCGCTGTATGTCACGGAGCTGCTGTCAGCGCTGTATGTCACGGAGCTGCTGTCAGCGCTGTATGTCACGGAGCTGCTGTCAGCGCTGTATGTCACGGAGCTGCTGTCAGCGCTGTATGTCACGGAGCTGCTGTCAGCGCTGTATGTCACGGAGCTGCTGTCAGCGCTGTATGTCACGGAGCTGCTGTCAGCGCTGTATGTCACGGAGCTGCTGTCAGCGCTGTATGTCACGGAGCTGCTGTCAGCGCTGTATGTCACGGTGCTGCTGTCAGCGCTGTATGTCACGGAGCTGCTGTCAGCGCTGTATGTCACGGAGCTGCTGTCAGCGCTGTATGTCACGGAGCTGCTGTCAGCGCTGTATGTCACGGAGCTGCTGTCAGCGCTGTATGTCACGGAGCTGCTGTCAGCGCTGTATGTGACGGTGCTGCTGTCAGCGCTGTATGTCACGGAGCTGCTGTCAGCGCTGTATGTCACGGAGCTGCTGTCAGCGCTGTATGTCACGGAGCTGCTGTCAGCGCTGTATGTCACGGAGCTGCTGTCAGCGCTGTATGTCACGGAGCTGCTGTCAGCGCTGTATGTCACGGTGCTGATGTCAGTGCTCTGTATTACGGTGCTGCTGTCAGTGCTCTGTATCTCCTGCACCCTCTTGTTTGCCTACCCTGGTCCCTGACCTTCCCTCTCCTCCATTGCCTTCATTAGCTCCATAGTCCTGAATTGTCAGAACAATTTCCCAAATAAAAAAAAAATGCTTGTAGTTATCGATCCCAAATTCACCTCATACATGTATTATGCTATTGTCCAGGTGGTGGGACTACGTGCTACCCCCTAATAATTACCCCGTGGCCGCAAATTCGACCTAAAGGTTTGCGAAATTCGCCTCCCATTGAAGTCAATGGAGCCCGCGGCGAACGGTCGTTTTCGCGAACGTTTGTGTCCGTTCGCGTTTCGCGTTCGCGAAACGTCCCGTCGGAAGTTCGTCCATCACTACTGCTGATGTGAGTGCTCTCTATCACGGTGCTGTTGTCAGATGACTATCACAGTGCAGGTGCCATTGCTGTATGTCACGCTGCTGGTGATCATCTCCTGCACCATCTTTGCCTACCCTGACCTTCCCTCTCCTCCATTGCCTTCATGCGCTCCACAGTCCTGAATTGTCACAACAATTTCCCATATAAAAAAAGAATGCTTGTAGTTGTCGATCCCAGATTCACCTCATACATGTGTTATGTCATTGGCCATGTGGTGGGACTATGTTTGCACAGCTATTATTTTGTGGCTGCAAATTTGACCTGTAGGTTTGAGAAGCTCGCCTCCCATTGAAGTCAATGGGGCCCGCCGCGAATGTTCCCGGTTCGCGAACTATCGGCCGCGTTCGCGAAACGTCCCGTCGGAATTTCGTCCATCACTAATGATGTTGATTCGATAAGGGGTGTGGCTTGTGAGAAGTGGGAGGGGCAGGGTCTTGCACCCCCCCCCCCATCCTAAAACTTCACCACCAGCCGCCATTGTACCGGACACAATAGTATAGGGCTGCTCTCACACAGATTTGCTGTGGTTTACCCAGACTGCGGGTGCAGTGTACCTTTAGTCAGACATCCATTATATCCTGCAGCTTGGTGCACTTTCTGAAAGTGCTTCCTAAAGGAGGTAGGGGTCGGGGGTGATAAAACCACGACTCAACTGCCGGGTTTTACCAACTCCCAACTTTATGCATGAATGAGCCCAAAGGATGCTGCTGTCTAATGCAACCAAGGGTCCATTTACTGCTGCTCCTCTGAAAAGTGATCCAAGTGCATTTTTTTTTTTTTTTTTTTTTTTACACAGGTGGTGGAGGAGGGGATAGGTTTCCTTCTTCACTACCTGATTTAAGCCCATGATTGGAACAATTACAATCTCCTATTTTGTAAATGCTTTAACTTTTGCGCAAACCAATCAACGCTGCTTATTGCGATTTATTTTTTTTTTTTTACCAAATATATGTATCGGCCTAAACAGAGGAAACAAAACATGTTTATATATTTTTAGGGGATATTTCTTATAGCAAAATGCGTTTTTTTCTCAAATTTGTTTATAGCGCAAAAAATAAAAAAAAGCAGAGGTGATCAAACAACACCAAAAGAAAGCTATTTCTGGGGGGGGGACCCCACACTTCACTTTTGTTTGGGAGCCACATCGCACAATTGTCAGTTAAAGCGACAGTGTCAAAATTGAAAAAAAGTGCTCTGGTCAGCAAAATGGTCCGGGGCTGAAGTGGTTAAAGTATTGGGCTTCCAGGTACACAGGGGTAACAATGTATAAGGTTGAACATGGTGGTGCACAGGGGTCCCTGGAACACAGGATACAGTTGGGGATACCCATTGGTACAGATGGGGGGGTTAGAACCCAGCCTGCCCCACCTATGGTAGAGGCAAGGGACCCTCAAAGGGCAGAGGAACCAAGGAACTGCCTAATCATCTCCAGAGCTCTTGAAGGTAGAGTTGTGCTGAAAAACGACCCAGTTTGTGGTCCTCTGAATCAGTGGTTCTCAATCACGGTCCTCAAGTACCCCAAACAGGCCATGATTGCAGCTTTTCCTTTATCTTGCACACGTGCTTTAAATCAGTGTCAATGGCTTGGTATTTTGGACAGCCATTTTATCTAAAAGAAATTCCAAAAATATGGCCTGTTGGGGGTACTTGAGGACTGAGGTTGAAAACCACCGCTCTGACTCACCCAGACAGCCATTAGGAAAAAAGTACAGGTAAACCAGTAAGAGCCCCTTGCAGCATTGGGGTGCTGGGCTTAGAAGCAGGAATACTAGTAAGAGACTTACAATACCTGGGTTCACTGAGACAAGAGTACAGGGGTATCATAAAGCATTGGAATACTGGCCTTCCAGGTAAACAGGGGTAACAATGTATAAGGAGTACATGGTGGTGCACAGGGGGTCCCAGGAATACAGAATACAGTTGGGGTGCACAGAGGGTCTAGCAAAGAAGGATACCTATTGGTACAGATTGGGGGGGGGGGGGGGGCGCGAGGAAAGCACAGGTCCATAGGTAACACAAGCAAAACTGGCAGGGGTGCACACAAGGACACTGGGATTGGGTAGTAGAGCAAGAAGATACAAAGGATCACATGGAAGAAGTCATAATTCAGAGATAAACAGGAATGTCCGGGAGCAGACAGAAGTGAACGGAGACTCAGAGCAGGAAACTAACTAGGAAGACATAGGAACTAGTAATGAGAGGCAGACTGACACTCACCGCCGTCACCGGGTATCGTGGAGCTATAAGGAAGGCTGAAAGCTACCAGAGATACACAGACTATTCACAAGGTGCAAGGATAAAGATTGGAGGCAGGAAGCCACACAGGGGGAGATTTGATAAATCTGGAGCGCTCATAATCTGGTGCAGCTGTGCATGGTAACCAATCGGCTTCTAACTTCAGCTTGTTCAATTAAAACCACTTGCTGGCCAGGCCTTTTCTGAAACTTTTTGTTTTAATTTGTATTTTTTGCTTGAAAACTTAAACGGCTTTCACACCAAGCCGCCCATAGTGTCGGAAGTAAAACGCTGCTATTTTTAGCGGCGTTTTACCGTCAGGTTTGCAGCGCATTTCGGTCGCTACCGCGGAGCTTTTACCCCCCGCTAGTAGCCGAGAGAGGGTTAAAACTGCCCGCAATACGCCGCAATAGCGGCTTTTTGCCGGCGGTAATGCAGCGCTGCCCCATTTATTTCAATGGGGAGCAGTGGTGGAGGAGCGGTAAACACACCACTCCAAAGAAGCTGCTGGCAGGACTTTTCCTGACGTCCTGCCAGCGCACCGCTCTCGTGTGAAAGCCCTCGGGGGCTTTTTTTTGCATTGATACATGTCACCTGGGGCAGGAGCCAGGTCCCCAAACACTTTTTAGGACAGTAACTTGCATATTAGCCTTTAAAATTAGCACTTTAGATTTCTCCCATAGACTTGTACAGGGTGTTTTGCGGCTTTTCGAATTTGCCATGAACACCCCAAATTGTTCACTGTTCGCTGAACAGGCGAACAGGTAATGTTCGAGTCGAACATGAGTTCGACTCGAACTCAAAGCTCATCCCTATTCACCACACTGGGATGAGATACAGAGAGCTATTTAAAGCCCTCTAAGTACGCTCAAGACCCGGCCACATTACAGTGCACGTGGCACGGTCATACACCGGGCAACGGCACCACCGAGTGGCGTCATCTAGTGATGCGGCGGTCGTCATACCCCCCACCTGACATCAACAAACAAAGGAAAGAGACAGAGCCGCCCATTGAGAGTGATAGATGGATACAATACAACAATAGGGAGGAAACCCAAACCTACATCCTCCCAGAGGAGCATATGCAGACACAGAAACAGACCCAAAATCCAGCCCATTCATAGTAAAATCCCTACACAATCAGCGAATATTCACGACACACAGACAACTAAAGGGCACACACAGACATGAAACTGCACAAGCATATAACCACCATCTACTCTGCCCAAAGAAGTATAATTTGGGTGGTGAGGAGGGGGAAGGGGGAGTAGGGGGGTTTTTGGACAGGGTCTATAGGCTACAGTACAATTAGGTGGCATCCATATGTAGCGCCGGCTCCTGAAGAGCATGCGCTATGTGTTTTTTTGGCATTTAATCTTCCTGGAACCGCAGTTAGGTTTTGGGTTTAATTACTCTAAAATTTGGCCTCAGTATCAGTCTGGCTGGATTGCACTGTGTTCTGCTTGTCCATAGGTGGTGTTGTCATCCCTGGCAGGTGCTAGAACGTAATTCAGTTGGGTGAATTAAGTGTCAGTTCTCTCTCTGAACCAGCCCAGTGGGAGTGTCACTCTTGCTGTGCATTCTGGGAGAGGGTACTTAAGGTGCTGACGCCACCTGCTTCGGGGTTTCGGTCCAGAAGTTCTTTCTGACTGTTTGGTCCTGGTCCTCCTGACCAGCCCCCAGGGCTCTCATGGCCTGGGGTGCGGATCCACCCGACTCCAAGTCTGGGGGCTGGCTGGCCCTAAGCAAAATAACTGAAAGAAGGATTCTAAGGTGGTCCGGTGCCATCTCGGTCAGCAACTGTGAAAGCATCCAGGGGAGGACTCTTCAGGAGAAGGCCACGTAAAGGTTGGCTTCTCAGCAGGAGCCTGGAGGCTAAGTTGAAAGACCCCAAGCGAATCTAATCTCATGTAGTATCGCCGGACCGGCTGCAAGATACTGGTACCGTACCAGGGTTCTCTAAGTTGTCTACATCACTTCAGCTTTATTCAAGTGTCCTACAACAAGTCTGTGGCAGAGACTTTATTCAAATGTTCTATAACAAGTCTGTGGCAGAGACTTTGTCTGATTTAAACACCCTGTTGTCTGCTAGGCCTGGTGAGAGAAGGACTATACAATAAGGGTGAGGATCCAGCTGTGAATGGCTATTCTCTGGATTTCCTAATGTGAGAGACTCTTTTGTCTGTTTGATTTAGTTCAAGAGTACCTGGACTTTTCTACCTAAACCCTCTAACCCTACTTTGAGAGACTGTGTTCGTTTATTCTTTTTTTGCAAATAAAAATCCCATAAGCGGATTTGGCGTAAGTCTCTGCAGTTCTTGGGCCATCTACCTCGGGAAACCCCTAGACATACACAAGGTCAAGAAGGTAATGGTAGGCCCAATTGAATCAGCCACTCCTTCGGGGGTCAGTGCTACACATATACAAGATAAAAAAGTGTGCCAGACATGCCACAAAGGTATGCAAAAGATAATGCACAAAGAAAAAAGGCTATATTGCTCAAATACCATCATAATTGTGTAATCGATGAATACATAAATCACTGTCCAAAGATATATACTGTAAACATATCATAAAGCTTAGTAAGCCCAATATTACATATATCGATAAACTTTAAACAAAAAAGAGAGACAATACCCCTATTATGAATCAATATCTCGGCGTTTAGGCTATAAAAGACAACAAATGGGAAAAGATTCAACAGTGGTCAAACAAATCCTAAAACATATTGTCAAGAAGGTCGTTCCGATCGTCCGGCTGTCCCCGGAAGCTCTATCCATGAAGTCCTTGGTAAAAGTGCCAGTCGGCGCACGCGGGTGCGCTCTAACGCGGGTGGGTGCACGCGGGTGCACGTTTGCTCTGATGGGCGCACGCGGGTTTGTATTAACGCTGGTGGGTGCACACGGGTGCGCGATGTTGCTGCCGGGCGCACGCAGGTGCGCGCTAGTGATGTTGGGCGCACGCGGGTGCGTGGAGCGGTTGGTGCGCGTGCGCGCGCGCGTGCGCAGCGTGACAGTTCTTGGTGCCAAAGGGGTTATTTAAAGGGACCTGTTACTTTGCCTCCTTGCTGTCCGGTCTACAGTGTTCCTGAGAGACCCCCCTGTACCTGTCTGACTTCTGCTTACTCTTGTTACCGGCTTACTCCTAACGATCCCTTGCTTGCTGCCTACCTACGACCCCGGCTTGTCTGACGATTCTCCTGCCTGCTGATTCGGTGCCATACCCATCTGCCTGTGTTTGACCCGGCCTGTCTACGACTACGCCTAGCCTGCCGCCCGCTGTGTTCCTGCCTTCCAGCATCCTACTCCATCTGCTTGAAGGTCCGCAGAGTGTGCTGTACTACAAGACACCTTCCCCTTCTATCCAGCGTATGTGTTCCTGCAGCTCCTGTTTCTTGCTGACCTCAGTTCCTGCCTGCATCTGGTTCCCCTCTGTTCCTGGAGCCGGACTAGCCCTTGCATCAGTGACCTGCTAGGCGCTTGTGCCCCTTCTGCGCTCTTGAACATCTGTCCTCTCTACCAGGAGTTCTTGAGCCAGAGGAATACAAGTTGCCGCTCCCAGCATCCGTGGGCTCAGCCACCAGGTACGTGACACATATATCCATATGAAATAGATATTTGAAAATATATGAAAGGAAAATAGACATATGGAATTCCCCCTATAGAAAAGGTCTGAAGCTCAACATGTCATTTAGGCCAGGGAATGATGTAGAGTGTTTACCCATTGGGTTTCTTTCCGTAACACCCTTTGATCAAAGTGTCCCCCTCGTGGGTCTCCCAGAATTCACGTACTTCAGATCGAGGACGGCAGAGAGGTTACACATCTAGGAAAAGACATCAGACTGGTGGTGGGTACCAAACGGGCATGGATAAAAAACAGTTAGTAGATGACCCCAACACACCAACCGATGATAAATGTTTAGACCGTCCACATAACAAGATAAGGGGTGCTCTATGTTTTCGGCACTAAGGCACCAGGTGTTTCCTCTGATATATCTATTCTGGCCCCGGTTGTAAATTCCAGCACAGAACCAGACAATCGATCACAGATTGTTAGTTGCGCACAAACTCTTGCCCAATCACGCCTCCAAAGTATGGAGCTGCCTTTAAATATATGATCATATGATTAGGTCTGCTGGCTCTTTTTGTCCAAATCTATTATCTTATATTTTGCTCAGATATGCTGACGATCCATTTTTTATATATGTTTCTATTATACAAAGTCTTATTCATGTTTTTTCATTTTAGACAGTGAGATCTGTTTTCTCCAACAATCCCTGAGTGTATCATGATGAAGAGAGAGAGCAAAACGTGTTGACGCACATGAGCTCACTACTATGAATACCATGCATGTTCATTTATGTCATGTATTGTGTATAAAGTGTATCATATGCTTTTAATTCTTTATCTCTTTTGCTCCTCTTTCCTTTTAGATGGCACAGGGCGACCAAGGAACTTGACCTAATATGACTCTTGCTGCTGTTTACAAGCTGGGCTTTACTGCTGAGTATTTAGGTATAAAGAGCTGGCTCTAACTATAATGTTCATATTATTAGGGCTGCTGGATCTTTTTGTCCGCCAACCCTGCCTTATAATCCAGACGCACCCGGACTCTGTGTATCGGGAGGTTTTCCACTATATAGAACGCGTGCATGTTTTGTTTCAATAAAAATGTATCACGGGTCCTTTCCAGACACCAGGACTTCTCATTACTTCCAACCTCTGACGCTTCTCCTGTCCTCTCCATACTGAGGTAACACATCCCGACTCTCCAGTGTGATGATCCCCCAACATCCACATCCCAGTAATGTCTCCCTGAGGAGAAACTCTGACTGCTCATCACCTGAGGAGATATCACATCCGTGCATTCTGGAATTCTCCTGCATAGATTATGATCATAACAACTACTACTTTCTACTTGGTAGACCTGAAATCTCTCCGGTGTATTAGGGCGATTCAAATTTCTATTCATCATGTGTGCGGTCTTCTTATCATCTGAGATATATAGGTAATTATGAGCCGTGTCTGCATTCAGTAATATATCTGTAGGTTCTGGTATGTAGATCCCCCCGTATACCCATTTTATTATAGCAGATAATTCTGTATATAATAGGCGTGAAATCCCAACCATATCCAGTTCCCTCCCATCACGAAGGACTTGATCACGTCTTATTTTGTCCTCCTCATCTCCATCCTCAGTATTAGTGATGGCCGAACGGTTCGCCCGGCGGTCGTTTCGCGGCGAATTTCCGACATTCGCGGTCCGCACGTTCGAACGCCTTTTTCCGTCGTTCGCCGCGGCGGACTTACGTGTTTAATGTATACAAGAACTTTAACCTTTGGTGACACGTTTATCATGTGATACAGGACAGCCAATTGAGACATGACAGCACATGGACACTTGTACATTCCCCCTAACCTATAAATACACCCGATCCGGTGGCCATTTTACATTCTTTCTTCTGTTACGATAGGGACAGGTTCCTGTGTGGAGTAGGGAGAGATAAACCACTAGCTATTTGGTACACAAAAGTTCTTTTCAGGACTGGTATAGGTGTTAGGTGTTGATAGGTTTGCTGTGCTGCTGATTCTTGCAGCAGCCTGAGTGTCTTTTGTTAGTTTAGAGAAAGGGAAAGGACGGTGTATGCTACAGGGACAGCCAGATTAGTCTTTCATCATCATCATCATCATCATCATCATTAGCTGTTACTATCAAGGTCCACAAAAGAGCTGTTCCAGTAACCACTAATCGTTCTCTTTTTTTGCCAATTTGTATAGGGACAGGAAGGAAGCAGTGTTGTCAGGCAGTGAGGGTAATTTTAAAGACTTGCTGTTATTATTAGTTCCACAAAGGTTCTTTTCAGGACTGGTATCAGTGGTACAGTAATAGGCTTGTACATGTATAATATTCTTTCTTCCAAATATAGAAAGGATATTATACTTGACTGCTGCCCTTCTGCTGCAGTCTGCTAAACATTCACAACTCACTTGTTCCACAAAAGTTCTTATAAGGACTGGTAACTTGGTATAGGGTGCTACGGTACATAGGCTTGAGTGCGGTACAGTCTGCTGTTCTGTAAGGACCGCTATCGGTCCACAATAGATAGGGTTGACGTGCACCACTGCTGACCGCTGCCCTATACTGCAGCAGTCCTTCAGCGGTATAGGGACTGACGTACAGTCTGCTAATCACTAACACACAACCTGCTTGTTCCACAAAAGTTCTTATAAGGACTGGTAACTTGGTATAGGGTGCTACGGTACATAGGCTTGAGTGCGGTACAGTCTGCTGTTCTGTAAGGACCGCTATCGGTCCACAATAGATAGGGTTGACGTGCACCACTGCTGACCGCTGCCCTATACTGCAGCAGTCCTTCAGCGGTATAGGGACTGACGTACAGTCTGCTAAACACTAATACACAACCTGCTTGGTCCACAAAAGTTCTTATAAGGACTGGTAACTTGGTATAGGGTGCTACGGTACATAGGCTTGAGTGCGGTACAGTCTGCTGTTCTGTAAGGACCGCTATCGGTCCACAATAGATAGGGTTGACGTGCACCACTGCTGACCGCTCACCTATACTGCAGCAGTCCTTCAGCGGTATAGGGACTGACGTACAGTCTGCTAATCACTAACACACAACCTGCTTGTTCCACAAAAGTTCTTATAAGGACTGGTAACTTGGTATAGGGTGCTACGGTACATAGGCTTGAGTGCGGTACAGTCTGCTGTTCTGTAAGGACCGCTATCGGTCCACAATAGATAGGGTTGACGTGCACCACTGCTGACCGCTGCCCTATACTGCAGCAGTCCTTCAGCGGTATAGGGACTGACGTACAGTCTGCTAAACACTAATACACAACCTGCTTGGTCCACAAAAGTTCTTATAAGGACTGGTAACTTGGTATAGGGTGCTACGGTACATAGGCTTGAGTGCGGTACAGTCTGCTGTTCTGTAAGGACCGCTATCGGTCCACAATAGATAGGGTTGACGTGCACCACTGCTGACCGCTGCCCTATACTGCAGCAGTCCTTCAGCGGTATAGGGACTGACGTACAGTCTGCTAAACACTAATACACAACCTGCTTGGTCCACAAAAGTTCTTATAAGGACTGGTAACTTGGTATAGGGTGCTACGGTACATAGGCTTGAGTGCGGTACAGTCTGCTGTTCTGTAAGGACCGCTATCGGTCCACAATAGATAGGGTTGACGTGCACCACTGCTGACCGCTGCCCTATACTGCAGCAGTCCTTCAGCGGTATAGGGACTGACGTACAGTCTGCTAATCACTAACACACAACCTGCTTGTTCCACAAAAGTTCTTATAAGGACTGGTAACTTGGTATAGGGTGCTACGGTACATAGGCTTGAGTGCGGTACAGTCTGCTGTTCTGTAAGGACCGCTATCGGTCCACAATAGATAGGGTTGACGTGCACCACTGCTGACCGCTGCCCTATACTGCAGCAGTCCTTCAGCGGTATAGGGACTGACGTACAGTCTGCTAAACACTAATACACAACCTGCTTGGTCCACAAAAGTTCTTATAAGGACTGGTAACTTGGTATAGGGTGCTACGGTACATAGGCTTGAGTGCGGTACAGTCTGCTGTTCTGTAAGGACCGCTATCGGTCCACAATAGATAGGGTTGACGTGCACCACTGCTGACCGCTCACCTATACTGCAGCAGTCCTTCAGCGGTATAGGGACTGACGTACAGTCTGCTAATCACTAACACACAACCTGCTTGTTCCACAAAAGTTCTTATAAGGACTGGTAACTTGGTATAGGGTGCTACGGTACATAGGCTTGAGTGCGGTACAGTCTGCTGTTCTGTAAGGACCGCTATCGGTCCACAATAGATAGGGTTGACGTGCACCACTGCTGACCGCTGCCCTATACTGCAGCAGTCCTTCAGCGGTATAGGGACTGACGTACAGTCTGCTAAACACTAATACACAACCTGCTTGGTCCACAAAAGTTCTTATAAGGACTGGTAACTTGGTATAGGGTGCTACGGTACATAGGCTTGAGTGCGGTACAGTCTGCTGTTCTGTAAGGACCGCTATCGGTCCACAATAGATAGGGTTGACGTGCACCACTGCTGACCGCTGCCCTATACTGCAGCAGTCCTTCAGCGGTATAGGGACTGACATACAGTCTGCTAAACACTAATACACAACCTGCTTGGTCCACAAAAGTTCTTATAAGGACTGGTAACTTGGTATAGGGTGCTACGGTACATAGGCTTGAGTGCGGTACAGTCTGCTGTTCTGTAAGGACCGCTATCGGTCCACAATAGATAGGGTTGACGTGCACCACTGCTGACCGCTGCCCTATACTGCAGCAGTCCTTCAGCGGTATAGGGACTGACGTACAGTCTGCTAAACACTAATACACAACCTGCTTGGTCCACAAAAGTTCTTATAAGGACTGGTAACTTGGTATAGGGTGCTACGGTACATAGGCTTGAGTGCGGTACAGTCTGCTGTTCTGTAAGGACCGCTATCGGTCCACAATAGATAGGGTTGACGTGCACCACTGCTGACCGCTCACCTATACTGCAGCAGTCCTTCAGCGGTATAGGGACTGACGTACAGTCTGCTAATCACTAACACACAACCTGCTTGTTCCACAAAAGTTCTTATAAGGACTGGTAACTTGGTATAGGGTGCTACGGTACATAGGCTTGAGTGCGGTACAGTCTGCTGTTCTGTAAGGACCGCTATCGGTCCACAATAGATAGGGTTGACGTGCACCACTGCTGACCGCTGCCCTATACTGCAGCAGTCCTTCAGCGGTATAGGGACTGACGTACAGTCTGCTAAACACTAATACACAACCTGCTTGGTCCACAAAAGTTCTTATAAGGACTGGTAACTTGGTATAGGGTGCTACGGTACATAGGCTTGAGTGCGGTACAGTCTGCTGTTCTGTAAGGACCGCTATCGGTCCACAATAGATAGGGTTGACGTGCACCACTGCTGACCGCTGCCCTATACTGCAGCAGTCCTTCATCGGTATAGGGACTAAGAGTTTTGTCACAGGGTCATTTAAAAAATGACAGGCAGAGGAAGAGGCAGGCCCTTCCGCAGGGGTGGTAGGGGTAGGGCAGGAGCAACAGGCTTGAGCCAAAGTGGGAAGTTGCAGAAGGTGCGTTCAATTACTTTAAAGGATGCACCAGACTTGGTTGAGTGGCTCGCTCAGCCTTACTCTTCTGCACCCTCCTCATCCTCTCGATCTGCACCCTCTTCTTCACTCTCTGCTATGTGCACCCCCAAAGACACTACCACCAACAACACGACCACCACCACCACCACCACATACCTTCCGCTTGAGTCACTGGAATTATTTTCCGATCCATATCAAGAGGACATTTCTGATGCGCAGCCACTCTTGGTATTGGATCAGGAAGAGGAGGTAGCAACAAGCGCTACTCAGCAGTCTGACGCCAGTACCCAGATCAGCCCAAGGAGGAGGTTGGTCCCCGGTGTTGCTGCCTACTCCGAGATCTCTACTTATAGCGGTGGGGAAGGTGACGTTGATGATGACGTGTCTAGTGATGTCACGTGGGTGCCCACAAGAGAGGAAGAGGAGGGGAGTTCAGAGGGAGATATGGACCAGCAGATAGGGAGGAGAAGCAGCAATGACTTACATTGCACAGCAGGGACAAAGCAGACTGCAAATGTATCAGGAGCGAGTCATCGACCATGTACGGTCACATCTGGCGCTCCCAGGACACCGGCACATGGCTCCGCAGTGTGGGCTTTTTTTAACGTGTCCGCTGCTGACAATAGCGTTGCCATCTGCAATCTTTGCAGTCAACGCGTTAGTCGCGGTAAGCCCAATACTCACCTAGGGACGACCGCCTTAAGAAGGCACATGAGCAGCCATCACCGAGCCCAGTGGGAGCAACGGAACACACAAAGCCACACTGCAGGCTCTCACCGTCCAGCCTCGTCTTCTACTTCTCCTTCTCCTCTCTCCTCACAATTGTCCTCCACTCCACCTTCCATCACGCCAAGCTCACATTTTTCTGCAAAAAGGCAGGCTTCCGTGGGCCTAATGTTTGAGCGTAAAAAAATGATGACGCCGGATAACCCTCTTGCCCAACGGTTGGCGGCTGGCTTGTCAGAACTCATAGCCCGCCAACTACTGCCATATAAACTGGTGGACTCGGAGGCCTTTCGCAAATTTGTGGCCATTGGAACACCACAATGGAAGGTCCCAGGAAGGAAGTATTTCTCAGAGAAGGGCATCCCAGAGCTATATGGCCATGTTCAGCGGCAAGTGAATGTATCTCTGGCACACAGTGTCGGTGCCAAGATACATCTGACCACAGACACGTGGTCTAGCAAACACGGGCAGGGAAGGTATATCAGTTTTACTGCCCACTGGGTGAACCTTCTGACGGCCGTCAAGCATGTAACCCGTGGCACCCGTGTAGATTTGGTTTTACCGCCACGGATTGCATGCAGGCCTGACTCTTCTTCTCCTCCTCCTACTCCATCCTCCTCCCTCTCCTCCTCAGCTGCCTCCTCCTTTTCCGCTGCTAGCGTCTCTTCCACTGCACCGCCCAAGCTCCCCAGAACCTATTCCACATGCCAGGTGAGACGTTGCCATGCCGTGCTGCGTCTGTTGTGCCTGGAAGCAAAGAGCCACACTGGCCCGGCACTCCTTTCAGCTTTGCGTTCACAGGCAGATGAGTGGCTAACACCGCTCAATTTGACAGTTGGTAAAGTGGTGTGTGACAACGGTGCCAATCTGCTTAGCGCATTGAAACAGGGCAAAATCACGCACGTGCCGTGCATGGCACACGTCTTAAACTTGGTCGTGCAGCGATTCCTTGTCAAATACCCTGGGGTCCAGGACATCTTGCGGCAGGCAAGGAAAATCTCGGCCCATTTCAGAAGATCTTACACGGCCATGGCTCGCCTTGCTGACATTCAGCGGCGACACCATCTGCCGGTCAGACGTCTTATTTGCGATTGCCCGACGCGATGGAACTCAACCTTCTATATGCTTGATAGGCTGCTCCAGCAGAAACGTGCAGTTAACGTCTACCTGTATGAACTCTGCGAAAGAAACGGTTCTGGGGAGCTGGGTTTTTTTTCACCGCGCCAGTGGCTGCTCATGCGCGACACATGCAGACTTCTGCGGCCATTTGAGGAGATCACCAAACTGGTCAGTCGCAGCCATGGCGCCATCAGTGACATGGTACCTTATGCCTTCTTTCTGGAGCGTGCATTGCGTCGTGTCATTGATCAGGCTGTGGAGGAGCAGGAGCGGGAAGATGAGGAAGTCGCAATGCTGGATGAATTCCCAGGGGGGGCTACTCTATCTGAGACAAGTCAACAACAGGAGTCTGATGAGGAGTCAGAGGAGGATGGTGCCGGGGCGGATGAGCAGGAGCAAGAAGAGCATGCTTTAAACCTTTCTGGGATCCCTGTTGTGCGAGGATGGGGAGAGGAGAATGAAGAGGACGACATTATCCTGGATGATGAGCAGGAGCCAGGCCACCACACCGCTTCCACTTTAGTGCAAATGGGGGCCTTCATGCTCCAGTGTTTTAATAGGGACCCCCGTATAAAAAGCATGAGGGTCAAGGACCAGTACTGGGTGGCAACGTACTTAGACCCCCGGTACAAACACAAAATGGCGGAAATGTTACCGCCGTCGCAGAGGGCTGTCAGAATGCAGCACTTCCAGGCCTTGCTTCGAGAAATGCTGCATTCTGCTTTTGCGTGCGCTGGCAGAGGAGCAATTCCCACTCCCAGAGAAGGATTTGCGGGTACCAATCCAACAGCGCCTGCAAGAAGAGGCCGGTTTGAAGATGTGTTGGTGACTTCGGATATGAGGTCATTCTTTCAGCCGACCCATCGACAGGTGTCATCCGGATCCAGCATCAGGGAACGCCTAGACCGTCAGGTGTCCGACTACATTGGGTTAACGGCCGATGTGGACGCTCTGAGGAGTGATGAACCCCTAGACTACTGGGTGGGCAGGCTTGACCTCTGGCCAGAGCTTGCCCAATTTGCAATCGAACTGTTGGCTTGCCCCTCATCCAGTGTCCTGTCCGAAAGGACGTTCAGCGCAGCAGGGGGGATTGTGACCGATAAGCGTACTCGCCTAGCTCACCACAGTGTTAACTACCTCACATTTCTAAAAATGAATGAGGCATGGATCTCGGAGGAATTCAACACATGTGACCAGTAGACCATGTATATGTCTATAAACTATTTTTTTAATCAAGCACACAGACCTTCTTAATTCATTTGGCTCACTTCCTTGACCCAAAAAAGCACACCGTACTATATGCCCCTACCCTCCTCTTTGAAGAGGTTGAGCGGTGTCATATTTCTACTGGGGCTGCTTATGATATCCCTGTGCTGTGCTGACTTCCTCCTGGGGGTTCTTATTATGAAGGGATCACACTATCCCTGTGCTGTGCTGACTTCCTCCTGGGGGTTCTTATTATGAGGGGATCACACCATCCCTGTGCTGTGCTGACTTCCTCCTGGGGCTGCTTACGGTGCTGCTGTCAGTGCTGTATGTCACGGTGCTGCTGTCAGCGCTGTATGTCACGGTGCTGCTGTCAGCGCTGTATGTCACGGTGCTGCTGTCAGCGCTGTATGTCACGGTGCTGCTGTCAGCGCTGTATGTCACGGTGCTGCTGTCAGCGCTGTATGTCACGGTGCTGCTGTCAGCGCTGTATGTCACGGTGCTGCTGTCAGCGCTGTATGTCACGGTGCTGCTGTCAGCGCTGTATGTCACGGTGCTGCTGTCAGCGCTGTATGTCACGGTGCTGCTGTCAGCGCTGTATGTCACGGTGCTGCTGTCAGTGCTCTGTATTACGGTGCTGCTGTCAGATGCCTCTATCACGGTGCATGTGTCATTCCGGTATGTCACGCTGCTGGTGATCATCTCCTGCACCCTCTTCTTTGCCTACCCTGGTCCCTGACCTTCCCTCTCCTCCATTGCCTTCATTAGCTCCATAGTCCTGAATTGTTAGAACAATTTCCCAAATAAAATAAAAATGCTTGTAGTTATCGATCCCAAATTCACCTCATACATGTATTATGTCATTGTCCAGATGGTGGGACTACGTTTTACCCCCTAATAATTACCACGTGGCCGCAAATTCGACATGAAGGTTTGCAAAGTTCGCCTCCCATTGAAGTCAATGGGGCCCGCGGCGAACGTTCGGTTTCGCGAACGTTTGGGTCCGTTCGCATTTCGCGTTCGCGAAACGTCCCGTCGGAAGTTCGTCCATCACTACTCAGTATCACACAAGTCAACTTTGTCTGATTCCTGTAAAACATTCAGTGGATCCGTCATGTTACATATCTCCTCGATGTGATGTATCTTCCGGGACAGCTCGTCCTTCTTTCTTTCCAGATCCTTAATTAAATCAGAGGCTGGGAATGAGACTTTCTCTGGCTGCCTAGAGATCTTATTAAGAATTCTCCTCTCCAGGATGTTCAGTTGTCTCCTCATGTCTCTGAATATGGTGGCGACTCTCTTGGTTACACCGCCTGAACCGTCTTGCACTTTTCTCTTGTATTTCTGCAGACTCTTGATGCTTTCCTCCATTTCCTCTCTCTTTTTCACCAACCTCTGCAAAGCATTGGTCAGGTTCTTCTTCCTCTTTTCAAAGGCCTCCTCCAGTGCCTCCACCTGGTGTTCTTGATGGTCTCCATGCAGCCTGCAGGACCCACAGAGACAGGCCGAGTCCTCAGTGCAGTAATACTCCAGGATCTTCTCATGAATGGAGCATTTTCTGTTCTTCTGGGGAGTGGTGAGGTCAGATAGGACATGTTGGGATGACTTTCTGTGGACTCTCAGATGGTCATCACACAGAGAAGCTTCACAGAGCAGACAAGATTTAACAGCGGTAGGGATGAGCCGAACCCCCCCCCGTTCGGTTCACATCGAACTTTCGAACGGACCGCAAATTCGGACGAACTTTAGAACCCCATTGAAGTCTATGGGACTCCAATGTTGAAATAAAAAGTGCTAATTTTAATGGCTAATATGCAAGATACTGTCCTAAAAAGGGTTTGGGGACCTGGCTCCTGCCCCAGTGGACATGGGTCAATGCCTAAAATGTTTTTAAAAATGGCCATTTTGGCGGGAGCACTGATTTTAATGACGATTAAAGTGAAAAAAAAGGGAAATATTCCTTTAAATATCGTGCCTGGGGGGTGTCTATAGTATGCCTGTGAAGTGCCACGTGTTTCCCGTGTTTAGAACAGTCCCTGCACAAAATTACATTTAAGGGGAAAAAAGTCATTTAAAACTGCTTGCGTTTTTAATGTAATATCTGGTTCCGACAATATGGATGAAAATCATTGAGAAAAATGGCATGGGTAGCCCCCTGCCCATTACCAGCCCCTTTGGGTCTTGTACGGATATTAAGGGATATTAAAAAAAGGAAAGATGTGGGGCTCCCAGGCCCTATATACTCAGAACAGCAGTATACAGGCGGTGCAAACAAGACAGGGACTGTGTAGGTTTGTTGTGTTAAGTTGAATCTGTTTGTAATTTTGAACCGGTACATTTTTAAAGTGTAGCTGCAGTCAAAAAAATCTATTTTTAAGCTTTTTGGAAAACATAGGGAAGGGTTATCACCCCTGTATAATTTGTTTTTGCCGTCCGTCTTTTTTCATCTCACTTCCTGTTGTCTCCTTCCATTTGCAAGTAGGAGACGTTTGTAAGTTGGATGTTTGAAAGTAGGGACCTGCCCTATATGCTCTGCAGAAATGGTGGAACAAGGTGTTGGTGTTACCACAACATTGTAAGTCTTCAAAGTGACTCTTGGTGCACGCTGTAGCGCCCTGCTGTGAACGATTATATCAAGAATTGTAATTACGGGGGGGCGTGGCGACCGCCGAACATGATGGCCGCAAGTGCTTAGAGCTCCGCTCGGCTGACGGGGAACCATCGAAATATCGACGCTCGGTCGCACGCCGGAATCGCCGCCTCGGCTTGACAATCTGCCGTAGAAGCGAGGGGTCCCGGGGACATGAAGAAGAAGCTCCGCGCGGCGGAGAAAATGCTTAAATTACCGGACTTTTTTCCGGCTGTCTCCCGCGGACCACAGGAAAATGGCGGCGAGAGACATAATCACAGGCCAGCCTCAAGCGCTCCAGTGCCACCTTCTGGACCGGAAGTGCTGCGGAAGGAGAAGGAGAGGAACGCGGATGTCGAACAAACTATGCAAGCCACACGGAGCAGTGGCAGTTCCTCTCCATGTGACTCTCCCACAACGAGAAGCCCGGCGAAATCCAAGCCCAGGCTGGATCCAGATATCCCCGCACATCGCAATAAGTACTCGGCCCTGGACATGGAGGTGAGTGGTGCCCACTACAAGGACCCAGGCTCAAACTCCCCAGTGGATCCAATCGCCATGTTTCCAACTACAGGGCAATCGATATCGGATATTACACTCAAAGAAATGCTCATGTCGCTTAGATCATCGCTACAGTCTGATATGTTGTCGTGCCTCCAACAATGTAGAGCTGAAATCACTGAATTGGGAGGCAGGGTGCATCAAGTTGAAACACAGATGAGTGATGTTACGGTATCTTTCAATGCACTTGTTGACTCCCATATGTCCCAGCAGGACTCTATTTCTAAAATACAAGCGAAATTAGCAGACCTCGAGGACCGTTCCCGCAGGAACAATTTGAAAATAAGGGGCATACCGGAAACTGTCACGACGCAACAGCTTCAGTCCTATGCCACAGACCTATTCCATGCTGTAGCACCATCATTGTCCCCATTAGATCTGAAGATAGATAGGATTCACAGAGTTCCCAAACCCTCCTTCTTGCCGCAAGAAGTCCCGAGAGATGTACTCCTGCGAATCCATTTCTTCCAGACTAAGGAACTACTTTTGGATGCCTTCCGCAAAGCGGAGAACATTCCAGAACAAGCTGCAAACTTACAAGTGCTCCCGGACCTTTCGCAATACACACTGCAACTGCGACGTAACATGGCGACAGTCACCAAAGCGCTTAGAAACCACAAAATAATGTATAAATGGAAATATCCGGCTAAATTGATCGTTTCTCATCAGGGCACCACTCACTTGATTACCTCATTGGAAGATGGCATACGCCTTATCCGCCAGTGGCAAATCCTACCGCCTGACACAAGTGAAGATTCACCTCCGCTGCACAAGACCCCACCTGGTAAAGTACACCAAGAATGGCAATTACAACAGCGCAGAAGACCCAATTCGAGGCGTACCTGATTAACCCAGCATAACGCGACCTACTACGCACAGTAGGGCTCCCCGAAGGCCTAAGGTACCGTACACCGTACCACAGCTCCCTACAGTTGGGCGGCCAGTCTGTCTGGTCCGTCTGGACTTATTTGTATGTTTTTGAAAGTTTTCCGTTTGTTTTCTTTTTGTTTTTTCTTGACATTTTGGAGATTATACTTGGCTACTATGCTCGCAGCTGTCAATTTCCCAACATCTCCGAAGACAGTTCTGGACATTACCCTGTTTCTGATTGTTTGCCTTCCTCACCGCTACTCTTGGCAGTCATCCTGGATATTGACTGTCACGAAGTTCTACCTATGCTTTGATTTTGCTCCATGCCTAACTAAACATTTATTGGAGGACATACTGACTGTTACATCTGAACCCTTTCCAACTACGAAACTATTATGCCAACTACCCACGACCAAGGTCACCATCGACTGCCTTATCGCCCCACAAATTTGAATGTCAGTTAAGATCTTGACGATCAACGCACGGGGCCTCAACCACCCGGCTAAAAGAAGATCCCTATGGAGAGAGGCTATCCAGCACAAAGCAGACATTCTAGCAGTCCAAGAGACTCACTTTAATATTGCAGCTACGCCTAGATGTTCTCACCCGAACTTCCCGCATGTGTTCCTGTCATCTGCTTCGGCGAAGAAGAGAGGAGTGATGCTCGCAGTGAGAGATACGGTGGTATTTGAACTGAAAGACTCCTTTTGCGACCCAGATGGTCGATACATTATTCTGGTTTGTACCATAAATAAGCTCCCTATCACATTATCGTGTATATATGCTCCCAACTCGCATCAACTCCAATTTGTAAAACGTGTCACCAAAAAAATATCAGAGATGCGAGTTGGGAGTATATTAATTTGTGGTGACTTCAATATGGTAGTAGATGATAATCTAGACTCTTCCTCCCGCACCACAAATCGTAACCCAAATTTTCGGGACCTTCTTATCAAAGAAGATTTGTATGATGCGTGGCGCTGTTTAAATGCAAACGATAGAATGTATACTTATTACTCTCCCCGACACAACTCATATTCCAGGTTGGATATGTTCTTAGTAGATAAGTTGCTGTTGCAGAGAATCTCCCACTCTGCAATTTATGATATCACGTGGTCAGACCACGCCCCAGTGCTTCTCCAGATAGAGGGTGGGAGTGCTTTTGCCGCAGCTCGCTTATGGCGTTGCAATGACTATATTATACAGGATCCTAAACTACAAAAAGATATCGCCAACCAGTTGAAAGAATTCTTTCACTTTAATACCCCCGCTGACACGAACCCCTTTACAAATTGGAATGCCCACAAGGCTTATATCCGGGGAATCCTTATCAAATTGAACACAATAGCCCACAAGGCCCGCTCGGCTAAGATTACAGAACTCACAGCCGCACTACGTAAGCTTGAAAAAGAGAACCAACTCACTCCTACAACTGCCACTGCCTCGAACCTAGCCAACACTCGCTCACAACTCAGGGAACTATTTTGCACTCAACACGACCAATATATGAACAAGCTAAAATTAAACTACTATGCTAATAACAACAAGGCAGGTAAACTTCTAGCGAATAGACTAAAACAAAGAAGATCCAAAACGGTAATCCCCCATTTGTACTACCCAGACGTATCCAAGAAAATAGAAAACCCACAGAAAATCGCTAATGCATTCGCGGACTACTACTCGTCACTATATAACTTAAGAAACGACCCCAATGTCACCCAACCTAATAGAGAGGATATAGCCAAATTTTTAGCTACTATCAATCTACCCTCACTATCAGAGTCCCAGTTTCAAACTTTGAACGACCCTTTCTCAATTCCAGAATTAGAAAAAGCCAAAGAATCCCTCCCCCTTAATAAAGCTCCTGGCCCAGACGGCTTATCCAATGGATATTACAAAACCTTTATCAAGATTTTGACCCCAAACCTCATATCATTATTCAACGAAGCCAGGAAAAAAGGTTCCTTCCCACCTGAAATGTTAAAAGCTTATGTGATCACACTACCAAAGCCAGGCAAAACCCCCGACACGCCTGCAAATTTCCGCCCCATCTCCCTTCTCAATGGAGATGTAAAAATGTACGCAAAGATGCTCGCTAACAGATTATATGATCTTATCCCAGACCTGGTGAAGCCAGACCAGACGGGCTTCACCAAAGGCCGTCAGGCATCAGATGCCACAAGACGCCTTTTGAATATCATTGATCAAGCTGAGACCCGGGGAACGCCTTCTCTGCTCCTGTCAGTGGACGCAGAGAAGGCGTTCGATAGGGTCCACTGGGGCTATATGGAAGCAGTCTTGCGGAAATTCGGTTTTCAAGGAGAATCTCTATCAGCTATTATGGCCCTTTATTCAAACCCAATAGCGCAGGTCTACACTTCAGGACTATTATCAAAGGAATTTAAAATTACGAATGGAACCCGCCAGGGGTGCCCATTATCGCCATCAATTTTTAATCTAATGATGGAGCCCTTGGCGGAGACCATTCGTGCCCATCCCCATATATCAGGCTTTAAGTTCAATAGGGTTAACCATGTCATAAGTCTCTTTGCGGATGACGTTATACTATTGCTCACCAACCCCTCTCTCTCACTCCAATTCGCCCACAACATTCTCAATGAATTTGGTAAATTATCTTACTATAAAGTAAATTTCAATAAGTCCCTAATATTAGATTTAGGCGTTCATCATCTTACTAAAACTAGTTTAAAATCTGCCTTCCCATATATGTGGGCAGAGAAATCTATTCCATACCTGGGGGTTCAGCTTGCGGCCAATACCTCACGGATAGCCGAGATTAATATTAAACTGTTGACTTCGGAAATTCGGAAATCACTGGACAATATGGCCAAAACTGAACTCTCCTGGGCGGGCAGAATTGCATCCTATAAAATGATCATTCTCCCCAAAATATTGTACGTGTTCAGAACACTTCCCATTCCATTTAAAGCCTCCTATTTCAACGAACTGAACAGATCCCTCAAGTTGTATATCTGGCAAGGGAAAAGAGCTCGCTGCTCACATGCTATTCTTACTAGGCATAAGAAAGGAGGGGGGATGGGGCTCCCGGATCTAAAAGATTATTACTGGGCTTCTCTTCTTGCACAGTCCAAAAGCTGGTTCCAGGAATCTTCTCCCCCATTATGGGTGAATATAGAAGCGTTTGTCAATAAGGCGTATCCTTTAAGTTTACTACTGATAGCAGATTCCTGGAAACAGTTGTCGCTTACATCCCTGTCTCCAACCACTAAGGCCACACTTCTTGCGTGGAGGTACCTTATGTCCCAACCTAATCATGCAGATAAACTCACCACCTTAAAAATTCCACTGCAGACACTAAGTATACTTCTTCCCTATAGTCATATTCACAAATGGATAGATTTAGGAATAGAAACAGTGGAGGATCTTCTTGACAATGGCACTTTGATGCCATTTAACATTTTACAGAGTAAATATAATCTACCTACCTCTCATATTATGCTGTATAAGCAAGTCTCATCATTCTTAACTAAACATTCCATTCCGGTTATACAAATAAACACCCAGGTATGGCAGTTTCTGACGTCACAACACAGTAAACGAAGAGGCATATCTCTTATCTACAATCTATTACAATCCAAACTAGAGTTCCTCAAAACTCCAAACATACTGTCCTGGGAAAAAGATCTGGACATAACACCCGACCCCGACCATTGGCGGGTTGCCTTGCATTACAATTATAAAGCCACACACTGCATCAATCACTGGGAACTGACCCAAAAAATCCTCACTAAATGGTACAGGACACCCTTTCAATTAGCTAGAATATTCCCTACGCATTCCCAATTATGCTGGAGAAATTGTGAGTCAACCGGAACAATCCTACACATTTTCTGGCAGTGTAAAAATCTAACTAGTTTCTGGAGAAAAATATTCACGGTCTTGGCCGAAATTACCGGCATATTACAGAAACCAAACCCAGCTCTGGCCATTCTCCATTTAGGTTTACATAACTACCCTTATCAATACCGGACGGTTGTGACGCATGTTTTAACCACAGCAAAACTGATAATTGCCAGGCACTGGAAAAATATCCTCTCTCCGAATCCCTCTGAGGTAACGGCTCAAGTAAATATTAACTATCATTATGAAAGGTTATTATCGATTAGAAATAATTCTTGCTTGACTTTTGACAAAAACTGGAATTGTTGGAAAGAATGGTATGGCCGTTGATGTCCCTAAAAACATATTGTCCACGTCATTACTAGGTAGTGGAAGCAAATTGTTCGTTTAGGAAGTCAATTATTCGTTAATCATCTTATAGGCGATCTTCCAGCTGGAATATATGTTTATTCAACCTCAAACGAGGGACCTCCTCTGGCGCAGTGTGATCCCAATTGGGGCGCTAGAGAGGTTCGGGCATGTCCCTTAGCCGTAAATTCCAGTTGGAGTGACCGCGGTACACTGTTCATTACAAACATCACATGTATGTTTCAATAATAATGTTCTCATTCGAGTTCAATATATTCTATTTTATTTCATTTTATTTTACTTTGAATGTTACAATGTATTATTCAAGTGATCCTGTTCAACACTCTACTTGTAACTGTGAAATTTAATAAAAATTATATTTAAAAAAAAAGAATTGTAATTACATGCCATTGTTAAACAGTGGTAGAAAAATTGGGCCTTTGGTGGTTGTGGTGCTGGTGCTGGTGCCACAACACTATAAGTCCTCACAGTTACTCTCGGTGGGCACAGGGATGGGCCTTGCTGTGAAATATTATATCAAGAATTGTAATTACATGCCCCTGTTAAACAGGGGCTGAAAAATTGGGCCTTAGGCACTGGTGCTGGTGCCACGACACTGCAACCTCTCCTATATACTCTAGCTGTAGTGCAGGAATGAGCCCTGCTGCAAAGCATTGCATCAAAAATTGTAATTAAAGGCCCCTGTTAAACAGGGGCTGAAAAATTGGGCCTTAGGCACTGGTGCTGGTGCCACGACACTGCAACCTCTCCCATATACGCTAATTGTAGTGCAGGAATGAGCCCTGCTGCAAAGCATTGCATAAAAAATTGTAATTAAACGCCCCTGTTAAACAGGGGCTGAAAAATTGGGCCTTAGGCACTGGTGCTGGTGCCACGACACTGCAACCTATCCCATATACTCTAGTTGTGGTGCAGGAATGAGCCCTGCTGCAAAGCATTGCATCAAAAATTTTATTACATGCCCCTGTTAAACAGGGGCAGAAAAATTGGGCCTTAGGCACTGGTGCCACGACACTGCAACCTCTCCCCTATACTCTAGTTGTGGCGCAGGAATGAGCCCTTCCGCAAAGCATTGCATCAAAAATTGTAATTAAACGCTCCTGTTAAACAAGGGCTGAAAAATTGGGCTGGTGGCATCACCCAGAACCAAAAATGTTCTTCCAACATATCAGCGGAGGAGGAAGAGGAAAACATCAGTCAACATAACAGGACAGTCACTCAGCATCAGCATAGGCAGTCTTGAAGGGATGTGATATTTCCAAAAACAATTATTCAGTTACATCAGCTTCAGGTGCTTGGTAGCTGTGGGTGATCCAAGACTGATTCATCTTTATGAAGGTCAGGCAATCAACCGAGACGGTGGACAGGCGCACCCTGTGATCGGTAAAAAAGCCACCAGCAGCACTGAAGGTGCGTTCCGAAAGAACGCTGGATGCAGGACAGGCCAGTAGCTCAATTGCATACTGTGCAAGCTCTGGCCAGTGATCCATCCTCAAGACCCAGTAAGCCAAAGGATTTTCGGTGGGAAAGGTGTCCAAGTCTGACCTTGCCCCTAGGTATTCCTGCACCATGTAAATCAGAAGCTGGCGATGGTTGCTGGAACCCATCATACCTTGGGGCTGCGGACTAAAAAATTGTCTGAACGCATCGGTCAGACGGCCACCTTCTCCACCGCTCTTTCTGACCGATGCCTCAGCAACACGTTGTCCAGGACCAGGAGTTTGTAACCTCCCAGTCTCTGGGAACGCATTGCACAGACCTTTCTGCAAGGCCTCCCGGAGATGTCTCATCCTCTGCTCCCTCTGCGATGGCAAGATAAGGTCGGCAACCTTACCCTTGTACCGTGGATCAAGGAGAGTGGCCAGCCAGTAATGGTCCCTCTCCTTGATCCGAAAAATACGAGGATCCTTCCACAGGCTTTGCAGGATCAGGGAGGCCATGCAGCGTAGGTTAGTTGAGGCATTCGGTCCGGAGTCCTCTGGGTCACTAAGGACAACATGATCCGCAGCTACCTCCTCCCAGCCACGTACAAGTCCACGGGTTTCTTGGGACTGTAAATCATATATACAAGGCTGCTGCTGATGCCGAGTGCCAGCCTCCACCTCCATGCTGACACAATCATCCTCCTCCTCCTCCTCCTCATCCTTTTCCTGTGTGATGGGTGGGACAGCAGGAACATTGTCTGGATAAAGGGGGCCTTGAGAGGCAAGGAAGTCCTCCTCTTCCTGCCTCTGTTCTGCCTCCAGTGCCCTGTCCATTATTCCACGCAGCGTATGCTCCAACAGGTGGACAAGAGGTACAGTGTCAGTGATGCATGCACTGCCACTGCTCTTCAGTCTACCAACTGAAAAGGCAGCAGTTGAAGTACTAGCAATTTAGTCAAGCTAGCATTCAACCACTGGGCATGTGGATGGCTGGGAGTGAACTTCTTTCGACGGTCCAGCAGCTGGGGCAGGGAAATTTGCCTGCTATAATCGGACGTGGGAGTACTGCTAGCAGAGTGCCCGGAAGCACATGGCTGTGACACACCTAATTCTACACCTTCATTCCTCTCAGAGCAGGTTTCAGAGAGGACTGAAGGTCTAGTGAGGTTGGAGATCCCAGCTGATGAGGAGCAAGGAGAGGTCCGCTTTGTTCTTTGGTGTGGGTCTTTGAGGTACGCTTGCCAACGAGCTGCATGGCAGGTCAACATATGTCTGGTCAAGCATGTGGTGCCCAAGCGGCTGATGTTTTGGCCACGCGAGATACGCTTGAGACATATGTTGCAAATAGCAGCGGTGCAATCTGATGCCCTCGTCTCAAAAAAGGCCCACACCAAAGAACTTTTAGAATAGCGCGCAGAGGCAGCGCCCTGCACAGGCGGAGCTCTGCGGTGTGATTCAGTCGGTGTGCTGCCCCTAAGCTGGCCCCCGGAGGGCATCCTGCCTCATTGGACATGTGCCTCCTCCTCCTCCTCTCTCCTACCAGGCACCCACGTGGAGTCAGTGCCCTCATCATCCCCTCCCTCTTCATCACTGGAGCAAACCTGGCAGTATGCTGCAGCTTGTGGAACATGACTGCCAGATTGCTGTCCTTCTTGAGCATCCCCTCTCTCTGCGCTCACGCTACTGCCTTCCTCTAGCTGAGTATCATCATCAGAGCCTACAAAACACTGGGCATCCTCCTGGAGCATGTACCCAACACTGTGCTCAAAGAGTTCAGGGGACTCCTCAGGAGGACGTGGTGGGTCTAGGGAAGGAGTCACTGATGATGACATTGAGATGAGGGAAGACGATGCGTTGGCAGCTGCTTTGCTAGTACCCTGAGCCTGGGTGAGAGGGGATGAGGAGGATGAAGAGGGCTTGGTCATCCACTCTACCAAGTCTTCGGCATGATGCGGCTCAACACGTCCAGCTGCCGAAAAGAAGGACAAGCGTGTCCCATGGCCACGTGCTGATGATGACGATGCACCGCGTCCACGACCAGCACTGTTGTCTCTAGACACAGAGCCTGCTTGCCCTCTTTTATCGGCTCGCGCCTGTCTGCCTCTCCTTGCTGGCCTTCCAGACGTGGTAATGGCCTGAAACCAGCAATTGGGTAGTGTATATTGTGCTGGAGGCACACAACACCCACTAACTCCTGCAGATGCCTTTATTATAGAACAGGAATTAAAGGGTAGATACTGGTGTATACTGTGCTGTGCTGGAGGCATACACCACCAACTAACTCCTGCAGATGGCAGATGGCTCAATTAGAGAAGAGCTATATAGGTGGATAATGGTGTATACTGCGGTCAGGGCACGCAGACAACACCCACAATCTCCTACAGCTGACTGAAAGCTCTATTACAGAAAAGCAATATAGCTAGCTAGATAGGTGGATATAATGGTGTATAGTGCGGTCAGGGCACGCAGACAACACGCACAATCCCCTACAACTGACTGCAAGCTCTATTACAGAAGAGCAAAATAGCTAGCTATATAGGTGGATATAATGGTTTATAGTGCGCTCAGGGCACGCAGACAACACACACAATCTCCTACAACTGACTGCAAGCTCTATTACAGAAGAGCAATAAAGCTAGCTATCTAGGTGGATATAATGGTGTATACTGCGGTCAGGGCACGCAGACAACACACACAATCTCCTACAACTGACTGCAAGCTCTATTACAGAAGAGCAATATAGCTAGCTATATAGGTGGACATAATGGTGTATACTGCGGTCAGGGCACGCAGACAACACGCACAATCTCCTACAACTGACTGCAAGCTCTATTACAGAAGAGCAATATAGCTAGCTATATAGGTGGATATAATGGTGTATACTGTGCTCAGGGAAAGCAGACAACACCCACAAACTCCTGCAGATTGCTAAAAGCTCAATTACAGAAGAGCAAGAACGCTAAATCGGCCGATAACGAATGATGTATACTGTGTTGAAGGTACACAGAGAACACCCACTAACTCCTACAGACGCCAACACGCTACACAAGGCTGCTGCGCTGGTGGCCTTATATAGTGTGTGGCATGTACTACACAGCCTGAGCTATGATTGGCCACAGGCATCCTGCCTGTGGCCAATCATGGCTCTCCCCGGCGCTTTGATTGGCGCTGTGATTGGCCAAGCATGCGGGGGTCACAGTGCATGCTTGGCCAATCATGAGCCAGCAATGCACTGGGATGGCGCAGTGCATTGTGGGCCGTGAGTGCCACACGAATTTGGCGCCAACGGCCCATAACGTTCTGTATTCGCCGAACGTGCGAACAACCTATGTTCGAGTCGAACGTATGTTCGAGTCGAACATCAAGCTCATCCCTAAACAGCGGGTACAGGAGAGTGAATACAGTACGTACAGACCTGTTGTTGGTTCTTCTCTGGCTCGGTAGATTGGACGCTCTCCACTATGTTGCGCAGTGTTGTGTTTCTGACGAGTTCAGGTCGCTCCCGGGACTCATCTCTGCATTCAGGACAGCGATAAACTCCAGATCTCCCCTGTCTATCCAGAACACCATTTATACAGCCCTGGCAGAAGTTGTGTCCACATTTCAGAGTCACAGGATTGGTATAAATGTTCAGACAGATGGAACAGTCCAGCTCCTTCCTCGCATCAGAGAACGCCATCGCTGACTGCGGAAGAGAGAAACAAAGCTAAGTAGATGTGTGTCAGAGGGAGGGGGAGGGGGTCTTCTGAGAGGGAGTCAGAAGGAGGGGGTCAGAGGAGGATTTATTGATATAGCTCTGTGTTCAGAACAAAAGGGAGTGAAAGGAGGGGAGAGAGCTGCTGATCACACTGTCCAAGATTTTACAGATATACAGCTTTCCTGCTCATTTCTTTGTCATGCATAGGGATATTCTAAATGGTTGGAATAATGAACCCTCTGTGCAGCGTGCATGCTTAATAGAGGTGTGCTTAGAGATTGCACCCATGCAGGGTGCAGTCTGACCAAGTACAGGAAAGCACTGGAGGCAAAGATCTGGAAAAACATGGAGTACAGGACTTACAGGAATGCCAGGAATTTTGTGAAGCACAGGGATGCTGGGCTTACAGGCAGGCAGGAGAACAGGAATATTGTATAGCAGTGTGTAGGTGGGGTGCAGCATGGTGCGGTAGCAATAACACACAATACATTGCAAAGAACTTGTATTGTGATAAGTTGTGCAAAAAGAGTTCATAGTAAACACAGATAGAAGACAGCCCAACCAGGGCCTCTCATGGAATCTAACAGCATGTAGAGAGCAGCTCCCAGCCGAACTGAGTTCACCTGTTAGAAGGGGCAGGATGCGGCCTGGCTGTCTCATGTCCAAGTGGGAAGATGTCCAGAGAAGTTGTAATCCCTATGCTTTCCCCTTTGTCAGGAACCTTTCCTAATCGCTAGTTCTGTCCCTAAGAGACGGGGTACCTGTCCCTACTCTACCCACTCGCAAATGCACCAAGCCTGGTAGCCAGGGTCTTAAATAGGCTTTGCCTGACACAAGATGGTTGCCAGAGTCACATGGGGCAGCAACATCCAATAGAATAGCTTCCCCAGTGACCTAGGAAACCATAGAGGAACCATGTTCCTCTTGACTTCCTCTTCAATTGCACTGCTACTGTGGACAAATGCCACCTACAGTAAAGTAAGTAGACTACACCTGTCTACACTACCCCCCTCTTTAACAGATGTTGTCCTTGGCATCGCAACATGAAAACAACAATACCAACATGGGTGGGGGCATTGGAGAAGCGATGTATACACTGCTCCTCCAACGCTCCAAAGATGCTGCTTGCAGGGCTTTTTTAACGTCCTGCCAGCGCACCGCTCCAGTGTGAAAGCACATGGGCTTTCACACTAGGGAGCATTGAGAGGCGTTTTCAGGCGCTATTTTTAGCCCTTTAGCGTCTGAAAAACGCCTCAGTGTATAAGGGGTCTTAGACCGTAACAGCTCTCTTGATTCTCTGTAGATTCACTTGCCACAGGATCATCTGTAGATAGTGGCCCAGGGGCCTCAGGTGGCAATGGATTGGATGTGTCTTCCACTTTCTCTTCACCTGGGCCCAAGGTCAGATCCTCGGATAAGTTATTTTACCTTGCAGAGAGAAGATTTTTTTTTAACAGGTTTACTACCGCGTTAATTGCTTCCCGTCTGCACTATAGTTGAAATAAAGTACAGCACGGGCTTACAATGCCAGGAAGGTGTTCATGAACATCCTTCCGTGATCGCACTGCGCTGAGTTCTTCAAATCGGGGTAAAGTGCCAATCACAGCTGATCATGAGATGTAAACACAAGCCGGTTATCAGCTTTTCTCTCCTCACGCTGACAGTGTGAGTAGAGAAGAAGAAAGCCGATAACTGGCTTGTGTTAAAGCGGTTGTATACTCATTTTTTTTACTTTTACCTACAGGAAAGCCTATAGTAAGGCTTACCTGTAGGTAAAAAAAATATCTCCTAAACCTGTACGGTTTAGGAGATATTCCCCTCGGTATGCGCCGCTGACTGCAGCGGCGCATGCGCACAAGGGGATTCTTGGCGGAAAGTCTGGCAGTGGCCGGACCCGGCCGGGATGAAATCTCCCGTGCACGTGATACCCGGAAGAAACGCAGAGGGAGCATGTCAGCTCCCTCGGTGTGGATCGGGCCAGATGTTGAGGCCTCGTTCTAAGGTAAGTATTTCATAATGAGCTAGTATGCGGTGCATACTAGCTCATTATGCCTTTAGCTTTGCAGGTAGCACTCTGCCTTTACTTGTGCTTATTCTACTGAAAGGTCCTCAGCCATGAATCGTACACTGTTCTAGTCTGCCTTTACCTGTGCTCATACTTCCTCATGGTCCCCAGCCATGAACTATGGACTGTTTCTGTCTGTCTCTATTTGTGAGCATACTACTTGATGGTCCCCAGCCATGACCCGTGCTCCTACTACTTCCTGGTCTCCAGCAGGGAACCGTGGACTATTCCAGTCTGCCCCTATTTGTGCTCATACTATTTCATGGACCCCAGCCATGACCCGGGACTGTTCCAGTCTGCCTCTATTTGTGCTTATACTAGTTCATGGTCCCCAGCCATGAACCATTCTAGTCTGCCTCTACTTGTACTGATACTGCTTCATGGTTCCCATCCCTGAACCATGGACTGTTTCAGTCTGCCTCTATTTGTGCTATTTTTGCTCATACTGCTTTGTGGTGGCATGAACTGTGGACTGTTCCAGTCTGCCTTTACTTGTGCTCACACTACTGAAAGTTCCCCAGCCGTAAATTGTGGACTGTTCCAGTCTGCCTTTACTTGTGCTCATACTACTTCATGGTCCCCAACCGTAAACTCTGGACTGTTCCAGTCTGCCTTTACCTGTGCCCATGCTACTTCATGGTCCCCAGCCGTAAACTGTGGACTGTTCCAGTCTGTCTCTATTTGTGCTCATACTACTTCATGGTCCCCAGCCGTGACCCTGCTTATACTAGTTCATGGTCTCCAGCAGGGAACAATGGACTGTTCCAGTCTGCCTCTATTTGTGCTCATACTACTTCATGGTCCCCAGCCGTGACCGTGCTTATACTAGTTCATGGTCTCCAGCAGGGAACAATGGACTGTTCCAGTCTGCCTCTATTTGTGCTCATACTACTTCATGGTCCCCAGCCATGACCGTGCTTATACTATTTCTCGGTCTCCAACAGGGAACAATGGACTGTTCCAGTCTGCCTCTATTTGTGCTCATACTACTTCATGGTCCCCAGGCATGAACCGTGGACTGTGCAAGCCTATCTGTACAGTTGCTAAGTAAGAAGTGTCCTCTGGTAGCAATACATTCTATTTTGGAATATCCCACATCACCCCAAATCCTCTCCCAAGTTTCTAACAGCAAATAAACATTGAAAAAAAGACAACCCCTAGAATATTCAATGAGCTGGAATGAATGGACTGTTGCTGCGCGCCTGGTTGCTTCTGCGCTGTTTTGGGAAAGAACCTGTGTAATCTCAGCCCGCTTCTACGGGGGGAACCACTACAGAAGATATTGGAAAAGATTGTAATGTCATCCAGGTAGATAAGAACTGTCTTAGCCCTTGTACACACGGTTGGAGATTCCGGCAACCAAATCCGTTGGAGTAATTCCGACGGATTATTTCAGGAAGAGGTCCGGAAGTGATGTTGCATACACACGGTCGGACTAAGTTGTCGGAAAATCCGATTGTACATAACGTAATGACGTTATTTTGTTACGACGGGACTACGTTCAGGCTAGTAGCCAATAGCTTTGGTCTATGAATTTGATCTCAGCATGCGTGGCACTTTGTCCATCGGAGTAGGCTACACATGATCGGAGTATGTCCGATCGGAGCATTTTGTCCGAAAATTTTACCGGCAAGTTGGAAAACTTGGTCCATCGGATATTCCGACGGAAACAGTCCGATGCAGACCACACACAGTCGGAATATCCGACAAAACGGTCCGATAGGACACATTCCGACGGAATCTCCGACCGTGTGTACAAGGGCTTAAAGTTGAGATCTCCCAGACATCTTTCCATCAATCTTTGAAATGCACTGGGGTCGTTGGTTAAGCCAAAAGGCATGCTTTTGACTTTGTACAACCCAATTGGGGAAATAAAAGCAATATTTTCCCTATCCTCCATTTTACTGGTCCTGTCCAGATCCAAAGTGGGGAACATGTAAGTTTGCCCCAAGGCCATTGAAGACTATTTTAATCTTGGCAATGTTTTAGCATCGCTATGCATACAAACATTCAACTTATGGTAGTCAACCCAGAAATGAAGACTTCTTTCTTTCTAACAAGAATAACAGGAGCAGCCCAAGGACACCTACTTTCCTTGATGACGGCTTTGGAGCATATTGTGGAGTAAATCTTTGGCCCCCAGGCACATAGGTGAAAGGATGTTGCAGTATCGTTCTTGAATGATTGAAAAACAGCCCAGCTTGTGTAAGCCAATGGTGGTCAGACCCAGAAGTTAAGATTGGGGAAGCACGGAGAGATCAGAAGGTCAGCAGAGACACAAATAAGCACGATTGACAAGGTCTATCCATGGGTGCGGCTGGCTGCAGAGATCAACAGGCCACCCTGCGCCTCACATCAAAAGCCTGAAGATGACTGGAAATGTAATTATACAAAAAAAAGTTTGGAGCCTGGAGTTGGGCTTTAACCTCTGAAATCCATGTCCTACTAATGAGATAATTGTCAGCAACTTGTTAATTCTTTCAATAGAAGCAAAGATTAATTTCCCATGTAGCCCTATAGAGTCTTTCTATTATATTACTGCTGCTGTTTGATGGTGCTCTGTACCTGCTTCAATCAGAGGGACATCAACTTGTTCAAGATTCCACACTCCTTTGCTGCACGGTGCACTACTGACAAATCACCACAAGATGGCAGTAGAACTCCATGTATCTTTAGCAGCCCTGAGAAAGTCCTAACATATTAACCACTTGACTTCCGGAAGAATTACATGACCATGACCGGGCCGTTTTTTTTTTGCGATAAGGCATTGCGTTATTTTAAGTGATAATTGCACAGTCATGCAACACTGTACCCCAAAAAAATTGTTGTCATTCCCCCCCCAATAGAGCTTTCTTTTGGTGGTATTTAATCACCTCTGCGGTTTTAATTTTTTGCGCTATAAACATAAAAATACCGACCAAAAAAAAACAATATTTTTTATTTTCTGCTATAAAACATATCCAATAAAAGAATGTAAAAAAAACTAAATTCTTAATAAATGCATGCCAATATATACTCTGCTACAAGTTTTTGGTAAAAAAAAAACAAAAAAAAAACAATAAGCGTATATTGATTTGCACAAAAGTTATAGCGTCTATAAATCATGGTATATATAGTGGAATTTCTTATTTATTATACAAGTAATGGTGGCGATCAGCGGCGTTTAGCGGGACTGTGATATTGCAACGGACAATCCCTTCAAAGTCCTCAACATGTAATGATGAGGACTTCACCAATGACCGTGTAAAGGTGAAGCTCCCTCATAGTTTTCCCCGAGCCTCCACCTGCGATCGGCGCACCGCCACCCCCCGATGGGGTGGCCCTCCGGCTGCTGTCTAGTACTCCATTCTCCACTTCACTCAGCTGACAACTCCTCCCAGTGGCCTGCTACTTCAGCTTATATAGGAGGCCCGCCCCCTGCAAATTCCAGTTGGGGATTGGCCAGGGCTCCCACACGAGCTGCCTGCCACTCCAGTTCTAGGCCCTGCCTCTCTTCCAGAACATTCTCCCTGGAAGCAGCTGAGGCGCCTCAGAACCAAAGCACAGGTGGCCACACCCACTGCTACACTAACCACTCTCTGCCCCCCAGATCAAAACAGACAGGCCTAGCCTGAAGCATAGGCCTGACTAAATTTATCTGTACTGACAGATTTCCAAGCAAAAATCTTATGCTAGCACCTACCTATGGTAGAGGGTGCTACACTGAAAGTTCCGACCATGTTCAGCTGGATACAGAGGGGTGGCTGGGATATTCTGAGTTTGTTCACCTTTTTATTTTTCATGAAAAGATGTACGCACCCTTTAAGCCCCTTTTGCCCAGCCCTGGCATCTCTTCAACTCGGGTCTTACGCCCTAGGGGGGTAGGAAGGTCTGACGCATCTGTTGATCCTACCAGAAATCCAGTGTACCCTGTAGTGTTATCTCATGTCATTGTGATATATTATTTTTATTTAGTTTTTTGGGGGTTTACAGCCAGAAACTCGACCAAGCAGAGGGGCCAATCACAGGGAAGGAGTCGATTTTTTCTTTATAAAAAGATTTAACGCTTTACCGTGAGAGTGAAGAACACAAACAACTGTTGGTCACCAAATAATTTCTTCTCTACTGTCCTCAAGGTTATTTAAAGCACTACCAGTACAACCAGGAGAAGATCCTGGACTTCTTCCAACATTGGTTCTTCAACAGACCCTGGTACTGACCCGGCCTTACACCAGCTGTCTCTGTGTGGGACTAGAGCCGAAACATCCCTACCCACCAAAAGAATTGATGGATAATAGGAATTGGTGACTTGGTGGTCCTATGCTTCCCGGATATCTTGAAGATGACGAGAAGATGGTGAGAAGAAAACCAAGGGTATGTGGCAGAGGGACTGGACTTGGACCACCAACTTGCAGGGAGTCCAGAGAACTAACACATCCTGGTTGGAGGCAGGGGCGGACTGACCATTGGGGCACTGCCCGAGGGCCCCATGCCACTAGGGGGCCCCATCAGGGTTGCCAGCCTCAAAAAAACAGGGACAGTATGTAAAAATCTGTGTTTTTTTGTCTGTGTGTGTATACTGTGTGGCCCCATAATCTCCTATTGCCCAGGGGCCCCATAATCTATTGCCCTGGGGCCCCATGAGTTGTCAGTCCGCCCCTGGTTGGAGGAACCAATCTCTGCCCAGAAAATTACATTGCATTGCCTGCACAGAAATCTTCTTCAGTAACAGCCTCCAGATCTTCTCCAGTCCATATAGTGGAGCCTGTCTCCTTTCCTGGCCGAAGGGCCTCCAGCATCATCTTTCCTCCTCAGCATGGCTGTCACTGACCCACCCCTTTCATATGTTGGACTATAGGTCTTTCAATCATAGAGGCTCAGCATCCCACAAGGGTGTTATCTAGGGTGGTCTGCATGTATATCCACTTCATCTCCGGAAGATTTACCCCCCTTCATGACCAGGCCATATTTTGGGATACGGCACTGCGTTACTTTAACTTGCAATTGCGCGGCTGTGCAATGCTGTACCCAAATAACATTTATGTCCTTTTTACCGCACAAATAGAGCTTTCGTTTGGTGGTATTTGATCACGCCTGCTGTTTTTATTTTTTGTGCTATAAACAAAAAAAATGACAATATTGAAAATTATATATATATATATATATATATATATATATATATATATTTTTTTTTTACTTTCTGCTATAAAACAAATTCAAGAAAAAAAATTTAAAAATCGAATTTCTTCATCGATTTATGCCAAAATGTATTCCGCTGAATATTTTTAATTAAAAAATATTATAAGCCTATAAGCCTATATTGATTGGTTTGCACAAAAGTTATGGTGTCTAAAATCTATGGGATATTTTTATGGAATTTTTATTTATTCATTTTTTCACTAGTAATGGCGGCGGGTTAGATTTTTAAAATATCACAGTGGACATTCGGACACCTAACTGACACTTTTGACACTTTTTGGGGACCGGTGACACTAATACAGTGATCAGTGCTAAAAATATGCACTCTCACTGTACTTATGACACTGGCTGGGAAGGAGTTAACATCAGGGGCGATCAAAAGGTTAACTGTGTGCCTGACATTTTGCTTGTGTCCCGAATGCTCGGCGGGTCCCGAATGATCACAGCGGGAGCAGGGAGCCGGCGGCGCGCATGCGTGTCCCAGACCCAGAAGTGCAGGATCATGTACCAGTACGTGATTCTTGAGCAGAGCGACTGCCCCATCACACTAAATGAATGTAGGACAGTCAGAAACCAGTTAAACAGCCTGCACAGGAACACTCATTTCTTTAGACTGACATCCATCCATTAAGATATAGATATTTGCTAGCCCACTGCTTGCATCGGGGCTGAGGCCCTTGAGAGGAGTGCTGAGACAGGGGACTGTGATGTTTTCAGGAAGCTCTGTACAGCATCTCCTACCAGCCATGATCTGCCTGGATTGTATAGAGAAGCATAGAGGCCCAGTCATGACAGCGTTGGGTAAAACAAGGTATGTAATGACAATGGAAAGGTTTTTTAAAACTTTCATTAGCATGTTCATGAGAGGTAGATGTGCGCACTGACCAAAAATTTATTTTTTTCGTTTCATTCGTTTTTTTTTGCTTTTTTCGGAAATTCAGAAATTTGAAATTCGGATTTTCAAATTTCCAAATTTTTCGAATTCCGAATTTTAATTTTTCCAAATTTTCACATTTCCCAATTTTCTAATTCAAAATTTTCTAATTCTGAAATTTCCGAATTTTTGGAATTAGAAAATCGGAAATTCAATTTTGAATTTAGAAAATTTGAAAATCTAAAAAAAAGAAAGAAAATCAGTAAAATTTGAAATAATAACTAACTAATAATAACTAACTATTAAATTATAGGTATTGGATTTTCCTTTAAAATTTTAGCTTTGTGAACAAATACAAATTTATCTGAAGTTACGAATTATCCGAAATAACGAATGCCGCATCTAAACAAAAGTAATGGAATAAATTCATAATAAATAATAATAATAAAAAAGTTTTATTAATATTCTTGTTATTTATTATTATTAGATCGTTACGTTCCATTCTTTTAGATACAGCATTTGTTATTTCAGATAATTTGTAACTCTTTACATTCACTAACAGCCAAATTTGAGAGGAAATTCTAATACCTATAATTTAATAGTGATTATTAGTTAGTTATTTCAAATTTTCGAGTTTTTGAATTCTCGGATTTTCATTCTTTTGCATTTTCAGATTTTCATTCTTATGTTCGGATTTTTCAAATTTCCGAATTTTCATATTTCCGAAATTTTGAATTTCGGAAATTGAAAAATTCGGAATTAACAAATTTATCAAAATTCATTAAAAAACGAATTTGGAAATAAACAATTTGCACATGTCTAATGAGAGGGGAAGGGAGGAACCCAGGAAGGGAAAATATAAGCAGATTAAACAGTTTTAAAGAATACACCAGCTTAACCAACAAAAATCTCAGTACACTCCAATCTTTGTCATGTATTTTAATGATCAAAGCGCACAATACACAACGGAAATTAGACCCAAGACACCCAAATTTCATGTTATACACTCAGCCGGGTATTATCTGGAGCAACCAAATCTTTCCGTATTGGTCTGCAGCCAAATCTGCAAAAACAGAAATATATAATAAGCAGATGGAAACATTAAGCGTTTACAAGAGGGCCTTGCATCAAATACATTTGATCCAAGATGGCTCATACAAAATATCAGATATTTATAAACCTCTCCTATGTGAATCTACTCCATCGCTGTCATCCTCATCCGTGGCTAACTGGGGTAAAGACTTTTCGGACCCTGACCTCGTGACCAAGATTTTGCAAGGTCTCAAAAAAGTAATGCTACTAACTCCTAATGAAATATGGAGAGAATCCCAACTGAAGATCGTTTACCGAGCCCACATACCCTTCTTTTCTTCCAAAATGGATCAGAGCAAAGCTTCCTGCCCGCTGTGTCACCTACCTAGGCTGCCCCTGACCCATCGCTTTTGGACTTGCCCTTCCATCTCCACCTTTTGGGATCAGGTCCTGTCCTTCATCTTTGAAGTCACTCTTCTAAAACTACCCAAAGATCCGCTGCTCCTTATCTTTGGCCCCCCAACTGCTACCATGGTCCCCAACTACAAAAGCAACCACTGCCGGAACTTTCGACAGAAACTTCCCCAATAAGGAGTGGGTCCTGATCTGTCTACTCGTCCCCAATAAGGAGTGGGTCCTGATCTGTCTGCAAGGTCTCAAAAAAGTAATGCTACTAACTCCTAATGAAATATGGAGAGAATCCCAACTGAAGATCGTTCACCGAGCCCACATACCCTTCTTTTCTTCCAAAATGGATCAGAGCAAAGCTTCCTGCCTGCTGTGTCACCTACCTAGGCTGCCCCTGACCCATCGCTATTGGACTTGCCCTTCCATCTCCACCTTTTGGGATCAGGTCCTGTCCTTCATCTTTGAAGTCACTCTTCTAAAACTACCCAAAGATCCGCTGCTCCTTATCTTTGGCCCCCCAACTGCTACCATGGTCCCCAACTACAAAAGCAACCACTGCCGGAACTTTCGACAGAAACTTCCCCAATAAGGAGTGGGTCCTGATCTGTCTACTCGTCCCCAATAAGGAGTGGGTCCTGATCTGTCTACTCGTCCCCAATAAGGAGTGGGTCCTAATCTGTCTGCAAGGTCTCAAAAAAGTAATGCTACTAACTCCTAATGAAATATGGAGAGAATCCCAACTGAAGATCGTTCACCGAGCCCACATACCCTTCTTTTCTTCCAAAATGGATCAGAGCAAAGCTTCCTGCCCGCTGTGTCACCTACCTAGGCTGCCCCTGACCCATCGCTTTTGGACTTGCCCTTCCATCTCCACCTTTTGGGATCAGGTCCTGTCCTTCATCTTTGAAGTCACTCTTCTAAAACTACCCAAAGACCCGCTGCTCCTTATCTTCGGCCCCCCAACTGCTACCACTGTCCCCAACTACAAAAGCAACCACTGCCGGAACTTTCGACAGAAACTTTCCCAATAAGGAGTGGGTCCTGATCTGTCTACTCGTCGCCCGGAGGACTATTCTTCAACACTGGACATCGACTCAAGGCCACCCTATTGGTCAAGTCAAGAAAGAGCTCCTTCTCCTATTATTGTAGGAATGACTTAACACCAACTTTAAACACAGGCTCCTCCCCTTCTGGTGGATTTACAACCAATGACTCTTAACTCCAACCTCAACTGGTCACAGCTATTGCTCAGACCCTCCCACAAACTCTACCACTACGGATCTCTTTTCTGTCTGCCAACTTTGGGACGAGGTATACCATGAAAGGGCCCAAATTTAATTAATCAACCGTGTTGCCCCCCCCCCCCCCCCACACACACATCTACAAGGAACAGTACCACATTCTTTATTCCTTTCCCCACCTACTCAGTTACCCCCCCCCCCCCCCACTTCTGCTGCCCTCAGTTGTACCCCCCCCCCTTTGTTTATCTGCTGGGAACTATGTAGACGGATTCATCCAGTCTACTCCTGTTTAGATATTTTCTGCCTAGTCTGATGTATCCCATAGCTTATCTGATTGAGTTATCTCTCTCTGTAAATCGTGTCTACAATCCCTTGTTGTATCAAATTTACTCTGTACAATTTTCTTACAGATATTATTACTGAATTGTACAGCCTTTTATAAGCCTTAATAAAAACTTTTGGAAAAAAAATACATTTTCATGTACAGTGCAGCATGCTCAGTACAGTGACAGTGCCTCCATCTGATTTCTCTCCAGAAGTACAGGGCCATCTTTGTTCAGGCATCATCCAGGGTCATCATCTACTTCCGGGACTGAGATGTCAGCTCAGAGATGACACAGAACTCTGGTGCTTGTGTCCACAAATGTCTGACACAAATCCACCCCTGCTCCAGCCTCTCATCTTGTAAATTTCTACCAAGTTATAATGTAGTGGCTTGATCACTGGGAGAGGGGAGATTGAGTAAATGCCTCCTCCTGCTTGCAGCAGACTGATGACACCATCTCAGTCTAGCCATCTGTTTTTGTATAGAGTAAGGAACCTCATTGGGTCCCAAGCCCTACGCCATAGAAGCCTATCATCTAATAGGGAACAAGAGGTATGAGGGTACTGTACATTAGAGCCTATCATCTAATAGAGAACAGGAGATAAGTGGATCCTGTACATTAGAGCCTATCATCTAATAGAGAACAGGAGATAAGTGGATCCTGTACATTAGAGCCTATCATCTAATAGAGAACAGGAGATATGTGGGTCCTGTATATTAGAGCCTATCATCTAATAGGGAACAGGAGATATGAGGGTCCTGTATATTAGAGCCTATCATCTAATAGAAAACAGGAGATATGAGGGTCCTGTATATTAGAGCCTATCATCTAATAGAGAAGAGGAGATATGAGGGTCCCATACATTAGAACCTATCATCTAATAGAGAACAGGAGATATCTGGGTCCTGTACATTAGAGCCTATCATCTAATAAGGAACAGGAGATATGAGGGTCCCATACATTAGAGCCTATCATCTAATAGAGAACAGGAGATATGAGGGTCCTGTACATTAGAGACTATCATCTAATAGAGAACAGGAGATATGAGGGTCCCATACATTAGAGCCTATCATCTAATAGGGAACAGGAGATATGAGGGTCCTGTATGGAGCCTATCATCTAATAGAGAACAGGAGATATGTGGGTCCTGTACATTAGAGCCTATCATCTAATAGGGAGCAGGAGATATGAGGGCCCTGTATATTAGAGCCTATCATCTAATAGAGAACAGGAGATATGAGGGTCCTGTACATTAGAGCCTATCATCTAATAGAGAACAGGAGATATGAGGGTCCTGTACATTAGAGCCTATCATCTAATAGAGAACAGGAGATATGAGGGTCCCATACATTAGAGCCTATCATCTAATAGGGAACAGGAGATATGAGGGTCCTGTATGGAGCCTATCATCTAATAGGGAACAGGTGGAATGAGTATCCTGTACATAAGAGCCTATCATCTAGTAGGGAACAGGCGGTATGAGGGTCCTGTACATTATTATTATTATACAGGATTTATATAGTGCCAACAGTTTACGCAGCACTTTACAACATTTGGGCAGACAGTACAATTAGAATTCAATACAGGAGGAATCAGAGAGCCCTTTCAATCCTACAGTGAAAACCAATAGGATAAGTGCTGCAACGTTCCTTATTTTCGTTTTTGGAGTTAATTGACACTCAATCTAATTAACTTTTGTCAAGACTATCTAATTTCGGTACTGATTTTCAATTTTTCAAGTATCGCCTATGGCTTTAATTTTTGAATCAATTTCAAATAGATTGGTGTGTATGGAATGAATGAAAGGTGCGGATGAGTGTTTACGGTAGACACCGGTGTCTCATTAAGACCTTGTCTTAATTTTAAACAGTTTGGCTTAGAGGGGGTACTTTATACTTATATGTATTTTTCTAAATAGATTTATTCTGTGATGTGGATGTTTATTAATAAAATCTTGTTGTATCCGGTATATCCTTTCTGAAGTATATCTTTTGGGTTCTTCCTGTTTTTTTTTTTCTTGGAATCAGAGAGCCCTGCTCGTTAGAGCTTACAATCTAGGAGGGAGGGTCAGGTTATACAAAAGGGTAATAGCTGTGGGGGATGAGCTAATGGAGAAAATAGTACAGTTCTTAGATGGGGGCAGGATAGGGTTCTCTGAATAGAAAAGTTTTCAGGGATCGCCTAAAAGTGGATACATTTGGAGACAGTCTGACAGATTGGGGTAGGGAGTTCCAGAGATTGGGCAAGGCTCGGGAGAAGTCCTGGAGGCGGATATGGGAGGAGGTGATGAGAGAGCTAGAGAGCAGGATGTCTTGGGAGAAAAACGAAGAGGGCGAGTAGGTTGGTATTTTGAGACTAGGCTAGTGATGTAGCTGGGGGCAGAGTTGTGGATGGCTTTGTAACTTATTGTTAGTATTTTGAACTTAATTCGTTGAGCGAGTGGCAGCCAATGGAGGGATTGGCAGAGAGGGGTAGCAGACACTGTGCGGTTTGTAAGGTGGATGAGTCTGGCAGCAGCATTCATAATGGACTGAAGGGGGGATAGTCTATTTAAAGGTAGGCCAATGAGGATGGAGTTGCAGTAGTCAAGACGAGAGATAACCAGAGAGTGAATCAGGAGCTTTGTGGTTTCATTGGTTAGAAAGGGACGTAGTTTAGAGATGTTTCGGAGGTTGAGGCGGCAAGCTTTGGAAAGGGATTGGATGTGGGGCCAAAAGGAGAGTTCAGAGTCCAGGATAACACCTAGCACCCTGACATGTGGGGATGGGTGGATGGTTGTGCCATTGCTCTTGACAGATAAGTCAGGGGAAGAGGCATGTGGGGGAGGAAATATTATAAGTTCGGTTTTGGACAAGTTGAGTTTGAGGAAGTGTTGTGACATCCATACAGATATGTCTGTTAGTAAGTTAGTGATGTGTGAGGAGACTGATGGAGTGAGTTGAGGGGGGGAGAGATAGATTTGTGTGTCGTCAGCGTAGAAATGATATTGAAAGCCGTGAGAGGCTATCAGCTGACCCAGGGAAGAGGTGTAGATTGAAAATAAAAGAGGTCCAAGAACAGAACCTTGGGGGACCCCGATAGAGAAGGGAAGAGGAGTGAAGGAAGGAGAATTGTAAGTGAGACTGAAGGTGCATTGGGATAGGTAGGAGCCACTGAAGAGCGCAGTCACGCAGACCAAGGGAGTAAAGTTTTTTGAGGAGTAGGGGGTGGTCAACCGTATCAAAGGCAGCTGAAAGGTTCAGAAGAAGGAGTACAGAATAGTGTCCGTTGGTTTTTGCAGTTAGTAGGTCATTTGTGAGTTTTAAAAGAGCCGTTTCTGTGGAGTGTTGAGGGCGAAATCCAGATTGAAGAGGATCAAGAAGATAATGAGGTGGTCACTCAGTTGGTTTTAAACCAGGCGTTCAAGGAGTTTAGAGGAAAAGGGGAGCAAGGAGATAGGGCGTAGGCTGTTACGATTGGTAGGGTAGGGTAAATGGGGGAGATACCTGTAGAGTGGAGATTTTATCACAGATTGTATCAATCTTGTACATTACATCCTATCATCTAATAGGGAACAGGAGATATGAGGGTCCTGTACATTAGAGCCTATCATCTAATAGGGGACAAGAGATATGAGGGACCTGTACATTAGATCCTATCATCTAATAGGGAACAGGAGATATGAGGGTCCTGTACATTAGAGCCTATCATCTAATACGAAACAGGATTTATGAGGGTCCTGTATATTAGAGTGTATCATCTAATAGAGAACAGGAGATATGAGGGTCCTGTACATTAGAGTCTATCATCTAATAGGGAACAGAAGATAAGAGGGTCCTGTACATTAGAGCCTATCATCTAATAGGGAACAGGAGATATAAGGGTCATGTACATTAGATCCTATTATCTAATAGGGGACAGGAGATAAGAGGGTCCTGTACATAAGAGCCTATCATCTAATAGGGAACAGGTGGGAAGAGCATTCTGTACATTGAAGCCTATGATCTCATCAGGGCAGGGATGAGTCTCTGGTTGTTAGGACACTGGCGGGTACCAGCTCCCTGACAACCAGCAGCTCTGAGCTGGAATTGTCTCATGTTACAATTGTAGGAATACCACTGACAAACATTTCACTTTCTGCTTCAGCCCGATCTCCGGCCTGCGTTAAAATAAGATGTAAAACAATGTGGTAAACACCACAAAACAAAAAACTGAATGCATGTGCTATTAAATGCATGTTTTTTAGTGATTTGCCTGTTCCTGAGATAAATACTGCATAAGATATTTTAAACAGAAAAATTCATGTGATATTTATCTATTAGTGAATTGAGCCCTCAATTTCCTTGCTGTGCTCCTAACTTAGTATTGTTACCTTAGACATTCTTGCAGGCTCTATTGCAGGGGGTTTTGCAGCATTTTTGGTCCCGGCGGCACTCATGGTCGAAGGTGCACCCTGGTTTAAGCCACGGGGTCCGACATGCTATCCTGGGAACCGGTGGACAAGCTTTCTGAGCTGCAATACAAATATAGAAGAACTTTAATTGGTTTTACCCAGCCTAGCAGAATGCATTTCCCTGTTCTTAGCACTGGTGTTTATCTTATAAAGAGTTTGGTTCCTTTATCACCATATAATACACAGGAAACGCTTGATTTGCCCATATCTTTCCCTCGCCTATCAGGACGTATAAATGACTAATTATCTCCAGCCTTAACTTTCTTTGTTTTATCTAAAGTGTCTTAAAGATGGAGCATGGCATCATCTTACTTCTCTCCTTCCAGAAACTGTAGTAATTTTGAGTTTATTTGAGTCCTTTTTTAAGTGTATACATGTTTCAATTTCTGTATATATCTAATTATTGTTTTGCAAATCAACATAAAAAACAAACAAAAACGTATTACTTGACAAAGGATTTCCAGAGCACTACAGATTAGCAAAAAACACAACACAGCAGAGGAAGCTTGCTTTGCATCTACCTTTGTCTGATTGAAACCTCATCGTAAACCGTCTGATAAGGGAGAAGTCATTGCTGTGATGACTCAACAATGATGTTAATGAAGTGAAAAGGAGAGGAGCTCTCACTATCTCTTTCTCTCTCTCTTTCACTCTTTTTTCTCTTTTCTATTAAGCAAAACAAGACACCCGGCCTACAGCCTCTCTTCCTCCAAACATCTCCCCATATTTTACTCTCCTCTTGATCTTATCTCTATATACTTCTTAACTGTTTTTTTTTTTTTTAGAGACCTCATACCTGCCTCTACTGGAGGCAAGCTCCATAACTCATATCCCCCAGGTTGCCCCTGTTCTTATCTTTATATACTTGTTGACCTTTTTATTGGAGACATATGAACCTTGTCCCCGGCTCTATTGGAGGGAGGCTCCATGGGTCACAGACTCGAGGTTGGCCCATGTGAGGTCACCAGCTCTTCTTATCCTTATATACTTCTTGACTGTTTTTCTGGAGACATGTGAACCTCATCCCTGGCTCTACTGAAGGAAAGCTTCATGAGTCATACACTCAAGGTTGCAAATGTGAGTTTACTGCTCTTCTTATCTTTATATACTTCTTGACCATTTTCCTGAAGACATGTGAACCTTATCCCCGGTTCTACTGGAGGGAAGCTTCATGGGTCATACCCTTGAGGTTGCCCCATGTGAGGTTACCCCCTCTTCTTAACTCTATATACTTCTTAATCGTTTTCTGGTAGAAACCAGAACATCAAATCTGGCTCTGCTGGTTGAAAGCTCCATAGAGCATATCCCTGAGGTTGCCTCCTGTGAGCTCACCCCTGTTCTTATCTTTATCTACTTCTTGACCTTTTTATTGGAAACACTTGAATTTTGTCCCTGGCTCTACCGGAGGGAGATTCCATGAGTCATACACTTGAGTTTGCCTCATCTGAGGTCACCCCCTCTTCTTAGCTTTTAAAAACTTCTTTACTGTTGCCAGAAGGTTGCCCCTTGTGAGGTCACCCCTTCTTATCTTTATATACTTTACCGTTTTCTTGTAGACACCGAGCCTCATATCTGGCTCTACTGAATGAAAACTCCATAGATCATATCTTTAAGGTTGCCCCTTGTGAGCTCACCCCCTGTTCTTATCTTTATGTACTTCTTGGCCTTTTTCTTGGAGATACATGAACAATACTACTACTACTACTACTACTACTACTACTACTACTACTACTACTAATAATAATAATAATAATAAAACAATATATGTATGTTGTTAAACCTGAGTGACTAACTTACAATGTATCTAAAGCAAAAAATATAGTATTGCATCTTACGAAATAATTTCAGATATAGGTAAACGAGTAAATAAATAATAATGATCATAATAAATAATAAGGAGAACATATGTTTTTAAACCTTGGTTACTAACTTAAAACATATATCTAAATAAAACATTTATAATATTGCATTTTACAAAAAATAATAATACATTTTTTATTAATAATAAATAACAATAATAAATTAATAAAACAAAGAATTAAAAAGAAACACAATTGCATTTTACAAAATAAATACATGAATAGGTAAATAAGTAAATAAATAATAATAATAAGGAGAATGTATATTTTTAAACCTTGTGTCTAACTTAAAACATATCTAAAGAAAAAAAAAAATTATATTGCATCTTACCAAAACATAATAATACATTTTTTATTAATAATAAATAACAATAATAAATGAATATAACAAAGAATAAAAAAACACAAGGCAACATAGGAGATTAAGTCATAAGAACTGGATGTGAAAAAATTTCCCCAATTAATACATTTCCCAAGTTGGATATTTCACTTTTAGATAAAGACAGATTGAATCACCTGAATCTTTTATCTACACCGCAGTCCCCATTTTTTAAACTAAAAACTAGAACATCTAAACATCACCCTATTCTGGGCTGGGTACACCAAACTGTAATGGTACTCAGAAAGGGGCAAATCCACTAATATTGTTATAAGTGGTAATATTGCTTATTTCATCAAAGAGGGTAAAACGTCAGGCAGTATTAGATTTTCGCTAGGGCCAAAGCATTTTTAATTGTCTTGGAAAGTGAGAGATATCCAAGCTTCTGTTAAGTGGAATCTTGTCTTTAATACATTTTATTCATGTATTTCAAATTGTTTTAATGGCGTACAAGTCATGAACTGAGGGTGTCATGCCAAATATTAATATATTTAATTGGAGTAATCATAGGATGGGGATTATTTATCTTCCGTCAGCCTTGCCCTTTGCCCAATCAGAACGCAGTAGGGAAGCCTTTCCTCTTTGACTGCCATGAGTTGCAACCCAAACTCCCCCTACAGTTGGATCTATGGTGGATCGATATCAAAAGAAGGTTGGTAGGTGACTGGGAAATGATATGTTGCCTCCTCAATGCCTTCTTTAACCCTTTAAAGCTGCACCACTGGGAAGCAGGGTGGCTGCAGTGCGGCCCTATTCATTTCAATGGGTTGTATATGTCAGGCAGTCACAGGGGGTAGAATTTTGGACGCACCTGGAAAGCAAAGCATCAAAGCTGCGGTATGTGTACAACCCCATCCAGCAAACTTTGCAGCTTCAGTGGGGCGATCAGGGGAGGTAAAACAGGGATACAAATTCCTATTTTTATGCTCCTTCCCACTGCTAATGTAAATCAGCTCTAAATGTAATCAATTATCTTACACAATCCCCAATTCTGAGCATATCATATGAATAAAAAGGACAAGTCAGGAACAGTCTGGCTGAGGAGGAAAGTCTAGATGATGCTGGACATCCTCCAGCCAAGAAATGAGGCGGGCTCTACCTGACTTACTGCAACTTCTAATGCACATTCTGAGAAGCTCACAGTGTGCAGTGAAATAGGAGTAAGCCAATTCAGAACAGGAGGGGAGCCTGTGCAACTGTGCAAGACTGAAGAGAAGGCTGGGGATCAAATTTAAAGTTAAAATTACACAACCAAATAAAATAGCACAACAAACTAATAATAAGTAAAGTTGCCCCCCCCCAAGTTCTGCCAATCTTGTTGGTTGACTCACCTATGTTGTTAGGACGTGGAGGAGGTGGTGGAGGTGGATGGTAGGGTTGAAAATGTGGAGGAGGTGGAGGAGGTGGATGGTGTGGTTGAATATGTGGAGGAGGTAGAGGAGGTGGACGGTGTGGTTGAATATGTGGAAGAGGTGGATTGTGGGGTGGAGGATCTGGATAATGGGGCTGGTTGTCAGCATAGATGGCTGCACAGCTCAGGAGGAGGAGGAAGACGCCGGTGTAAGGAGACATGATGGAGTCTATAGAGTCTATGAGATTCGGGATATACACGGCATGTTATATAGGACTCAGTACGGGAGGAGATCAGGGAGGAGGCGGAATGTTAGAGAAGAAGATAGTATTTTATCCAGAGTTTCATCATATAAATTATAGCCTAGTAGGATATTTTGATTTTTAATATACCCTTTACCTCTTATGACATTAATAATGAAGGGACGCCACTATAATTATATTCTATGAATATAAAACTTTTCTCTCACATGGCAGAGAAGTTCCCAGACATGGAAGATAGTGAAAATAATGTTATTTCTTCTTCACATTGTTAAAGCAGGAAGAGTACACCTGATGAGGATGAGGATGACACCCCAACAATAGATCCACATACAGGACCGGAGAAGTAGATGCGTAAGAGTGCCACAACAAAGGACCCGAATGTATTTATTCAATCAAATATTAAATACTTGTTCTGCCCCACGTGCATGTATTTTTTATATCTTGTATGTAGGTTTTATGCACCTCATTAGACCCGATCTTTTTGCACAGTATGGTCACTGTTAACATTGCTCCATCAGTTAAGGTTGAAGGTAAGGTAAGCCCACCTAGATCAAAGCCTTCCATTGCCATGCCTCTCCTCTTGGACATGGACACTCCAAGAGCTTTCTACAACTTTTCTACTAGCCATGGAGGAGTTACAGTTGGGTGAGAAAGTCTCCACTTAAAGCTTGCCTTACACTGGTAGATCATTGAACAAATGTTCATACAAAGAAAATTCATCAGTACATTCGAAAACATCAACAGAATTGGCCAAGATAGTTCAAATGTACTTCCAAATTTTGTTTGATTCAACATTTGAATTTGGTATGAATGTCCTTTCCCAAATAAAAACCACATTCATTCTCTTAGCCCTTGTACACACGGTCAGACATTCCGATGGACAATGTCCGATAGGACCGTGTTGTCGGATAATCGGACAGTGTGTGGGCTCCATCGGACTGTTTCCGTCGGAGTATCTGACGGACCAAGTTTTCCAGCTGGGCTATAAAATTTTCCGACAACATGATCCGATTGGACTTTGTCTGATCATGTGTAGAGAATTCCGATCGGACAAAGTGCCACGCATGCTCAGATCAAATTCCTAGACCAAAGATATTGGCTACTAGCCTGAACGCAGTCCCGTCCTAACGAAATAACGTCATCCCGTTAAGTACGATCGGATTTTCTGACAACTTTGTCCGACTGTGTGTATGCAACAGTTTCGGACAAAATCCGTCGGACTAATTTGGTTGTCAGAATGTCCGACCGTGTGTACAAGGGCAAAGAGAAAAAAAATTTCCATCCTTCAAATTTTCTCATCACTACAATCAATATTAAATGTTTATTTGAACCCACCGATGGGGTAGAGCCGGCCCTTCTGTTCAGGGCCAGACCCCACCAGTTCAGCGAGGGGCTGAGGGCAGACTCTTTAAATACCTTTGGGCACATGCACAGTAATCCTGCCAGCCCTGGCTCCCAGCAATTAAATAAAAGTCCCGTGGTCCGCATCAGTTTAGCAGCAAGGACAGAGAGGGGACCATTTACTCATTTTTGGGAGCAGGTGGAATAATCCTCTGTGCTGCAGCTCCCAACAATTAAATTAAAGTCGCCTTTTCAGGAGCAGCGATTTTAATTATGCTTGAAGTTCAACAATAAAAATGAAAAAAATCCTTTAACCACCTGACATCCGCAATGTGGCTCCGTTATCCTAACTGGAAGTCATATGATGTCCAGCAGTATAAGCCACTTGTACGCTCCCCTGGGGGTGCGCAGAGCGGTGATCGGTGGTGTTGTGTGTCGCTCTGACACACTGCATCTCCAATCGTGCTAAAGAGCCTATGACATAGGCCCATCAGTAACACCTGTCAGTGCCCATCACAGATGCCAATCAGTGCCCATCAGTAATAAATGTCAGTGCCTCCTCATCAATGCTGTCTATTAGTTCCACCTATTAGTGCCCATCAGTGCCGCCTATCAGCGCCCATCAGTGATGAATATCAGTGCCACCTATCAGTGCCCATCAGTGCTGCCTATCAGTGTCCATCAGTGCTGCCTATCAGTTCCCATCAGTAATGCATATCAGTGCCGCCTATCAGTGCCTCCAATCACCTGGTACAAGTCCAGTCAGAAAATTGTCCTTAAAAATTTGAAATAATGGTCTGATTTTAATAGGACTACGTTTTTTGGGAACTCTTGGGTGTAAGCCACCTGGTCCTGGTAATATTTTCACAATACATTTTACTAGACTGGTTTCTGTCAGCCACAAAGTTACATTTAATATATTGTTATTACCATTGTTGTCTTGTTCATCATACCCCTCTTTTTCATTCGTATAAACTAAGTAGAAGAATGAATTCAATACATAAATACAAAGAATAGAGATGGCAACTCCAAACGTCCTTGTTGGTTATTTATTGGTGCATAAAAAAAGGTAGTAAAAACATACAGGGACTCACTCGTTCCAGCTTACAAGCCTTGATCACAGTATTCAATACAGTTGCCTTCTCCCTGTCTGTTGTCACCCACTTCCCCATATCCTCTTTTATAGGGCCATTATGTTCTGACCTAGATTTCTTACTATTAATATATTTTTTTAAATTGTTTTTTGTTGTTGTTTTTTTACTCTCCTTAACAATGTGTCTCTTATGAATGAATGAATGAATGAAATACTTGTATAGCGCACAATGTGAACTGAATCGCCTTTAGGCCTCTTATAATCTATTTAGCTGCCCTGATAACACTCTTGCATTTCCTATTCCATTCTTTGTTGTTTTGGAATGCCGTTGGTGACCCGTCAGTCATATATTTTTAAAGGACAGTTTTCCTTGTTAAAGTGCCTTTTTACCTTATTATTTAGTCACCCGGGTTTGACTTTTGTTCTTTTATATTTTTTGCCCAGTAAAATTTACCAACAAATGTCCTTGGTTAATATGTCCTGAAAACCTACTTTTCTTCAGTGTTCTTAGTATCAAGAATTTGATCCCAATTAGTAGTATATAACATGGAAATTAAGTGTACTTATCCTTCCCTTGTGTCTCCCTTTACTATAATTTACAACAAATATAATTACTCTGTGATTTTTCTTGCCTAAAACATCCATCCCTTTCACATATATAATCAGCTCTGTGTTGTCTGTAATTAGTAGGTCCAGTAGAGCAAATCTCTAGTTGATGTATTTGTCCTGCATGGCATTCAAAAAACAATGAGCCTTACATGAGTGAGCCCTTCCCTTTGCCCAATCAATATTAAGATAGTTAAAGTCCCCCATGATTATAATAGTAGCCCAGCTTCCAGACATCTCTAATGCCGCGCACACATGTATCAGACTATCCGGCGGACTTAGTCTGGCGGACAAACCGCCGGACTGTCCACTGGACTTTCCGAACGAGCTACCTGCCCACACATGGTACTTTTGCGGTGGACTAGGTCTGGCGGACTTAGTCCGCCCGGACTATCTGCCGTACTTTTGAAATGAACGGACTCGCCCATACACACGGAGGAAAGTCCGTTCATTTTAAACATGGCTCCAGGTAGCCGGGACTAGCGAAGGAAGCGTCGCTGGCCCTGTCACCTGGTATGGAGTTAAAGGGGAAGCCCTACGCCGAAAAAATGGCGTGGGGATCCCCCTCTAGGCCCATATTAGACCCTTATCCGAGCACGCTACCCGGCCGGTCAGGAAAAGGGATGGGGGCGAGCGAGCGCCCCCCCCCCCCCTCCTGAGCCGTACCAGGCCGCATGCCCTCAACATGGGGGGGCTTTGGGGAAGGGGGGGCGCGTGGCCTCCCCACCCCAAAGCACCTTGTCCCCATGTTGATGAGGACAAGGGCCTCTTCCCTACAACCCTGGCCGTTGGTTGTCGGGGTCTGCGGGCGGAATAAGGGGGCCCCCGGATACCGGCCCCCCACCCTATGTGAATGAGCATGGGGTACAATTTACCCCTACCCATTCACCTGTGAAATAAAAAAATAAAAAAACACAACACACAAGGGTTAAAATAGTTTATTGCACAGCTCCGGGAGTCTTCTCGCCGGACTCCTACGATATCTTCTGCTCTTTTGCTAGCTCTTTTGCTAGCGAAGGAGCCCGGCTTTCTTCTTCGCCGCCGCCCTCTTCTTCCAACTTCAGGGGTCTTGTCCCCCTCTTCGGGGGTCTTGTCCCCCTCTTCGGTTCTGGATGCTGGGACTGTGACATCATAATGGGCGGGGGCATCATCTGGCGATGTCACTATATATGTAGCCGCACGCCGCGTGCCTGTCATTGTGTCCAGAGACAGCAATGGGGCAACAGCTCATGAAGAGAAGAAGAGAAAAACAGAAGAGAAGAACAGAAGAACAGAAGGCCATCGCTTGTAAAAGAGCTAGAAGAAGGTGCAGAGGCCCGGAAAGAAGAACCGAAGAGGGGGACAAGACCCCCGAAGAGGGGGACTTTTGGGTAAAAAAAAAGTCAGCCGGGGCCCACACACGGGGGGATTGACTCGAGTCCGCCGGACTTTTCCACCAGATTGTTTGATCGTGTGTACGCGGCATAACTGTGAAAGGGGATGGGTCTTCTCTGCTTCTCTGCTTTTGTTCACAGATTGGCAGCACTGGTGTTATTGGCAGCAGTGGTGGGCACAGATTGGTAGCACTGGTGGGCACTTATTGGCAGCACTGGTGGGCACAGATTGGTAGCACTGGTGGGCACTGTTGGGACTGTACATATAATTAGTGTATATGTCCCTTTTAGAGAAGCCAGTTATCACCTCTCTTCTCCCTTTCTCACGCCGTCAGCATCAGGAAAGGAATTCCAATAACGGGCTTCTACTTACTGTACACCCATGATCAAATGTCATTGGACAAGGCTGAGCACGTGGTAAAGGGCTGCTGATTGGCACTTTTCCACAATCTGTGATCAGCAGTGTCCTCCAGACATGGGAGGTCATCACATGATGGCCTCCCAGAACTAGCTGTCCATGCTGCAGCCGTCATTCAACTATAGCATGGTTGACAAGTGGTTATGCATTGCCAGGAGGACCCAACAGGACCCACTGTGGAAGTGGCTGGGTAGTGCAGAGTGGTACCTGGAGGCCGCTGGATTGTTGCATAGTTAACACCAGGAAGTGGATGTCACTGGGGGATACACTACAGAGCCAGTATGGAGTGAAAACCATGGTCAGATGTCCAAATAGTTGGTCCAGTTCTGGGGGATCAGTTGACGTCAGATGCAGGGGGTGTGGATTCATGTTTCTGAAGCTTGGGGACAATAAGGGAAAGACGTGGATTTATTAGGAAGCGTTTGCAACATGTGGGACCAGCATATCAATGCAAAAGGTTATACACATTAGAGATGTAAATAATGACACAAGACTAAACTAATCAAAGGGCACTGAATAAAATAAAATAAAAATACTGCAAGCAAGCAAGAAAAAAAAAGAATACTATTATCCAACCATAATTAACCACTTCCTGACCAGCGCACGCCCATGTACGTCGGCAGAATGGCACGGGCAGGCATATTGGCGTACAGGTACGTCCAATCGTAAATGCCGCCCTGCCATTGCAAGCGCGCCGCCGGCGCCGCGCTCTCATGCCGGTCAGGACCCCTGTGAGTCCAGTCGCGGGTCCCACGGACTCGATCGCCGTGGGCATACCTGCGATCGTCTCACGGGGCGGCTGAACTGGGAGATGCCGTTGTAAACAACATCTCCCAGTTCTGCCCAGCAACAAGTGAAACTGATCTCTGCTCCATGTGATTGGAGCAGAGATCAGTGTTCACTAAAAGAAAGCCCAGCCCCCAACAGTTAGTAACATGCCCCTAGGAACACTTAACCCCTACACTGCCACCCCCTGGTTAACCCCTTCACTGCCAGTGTAATTTACACAGGAATCACTGCATTTGTATAGCACTGATTGCTGTATAAATGACAATGGTCCCAAAAATGTGTCAAAAATGTCCGATGTGTCCGCCATAATGTTGCAGTCACAATAAAAATCGCTGATCACCGCCATTAATAGTAAAAAAAAAAAATTATTAATAAAACAGCCATAAAACTATCCCCTATTTTGTAAACGCTATAACTTTTGCGCAAAACAATCAATAATCGCTTATTGCAATTTTTTTACCAAAAATATGTAGAAGAATACGTATCAGCCTAAACTGAGGGAAAAAAAATGTTTTTTTTATTTATTTTTAGGGGATATTTATTATAACAAAACGTAAAAAAGAATGCGTTTTTTTCAAAATTGTCGCTCTATTTTTGTTTTTAGCGCAAAAAATAAAAACCGCAGGGGTGATCAAATACCACCAAAAGAAAGCTCTATTTGTGGGAAAAAAAAGGACGTCAATTTTGTTTGGGAGCCACGTCGCACGACCGCGCAATTGTCAGTTAAATCGACGCAGTGCTGAATCACAAAAAGTGGTCTGGTCTTAAGCCAGGAAAATGGTCCGGTCTGTAAGTGGTTAACAAGCAGTAATATGCAAAGCAACATAAAAATAACAAGAAATAAGAAGAAATAAAAAAAGAAAACACAAAAATAATATCACACCGTGCAAAGCAAAAAACAACATTAAAATGAAATTAAATCAAAATGCAAAAGAAGTGAGAATAATACAATTAAATACATAAAACAAAATGGTGCTGATGTTGATACGTTTGACTAACTCAATATTTGGAAATGCTAATTATTTGAACGGGGAACTTAGTCGCCTGTTTCTGGTGGGAACTTCAGTTGCAGCTCTGTTCCTTAAAAGCAGCGAACGTCCTCATTTTCAGGTAAAATAGATTATTCTCTGAAACATAAATTTAACTAAGGCGGAGGTAAAATGATTTAGTTAAGGATCTTGTGACAAGTAAAACAACCACAGCGTGATCAGAGAACAAGCTGCGTGATTGTCAATGTAGGTTTGCAGGACGATGTTCCCAGCATAACAGAGCACATGTGATTTCTGCACTTTGTCATTGCAATGTTAGTCGGAATTATTTTGTAGCATACCTGCACCATTTATATGTTTGTTCTATATACTGTATGATTATTCTGTCAGTTATACCCTTGAAAATCCTTGATTTCATTGCAGCTACCATTATTAAAGTGCCCTAATTTCTACCCCCTCTCCCCCTTCACACTGTGGAGTTTATTAACCATATTTGCAACAGATAGACTGTATTCATATTTATTAGGTAAGATCTGGGTATCTGGGTTTGTTTTAATTAAGCACTGGGCGCTAATTGCTAAAACAGTTTATTCTATGCCTGATATGACTTCTTAAGCCATATAATAAGAAACCATCATACCTGTTGTAAACAATCACATTCCCTCTTAGGACAATTCCCAGACACATATTCCTGTTTTTGTGGACTGTATCTATGCCCCTAAGATCCCAAAGGATACCAGTATTTTCGACTATGGCTTTGGTAGATAACAATTCTGGCCTGTCTCGTGACACACCTTGGTGGCAACTTCCCTTGGCCGAAATGTTTGATAGAGAATGTGTTATAAACTAAGCTAATTTCCCATAAGCCTGTTTAGTATAATTTTATATTGTGTTCTTGTTTGTGTATTTGCTGAACCCTGTTGTTTTTTTGGGGACCAAACACTTTTGATGGGGGGAGTGTAAAGCCCCTGGTTTACATAGCTACTATGGGCTGCTATCCCTGCTGCTGCCCTGCATGCCCTCTCCTCCTCTCAAGCTGTTAAGGGCTATAGGCAGCCATAGAGAAAGACTGAGCACTGGCAAGCTGCAGGACTGTATTCAACCATAGAGGAAGCTGAATGAAAGCCCCGTTTACCACCTGCGATTACAGAGAGGAAAAGTGCAGTGAGCTACAGTGGATTATGGGAACAACATAATGATACTTTGTAACCCATGAATTGTCAAAATGCCCCTTTGTAGCCCATATACTGTGCTGGTTGCCTGTATGTATTGTTAGGATTGTCCCTTGGCATGGCACATATTGACAGGTTTGCCCCTGTGTAGTCCACGTTTTGTCAGAATTGCCCCTTTGTAACCAATGTATTTTCAAAGTGAATGAATGACTTGTATAGCACTACCTATGCAAACCAAATCACCTCAGGGAGCTTTTTGCCGCTTGTGTATAGTGCGGTCATTTACCCCATAGGGTCCCAACTCACTTGCAGACACATACACATACTAGGACCAATTTTTAGACAGGATCTAATTAACCTACCAGCATGTCTTTGGAGTATAGGAAGAAACCTGAGTACCTGGAGGAAACCCACGCAGGCACCAGGAGAACATGCAAACTCCAGGCAGATAGTGTCGTGGTCGGGATTTGAACCAGCGACTCTATTGCTCCTAGGTGAAAGTGCTAACCACTACACCACTGTGCTTCTTAGTAGCCCATGCATTGCCTGGATTGCCCATTTGTAACCTTTTCTAGTTTTTAAAATTGGCAGGGTTGTCCCTTGGTAGCCCACTTATTGTCAGGATTGCCTGCTGCCTCCCACATATTGTAAAGTCAACACCATTTATTTAGTTTACCATATTTTTGCAATTGAATCCTTTACAGGCTTATCAACCCCTCAAAACTTGAATATTTTGGCCACACTCTCTATTGGTTACTTCACACAACACAAACCCTAACCAATCATTTTACCCCCCTTCCAACTTTCCCCAAAAAATTCCACCTACTCCCATTGTGCGCCTTCTTATACTTAGGAGATGTGAAAGTTCTGGGGTAACTATCTATCTGTGTTTCCACAACAGAAAATTCTCTGAGAAATGTAGTCATATTATTTTCCCCTAATTACATTTTATCTGAATAATAAAGGGACTTGAAAGAAGGTTCTATTTCACAGCTTTGTGAAGCTCTGATTATTTTTATGGACTTTGGTGGTCATTCTTCAAGAAAAAGTTGGAGACTATGGATGGTAGGCTACAATTCTCAGGTAAGTTGTGCCATTTGTTAAGGAAGAGCTTTCGGTTATTTTGTTTAGAAAAAAAAAAAAAGGGCAATCGTGACTTTTTTAATGGAAGTAACCATAACTTGAATACCTGTAATTGAATAATTTTATTAACTAGCCCCTTAACATAAGCGCTGACAAGAAGCAGAATGACCGTTCAGCCAATCTCTTGATTTTCAGACAACCATGACATGTTTATGGCATATAAGCTGAAAAAAGGACTCCAGAGTGAATCAGGAATTCCATATCTCTTTAAGTTCGGTGGATTTGGCAAATATTTTTGACTTGTTTGTCAACTTACCTAGACCAATAACCTAATGACCATTGAAATAATCACTCATTGTTGGGTTACTAACCTATTGAGAAACCGAGAGTTTTATTAAAAAATAAAATTTTGTTTCAGATACTAACCGGTCCTAATTATCTGGTTATAAACTCCATTTGCAGAGCTGATAATCAGAGGTATATTCCCAGCAGATGAAGGTGATGGTGGCATCTCTATCCCTTATTATGGGGGCAGTCCTGCTCCAGGCAGTGACCACAGGTAAGTGAATCTGTTCCATGACTACTATTCCTTTTCTAAGCCTCTTCTTTTATTCCTCTCTCCTTCTATTTATAAGTGTGTGTTTAATTCTTAGCCCTTGTACACACGGTCGGACATTCCGATGGACAATGTCCGATAGGACCGCGTTGTCGGATAATCCAACAGTGTGTGGGCTCCATCGGACTGTTTCCTTCGGAGTATTCGATGGACCAAGTTTTCCAGCTGGGCTATAAAATTTTCCGACAACATGATCCGATTGGACTTTGTCCGATCATGTGTAGAGAATTCCGATCGGACAAAGTGCCACGCATGCTCAGATCAAATTCCTAGACCAAAGCTATTGGCTACTAGCCTGAATGTAGTCCCGTCCTAACGAAATAACGTCATCACGTTAAGTACGATCGGATTTTCTGACTGTGTGTATGCAACAGTTTCGGACAAAATCCGTCGGACAAAATCCGACGGATTTGGTTGTCGGAATGTCTGACCGTGTGTACAAGGGCTTAGAAATGTATAATAAATGATGATTTTTTTTATTTTTTATTTATATCAGGAAAGAGGTCCACATGGACCACAGCATAACAGTGTAGTAAAAATATAACAAGCGTACAAGTATAGGTGCATGAACATGTGTTACATGACTTAATCATATTCGGTGTTATTTGCATCACGGTTCTTGTTAATATTTCGTCAGGGAAACATAGAAGATGTAATGGAATTGTGTGCCAGAGTTTTCCGTAGAGTGGCTCTAACAGGCCTCCTGCATAATCCCTTGTTTCCATTATGTCCTGTACATACGTTTGTAAATTCCGATGGAAAAGATTGAATTATATCAGACTTTTTCCATTGGAAACTCCAACTGAAAAAATTTGAGAGCTGGATCTAAAATTTTCCGACAAAATAATCCGATCTGACTTTTTCTGATCGTTTGTAGAGAATTCTGACGGACAAAGTGCCACGCATGCTCAGATCAAATTACGAGACCAAAGCGATTGGCTACTAGGCTTTATGTAGTCCCGTCGTACGTAACGAACGTCACCTCGTTCCGAAAGATCGGATTTTTTTCGACAACTTTGTCCGACCGTGTGTATGCAACACAAGTTTCGGACAAAATCCGTCAGAAAAAATCTGACCGATTTTGTGGTCGGAATGTCCGACCGTGTGTACAGGGCATAAGAGTTTAACCTGTTTTCTTGTGTGTGAAATGAAAAGAGTACTATAGTCCTATGGGCTCAATCCCTTTTCTTTTCTAGAAAAGATAGAAATAGTAGGAAATAGAGATATGTCAGACAATGGGTAGGGTCCCATTATATAGAAAGGCAAAGGGTAGTAAAGGAAAGGGTGTGAAAGGGGAGAGGTGGTTGGGGGGTGGGCTCACAAGCATGGATCTATAGGTCTTCTTAATTGAGTTATTTTCTTTCAAATATTTTGTTTCTCGTCAAGAGCATATTCTGCAGTTGACTTGTGTTTTCTTTTTTTTTTTTTATTAAAGCCTCAGGATTACCTTCTCTGAGAGCCTGGCCCTCTTCTGAGTATTTAAATATATTCCATAGTTTCCAGCTCTTGGAGTATGTTTCTTGTCTGTCTTGACTTGTGGGAATCAGGTCCTCCATTTTATTGATGTCATCTATTTATTTTTAAGCCAATGGTCAATGGTTGGTGGGTGTGGGATTTCCAATGTAGTGGAATACAGGCTTTCGTAGCATCTCAAAGATGACGTAACATTGATTTCTTGTAGATGCCTTTGGGAATGTCATTCGCGCGTAGGAGAAAAAATGCGGGGTTGTCTGGGATTATGCGGTCTGTAAGCTTTTGTGCTGCTCGGCGAACCTCTTTCCAGAAGTCTGAGATCTTGGGGCATGACCATAAAAATATGCAGCATGGTTCCTCACTCTTTTTGGCAGTGTCAACAGGGGTCAAAATCTTAGCGGGATGGTATAGAACCCCAGCTTTATTACATAAATTCTTCCATGAAAGATCCGAAACAGCACTAGGAGACAATCAGAGGTGATGGATCCACATAAGCCCCTGTACACACAGTCGGAGATTTCCACAACCAAATCCGTCGGATTTTGCCCTTCGGATTTTGTCCTTCAGATCTTGTCCGAAACTGTTGCATACACACGGTCGGGCCAAGTTGGCGAAAAATCCGATCTTTCAGAACGCGATGACGTAATTTCGTTACGATGGGACTACGTTCAGGCTAGTAGCCAATAGCTTTGATGTAGGAATTTGATCTGAGCATGCGTGGCACTTGGTCCGATCAAAATTCTCTACACATGATCGGAATATGTCCGACCGGCCCAGTTGGTCGGGAAATATTTCCAACATGTTGGAAAATTGGGTCCAACGGAGATTCGGACGGAATCAATCCGATGCATACCACACACAGTCGGATTATCTGACGACACGGTCCGATAAGACACATTCCGACGGATTCTTTGACCGTATGTACGCGGCATAAGAGTGCATGGAACCTGCAGAGAGGTAGAGAGAGCAGAGGGAAGAGCTCATTACCTTGCTGTTGCTCCTTCATTATCCAGTCACAGATGAGAGTCGGGAAGGTGACTAGGCTACATTGTATAACTGCAGAAAAGAAAAATCCGTAATCAATGCTGCTCTGGAAATGCTCTCTTTTCCCTAATCATCTGATGGCTATTGGGTGCCCACCTGAAACCATGTCCCTGCTCTACAGGATAGTGTCAAGAGGAATAAACGTCTTCATACCAATGATGTCACAAATGCTAAAACTTTTAAATTTAATAAGAACAGTTCACAGCATGACTTCCCACCTACCATCCACCCTCCCCAACGTGTTTTGTCCAAGGAAAGGACTGTACATATAAGCAGTGCCCATAGAGGGTGCACACAATCTCTTGTTCAGGGCATACATCAGGTGATGGTGTACACACCAAAGCAATGGAATACCGAACACTGTATAGTGTGTATAGCAAGGGGTGTCAAACATGTGAAACCAAATAGAAAAAAATAATACTATTAAGGTAACCTGATAACGGAGGGAATTAGTAACCTAGTCCGCTGCCTCACCACATTAATTGGTGTGAATCTAAGTACCTAAAGCATACTCAAATAAAAAAAATCAAGGAATAGACTATTGGGGGAAAAAGAAGCACTACTGAAGATCCAGGTAGTGGAACTTAAAGGGGTTGTAAACCCTTGTGTTTTTTCCCCTTAATGCGTCCTATGCATTAAGGTGAAAAAACTTCTGACACTGACCTGCACCCCAGCCCCTCCATTTTACTCACCTGAGCTCTTCGTTCCCTCGGCGGAGATGTGCTCTTCCTCTCTGTTTGGGATTCTCAGCTCTTGATTGGATAGATTGACAGCAGCACAGCCATTGGCTCCCGCTGCTGTCAATCAAATCCAATGACGGAGGGGGAGGGGCCGAGTCCGGTATTCTGTGTCTATGCACGCAATTGCTGGACTCGGGCGCCCGCCCACAAAGGTAACCCCAAGGGAGAACGCTTCTCCCCAGGGGTTTACTGATGTGGGGAGGAGCCACCAGTGCTGACGGGGGGACCCCAGAAGACTATGATGGGGGGCCACACTGTGCAAAACGAACTGCACAGTGGAGGTTAGGCTCAGTTCACACTACCGCGACTTAGGATCCGACTTGCCAGACCTCAAGGTGCCCCAAGTCGCTTGAAATTAGGAATTACATTATAGTCATTGAGAGCCGTCTTAATGTACACTACTGAAGTCGCTCCGACTTCAGAAAAAGTTCCTGTACTACTTCAAGGCGACTTCTAGGTGACTTGTACCCGTTGATTTCAATGGATGTCGCCTCCAATTCGGACCTCCATCGATATTGAAGTGACTTTACAGGAAAATAAATTTGTTTACCCAGGCGAACCCCTCCCAGAGAGCTGATTATTCTGTGATTGGCTACAGCCAAAGTCAGCTGGCCTGGCCTGTCTTGAAGTCGTGTTGTAAATCACTCAAAGTCGCATTGAAGTTGCGCTGAAGTTGCCTCCAAGTTGCCTTGCTAAGTCATGCTGTAAGTCGCGTTGCCCCAGTGTGAACCGGCACTAAGCACGATATGTTTGTTTTTAAAAATAAATAAATAAACAAAGGTTTACAATCACTTTAAAGAGGAAGTAAACCCTGATGCGTTTACTTCCTCTTTGATTCCCTGCAAAGGTAAAGCATAATGGACTACTATGCATCGCATAGTAGTCCATTATGTGTCACTTACCTGACACAGGAGCCAGCGAAGTCACCGCTGTCCCCTGTAGTCCGGAGCATCCATCTTCTCGGTGGGTCTCACTGCTCTGCCGCTGTCATTCGGCGAAGCCGCGATGACGTCACTCCCGCGCATGCGCACGGGAGCCGCCACTCGCGGCATATCGCCGTTGACAGCGGTGCCTGTCTTTCGGCAAATATCTCCTAAACCGTGTAGGTTTAGGAGATATTTCTTAGACCTACAGGTAAGCCTTAATCTAGGCTTACCTGTAGGTCAAAGTGGTTTGTAAGGGTTTACAACCACTTTAAAGCGATACTATGTGAAGGGGAAGAGAGGGGAGAATAGATCAAGCACTGTGCATGGCTGCATCTCTTCTCCCCTCTCTTCCTCTTTACACAACACTTGAGCAGCAACAGGGGCCAATGCAAATGTGCTGAGAAAGAAGTGGGGGGGGGTTAAGTCCCACTGTGTAAGTCTATGGAGCCCAGCTCAGGAGCCCATAGACCCTGAGGGGCTGATTTACTTAAGGCAAATCGACTATGCACTTTGCAAAAGCAGTTGCCCCAGAGCTTAGTAAACGAGCAGAATCTCTGCTGACATCCATCATCCAATCATGTGCAAGCAGCCATTTTTTTTTTCTTGCACGTGATTGGGTATTCTTTGTAAAGTGCAAAAAACTTTGCAAAGTGCACAGTCTATTTGCCCTTAGTAAATCAACCCCAGTGTGCCTCCATAGCAAACTGTTTGCTATGGGGATACAGGTAGAAGACGAGGAAACAGGAGTGCCTCCGCGGGACCTGAGAAGAGGAGGATTGGGACTTCTCTGTGCAATATCAGAGCAGGTGAGTATAACATGCTTGTTATTTTTAATTAGATATATTTTTTACTTTAGTAACACTTTAACTATCATTATCTTCTTTATTAATAATATAAAAGTAAAAATAACAAGTATATCAAATGTAGCAACCCAATACATACCTCCACCCTACACCATAAAAATGACAAGGCTGTAAAGATTCAACCTATTTGGAGACAGGTAATGATTACCTATATCAATAGACTCCTTAACCCTCATGAGTAATAAGGCAGGAGCTAAAAAGATATCTCATATACAGTATCTGCTTGATAACTGACTGTGAGTGATAGCTCTCAAAGTTGGTGAGCAGCATAAACAAAGCCAAATCAGAATATGAAGCTACAGGTTGCTAGAGATATAAACTTTTTTCAAAACTGACAATGGCTAATGAATAAATGTAGCATAAGATATGAGCAAGCCTATAGCAGAGAACATCAATAGCATGTAAAAAAACATCCTGATGATGACAAATGAGCATGATATATAGATGGATTGTATGCTCATAAGTCAAAAGATCCTAATCGGGGACTAAATGTAGACCACCCAAACAGGAGTCATTTTTGCATCCAGTCACTGATATTTATCATTTAAGGATATTTCTTTGGAATTTTGTGAACTAGTAATCCAGTTTCATAGCAGGGTAGAGCTGAGTGCCATATGAGGCTATTTTAGCCAGGCAGGATAGTATTTAAAATTGTTGAAAAGAAAATGAGTATTAAATGTATAGCAAGAAGCTGAGAGCATACAAGCAGGATAGCATGGACTGTTAGGCATGCTCTTCACCATGGAACACTGAGATACTGTTAGGCCGCGTACACACGGGCGGACTGTTCGCCCAACTTTGTCCGCTGAACAGTGTTTCGGCGGACAGTCCGATCGTGTGTGGGCTTCAGCGGACAGTTTCAGCGGACAGTCTGACGAACAAAGTTTTTCGGAATTCCCGTTAGACAGTCCGCTGAAACTTGGTTTGAGCGGACAGTCCGCTCGTGTGTAGGCTTGTTCGACAAACTAAGTTGCGCGCATGCTCAGAAAGGATTTACACGGCGAAGGTTGCATTGCAGTGTATTGGACGTCGAATTTCTCGTCCCGTCGTACGTGCCGTTCACGTCATCGCGCAAGTTTTCAGCGGACTGTTCGTTCGTCGTGTGTGGTCAAGTCCGTTCATGCTAATTTTGAACGGACTGTTTGTCAAACTGTTTGATGAACCTAGTTGGGCGGACAGTCCGCCCGTGTGTACGTGGCCTTAGGCCGCGTACACACGGGCGGACTGTTCGCCCAACTTTGTCCGCTGAACAGTGTTTCAGCGGACAGTCCGCTCGTGTGTGGGCTTCAGCGGACAGTTTCAGCGGACAGTCTGACGAACAAAGTTTTTCGGAATTTCCGTAAGGCCGCGTACACACGGGCGGACTGTTCGCCCAACCTTGTCCGCTGAACAGTGTTTGGGCGGACAGTCCGCTCGTGTGTGGGCTTTCAGCGGACAGTTTCAGCGGACAGTTGGACGGACAAAGTCTTTCGGAAATTCCGAAAAACTGTCCGCTGAAACTGTGTTTGAGCGAACAGTCCGCCCGTGTGTGGGCTTGTCCGCTGTACTTTCGAAATGAGCGGACTGTTCCCGCTCGGAAAGTCCGCCCATTTCGAGCGCGTGTACAGGTAGGCGGGGCCCGCGAAGGAGACGTCGCGGGCTCCGCCGCCTGGAATGGGCTTAAAGGGGAACCCCAACGCCGAAAAAAATCGGCGTGGGGGTTCCCCCAAAGTCCACACCAGACCCTTGTCCGAGCACGCTACCCGGCCGGCCAGGAAAGGGGGGCGAGCGAGCGCGCCCCCCCTCCTGAGCCGTACCAGGCCGCGTGCCCTCAACATGGGGGGTGCCTTGGGGAAGGGGGGGCCGCGCGGCCCCCCCACCCCAAAGCACCTTGTCCCCATGTTGATGAGGACAAGGGCCTCTTCCCGACAACCCTGGCCGTTGGTTGTCGGGGTCTGCGGGCGGGGGGCTTATCGGAATCCGGGAGCCCCCTTTAAGAAGGGGGCCCCCGGATACCGGCCCCCCACCCTATGCGCGGCCCCCCCTTCCCCAAGGCACCCCCCCATGTTGAGGGCACGCGGCCTGGTACGGCTCAGGAGGGGGGGCGCGCTCGCTCACCCCCCTTTCCTGGCCGGCCGGGTAGCGTGCTCGGACAAGGGTCTGGTGTGGACTTTGGGGGAACCCCCACGCCGATTTTTTTCAGCGTTGGGGTTCCCCTTTAAGCCCATTCCAGGCGGCGGAGCCCGCGACGTCTCCCTCGCGGGCCCCGCCTACCTGTACACGCGCTCGAAATGGGCGGATTTGCCTCCTCCTTACGTGGGCGAGTCCGTTCATTTCAAAAGTTGAGCGAACTGTTTGCCCAACCTTGTTCGTCAAACAGTCCGCTCGTGTGTGGGCAAGTCCGCTCATGCAAATTTTGAGCGGACTGTTTGCCGAAACTGTTTGACGAACAAGGTTGGGCAAACAGTCCGCGCGTGTGTACGCGGCCTAAGACTGTCCGCTGAAACTTGGTTTGAGCGGACAGTCCGCTCGTGTGTAGGCTTGTTCGACAAACTAAGTCTCGCGCATGCTCAGAAAGAATTTACACGGCGAAGGTTGCATTGCAGTGTATTGGACGTCAAATTTCTCGTCCCGTCGTACGTGCCGTTCACGTCATCGTGCAAGTTTTCAGCGGACTGTTCGTTCATCGTGTGTGGGCAAGTCCGTTCATGCTAATTTTGAACGGACTGTTTGTCAAACTGTTTGACGAACCTAGTTGGGCGGACAGTCCGCCCGTGTGTACGCGGCCTAAAAGTTCTGAACCTGGAAGCTCAACGCTCTTTATTGCACCAGTCCGACAACAAACTGTACTCTATCCAGCATATATATGGGCACAGAAGCAGAATGCTGGGGCATAAAGTAAAAAACTATGTTGCGGCCCCTTGTGATCCGCCCAGCGGCTTCGGATGACTCAGTCCTGGGGCGTAATATTATTATGTCAATGCGTTTAACTCCCATCATGATTGCAAGCTTTGTTGGGTACCCGATGTAGCCTTTAATGATGAGGCGGGCTAAATGCATTGACATAATGCTATGATGTCATCATATCCGGACAGTTTGACTATCTACACAGCTGCTGTATTAAAAATAGCAATTGAGCCTGTCTGGGCTTGTGTGGTATAATGCACAGAATGTAAACTAGGACTGAGGACCAAGGTACCAGCGGATTGGTTCTCTAATTCCTAATTTTTACTGACAGTCTACTGACTGGAATGGTACCAGCTGATTTGAGAAAAGCCAATGTAGCACCAATATTTAAAAAGGGCCCAAAATACATCCCAGGGAATTAGACACCAGTTAGCCTAACATCAATAGTATGTAAACTCTTGAAGGGGATTGAAAACTGTATCATTAGCAGTAATCAGCATGGATTCATGAAGAATCGTTCTTGCCAAACCAATCTACTAACCTTCTATGAGGAGGTGAGTTGCCATTTAGATAAAAGAAGGCCCGTGGATGTAGTTTATCTGGATTTTGCAAAAGCATTTGACACAGTTCCCCATAAATATTTACTGTACAAAGTAAGGTCCCTTGGCATGGACCATAGGGGGAGTACATGGATAGAAAACTGGCTACAAGGGCGAGTTCAGAGGATGGTGATAAATGGGGAATAATCGGAATGGTCAGGGGTGGGTAGTGGGGTCCCCCAGGGTTCTGTGCTGGGACCAATCCTATTTAATTTGTTCATAAATGACCTGGAGGATGGGGCAAACAGTTCAATCTCTGTATTTGCAGATTATACTAAGCTAAGCAGGGCAAAAACTTCTCCACAGGATGTGGAAACCTAGCAAGAAGAGCAAAGCAAACAGAATATTGGCATTCAAAAGGGGATCAACTCCAGAGATAAAACGATAATTCTCCTGCTCTACAATACTCTGGTCCGGCTGCACCTGGAGTATGCTGTCCAGTCCTGGGCACCAGTCCTCAGGAACGATGTACTGGAAATGGAGCGAGTACAAAGAAGGGCAGCAAAGCTAATAAAGGGTCTGGAGGATATTAGTTATGAGGAAAGGTTGGGAGCACTGAACTTATTCTCTCTGGAGAAGAGACCCTTGAGAGGGGATATGATTTCAATTTACAAATACCGTACTGGTCACTAGGGAATGGGCAAACGATTTTCTGATGTTCTGCAAACACCAAACAATATGCGGTGTTTGCGGCAAATTCGAAAGCCGCGGAACCCCTTTAAAGTCTATGGGACACAGCGGGGAGCAGTACAGTGTCACTATGGCGAAATGACACTGCTCTTGTGACAATATGTAAAAAAAAAAAAATTGTAAAGGAAATTATATTATTTTTAACCACTTAAGGACCGCCCGCCATCGGTATACGTCTACTTTGAAGAGGAATATCGTTGTTATGGCAGAGCTAGCTGCCGTAACCCCGGTATCCTTTTCTTCAGTGGGCGGTCCGCTTTCAGATAAAAGTGATCTTTGCATCGGATTTGCCGCAAGATCACTTTTATCGGTGTTAGCGGCAGTGGCGTTGGATCCTTCTCTTGGCTTGGTATGGAGACGAGTGAGGGGAAGATGGCCCCCACCCGTCTCCATACGATTGCAGGGCGGACGCAACGTCAAAGCGTCACTTCCGCCCATAACGCTTAAAGGGACATTTTTTTTTTTTCAAATGACAACATTTATATAGTTATATTGTCCCTGATCACCTCCACACCAGTTATATTGTCCCTGATCACCGCCACACCAGTTATATTGTCCCTGATCACCTCCACACCAGTTATATTGTCCCTGATCACCTCCACACCAGTTATATTGTCCCTGATCACCTCCACACCAGTTATATTGTCCCTGATCACCGCCACACCAGTTATATTGTCCCTGATCACCGCCACACCAGTTATATTGTCCCTGATCACCTCCACACCAGTTATATTGTCCCTGATCACCTCCACACCAGTTATATTGTCCATGATCACCGCCACACCAGTTATATTGTCCCTGATCACCTCCACACCAGTTATATTGTCCATGATCACCGCCACACCAGTTATATTGTCCCTGATCACCTCCACACCAGTTATATTGTCCCTGATCACCGCCACACCAGTTATATTGTCCCTGATCACCGCCACACCAGTTATATTGTCCCTGATCACCGCCACACCAGTTATATTGTCCCTGATCACCTCCACACCAGTTATATTGTCCCTGATCACCTCCACACCAGTTATATTGTCCCTGATCACCACCACACCAGTTATATTGTCCCTGATCACCTCCACACCAGTTATATTGTCCCTGATCACCTCAACACCAGTTACATTGTGGCTGATCACCTCCACACCAGTTATATTATCCCTGATCACCTTCTCACCAGTTATATTGTCCCTGATCACCGCCACACCAGTTATATTGTCCCTGATCACCTCCACACCAGTTATATTGTCCCTGATCACCTCCACACCAGTTATATTGTCCCTGATCACCTCCACACCAGTTATATTGTCCCTGATCACCGCCACACCAGTTATATTGTCCCTGATCACCGCCACACCAGTTATATTGTCCCTGATCACCACCACACCAGTTATATTGTCCCTGATCACCTCCACACCAGTTATATTGTCCCTGATCACCTCCACACCAGTTATATTGTCCCTGATCACCGCCACACCAGTTATATTGTCCCTGATCACCTCCACACCAGTTATATTGTCCCTGATCACCTCCACACCAGTTATATTGTCCATGATCACCGCCACACCAGTTATATTGTCCCTGATCACCTCCACACCAGTTATATTGTCCATGATCACCGCCACACCAGTTATATTGTCCCTGATCACCTCCACACCAGTTATATTGTCCCTGATCACCGCCACACCAGTTATATTGTCCCTGATCACCGCCACACCAGTTATATTGTCCCTGATCACCTCCACACCAGTTATATTGTCCCTGATCACCTCCACACCAGTTATATTGTCCCTGATCACCACCACACCAGTTATATTGTCCCTGATCACCTCCACACCAGTTATATTGTCCCTGATCACCTCAACACCAGTTACATTGTGGCTGATCACCTCCACACCAGTTATATTATCCCTGATCACCTTCTCATCAGTTATATTGTCCCTGATCATCTCAACACCAGTTGCATTGTGGCTGATCATGGATACACTAGTCCCACTGTCCCTGATCACCTCCACATCAATCATATTGTCCCTAATCACCGCCACACCAGTTACAGTGTTCCTGATCATCACTACACCAGTGCAGTATTACCTCTGCCTATTGCCCACCTTTACTGAGCCTGGCATGTTTATTGACCATGTTTCTATCTGAACTGATCCTTTACTTGCTTGCTGACCATGTCCTTGCCTGTGGCCTGTGGCTCTGCACTCGGTTTCTTCTGTCTGAAACCGGTGCATGCGCAGTAGCGGCAAGTGATACTGAATTTCATGGGATACTGTATTTATTGCTACACCGTAATTGCTTAATCCATTGAAGCCAATTTGAAATGGTACAGCAGGGATCATTCTACCATCCTTATACAGAGACCCGGAGCTGGGGAAAGAGCCACATGCTTTTGAGATCTACTTAAAAAGATATCTTTTGATCTGGTAAGCGGCAGCATTATTGGTGGTGGAGGATCTTTTCTGTCATACCCTGTCACTACTTCTTGGGTGCTTAAAGCGGGGCTCCACTGCCCTAAACGTTTTTTTTTTTTTTTTGGTACAATCACAAAGATTATGTCCTTAACATTTATAACTCACTTGTTGCATGTTTTCAGTCTTAAAGATGTCCGTTTTCTATAGCAATATCAACTTTTAAAAATTCTTGTAGCCGGGTCTCATCTTACCTGTGGGCATATGAAGCCCACAGGCATCCTCTTCCAGGATACAGTGCCCCTTCTCGACCAGGAGGCACTGCGCCTTGTATTCCCGATCTCGCACATGCGCAGTAACTGTAAAGAGGAGCGCCGTCAACAGCTAAGGTTGCCATCGCAACGGCGGTGGCGTCGGAAGTCCCGCCCCGTTGTGATGGCAACGGAGCTGTGCAAGTAAGAAATCACGCGATAACTCGTGTCAGCGCGCCGCCGCACTGTCTCCTGGGAACTATGACACAAGCTCCCAGGAGACAGTGCGGATTGAGGATATTATGAACTATCCACACTATCCCCGCCCATATCCGCACTATCCCCGCCCATAGCCGCGATCACCATAGATAGGAAATGGACAAGATAAAAAAAAAAAAGCTAATGCTGAAAAAAAAAAAAAGTTTTTAAAGGATGACATGTATTTAATCAGCTTGAGATATTATGTTAAAATCGCGTGGCGCTCCACTTTAAGTGTTATGTCACTATTGAATAGAGCGCTAAGGACCCTTCATTATAATATTCATCACTTGGTGGAATATTGAACACAGTTATTTTGAAAACCATTGGACTTTTTGGACAATAATATTCATTTCTTTTTATCATGGGTTCTTGCTATTATTTTGGCACTATTATTAATATTAATTTTAATAACTGAGTCACTTGTATACTTCTCAGTCTAGTTATTTGGTATCATACATGTTTCTTCAGCGCAGCAAATTTTTTTCCCATATATGACTCTATATAAGGGACATTTTTGTATTTAAAACATTTTTTTAATTCCTTAACAAGCCGCAAGTTAAAAAAAAGTAGTTATTGTCCTTATGTGGGGCTGCTGGGTACTGTCATGCTGTATAAATGTCCATCTGTCAACACAACTGTCTGTGTGAATGATGTGGACTGCGAATGTCACCAGATGTGCTGCAGCGAGTTTTGCGTCAACAAGTACCCGGACCCTGTGGGTGAGCCAACCTTAGGTAGGCCTGCCATGTGCCATACAGAGATAAGATGGTCTTAGGATGGAAATATGGTCACAGACTGACCACCGTACAGTATGTGATGATTTATCAAGAAGACATTTGGGGGTTTCAAATATTTTTCTAAATCCCAGAGCTAAAGTTAAGTGACTCCATGCCAAAAAAATGTTTCTGTTTATTCCAGCTGAAAAAAGTGGGCAGTGTCCTCTCTTCGGGCTGCCTGGCATTATAATGATGTTCAAATGTCCATCTGTCAACACAAACGCCTGTGTCAATGATGTGGACTGTGAAGGTACCCAGAAGTGCTGCAGCGAGTACTGTGTCAACAAATGCCGGGACCCCGTGGATGAGCTGAACTAAGCTTAGGTAGGTCTGCCATGTGCCAAACAAAGATAAAGATGGTTGTCTGATGGAGAGATGGTCATAGATGGATCCTTATGCCCTGTACACAGGAACGGAATTTCCGTGGGAAAAATCTTAGCCCTTGTACACACGGTCGGACATTCCGACAACCAAATCTGTCGGATTTTGTCCGAAACTGTTGCATACACGCGGTCGGACAAAGTTGTCAGAAAATCCGATCGTTCAGAACGTGATGACGTTATTTCGTTACGACTGGACTACGTTCAGGCTAGTAGCCAATAGCGTTGGTCTAGGAATTTGATCTGAGCATGCGTGGCACTTTGTCCGATCGGAATTCTCTACACATGATCGGAGTATGTCCGATCGGAGCATTTTGTCGGAAAATTTTACCAACAAGTTGGAAAACTTGGTCCGTCGGATACTCCGACGGAAACAGTCCGATGGAGACCACACACAGTCGGAATATCCGACAAAACGGTCCGATCGGACACATTCAGTCGGAATCTCCGACCGTGTGTACAAAGGCTTAGGTGTTTTTTCCAATGGAATTCCACTGAAGCTCGGCTTGCATACACATGGTCACACAAAAGTTCTCTGAACTTTCAACCGTCAAGAACGCAGTGACGTACAACACTATGACGAGCCGAGGAAATTAATTTCAATGCTTCCGAGCATGTGCCGAATTATTTCTGAGCATGCGTAGGAATTTTGCACGTCGGAATTGCTGCAGACAATCAGAATTTTTTCGACGGAAAAATAGAGAACCTGCTCTCAATCTTTTACTGGCAGAAATTCCGCCAGCAAAAGTCCGATGGAGCATACACACGGTCGGAATTTCCAACCACATTGGACTTTTGCTGCTGGAATTTCCGATCGTGTGTACGGGACATAAGGCTTGTAGAGTATATATTGTCTTTAGTAGGCTTGGACCTGACTGGTAGGCTAGCACTAAGAGAAAGGAACAGCATAGGACAGTGATGGCGAACCTTGGCAACCCAGATGTTTTGGAACTACATTTCCCATGATGCTCAAATACACTGCAGAGTGCATGCGTATCGTGGGAAATGTAGTTCCAAAACATCTGAGGTGCCAAGGTTCGCCATCACTGGCATCGGGCAATTCCTGAGCAGCAATGAGTTTTCTCTTATGGTGGACCTTACATAATCATTGTGTCTTTTTTTCAGTTAATTTTTTAGCTCGCCTCCTCCAGCATCAGTGCAGATAATGTACCTATCAGGTCACTGGTGCTATCACTGACAGGATGTTAGTGGACCCTATGGCCCACAAAGCTAAGGAAGCACACCATCTTTGAATGTAGGGAAGACTTCCAACTACCTTTGATCCCTAGAGGGGTCTTGCATAGCTTTCAGGGAACCCCAAGGCAGTAGCAAAATTAATGGGCAGAAGAGATTATCAAGCTTGGACAAGCCATTCACTTGAGGTGGGGGACTGATGAGTCAGTTACCAAATATCTATCTAGGATCTTTTCATGAGCCTGAACGATTGTTTTAACAACACATGAATGTGTATGTCCTGAGCAAATAAAGTTTACGGAAATCCATTCCAAATGAAAAATTTTCTCCTAAGATTGGTTGGCAATGTGATGTCCACAGAGGTGGTACAACCATTTCCTGATATGAAGGTTATTGGGTAGCCAGGGCTGTCTTTAATACTGATTGGACCCTGGGCAAAACTTTTCTTGCCCCCCCCCCCCCCCCCCCATGCAGTTTTGCTCTCCACCTCTGAGACATACAATAAATAGCAACTAGACTCAAAATCAGTTTACTGAATCAGATCAGGCAGCTATTGCCATTGGTTGCCAAAGGTGACAGTGTATCATTACCACTCACTGACTGGTTGCTAGAAGTTACAGCACACATTACAGCTCACTGATTAGTTGCTAGAGGTTACAGCACATGATTTCTGCTTGTTGAGATTACTGTACAGTAATTCTGCTCACTGATTCGTTGCTAGAGGTTACAGCACATCATCTCCTCACTCCAGGGGTCATGCTATACATATGGATGACACCTTTATTTATATATCTATGTTGCTATTTACATATGAATGCCGGTTATTTACATGTAGGTGGGTCATCTGTACGCAACAATAGGGCAGAGCTGGAGGGCATTAGTAGCAGCACTTCACACTGAGATATCAGGACACAGCAAGAGACAAGGAAATTTAAACTAGGATAGTTGGCAAGTATCAGCTGCTTTGGGCCCCACAACAATGACAGGGCCCAGGGCAGCTGCCCCTTTTGCCCTGCCTTAAAAATGGCCCTGTGGGTAGCCATAGGTGGAGATTGACCAAAACTAGTGCTCACAGAATCTGGTGCAGCTGTGCCAATCAACCAATCAGCATTTAACTTCAACTTGTTCAATAAAGCTTTGACAACAAACTGTAAGCCCTTATTCACGTTTGGTATTTATTTACTCAGAGTAACATCATCTTTTATATTTTTCAAAAATATTAGGTTTTATATTGTGTTTTTGTGCATTAAGATTAAAAAAAAAGTGTATACCGTGTGACATAAAAAATTTCAAAACACACCAATTTATTTTAAAGTCCCGGCTTTAAAAAAATATATAATACATGGAGGGTTCGAAGAAATTTTCTAGCCAAAAAAAAAACTGATTGTTGCAAAAAGTGCCAGAAACAGCCTGGTCTTCAAGTGGATATAGTAAAATGGTTTAAAAGTGGTATTGTACCCAAAAATGTAATAAATAGAAAGTCCACGGAGCTGCAGCGGAGGGACGGCATGACAGTTGCTATGACTGCATTGTCGCCGTCTTAAATAATAGTATTGGGCCGCTTTAAGAGTGCACCGGAAGGCGGGGCTGTGGGCGGAGCCGGCAGTTTTGCCGGGAAGCCAAGCGGAAGCCAGGGGCAGTAGGAGAGCGGAGGAGGATGAGATTCCCACCCACCCTCCCTTACTTTTATTGAGGGTTGTTTTGGGGGCTCGTTTACTGGGGGTGGGCAGTTTTTTGGGGTCAGTTGAAAAGGTCAAGTGGTGCAGGTGGAGAATATGTTGTACCCATCCATGGTGATGGGGGTGGTTGGATCTGTACTTCCTGGTTACATGGGGTTAACCGGGAAGGGTAAAAGGGGTAGGTCACTGCACTGGTTTGGGTATAGCCTCCAAGACAGGGGATTCCGTCTGGAGGTCAAGAGGTTAAAGATATGACTGATGTAATGTGCAGTGACCAGTAGGGTCTTGGGTATGCTATGACCCATGATACAGTATTAATGGAAAGTTGTTTGCATTTTAATAAAAGTTATTTATTGGAAAGTTTATATTTGATATATATATATATATATTTTGGTTAATAAATCAAGGCCTGTTGGCCATTTACTTCAAACATAGCCTGGTCTTGTCATTGGGGGGGATGGGTTTGAAGGGGGGGGGGGTTTGTGGTAAGGTTGGATATTGGGGGAAGTGTCAGTCAATACAGATGTCATGCAGCAATCATTAGTTAGTATGGCTGCATTCATTTTCTCTTTTTTAGGCTTTTTCCCCCCTCTGTTGTCTCCTGGTTATTTGGATGGTAACACACCACCTGTATTATGCCTTGTACACACGGTCGGACATTCTGATGGAAAAGGTCCGATCGGATTATATTGTCGGAAAATCCGATCGTACGTGGGCTCTATCGGACTTTTGAGAGCAGGATCTCAAATTCTCCGGCAAAAAAAATCTGAGAATCTGATCGGACTTTCTCCGATTGTGTGTAGAGAATTCCGATCAGACAAAGTGCCACGCATGCTCAGATCAAATTATGAGACCAAAGCTATTGGCTACTAGCCTCAACGTAGTCCCATCGTAACGAACAAACATCATCACGTTCCGAACGATTGGATTTTCCAACAACTTTGTCCGACCGTGTGTATGCAACACCAGTTTCGGACAAAATCTGTCAGAAAAAAATCCGACAGATTTTGTCGCCGGAATGTCTGACCATGTGTACAGGGCATTAGAGCGTCCCCACTCTAGATAAAGGGGCACATGAAGCACAGTAGACTGCAGCATTGACAGTCTGGGGGGGTGTTAGATGTATTAACAGTAATTGGTAAGCAGAAATATCTGTTGCCTGGGCCAGCACGTGGGTGTGCAAGTGGGCCAGCGCATGGGTGTGCAAGTGGGCCAGCGCGTGGGTGTGCAAGTGGGCCAGGGAGTAGGTGTGCGAGTGCGCGTGGGCCAGCGAGTAGGTGTGTGAGTGGGCCTGCGAGTGCGCGTAGGCCAGCGCGTGGGTGTGGGCCAGCGCGTGGGTGTGCAAGTGGTCCAGCGCGTGGGTGTGCAAGTGGCCCAGCGCGTGGGTGTGCAAGTGGGCCAGCGCGTGGGTGTGCAAGTGGGCCAGCGCGTGGGTGTGCAAGTGGGCCAGCGAGTAGGTGTGCGCGTGGGCCAGCGAGTAGGTGTGCGCGTGGGCCAGCGAGTAGGTGTGCACGTGGGCCAGCGAGTGCGCGTAGATCTGCTCGTGGGCCAGCACGTGGGCCAGGGAGTAGGTGTGCGAGTGCACGTGGGTCTGCTCGTGGGCCAGCGTGTGGGTGTGTGAGTGGGTCAGCACGTGGGTGTGCCAGTGGTGGCACCGCCCCCCCCTCCCATGTATTAACAGTAATTGGTAAGCAGAAATATAATAAATGTTTGCTTTTGGGTTTAATGCCAGTTTAATTTGTTCAATTTAAGGTCCTTGTAAAGGACATGGGGCCAGTTTTTGTACCTTGAGAAAAAGAGTTTAACCACTTGCTTACTGGGCACTTAAACCCCCCTCCTGCCCAGACCAATTTTTAGCTTTCAGCGCTGATGCACTTTGAATGACAATTGCGCGGGCATACAACACTGTACCCAAATGAAATTTTTATCATTTTTTTCCCACAAATAGAGCTTTCTTTTGGTGGTATTTAATTACAGCTCGGAGTTTTATTTTTTGCTAAACAAACAAAAAAAATGCAAAAAAAAAAAAAAAAATCATGTTTAATAGTTTGTTATAAAATTTTGCAAACAGGTAATTTTTCTCCTTCATTGAAGTGCGCTGATGAGGCGGCACTGATAAGCTGCACTGGTGGGCACTGATAGGCTGCACTGGTGGGCACTGATAGGCATAGTTAAGGCGGCACTAATAGGCACAGATAAGGTGGCACCGATAGGCACAGATAAGGCAATACTGATGGGCACAGATAAGGCGGCACTGATGGGCAAAGATGGGCACAGATAAGATGGCATGGATGGGTGGCACGGATGGGTGGCAGGGATAGGTGGCACTAAGGGGCACTGATAGGTACCACTGATAGATGGGACTGATGGGAACTGATAGGTGGCACTGATAGGTGGCTCTGATAGGTGGCACTGCTGGGCACTGATGGGCGGCACTGATGGGCACTAATGGGCACTGGTAGATGACACTGATGGGCACGGATATGTGGCACTGGGGTGCAGCACCGTTGTTGAGGCAGATTGTGGGTGGCACTGTGGGCACTGATGGGTGGCACTGTGGGCACTGATGTGTGGCACTGTGGGCACTGCTGGGTGGCACTGATGGGGGCACTTATTTGTTCCTGAGGGGGGCAGGTGGGCACTGGTAAGCTGGCCGTGATCGGGACTAATGTCCCGATCATGGCCGCGGTGATCGGCTCTTCTTTTTTCTCCTCGCGCTGTCAGCGCGAGGAGGAAAAATAGCCGATTACCGGCTCCGTTGTATCACATGATCAGCTGTCATTGGCTGACAGCTGATCACGTGGTAAGGGGTCGGGATCGACCCCTTGCTCGGATCCGTGATCAGGCGAGTCTCATAGACTCGCCGGATCACAGAGCGCGTCGTGCGTGCCCCTCAGAGGGCGCGCAGGCCGCTCGTGCACGGGACGACGTCAATAGACGTAGTCCCGGCAAAGGAGGTCCACGCTGTAGCCATCATTTGGCTATAGCGTGGATCTCTAGTGGTTAAGCACACATGGAAAGGCTTCTTTACAGTAAGTGTAGATAGACTTCCAGAGGAGCTAGCTTTTGACATTTGCTTTACAAAAGGGCTGGGGATGTGTTTCTAAATACAGAAAATATAACTGGCTAATACTGTTTATAAGTAGGCTGTTGATCTAGTGAGTGTCTGATTTGCTTTAGCAGACCACAAAGGAATTTTTCCCTATAAATATGAGAATGCTTTGCTTTCCTCTGGAATAAGACTACGGAAATTGCATGGACAAGACCAGTTTACACAAAATCAAAGGCACCAACATTCCTTTAGGGCCAGTTCACACTTGTGCGATGCGAGAACCCTGCGAATCCACTGCGGGTTCCCGCATCGCACCTGACGTGCACGGCAGTTCACACTGCTATATGCGAACTGCTGGGGAGTGTCATTATATGTTAACGACACCCCATTTCAGCTGGCGTATCGCACTGCGAACTGACAGTTCAGACATGAATGGGATCGCATATGTGTGAACACACATGCGATCTGATTCTGGTCCGAACAGAAAAAAAGGGTCCTGTGCGTGTTTTGGACCCAATGCGGTGCGATATCATCCAAACTATCTGTATGGCTGATATCGCACCGCACAGACATCGCATGTAATATGAACAGCAGTGGCGCTGCGAATTACATGCGATGTCTGGCATCGCACAAGTGTGAACCGGGCCTTATAAAGAACTAGAGGCAAATGGGGGGAATATGGGACTTTTCAGGTGCATGAACACTGACTGCTGGCTGGAAGCCAAACAGTGGGGACCTTGAGTGGAGAGTGAACAAGTTTTGCTTTTTGACTGCTGGTGATTGTTGGGTTGCATTTTTAGGTTCTTTTTGGGGCTTTTCCTTGTTGCTTTTAACACCTTTTTCTGACACTTTTTAAACAGCTTTTTTTTTTCTTTGCTCCCTTCAGCCGACTAATTAAAGGGAGTGGTTAATTGGTCACAGGTGCTTGAGGCCTATATAACCTTGTGTAGAAATCATTGTGAGCTTGCTGGAACTTAGACCAAGTGCAACTGGACTAAGTGGTGAGTTAAAAACAGGAGGTTATAACAGGGGTTGGTGGTGTGCGTGCGTGCGTGCGTGCGTGCGTGCGTGCGTGCGTGCGCGCGCACGTGGGCCAGCGAGTAGGTGTGTGCGTGGGTCTGCGAGTGCCAGTGGAGGCCCGTCCATAGGGGGTGACGCCCCCCCCCCCCCATGTAGTAAAAAAAAAAAAAATTTTTACTTTGTTTTTTTTTTTTTTTTTTTTAATTTCCCTCCCTATGTGCACGGGCGCAGTGCAATATAGGAAGCGCCACATCTATGCAATCACATGATTGCAGACGAGGTCCTTCATTTGCCCAAAAAGAGCGCTCTGTGGTGCAGCCGATCGTGCCACAGCTTCCAGTGCGATTGACTGGCTGAGCAAGTGCATAGACTTGAGCGGTGGGCGGTGCTTCCGACGTCACTCAAGAAAGTGACGTTGGCACGGCACTTCTCCCTTCTGCCCGCCTGAGAGGATCAGGTAAGGGGCTGCCGCATGGCAGCTTACGGAATCTTGATCGTTTATTCCGCCCAGCTGCCGTTACCCCCTCCACATCAATGTAACTTACGGTGGTCGCACTCGGCAGCATACCCCAACCCCCCCACCCCCTGCTAAACAAGATTTAAAGAAAGTGTTATCAGTGACTGGCAGCATACCCCCCCCCCCCAAAGAAGCTTTAAAAAAAGGGTTAATAACCCTTTTTATTTATTTTATCTTGTCTAGGAGGGCGGGGTGGGGGTTAATGCTGCCGACCACCGATATTAACCCTTTTTTAAATCTTGTTTGGGGGGGGGCAGGTATGGGGGTTAATGCTGATAACTTTTTTTTTTTTTTTTAATCTTGTTTGGGGGGGTATGCTGCCGACCACAGCAGCATACCCCCAAACAAGATTTAAAAAAAGGTTATTATCGGTGGTCGGCAGCATTAACCCCCATACCTGCCCCCCCAAACAAGATTTGCAGGTTGTAGATATGTGCAATCTGCAGAATGCTGTGCACAGTTTGCAGAATGTAGATGTGTGATTTACAGGTTGCAGAATGTAGATGTGTGATTTACAGGTTGCAGAAAAGGTGCCTGATGTGGTTATACACAAGATAGGCATGATTCATCTGCTTTAGTAGAGCCCTGTGTATAATATGCAGCCTGGTATATGATGTTGATTCGATAAGGGGTGTGGCTTGTGAGAAACGGGAGGGGCCAAATCTGAGGGGGCGTGGTCATGCACCCCCCATCCTAAAACTCCACTGGTGAGTGCATGTAGGTCTGTGCGTGGGCCAGCCAGTGCACATGGGCCAGCGAGTGCACGTAGGGCTGCTCGTGGGCCAGCGAGTAGGTATGCGAGTGCGCGTAGGTCTGTGCGTGGGCCCGCGAGTGCGCATAGGCCAGCAAGTGAGCCTGCACGTAGGTCTGGGTGCGGGCCTGTGAGTGCATGTAGGTCTGCTCATGGCTACACCCCCCCCCCCCCCATAGCAATAACTTAAAATACAATTGCATAATTAACATGTTAATTAAGGCAGCCTAGGTGACCAGACAGCCCGTCTCCGGAGGTCAATTTGATCAGCCCATCTATTGTTCAGAATTAACCAAGAATAGTCTTTGGGCAAATCCAAGAAAACCTTCTCACAAAGAGCACCGTTCCCCCAAATGCCAGGTCCCATGATCGATGGGCAAGAGGTTATCATTCAGTCCCCTCCAAAAGCCTCTGTCCTGGCTAGGTCTGTCACATTAGTTAATTTGGACAGGATATAATCCCCAATCCTCATTAAATTTTAATAGGTATGATGGCTGGCAGATGTGGAGAGGCCACTCTCTGTATATCTTGCGACATGTATGCGTTCCTTGATCATCGATGGAGGGTGAATATTGCTGTGCAAAATGTTTCCCTGGAAGCCCAGGTTCTGAATCTGGGGAAGCAACTGTGAGCACTGTGAAGTCCCTATCTACTAAAGGAGAGCTGGGACCGTATGCGGCAGGTGCCAGCACAGAGGCGGATGGAGACAAAGAGGTGCAGACATGGGCGTCCGCAGCAGGGGGCAAGGGGGGTCAAGTGCCCCCCCTGGAATCCCCAAGGTGTTGCCGCCGCCATGCTGCATCCTCCGCTCTCTCTTCTGGTTCACAGTGCTGGCTCTGTGTTCGGCGGCCGTCTGTAACACAGTCCCGCCCCCCCCAGACCTGCTCGTGTGATAGTAAAGAGAATCACGTTCCGCCTATCACATGAGCCGGTCTGGGGGGGCGGGACTGTGTTAGAGTGGCCGTCGAACACAGAGCCAGCGCTGTGATCCAGAGGAGTAGATGCCCATCCGTACCACAGTGCCTGGATAAGAGGATTGAGGGGGGCTACAGTGCTCTCCTCCACCACCACACTCTCCTGCCCCCCCCAGTGCTCTCTTCCCCCCCCCCAGTGCTCTCTTCCCCCCCCCCCAGTGCTCTCTTCCCCCCCCCCAGTGCCCCCCCCCCCAGTGCTCTCTCCCCCCCCCCCCCCCCCCAGTGCTCTCTTCCCCCCCCCCCCCCCCAGTGCTCTCTTCCCCCCCCCCCCCCAGTGCTCTCTTCCCCCCCCCCCCCCAGTGCTCTCTTCCCCCCCCCCAGTGCTCTCTTCCCCCCCCCCCCAGTGCTCTCTTCCCCCCCCCCCCAGTGCTCTCTTCCCCCCCCCCCCAAGTGCTCTCTTCCCCCCCCTCCCAAGTGCTCTCTTCCCCCCCCCCCCCCCCAAGTGCTCTCTTCCCCCCCCCCAAGTGCTCTCTTCCCCCCCCCCCCCAAGTGCTCTCTTCCCCCCCCCCCCAAGTGCTCTCTTCCCCCCCCCCCCCAAGTGCTCTCTTCCCCCCCCCCCCCAAGTGCTCTCTTCCCCCCCCCCCAAGTGCTCTCTTCCCCCCCCCCCAAGTGCTCTCTTCCCCCCCCCCCCAAGTGCTCTCTTCCCCCCCCCAGTGCTCTCTTCCCCCCCCCAGTGCTCTCTTCCCCCCCCCAGTGCTCTCTCCCCCCCCCCAGTGCTCTCTCCCCCCCCCCAGTGCTCTCTCCCCCCCCCCAGTGCTCTCTCCCCCCCCCCAGTGCTCTCTCCCCCCCCCCCCAGTGCTCTCTTCCCCCCCCCCCCCAGTGCTCTCTTCCCCCCCCCCCAGTGCTCTCTTCCCCCCCCCCCCCAGTGCTCTCTTCCCCCCCCCCCCCAGTGCTCTCTTCCCCCCCCCCCCCCCCCCAGTGCTCTCTTCCCCCCCCCCCCCCCAGTGCTCTCTTCCCCCCCCCCCCCCAGTGCTCTCTTCCCCCCCCCCCCAGTGCTCTCCTCCCACCACCGCACTCTCCTGCCCCCCCCCCCAGTGCTCTCCTCCACCACTGCACTCTCCTGCTCCCCCCAGTGCTCTCCTCCACCACCGCACTCTCCTGCTCCCCCCCAGTGCTCTCCTCCACCACCGCACTCTCCTGCCCCCCCCCCCAGTGCTCTCCTCCACCACCGCACTCTCCTGCTCCCCCCCAGTGCTCTCCTCCACCACCGCACTCTCCTGCTCCCCCCCAGTGCTCTCCTCCACCACCGCACTCTCCTGCTCCCCCCCCAGTGCTCTCCTCCACCACCGCACTCTCCTGCTCCCCCCCAGTGCTCTCCTCCACCACCGCACTCTTCCCCCCCCCCAGTGCTCTCCTCCACCACCGCACTCTTCCCCCCCCCCCCAGTGCTCTCCTCCACCACCGCACTCTTCCCCCCCCCCAGTGCTCTCCTCCACCACCGCACTCTTCCCCCCCCCCAGTGCTCTCCTCCACCACCGCACTCTTCCCCCCCCCCCCAGTGCTCTCCTCCACCACCGCACTCTTCCCCCCCCCAGTGCTCTCCTCCACCACCGCACTCTTCCCCCCCCCCCCCAGTGCTCTCCTCCACCACCGCACTCTCCTGCCCCCCCAGTGCTCTCCTCCACCACCGCACTCTCCTGCCCCCCCAGTGCTCTCCTCCACCACCGCACGCTCCTGCCCCCTCAGTGCTCTCCTCCCACCACCCGCACGCTCCTGCCCCTCAGTGCTCTCCTCCACCACCGCACGCTCCTGCCCCCCCAGTGCTCTCCTCCACCACCGCACGCTCCTGCCCCCCCCAGTGCTCTCCTCCACCACCGCACGCTCCTGCCCCCCCCAGTGCTCTCCTCCACCACCGCACGCTCCTGCCCCCCCCAGTGCTCTCCTCCACCACCGCACGCTCCTGCCCCCCCCAGTGCTCTCCTCCACCACCGCACGCTCCTGCCCCCCCCAGTGCTCTCCTCCACCACCGCACTCTCCTGCCCCCCCAGTGCTCTCCTCCACCACCGCACTCTTCCCCCCCCCCCCTCCACCACCGCACTCTTCCCCCTCCCCCCAGTGCTCTCCTCCACCACCACACTCTCCTGCCCCCCCTAGTGCTCTCCTCCACCTCCACACTCTCCTGCCCCACCCCCCAGTGCTCTCCTCCACCTCCACACTCTCCTGCCCCACCCCCCAGTGGTCTCCTCCACCACCACCACACTCTCCTGCCACGCTCTCCAGTGGTCTCCTCCACCACCACACTCTCCTGCCACGCTCTCCAGTGCTCTCCTCCACCACCACACTCTCCTGCCCCCCCCCCCCAGTGCTCTCCTCCACCACCACACTCTCCTGCCCCCCCGTGCTCTCCTCCACCACCGCACTCTCCTGCCCCCCCAGTGCTCTCCTGCCCCCCCCAGTGCTCTCCTGCCCCCCCCAGTGCTCTCCTCCACCACCACACTCTCCTGCCCCCCGTGCTCTCCTCCACCACCGCGCACTCCTCCTCCCCAGTGCTCTCCTCCACCACCGCGCACTCCTCCTCCCCAGTGCTCTCCTCCACCACCGCACTCTCTCCGCCCCCCCAGTGCCCCCCCAGTGCTCTCCAGTGCTCTCCTGCCCCCCTCCCGGTGCTCTCCTCCCACCACTGCACTCTCCTGCCCCCCTCCCGGTACTCTCCTCCACCACCGCACTCTCCTGCCCCCCTCCTGGTGCTCTCCTGCCCCCCTCCTGGTGCTCTCCTGCCCCCCTCCTGGTGCTCTCCTGCCCCCCTCCTGGTGCTCTCCTGCCCCCCTCCCGGTGCTCTCCTCCACCGCACTCTCCTGCCCCCCTCCCGGTGCTCTCCTCCACCACCGCACTCTCCTGCCCCCCTCCCGGTGCTCTCCTCCACCACCGCACGCTCCTGCCCCCCCAGTGCTCTCCTCCACCACCGCACGCTCCTGCCCCCCCCAGTGCTCTCCTCCACCACCGCACGCTCCTGCCCCCCCCAGTGCTCTCCTCCACCACCGCACGCTCCTGCCCCCCCCAGTGCTCTCCTCCACCACCGCACGCTCCTGCCCCCCCAGTGCTCTCCTCCACCACTGCACTCTCCTGCCCCCCCTAGTGCTCTCCTCCACCACTGCACTCTCCTGCCCCCCCTAGTGCTCTCCTCCACCTCCACACTCTCCTGCCCCCCCCCCCCAGTGGTCTCCTCCACCACCACCACTCTCCTGCCCCCCCCAGTGGTCTCCTCCACCACCACCACTCTCCTGCCCCCCCCAGTGGTCTCCTCCACCACCACCACTCTCCTGCCCCGCTCTCCAGTGGTCTCCTCCACCACCACACTCTCCTGCCACGCTCTCCAGTGGTCTCCTCCACCACCACACTCTCCTGCCACGCTCTCCAGTGGTCTCCTCCACCACCACACTCTCCTGCCACGCTCTCCAGTGGTCTCCTCCACCACCACACTCTCCTGCCACGCTCTCCAGTGGTCTCCTCCACCACCACACTCTCCTGCCCCCCCCCCAGTGCTCTCCTCCACCACCACTCTCCTGCCCCCCCGTGCTCTCCTCCACCAGTGCTCTCCTCCACCACCGCACTCTCTCCGCCCCCCCAGTGCCCCCCAGTGCTCTCCTCCACCACCGCACTCTCCTGCCCCCCTCTCGGTGCTCTCCTCCACCACCGCACTCTCCTGCCCCCCTCCCGGTGCTCTCCTCCACCACCGCACTCTCCTGCCCCCCTCCCGGTGCTCTCCTCCACCACCGCACTCTCCTGCCCCCCTCCCGGTGCTCTCCTCCACCACTCTCCTGCCCCCCCAGTGCTCTCCTCCACCACCACACTCTCCTGCCCCCCCGTGCTCTCCTCCTCCCCAGTGCTCTCTCCACCACCGCACTCTCCCCGCCTTACCCAGTGCTCTCCTCCACCACCGCACTCTTCCCGCCCCCCCCCCCAGTGGTCTCCTCCACCTCCACACTCTTCCTGCCCCCCCCAGTGCTCTTTCACCACCGCACTCTCCCCGCTCCCCCCCCCCAGTGTCCCCCAGTGCTCTCTTCTACCGCCGCACTCTTCCCCCCCCCCCCCCGTGCTCTCCTCCACCGCCGCACTCTTCCCCCCCAGTGCTCTCCTCCACCGCCGCACTCTTCCCCCCCCCCCCCAGTGCTCTCCTCCACCGCCGCACTCTTCTCCCCCCCCCCCCCCCCCCCAGTGCTCTCCTCCACCGCCGCACTCTTCCCCCCAGTGCTCTTTCACCACTGCACTCTCCCCGCCCCCCCCAGTGCTCTTTCACCACTGCACTCTCCCCGCCCCCCCCAGTGCTCTTTCACCACCGCACTCTCCCCGCCCCCCCCAGTGCTCTTTCACCACCGCACTCTCCCCGCCCCCCCCAGTGCTCTTTCACCACCGCACTCTCCCCGCCCCCCCCAGTGCTCTTTCACCACCACACTCTCCCCGCCCCCCCAGTGCTCTTTCACCACCGCACTCTCCCCCGCCCCCCCCAGTGCTCTTTCACCACCGCACTCTCCCCGCCCCCCCCAGTGCTCTTTCACCACCGCACTCTCCCCGCCCCCCCCAGTGCTCTTTCACCACCGCACTCTCCCCGCCCCCCAGTGCTCTTTCACCACCGCACTCTCCCCGCCCCCCAGTGCTCTTTCACCACCGCACTCTCCCCGCCCCCCCCCCAGTGCTCTTTCACCACCGCACTCTCCCCGCCCCCCCCCAGTGCTCTTTCACCACCGCACTCTCCCCGCCCCCCCCCAGTGCTCTTTCACCACCGCACTCTCCCGCCCCCCCCCCAGTGCTCTTTCACCACCGCACTCTCCTGCCCCCCCCCCGTGCTCTTTCACCACCGCACTCTCCTGCCCCCCCCCGTGCTCTTTCACCACCGCACTCTCCTGCCCCCCCCCGTGCTCTTTCACCACCGCACTCTCCTGCCCCCCCCCGTGCTCTTTCACCACCGCACTCTCCTGCCCCCCCCCGTGCTCTTTCACCACTGCACTCTCCTGCCCCCCCCCCCCCCCGTGCTCTCCTCCACCGCCACACTCTCCTGCCCCCCCCCCCTAGTGCTCTCCTCCACCGCCACACTCTCCTGCCCCCCCCCCCTAGTGCTCTCCTCCACCGCCACACTCTCCTGCCCCCCCCCTAGTGCTCTCCTCCACCGCCACGCTCTCCTCCACCGCCACACTCTCCTGCCCCCCCCTAGTGCTCTCCTCCACCGCCACACTCTCCTGCCCCCCCCTAGTGCTCTCCTCCACCGCCACACTCTCCTGCCCCCCCCTAGTGCTCTCCTCCACCGCCACACTCTCCTGCCCCCCCCCCTAGTGCTTCTGCCCCCCCCTAGTGCTCTCCTCCACCGCCACACTCTCCTGCCCCCCCAGTGCTCTCCTCCACCCCCCCAGTTTTCTCCTCCCCTGTTCTTGCTGCTCTCCCCATCCTTCTCTAGCCACCATCCCAGTGCTCTCCACTCCACCCAGTGCTTCCCCGTTCTCCTCCCCAGTGCTCTCCACTCCCTCCAGTGCTCCCCCCAGCGCTCTTCCCCTATTCTTTCTCCCCCCCCCCCCCCCAGTGCTCTTCAGCTCTCCCCATCACTCTCCAGCCCCCCCCCCAGTGCTCTCTACCCTCCGTGCGCTCCACCCCTGTTCTTTTTGGCTCCCCCCCAGCACTCTCCACTCCCCATCCCTGTACTCTCCACTCCCCCTGCATTTTGCCTCCACCCATGTGCTCTCCAGTCCCCCATGCTTTCCATCCCTGTTCTTTCTGGCCCCCACTGGTGCTCTCAAGCTCCCCCCTGCTCTTTGTACCCCCCCAGTACTCACCAGCCCCCGTGCTCTCCACCCCTGTATTTTTGCCCCCCCAGTGCTCTCCACCACCCCACACTCTTAGCCCCCCCAGTGCTCTCTGCCTACCGTACTCTCTATCCCTGTTCTTGTTGCCCCCCCCCCCCCCCCCAGTACTCTCAAGTTCCCCTCAGCGCTCGCCGCTCCCCACCCCTGTGATCTCCACTCCCCCTCGCTCTTTGCCCCCACCCATGTGCTCTCCAACCCTGCCAGTACTCTTTGATCCCCCTTCTCTCCAACTCCCACTCAGTGCTCTCCACGTCCCCAGGACCAGAGGGCAGGCTGACTGGGGCCAGAAAATGACAGCTGAAGGTGCAGGTGGCCAGGGACCACTCCATCTCACAGCAGACAGATCCTCTGGAAGGAGCACCGTCCCCATCCAAAACGAGAACAGACCCTGCCTGCTGCTGGCTGTCATGGATATCCTGCTGGCATGCAAGGTACTGTACCGAACATCAACAACACACCTTCCCACTGACAGGGACTGCAGACTGGGACATGGGGCACAGGAGGGGCTGCATTTGGTGGGCACAGGAGGGGCTGCATTTGGTGGGCACAGGAGGGGCTGCATTTGGTGGGCACAGTGAGGCTGATTTTGGTGGGCACTGGTGAGGCTGCATTGAGCTCTTGCATCAAGTCTGCAGTCTGTCCATCTCCTGTAGCATATCTGCAGTCTCTGAGGGAGTCTGAAGAGGAGTCAAGAGTGGGAGCAGCGCCGGGATGGGGGTCATGGGAGAAGTCAGACTTGTGTGGACTGTGGACAGGAGACTATAGGATAAAACCTCCAAGCTGGAGCCGACTGACTGAGCCCTGCACAGTGCACCTGAGAGGAGGTCAGTGAAAGCATCGCCAGGCCAGTCGGGGGTCACTGATGTAAGGGGGGAGTGAATACAATAATGTAAGGGGCACTGATATAAAGGGTTTCCTCCTTATATTAGTAACCCACCCCCTTACTTTAGAGTATTTCTGCAGAAGGTGCCCCCCCATGTTCTGAGTTTCTGGGGTCCCCTTGATGATTGATCACTTACCACTATTAACTGGAATGTCTCTGTCTCTGTCTCTGTCATGCTGTTATGAAATTTTTTCCAGGGCTGGTTTTTGAAAGCATGGGCGTCCGCAAGATTACTCAGGTGGCTGGGTACCATGCCCATATAGCCTAGAGAATGTACATCTTTTTACATTGCAATACATCTGTTGTTGCCATATTTTTATCTTGATGAAAACAGCCTATACAGTGACAGTATGAGATCAAAATATGGTCACAACAGATGTATTGCCATGTAAAAAGATGTACAGTCTCTAGGCTATATGGGCATGGAACACAGCCGCCTGAGTAACTTCCAATACAAAGTGAAGATGAATTATCTGTTATATAACACATGTATTATCAGTGGAAAGATTTTCATGAGATTGTTGAAAAGGGGCGGAGCATGAGTGGCCTTGAAATGATGCCCCCCCTTGGAAAATGTTCTGCGGACGCCCATGGGTGCAGGCACTAGCAGAGTAGATGGGTGACAGTCAAGAAGGGTAGAGGGGAAGTGCCAGGGATGCCGATCCAGGGTTGGAGAATCCCAATAAGTACACTCAATTGAGTGACATTGTTGAAACCAGTCAGGGACCAGCACTGCTGGAGCTGAGGGACTCTCCTAGCTGCTGGGGGGAAGAACTCCTCGTGTGTGGTGGGAAGGGAAAGACAGATTCTCTTGGTAGGGGACTCAATTCTTAGGATGGAGAGGGCAATCTGTAACAAATATCTGGCGCGCTGAACAGTATATTGTCTTCCAGGTGCTCATGTTCGGCACATCACGGATCTGGTGGATAGATTACTCGGAGGGCCTTGGGAAGACCCAGCTGTCATGGTGCAAGTTGGCACCAATGACAAAGTCAGAGGCAGATGGGGGTGTCCTAAAGAACGATTTTAGGGACTTATGCCGTGTACGCAGGATAGGACTTTTTGTCAGAAAAACCTTGGATGGTTTTTCTGACAGAATTCCGCTCAAGCTTGGTTGCATACATACGGTTACAAGTCCTCTGAGCTTTCGCACGTCAAGAATGCGGTGAGGTATGATGGCACTAGAAAAGGGAAGTTCCATACGTAGCATGCCACCCTTTGAGCTCCTTCTGCAAATCTCGTGTTAGTAGAAGTTTGAGAGATGGTTCGTGCTTTGCAGCCTCGTGCTTTTAAGATCATTACTGCTCTTCAGTTTGCTTGTGGGTTCGTATCTGTTCTTCAGTGCATGTAGTCAGTTTGCATCTGTTTCAGTGTGTATTATTATAGTATGTATTTGTTTTCAGTGCATTCTTGTCTGCTCGTTTCAGCTTGAGGAGCACATACAAGGAGTGTAATAAGGTCCTGTAGTCTGTGGTACTACAACAAAATGCGTTTCCCGAAAGACCAGACTGAAGTGAGGCCATCACTTTCCACACTTCCGTCCACTAGGTTTTCCATCCAGGGAGAAGTGGAGGAGCCCAGCTTGAGGCAGGTATAGTATTTTTCTACATATTTATTTTCCTAAAATTGATGTTGACTAGATGTTCTTGATGAGAAATGAATGATTGAACAAAAAGTGTCTTGCATATCAATAGACCGTAGTGGCCAAAAAATGTGTAGTGGACAAGAATGAAGAATGAAAAATGCTGGTCTTTTCTATTTGGTAACATTCAATTTGCAACAGTCATGATCTGAAAATTGTGTGATTGATGAAGCTAAAACTATGTCCCTTTTTTATACACAGGAAAGCCTCAGCCAGGATGAGGATCTGGAATGTGGCACACAGGAGGTGGCAGGAGGAAGTGGCAGGCAGGAGGTGGCCGGGCCCAGTAGACTGACCCAATCCCAGGTCCCACCCCTAATCCTTCCACACAGAAGGCCCAGGAAGGAGAGGAAAGTGGAGGAGGCAGCACTTGCCCTCATTCGGGATGCTCATGCGACCCTGAGAGAACCCCCAACTCCCCCCAGCGTTCAAGAGGGCTATGCCTGCATAGTAGCAGCAAAAATGCAGGAAATGGAGGAGGGTCAACGCCTCATCTGTAAGAATATCCTTTTACAGGCCCTAAATAAAGGGTTGCGTGGCCAACTGACAGAGAATACACGCCTTTCCGAGTTCATCCATCCTCCTCCACCTCTACCTCCTACCGCAACTCGACGAAGGAAGCATGCAAGTAAGACAAGAATGTGATGGCCTGGGCTTCAGTCTGGTCTGACAGAAGACGCAGGCTGTTGTAGTACCACAGCCTGGGGACATATGTGATCTGCTGATGCTCTTGCTGTCTTTCTCCAGCATTGCCTTCTCTCTTTCTGTTATGACCCAGAATAAATGGTAATTTTTGTTTTCAGCAAATACTTGCCTATGCGTTTTTATTAAAGGACAGTTTGAGTAGGCAGGTACATTTCAAAAATACAATGTCAAATTAACAAGGGACACCAACCTCCTTGAGGTTAAATACAAGATAATATCGTAACTTGACGCACACAAAAAAAAATGGAGATCACTAGATGGTGATGGCGAACCTTGGCACCACAGATGTTTTGGAACTACATTTCCCAAGATGCACTGGCACTCTGCAGTGTAGTTGAGCATCATGGGAAATGTAGTTCCAAAACATCTGGGGTGCCAAGGTTCGCCATCACTGAACAAAAGAATGACCTGCATTAAAAGATCCAAAAATGTACAGCGCAACGAATGTGCCATCTCCATTACGAACTTTAGTTTTACCAAACCGAGCGATTCCGTCTCGTACCCGATTCTGGGCATGCGTAGGTTTTTTTTTTTTTTGCATCGGAATTGCATACAGATGAACAGAATTTCCGATAAGCATTTTTTCAAAGGAAAAATTCCTAACCTGCTCTTTTCTGGCGGAATTCCAACAGAGCGCAGACACTTGGCATTTCTGACCAAAAGTTCACATCGGACTTTTGCTGGCGGAATTTCCAATCGTGTGTGTTTGCAGTATTAGCAAATAGGAAGGCCTGCAAAAAACAATGTTGAGGGATCATCGGCATTCAGACTTTATAACGAATGCAACAAATGTAGGGATGGCTAAGATAACATGAAAGACGCATAGTGGAGGAGAGCAAAAACAAATTCTTCAAAGAGGTTGTATACTCATATATATATATATATATATATATATATATATATATATATATATATATATATATATATATATATATATATATATATATATATATATATATATATATATATATATATATATATATATAATAAAAATTTCCCTCTACAGGAAAGCCTATAATAAGGCTTTCCTGTAGGTAAAACAAACTCCTAAACCTGTATGGTTTAGGAGATATTCCCCTCGGTATGCGCCGCACAAGCAGATTCTCGGCTGAAAGTCCAGCAGTGGCCGGGATGAAAACTTCCGTGCGGGAGTGACCGGAGCCGCGATACCTGGAAGAAACAGAGGAAGCATGTCGGCTCCCTCGGCGTGGATCAGGCCAGATGTCGGGGCCTCGTTCTAAGGTAAGTATTTCATAATGAGCTAGTATGCGGTGCATACTAGCTCATATGCATTTTGCTTTGCAGGTGGTAAAAAAAACATTAGCAGGTTTACTACCCCTTTAAGTATGTAAACAGTAAAAAAGACAGACCGTTTTTGCCCCATAAAGAATGAGTGCATCTGGTTACAAATGATGGGGGAGATGGCTTAGGTATTGAATTTATTTGTCTTTGCGAGGGAATCGGGGGGGGGGGGGGGGGGGGGGGCTTCAGTAACCAAAACTTCAATGTTTATCTTCGTGACACATCACAGGAAGCACCTCCATGGTTAACAGAGGACAGAATTAGACTTGTTAAACTTTTAACATTATAAATCACTGGGACCAGATGGCTTGCACCTGAGGGTACTTGGTCAAGTAATACCAGACCATTGTTCCTAATTTTTACTGACTGGAATGGTACCAGCTGATTGGAGAAAAGCCAATGTAGCACCAATATTTAAAAAGGGCCCAAAATACATCCCTGGGAATTACAGACCAGTTAGCTAACATCAATAGTATATAAACTCTTGGAGGGGGTGATAAGGGACTATATACAAGATTTTAGTAATGAGAACATTATCATTAGCAGTAATCGCATGGATTCATGAAGAATCGTTCTGCCAAACCAATCTATTAACCTTCTATGAGAAGGTGAGCTGCCGTCTAGATAAAGGAAGGCCCGTAGATGTGGTGTATCTGGATTTTGCAAAAGCATTTGACCCAGTTCCCCATAAACGTTTACTGTACAAAATAAGGTCCGTTGCATGGACCATAGGGTGAGTTCATTAATTAAACTGTCTACAAGGGCGAGTTCAGAGGGTGTTTATAAATGGGGAGTACTCAGAATGGTCAGGGGTGGGTAGTGGGGTCCCCCAGGCTTCTGTGCTGGGACCAATCCTATTTAATTTGTTCATAAATGACCTGGAGGATGGGGTAAACAGTTCAATCTCTGTATTTGCGGACAATACTAAGCAGGGCAATAACTTCTCTGCAGGATGTGGAAACCTTGCAAAAAGGTCTGAACAAATTAATGGGGTGGCAACTACTTGGCAAATGAAGTTCAATGTAGAAAAAAAAAAGTACAATAATGCATTTGGGTGACAAAAATATGAATGCAATCTATACACTGGGAAGAGAACCTCTGGGGAAATCTAGGATGGAAAAGGACCTGGGGTCCTAGTAGATAGGCTCAGCTGCTGCTACCAAAGAAAACAGAATATTAGCATTAAAAAGGGGATCGACTCCAGAGATAAAACGATAATTCTCCCGTCTACAAGACTCTGGTCCAGCACCACCTGGAGTATGCTGTCCATTTCTGGGGCAAAAAAAAAAGAAATCAATGTTTTTACCAAAAATATGTAGAAGAATACATAAACTAAACTTAGGAAAATAAATATATATATTTTTTAAATGTGGGATATTTATTAAAGGAAAAAAGTAAAAGATATTGTGTTTTTTTTTCAAAATTGCCGCTCTTCTGTTTATAGCACAAACAATAAAAACCGCAGAGGTGATCAAATACCACCAAAAGGAAAGCTTTGTGTAAAAAAAAAGGACGTCAATTTTGTTTGGGTACAACATCGCACGACTGCACAATTGTCAGTTAAAGCAACGGAGTGCCATATAGCAAAAAATGGCCTGGTCATTGAGCAGCCAAATCTTCTGGGGCGGAAGTGGTTAAAAGCATAATGTACAGTCCTATACCATTCATCATGAAAGTTATTCAACATGTTTCGCCTATTCAGGCTTCTTCAGGAAAATGTCTGGTGATACTACTGACAAAACTAAGCAGAAATAAATCAAAACAAAATCACATAAACATTGTTATAGCCACATAGTCAGGTTGAAAAAAGACACAAGTCCATTTAGTTCAACCACACATAATTTGTTTACTGTACATGTATGACAATAAAGACTCCGTCCACCTATCGAAAAATAGTCTCCCACAAGAGTATCCCTACCTCCAAATGATGAAGAGGCTAGGAGTTATCGCAACAAATGTAAAAATGAGATGTGTCTAGCTTTTGGGGCTATGGGGGGTAAAAATGCACCATTGTCCTAATGAGTTGGGGCACCATTCAAAATTAATTGCAGTGTAGCACAGTAATGCATGTTACTGCAACTCGGAAGATTATATGGGCCCTTAAAGTGATTGTAAAGGTTTGGGTTTTTTCCCATAAAAATAACAAACGTTATACTTACCTGCTCTGTTGCAGTGGATTTGCACAGAGCAGTCCAGATCCTCCTCTCGGGTCCCTTTTCTGTGACCCTGGCCCCTCCCTCCTGTTCAGTGCCCCCACAGAAATCAGCTTGCTATGGGGGTGTAGTGTCACATTATGCTGCCTATCACAGGATGCTGCGGAAGTGACGTTTCCGCAATAAATTGCGTACTGCGCATGCGCCATGCGTTCCAAACGATAGCGCCGTGCGTTCCAACATATTGTTCGGCAATACAGTTAAGCAAAAGCATCACAGAATGTTACGGAAGTGACGTTTAACTTCTGCACCAGCGAAACCATCACATAATGTTACGGAAGTGACTGTGCAGACAACACAAACTCTGGCCGTTAAAACACCAATACTTCCCTTGTTACCTCGTATCAGTTTTTAAATAACCATGCTGAGCTACGTGTGCTGTTAGGTTATGGAGTGCTGGGACTTGTAGTGCCTATGCTGAGCTACGTGCGGTCTTCGGTTATGGAGTGCTGGGACTTGTAGTGCCTATGCTGAGCTACGTGCGGTCTTCGGTTATGGAGTGCTGGGACTTGTAGTGCCTATGCTGAGCTACGTGCAGTCTTAGGTTCTGCATTGATGGTACTTGTAGTGCCCATCCTGAGCTACGTGCGGAGTGTTGGGACTTGTAGTGCCTATGCTGAGCTACGTGCGGTCTTCGGTTATGGAGTGCTGGGACTTGTAGTGCCTATGCTGAGCTACGTGCAGGCTTAGGTTCTGCATTGATGGTACTTGTAGTGCCCATCCTGAGCTACGTGCGGTCTTATGTTATGGAGTGCTGGGACTTGTAGTGCCTATGCTGAGCTACGTGCAGTCTTATGTTATGGAGTGCTGGGACTTGTAGTGCCTATGCTGAGCTACGTGCGGTATTCGGTTATGGAGTTCTGGGACTTGTAGTGCCTATGCTGAGCTACGTGCAGTCTTAGGTTCTGCATTGCTGGAACTTGTAGTGCCTATCCTGAGCTACGTGTGCTGTTAGGTTCTGGATTGCTGGGACTTGTAGTGCCTATGCTGAGCTACGTGCCGTCTTAGGTTATGGAGTGCTGGGGCTTGTAGTGCCTATCCTGAGCTACGTGTGGTGTTAGGTTCTGCATTGCTGGGACTTGTAGTGCCTATCCTGAGCTACGTGTGCTGTTAGGTTCTGGATTGCTGAGACTTGTAGTGCCTATGCTGAGCTATGTGCGGTCTTAGCTGGGACTTGTAGTGTCTCCAGAACTGACAGCTGTCCCTATAAACCCTAAAACAACCTGGAGTGTTAGGTTCTGCAATGCTGGGACCTGTAGTGCCTCTAGAGATGCTGTCCTTGTACAGACCAATACAATCCAGGGAAAGCAGTGCAGATTATCCTGCCATGCTGGGACTTGTAGTCCCTCTAGAGCTCTCAGCTGCCCTAATACAACGGCAGGGCAACCTGTGGTGTTAGGTCCTGCTATGCTGGGACTTGTATTACCCCTAGAGCTTGAAATTATATATCATCTACAGAACACATAGGATGAAATGGCACCCCCCCGAACCTGAACGTTTAAATTTGCATTCATTGTGTTTGCACATAAATTGTGATTACATAGCATTTATTAAACACACACAATGTATTACAAATAAACATCTGATCCGTGTATCGCTGCATATATACTACAAACACCTGGTGTTACCATTTCATTTATCACAGTACCATGGTTGTTTTGGTGTCAGGATGTTTGAAGCCCATAAATTTACTTATTATATTGTAAGATAAAATTAAATAGTTCACCTCACCATAATGCAGAATCAGCTTGGAGACCTGAGCGTCTCACTTGCCACTCTCACCTGCCACCAGATGCCATCAGGTGGCCCTCTTTATGTCAGGTGTTTACAGTGGATTCCCTCATTACATTAGGTGTCCCCCCCTCTTCATCACCGGTAGCAACGCCACTGTTGATTTTGTCTCTGAACCATTTACAGAAGAGTGGCTCATGGAGGCCGAGCCTGGGTTCCGGGTTTCTTGTTTCTTCCTCACAACAGCTGGTCTTCTGTAAAATAGTGGCGGGAGGAAACTGTTAACGAATGTTGGCTGCGCACCTCTAGCGGAGGTTGAGAGAAATCATTCAAACTCCAAATTCATGGGACAAAACCCCGTTAGACCAATTATAATGTCTAAATACCAGTAATGTGGGACAGTTGGCAACTATGCAAGAGCTTCATTTTTTTTCCCATTTATGACTTACAGCTCTGGGGTTCTTGGTGTGAAACATGATTAGCATGCTATATGCATGGAGTTTGCATATTCTCACTGAACTTGCATTGCTTATCTCTGGGTACACCACTGTTCAAAGACATGCTAGTAAGATAGTTTTCCCAAATCTACCCTGTGTTTGGGGGTCCACAATTTAAAATGTCCATAGCATCCATATCCCTTTGTCTATCCCCTGTCTGTAGCATGTACGTCCTATGATTGGCTGAGAGCTGTCAATGTGTTGGCAGTGCCATGCGCACCGCACTTAGGTTGCTGTGTACTCATATTTATGGCAGATGCATGTTGTGTGGTTGACTAACAATACAAGACTGAACAAATGTTGCTTTGCTTTCGAAAGGAGGGTCTGTTTAGATGTAAAATTATAATTGTAAAAGCTTTTTGGTTCAATCACATAAGCTTCTCAACATAGTTTACAGACACCATAGTTTGTCTCTCCACCATTGACATCGAATCAGCCTAAGGATATGGAGTGGTTTGTATCTTGAACAACTTTTTTACTTCTTCAGTTCTTGATCGGCCTCTTTGGGGCACCATTCTATTCACTGACACCAATAATGGAGGCCTAAGTTTAGTAAACTGGCCCATTGTTTGGGTACCCCTGTCCTAGATGAACGACAACATTCAGACAGTATGTATTGGAGTACTTTATTTTTAGTTATTACAGGCAGTAACGCAAAATACTTTTCTTTATTTTTGCATTTTACAGTCAAAAGTAAGTAACAGTAAGCAGGCGGATGTACAGTCTTGTCTGATATTGCTCACAAACTTCTAGTGAGCAACGATAGTTGAATCCCCTTTCACAGGATCAGATTCGCCTGTCCATTTTCTGGCAGGTACAATTGGCCCAACCATTCATTTCTATGGGAAGGTGAATGTCATGTGTCTGTTGATACCCGCCGGGCATCCGTTTCAACAAGATCCACTAAAAACAGACAAATGGCAATACATTCACCATCCGTCCAGCATGTCAGACGAAAAAAGGACAGTTGGTCCTTTTTCATCCAATCTCCCCATAGAGAAGAGCGGGTATGAAGTGATATGATGGGAGGAGGGGTGTTGTGGATGGATACATTTGATGGAGGTATGTAGTAGATTGGGTGAGATTGAGGCTTGTAGTGGACAGGGAGAACCCCCAACTGCAATAGATTGAAGCCTCTATCAGCTAGCAGACACAATAGGTCTTAATTTACAATGGGACTGCATCCGACCGGCATACAATGGGAAAGACATTTGTCTAGTGTATCCTAATAGAACAGTCATCAGTAAAGAATACATGTCCCAGCTAGGTCATCGACATGAATCACGGTTCTTGATTTCCAGAGTCTGTATGTCTAAGGTTTTCCCAAGTCACCCATCTCCCAGAGAAGTGGGTAAGAGGCTTGATCCTTAACTTTGGCCAAATTACCTGTCCTGGGTAGGTCTGTCACAATGATGGTGCCTTTAACACAAAATGTTGATATTATGCACACAAATGGAACACCGTTTTTGGTTAACCACATAATTTATACATTTACTGAGGTTGGTTGAATTGGCACATGGATTCCCATGTGAGCAGTAACGCCACTTCAAGGCTTCAACCCTTGTTACTGACCATTCACTCAACTTTCACCCACAGCCACACACCAGTCTCTCTCTCTCTCAGTCAGTCTCAGTCTCTCTCAGTCAGTCTCTCTCTCAGTCAGTCTCAGTCTCTCTCTTAGTCAGTCTCAGTCTCTCTCTTAGTCAGTCTCAGTCTCTCTCTTAGTCAGTCTCAGTCTCTCTCTTAGTCAGTCTCAGTCTCTCTCTTAGTCAGTCTCAGTCTCTCTCAGTCAGTCTCAGTCTCTCTCTCAGTCTCTCTCAGTCAGTCTCAGTCTCTCTCTCAGTCTCTCTCAGTCAGTCTCAGTCTCTCTCTCAGTCAGTCTCAGTCTCTCTCTCAGTCAGTCTCAGTCTCTCTCTCAGTCTCTCTCAGTCAGTCTCTCTCAGTCACAGTCTCAGTCAGTCTCTCTCAGTCACAGTCTCAGTCAGTCTCAGTCAGTCTCAGTCTCAGTCAGTCTCAGTCAGTCTCAGTCAGTCTCAGTCTCAGTCAGTCTCAGTCTCTCTCAGTCTCAGTCTCACACTCTGTCTCAGTCTCACACTCTGTCTCAGTCTCACACTCTGTCTCAGTCTCACACTCTGTCTCAGTCTCACACTCAGTCTCTCTCTCACACTCAGTCTCTCTCTCACACTCAGTCTCTCTCTCACACTCAGTCACACTCAGTCTCTCTCTCACACTCAGTCTCTCTCTCTCACTCAGTCTCTCTCTCTCTCTCAGTCTCTCTCACACTCAGTCTCTCTCTCACACTCAGTCTCTCTCTCACACTCAGTCTCTCTCTCTCACTCAGTCTCTCTCTCTCTCTCAGTCTCTCTCACACTCAGTCTCTCTCTCACACTCAGTCTCTCTCTCACACTCAGTCTCTCTCTCTCTCTCAGTCTCTCTCACACTCAGTCTCTCTCTCTCTCTCTCAGTCTCTCTCTCACACACACAGAGACAAACACACACCAACACAGTGACACTTTTTACATACCTCCACACTTCATTTCCGAATCCTGTGATAAAGTTACGTCTCCCCTAAAATAAAGGAGTAAAAACATTAAAGCACACATAGCATGTTACTTTACAGTGCAACGTAAATTTGTACAAGAACCGTTTAGTTAGTGATAAACATGTTTCCAGCTTTGCAACTGTATTTGTAAAATTTGACTAACCGATCGTTCATGCTATGCGTTCTATTACTGATCTTTATACTGCAATAGGGCACAAGCAATTTCCAGTCTTCCATTGGGCTTCATGTGAGTGCATGTTCAAGAATAGACTAGTCATGGTTTAAAATAAAGACACATATAATCAGAAACATGTGCACATATGTATGATGGGCATTTTCGAGAAGAAGCACACTTACCCCCAGTTGTTCTCCAAGATAGAATAATAGGAAGTTTCATTTCCCATTGGGTCTATCACCACAAGGACCTGCTCTGACACGATGACAATCTAAAAAATAATTTTTAAAAATAAAAACAAAAACACACAACTTAGACGGTGTTTATATTTATAATTCACAGATGGCCCAATTAGACAAGTCATGAACCTTAAATATCAAATGAAGTTTAGAATTTTGCAAATATCTGCCTTGGAAAATGCATTTTTGCTTAACAAATCTTAAAACTTCCTATTCTTATCTTAAGTGTTGCGGCTTGTGTAATGAGAGCCATTAAAAAATATAATCAGCATTAAAGAAAAAGGATATAAGTATAAGTATATATACACATAACAATTGTAAATAATGTGCAAAAAAGTCAAGAAAGCTAAATCAAATTTAATAGGATAAATACCACTAAAATCCAGTGTACGTCAAGGTTAACTGGGCACATCCAAACATCTTCTATTGGAAACACTGTCTGAGGAATAGGTGTAAAGCAAAGTTAATAAATTTGGCTACATTTTTTAATATATATTCCTATTATAATAGATAATTTTACACCCAGCAATCAACGGATAATTATAGTTGTAAAAATTGACCAACCTTTCCAAGTCTGTGGAATTCTCCTTTAAACAATGCTGTAGCGATCACTGCAGAGAGCTGGTGAACAGGTTCCTGTTGGAAGATAATAAAACGTTATGCAAGCACAATAATGCAAATAATTGACAAACACTTTTATAAACATTATTAAGTCTTGCCTGATGCGTTGCAATCAGATGATGAAGGTAGGCATCAATCACCTTTATTATGAAAAAATATATGTACACATTTTAAAAAAATGTATATTTTGAAAACAATCTTGCATGTATGTTTTTTAAACAGTGCAACCTATTACCTCATCACTTAGCCACTCTATCCCACGCAGCCTATGGAAAGAGGACACATACAGCCTGTATGGTCCCACAACAGCTTGCACCGAGTCATCATCTTCAGCAGCCCATAACACTTTAACTGTTTAAAAACAAAAAAACGGTTGATACAAGTTTAAGCAGGCCATACACGGTGCAATATTGAACAAATTTTCTTTTCGAAATCAGAAAGCTTGCTTTTTTCTGATCCGATGATGCCACCATTGATTTTCAATATTCGGCTGACCAAGCCTTCATATTGCTACAGAATATCGTGGCCTGTAATTTTATTTTCTCTCCGTGAAGTTTATTTTCTTGCACATGCAGATCTTTCTAATTACATTTTTCGCACGATTCCCCCATCATTGATGAGAAAATATTGTTTTTCTTTATTCCAACATCTCCGATTCTTCAAATTTCTAATCACGAAAATCGTCTGTTGCTGCAGCCCACTAACAGTGCGAAATTCATATGAAAAGTCTTAGATACGATTTTACCAAGAAAATTCTTTTGAAATTCTAACCATGTATGGCCAGGATTGACGGAAGAAATAGATATGTCTATATCAGAATCATACCTATTGCTGGTAAGGCCTCAATCTGTAGAGTTTAGTCATTATAATATTGAAAACAAGAGCTGGCAAGAGCAGCCACCATATTAAAATAACAAAACTGGGTGTAAAATAAAAAAAAATATAAAAAGCCATACCAACAGGGCATGTCCAAATATAAAGAGCATACCAACAGGGCATGGCCAAATAAGAAAACTGGGTAACAAAGAAAAAAAAAAAGGAGGCCATACCAACAGGGCATGGCCAAACACTTTAAACAAGGCCAAAATGACCAACAGGGTCATCGTAGCCAAATAAGAACCCAGTGACTGCTACCTCTGTCATCTATGGTTTGCAGGACATTTAGGCATGGTTCTGGCGAAAGCTTCCAAATGAAAATTTTTACGTTATTTACGGTTATTATATTTGTAAAGAATAGAAGTCATATAGTACATGAAGGAAGAACAGACTCAGATAAAAAACAGAACAAGGCAAATCATATGCAAAGCAGCTGTATAAAAGACTTTAGAATAGTTAATTTGCTCGTACCTCAATAGGGATATCCTTGGACAAGACACTGCAGAGGTTCTCTTCGGGAGACATGCCAACAGCTCTTCGATATGGCTTTAAATGGTCTAGATTAGTCATCTTATTTAAAGGTACCCCCTGTAAATTTGATAATCCAACCACCTTGCCACACATATCCCCAATAATGAAAGGGCCTAAAAAGTCGCATTCCATTCTTCCTCCTTTTCTTCCACGTTTCCTCGCATTATACAACAGGACCTCATCGCCAAGTTTATAAGATAAACCCTTGTTTTTCTTCAAAACTTTCTTTTCATAAGCCAACTTCTGCTTATCCTGCGTCTTTTCAATATTTTTCAGTACAACCTCTTTCACCTTGTCCATAGATGCTCTCTTTTCTGCCACAAACACGTCATAGCTCCCTTCCTCAGGCATAATAATATTTGAAAGCTGAAAGGACAGACAAGTTATAATAAGACAAAGAATGTTTGATATAGTATCAAAATAAATAAAACAGACATTGACAGTCAAAATGTTTTGCAACTACAAATATTCAATAGTAGAAGACTGAAATGATTATAAATACAGATTTATTTCTAGAAGAGCTATGCAAACAGTTTGCGCTAGATAAAACATGTATAATAATAATAAAAACTCACAGGCAGGTCAACTGGAGCGTGGCGTCCAAATATACATCCCAATTGGTTTGCTGGTCGTTTACAAGTTTCCTGAGAGCTCTAGAATGATAAAACAAAACAAGTTAAACACATTTTTTAATTTTTGGTTTTCCAGATGTTTTTATTGAGATTCAACACAAACCAATAGATAGACATACAGAGAAAAAGAAAAAAGAAAAAAAAAATTAGCCACAGACAGACAATCTGGGCACACTCAGGTCTAACACATACATCAAATTTGCACACATACAAAGGAGCATACCAAAAAACATACATACATACATATATATATATATAGTGCGATAATTTAACACAAGGCACAAAGGAGGAAAAGTGCAGGCACATTAGAACTAAGGCAGATCTACAAGAAAAAAATAAAAATAAATAAAAAAGACTCAGACAAATGAAATCTCCAGGGCACGGCCCAGTAAAGGCTGATAAGTATAAATTATCTGTGCTGTGGGAGAGTCAACGGTCTAGCCAGCCATTTACCCCAGATCTTATGGAACGTTTTATTCCATTGCCGGAGCTCAAAAGAAAGTTTATAGAGCGGGATAACATCGTCAATAGGGATGAGCCGAACACCCCCCGGTTCGGTTCGCACCAGAACTTGCGAACGACCCCCGCGTTCGGTACGAACGTTAGAACCCCATTGAAGTCTATGGGACTCGAACGTTCGAATTGGAAAGTGCTAATTTTAACGGCTAATATGCAAGATACTGTCCTAAAAAGGGTTTGGCGACCTGCCTCCTGCCTCAGGGGACATGGGTCACTGCAAAAAAAAGTTTTAAAAACTACCGTTTTGGCGGGAGCACTGATTTTAATGACGATTAAAGTGAAAAAAAAAGTGAAATATTCCTTTAAATATGGTGCCTGCGGGGTGTCTGTAGTATGCCTGTGAAGTGCCACGTGTTTCCCGTGTTTAGAACAGTCCCTGCACAAAATGACATTAAACGGAAATAACACCATTTAAAACTGCTTGCGGTTTTAATGTTATATCTGGTTCCTGCAATATGGTTGAAAATCATTGAGAAACATGGCATGGGTAGCCCTCCCTGCCCATTACCAGCCTATTTGGGTCTTGTACGCATATTAAGGGGAACCCCGTACCCATATTAAAAAAAGGAAATGCGTGTGGCCCCCAGGCCCTATATACTCAGAACAGCAGTATACAGGCGGTGCAAACAAGACAGGGACTGTGTAGGTTTGTTGTGTTAAGTTGAATCTGTTTGTCATTTTCAACCGGTACATTTTTAAAGTGTAGCTCCAGTCAAAAAAACTATCTTTAAGCTTTTTGGAAAACATAGGGAAGGGTTATCACCCCTGTATAATTTGTTTTGTCGTCCATCTTTTTTCATCTCACTTGCTGCTGTCTCCTTGCGTTTGCAAGTAGGAGATGTTTGTAAGTTGGATGTTTGAAAGTAGGGGCCTGCCCTATATTATAGCGGTATGTACTGGGTACAGAGCACGCAGACAGCACACACTCCTAACACTACTGACTGCAAGCTCTATTATTAACCACTTGTTAGCCCAATGTTTGCATAAAGTGAAAGATGAAGTTATGCTGAGTAAATAGATATCAAACATGTCACTCTTCAAAATTGCACATGCCCGTGGAATGGCGCCAAACGTCGCTACTTAAAAAATCCCCATAGGCAACGCTTTAAATATTTTTTTACTGGTTACATGTTTTGAGTTGCAGAGGAGGTCTAGGACTAGAATTATTGCTCTCGCTCTAACATTCTCGGCGATACCTCACATGTGTGGCACATGCGAGCACATGGGGACATGGGCGCTTTAATTTTTATTTTATTTTTTTATTGTTCATTTTACTTTATTTATTTTAGTTTGACATTTTTTTTCCCAAAAATATATTTTTGATCACTTTTATTCCTATTACAAGAAATGTAAACATCCCTTGTAATAGGAATATGGGGTGACAGGTCCTCTTTACAGTGAAATCTGGGGGGTCAATATGACCCCACATCTCACCTCTAGGCTGGGAAGCCTGAAATAAAAAATAAAAAAAAGATTCTGGCTTTGATCGTACTGGCGAGTTGGTAGAAGCACCGGAGGGCGGTGAGGGGTGGGGGGCGTCTATGGCTGGGTATTTCAGGGTATCACCGAGTATGGCTGGGTATCTCTGAGTATGGCTGGGTATGGCAATTTATGGCAGGGTATTACAGAGTATTGGTGGGGTATTGGCGGGGTACTACAGAGTAATAGCAGGGTACTGCACTGCAGAGTAATGGCAGGGTACTGCACTGCAGAGTAATGGCGGGGTACTGCACTGCAGAGTAATGGCGGGGTACTGCACTGCAGAGTAATGGCGGGGTACTGCAGAGTAATGGCGGGGTACTGCACTGCAGAGTAATGGCAGGGTACTGCACTGCAGAGTAATGGCGGGGTACTGCAGAGTAATGGCGGGGTACTGCACTGCAGAGTAATGGCAGGGTACTGCACTGCAGAGTAATGGCGGGGTACTGCAGAGTAATGGCGGGGTACTGCACTGCAGAGTAATGGCAGGGTACTGCACTGCAGAGCAATGGCGGGGTACTGCACTGCAGAGTAATGGCAGGGTACTGCACTGCAGAGTAATGGCGGGGTACTGCACTGCAGAGTAATGGCGGGGTACTACAGAGTAATGGCAGGGTACTGCACTGCAGAGTAATGACAGGGTACTGCACTGCAGAGTAATGGCGGGGTACTGCACTGCAGAGTAATGGCGGGGTACTGCAGAGTAATGGCGGGGTACTGCACTGCAGAGTAATGGCAGGGTACTGCACTGCAGAGTAATGGCGGGGTACTGCACTGCAGAGTAATGGCGGGTACTACAGAGTAATGGCGGGTACTACAGAGTAATGGCAGGGTACTGCACTGCAGAGTAATGGCGGGGTACTGCACTGCAGAGTAATGGCGGGGTACTGCAGAGTAATGGCGGGGTACTGCAGAGTAATGGCAGGGTACTGCAGAGTATGCACTGGTATTGCAGAGTATTGGCAGGGAATTGAGGGGTTGAATTCGGTGAGCAGCGATGTGGGCACTGCAGATGCAGCCCACATCGCTGCTGACACCGATCTCTTTCCCCTCCGCTGTACCGATCGGTACAGAAAGGGGAGGTAGGAACAGGCGTCATAACATGACGCCGGTTTGTTTCCAAGTGATCACTCCGTCATTTGACGGAGCAATCACGTGGTAAACGGCCGCTATGAGCGGCCGTTTACCGTGATGCGCCGGGTCCTATGGACCCGGCGGTCACGGATGCTCTCGAGTGCGCACACCTCGGGGCACGCGAGAGCAGAATTCTGGGAGGCCGTTAATTAACGGCCTCTCTGAGTTAAACAACCGCCCTGAAGCCGTTAATCGGCAATGGGGAGTTGTTAAGTGGTTAAAGCTAGATCACTAGCTATATAGGTGAGGTGAATATAGTGGTGTATACTGCAGTCAGGGCACAGACAACAACCACTACACAGCAGCAAGATAGGAAATCAGCCAAAAACGATTGGTGTGTACTGTGTTAAGGGTACACAGAACACCCACTGCTTCAGATGCAAAGTAACACACTACAGGAGGCCGCCTTAAAGGCGGCCTTATATAGTGTGGGGCGTGCACTACACAGCCTGAGCTATGATTGGCCACAGGCAGGATGCCTGTGGCCAATCATGGCTCTCCTCGCTGCCGGCGCTGCGATTGGCCAAGCATGCGGGGTCACAGTGCATGCTTGGCCAATCATCGGGCAGCAATGCACTGCGCCAACGCAGTGCATTGTGGTCCGCGCGCGCGTCACTCGAATTTTGACGCGAACGGCCAAAACGTTCGGAATTCGCCGAACGCACGAACGGCCAATGTTCGAGTCGAACGTACGTTCGACTCGAACACGAAGCTCATCCCTAATCGTCAATGAGTTTCAAGCAGAGGGACTTTAGAGAGTACTATACACCCTTTCAGGATAATAGAATGGCTTAACATAGAAATAAAGTATGCCGAACAGTCTCTTGGCTTGAGTGGAAATATGCAAGTCCCCAAAAATGAATAATGTTTGGGAGGCCTAGCGCTGAGGAGACAAATGCACCCACTTCCTCCCTAAAATCTGGAACTATTGGCCACAACCAAAAACAGTGTAAGGCCCCTTTCACACATGCGGACGGTATGTCCGTATTTCATCAATCCGTTTGCGGATGAAATACGGACATACATGCATCCCTATGGGACACCGGCTATTGTCCCCCTCCGCAAAAGTCCGATTCTGCAGACGGAGGAAAATCCTATTTTTCTATCCGTCTGCAGAGCGGATCGGATGAGCACGGACACACGGTCCGTGCTCATCCGATCCCCATAGAGGAGAGCTGACAGGGCGGTCCCCGCACAATGTGCGGAGACCGCCCTGTCCGCAGCCGGCTCAGTGGGGACAACGGAGCGATCACCGCTGAGCGAGCGGATCATTACTGATCCACCCCCGTGTGAAAGGGGCTGAAGAAGCCGGCCTCAGCCGCGAAAGCAGCTAGCCGAGGGCAGGAGTCCCATTTTATATAGTCTAGCCTGAGTGAGGCGAGTCTGATGGAATACTTTAATCTGTATAATTCAGTCCCGGGAGGCAATGACAGAGCTTTTAAATGTATCCCTAAACTCTGACCAGTCCTCATTGTCTAGTGAAATATCTAGGGAAGTCCATTTCACCTGAGTATTTTGAAACCTATGGTTAATGTCAGTCATCGGGGCAGCGTAGTATGTAGAGATCAGTTTATTGGGGTCTGGCTGTATGAGCAGCTTTTCCAGAGGGGGCAGGTCTGTGTGATCATCCTAAAAGCCAAACTGGGCTTGAATAGCATGTCAAAGTTGATAATAGTCAAATAGGTAGTACCTCGGCAGGTCAAAGTCTAAAAGGAATGCAACTTACCGCTTGATGTTATCATTTGTTTTTTCATCCAGCCCGTTAGTCTGTGGGTGATAGGCTGCCGTCACACTCCTTTTAATTCCAAGAAGGCAGCACATCCTGTCGTTGAGCTAAAAAAAAAAAAAAAAAAACACCCATAATTATTTTTTTTTTTTCATAAGGTAGCAATAAAAACAAAAAAACAGCTAAGATAATACAATTGAAATTACACATACTTGATTAACAAATTCTTTGCCCTGGTCGGAAAGAATTCGTTGGGGACAGCCATGTTGATAGATCATGGAGCAAAGACGCTGACCCACCTCAACAGCTGATTTCGATTTTAGAGGATAAGCCTCCACCCACTTAGAATAGTAATCCGTGGCAGTCAGGATATATTGATACCCATCCGCTGTTTTGGGTAAAGGGCCTATAAGGTCAATGCCGACCAGCTCCCAGACAGCAGACACCTGTAATGAAAGATTTAGGATTAAATGTGTTTTATACATACATACATACATACATACATACATACATACATAACACAGAATACATTTACCTTAATACACTGCAATGCCTTTGGAGCTGCCAAAGGCTTTCCAATCCTCTGACACTGGTCACATTCCTGGATCTGTTTAAAAAATAAAATAGAGCAGTTGGTAAAGACGTGTAAAGCCCTCTTTAAAAATGATAGAAGAAAAAACATTAAACCAATTTGTGTGTACCCAGCGCTCAATATCCCTGCTCATGCCTTTCCAGATGAATCTTGACGACATGGCCATCCTGGTCTTCAAAATTCCTGAGTGACCGCCCATAGGAGTAGAATGGAATTCTTCAAAGATTCTCCTAGCTTCTTCCCTGGATCGAACAACAATTTTCCCCTCAAAGTAGACCTCGTCTCCTGTAATGAAAGGTAACAATGAACAGCTCATTCATAAAAAAAGCTATAGTCCAGAATTAAGTTGATGGTATTTTGTGATAATAACCTTGTATTGTACATTGGGAGGCGTACTTCTTAAGACGGTACTTCTGTGATTTCGTATATCCAGATGGATATTCTCCCGCTGACAGAAAGTTGAAAAGGTCTTGCGACTTCTCCATACCTATAAATGTAGAAGAGTGTGAGCTCAAATTCAACAAACGATAGACAATACTTACCGTCTGGGAGTTCAGATAAATCAGGCACTGCTAGGCAAAAGATGGTATCAATGCGAAGCCTGTGAGGGAACAATATAATGTTAAGACTGTGAGCTCAGTTAAAAAAATACTCCACCAAGATATGCTAAATACTCACTGTCTGGGTATCTGTAAAGACTGGAAACTGCTAGGCAATAGAGGTTATTAAATGGAAATCCTGTGAGGGAACAATATAAGGTTATGACATTGAGCTAAGAAAAAGACTTTGCCACGCTGTGGAATATATGCGTTATTAGGTTACTCAAATCATAACAACAATTACTGTATAGTATGTTCTATTCAGTGTAGTCTATTATATATAACCCTGTGTTATAAGAAAATAGACATTCCTGTACAAGACACACTGCACAGTCTATTACACAAAGTGCATTGGATAAAAAGCAGAGGATATGTAAAGCTCTTGTATTTCTTTGGATATTTATTTGTAAAGAAACATGTCATGTTTACCACCTCTGTGAAGTTTGTTTTGCACAGAGTGGCCCCTATCCTCCTCTTCACGGATCCCTCATTGATGTTATTTGCTCCTCTTGTACTACGGTCCCTCAGCAGCGCTCCTGGCTCCTTCTGTTTTCTCCATTGGAGGGCGTTCTCCCTTGGGGCACTGGCGCGCACCCATGTTCTGCTGCTGCTGCAAGCTCTGTGTCCGCGGGGCGCTCTGTCCCCACGGGACCCGATGTCTATCGGTGTCCCGCGATCGTGTAACAGAGCTGCCTGTGTATATAATATGTTCTGAGCAGTCTGGTCAATTTTAGCCCACCCCCCCCCCACAGTTAGAATCACTCCCTAGGACACACTTAACCCCTTCTTCGCCCCTACTGTTAAACACTTCCCTGCCAGTGTAATTTACACAGTAATAAGTGCATTTTTATAGCATTGATCTTTGTATAAATGACAATTGTCCCAAAATATATATTTTTATTTATTTTCACTTCCGTTGCATTCTGTGATAGGCAGCGAAATATGGCACCACACCACCACCTAATGCCCCCGCCTAGAGCACACACAGGCACAAGAGGCAGATTCAACTCCTCACCGCTATGTCGCCGCCCTGCGCCTGACACCTAACAGCTAAGAGAAGACTCTTCGGCGCGAAAAGTTTATGTTTTCCTTGGTTATTAGCCTGACGGTCGAGCGCACAGTCCTGTAGGGCATTTTGAGCTACCTTCAGTTATGTGCCTTCACGGCCCTCAATGGCGGCCATGTTTTCGGAGACCAGTTCATGAGCACATTGAAGGTTACTCGTCCCTCTGATGGGAAGACAGGTTTGGAGCGTTGCATGTCCCTCTGAAAACTTAGCTTGCATTGTTCTTCTATCTAGACTAGAGACACCTATTTCAAATAAACTTTATTGATCATCAGTTTACTGAGCATAATTGCTAACAATTTAAAGTAGGTCCCTGGATCCCTCTGCTCTTAAAGCGGTTGTATAGTTTTCTGTTTTACTTTTACCTACAGGTAAGCCTTATTATAGGCTTACTTGTAGGTGAAAAAAATATTCCCCTCGCAATGAGCCGCTGACTGCAGCAGTGCATGCGCACAGGGGATTTTCAGCTGAAAGCCCGGCAGGTAGTGGTCCCCCATCACATACTGTCCGCCCTGTACAGCGCTTTACGGGGGACAAGGAGAAGCCGAACATCTCCAAAGATAAACGGTGCCTGCGCACTGTGTCCAGGTTCAAGACCCACCATCCAAGTGGATATAGAGTTAGTATGAATAAGAGCAGAGTGAAGCGAGGCCGTGCCCGAAGCGTGGCGAGCCCGCAAGGGGCCCTGTTACTGTGAGCAACCATATGTCCACTTGGATGGCAGGGCTTCAACCTGGACCCACTGCGCAGGCGCCGCTCTTCTTTGGAGACTTTTGGAGTCTCCTTGTCTTCTGTACTGTGCAAGCGCTGCACCTGCACAGTACGGGCCGGACACTATTCGATAGGCGGACACTTTGTGGCAGAACACCGGACCCTGCCAGAAAGAAATCGTGGGAGTGACGATATTGTGGCTCTGGCCACTCACAGCGCCGGAGCCGCAATAGCCGGAAGACATGCCAAGGGAACATGTCAGCTCCCTTAGCGTGGATCGGGCAAGATGTCGGGGCCTCGTTCTAAGGTAGGTATTTCATAATGAGCTAGTATGCGGTGCATACTAGCTCATTATGCCTTTTCCATTGCAGGTCTACAAAAAAAAAAAAAATGTCAGCGGTTTTACTTACGCTTTAAAGTGGAGTTCCAGCCTAAATTAAAATGCCTGCAATTATTGAAGAACTCACCCCATTCATATTTGGATACTTTTTGTTTTGTCATTTACTACCTTATCTTGAGTCTAAAGGCTGTACTCCCATTGTTCCGTCAGAATTAGCGAGCCGTCAGATTAGGTAACGGAAGTGACATTCCGTCAGTTGCGCATGCGTCCACCACTACCAGGTTTGCTCATCTGAGAGAACACCTGCAGTAAGAAGGCAGCGGATATCTTAGTACACCCAGCTACATCTTGAATTCTGCAGTAATTTTTAGAAATAAATTGAGTGTATATAAATAACTATAGTGTATTGAAAACCTGTGATGCTGTTTAGATGTTACATTTTGAAAGGCTAAAGGTTTAGCGCTGAGCAGTGCAGGGTGTACCAACATGGCCTCCGCCACCTTCTTACTGTTTTGATTTAGCTTCTTTCAAAATGTAACAACCAAACACGCTCAGTTTATTGCGTTTCCTAATCTGACGGGTTACCGATTCTGATGAAACACGGTCCAACCTCGCCACGGCAAGGCATGTAATTTCTGCTTGTCCAATGGCTCCTGGGAAAGCAGTGTCATCGATCCCAGGAGTCAATGGGCATGCCCCCGCTGTTAGCATCACATGCAGTGTCATCGATCCCAGGAGTCAATGGGCATGCCCCCGCTGTTAGCATCACATGCAGTGTCATCGATCCCAGGAGTCAATGGGCATGCCCCCGCTGTTAGCATCACATTCTTTCACAATCAGAAATGACGCAATGCTAGGCGGAGATAGCTGCCAGTTTTGAAATGAGAATTCAGTCTTTGTTTAGATTGGTACTGTGTGGCAGCAAAGGTATCTTTAGCGACTGGCAGTGTCGGTGGCATCAGGAACAATAGGAGCAGCATCTCAAATCAGAGGTTATTTTATTGCACTGACCAAGAAAACTGATGGGGCACTGCATATTAAAACTGATGGGGCACTGCATATTAAAACCGATGGGACAATTTGTTCCCACTGCACATGCGCAAGAAAGTCGCAGTGGGCTTCAGATGCCCACTAATGAAATAGGAAGAGGTAGACCGGGCGCTATACCTTTAAATATAGTGATGTGACCAAATATTAGTAGAAGGTAAAAAACCAAAATATTTCAGCAATAAACAGTGAACAAAATATATTAATAATAAATGGTGAAATAAATATAAAGTGAAATATGATATAATATACATATATATATATCACTTATAACAGGTAACATATATTAGATTGACACATCATAGTAAATGGACATAGGGGAGGTATATCAGAGGTAATCCAAAGCATGGTTACCTGCTCTCTCTCTGGCGCTCTCCGCTGTTTGAAAATTTAAACGTCACTTCCGTAACATTATGTGATGGTTTCGCTGGTGCAGAAGTTAAACGTCACTTCCGTAACATTCTGTGATGCTTTTGCTTAACTGTATTGCCGAAAATATGTTGGAACGCACGGCGCTATCGTTTGGAACGCACGGCGCATGCGCAGTACGCAATTTCTTGCGGACACGTCACTTCCGCAGCATCCTGTGATAGGCAGCATAATGTGACACTACAGGGGCACCTGAGCCAAGTCACAGCTCCTTATGTCCATTCAGACATGGAGCCCCGGCCCAGCCCCGACCCCTCTCTCTCTCCTGATTGGCTAGCTGACTTTGATTGACAGCAGCGGGAGCCAAGTGCACCGCTGCTGTGTCTCAGCCAATCAGGAGGGAGAATCTCGGATGGTTGAGACACTCGTGGACATCGCTGGACAGAGAGGGACCTCAGTTAAGTATTAGGGGCTGCTGCACACAGAAGGCTTTTATCTTAATGAATAGAATGCATTAAAGCGGGAGTCTGCGTTTTTTTTTTTTTTAAAAGCCAGCAGCTACAAATACTGCAGCTGCTGACTTTTAAAATAGTGACACTGACCCGCCCAGCGCGCCTGCGATGTCGGCACCCGAAGCCGATCTCTCGATCGTCTCTCGGGTGCTGCCGCCGCCATCTTGGGTATGGGAATCAGGAAGTGGAGCCTTTCGGCTTCATTTCCCGGTTTCCTACTGCGCATGCGCGAGTCGCGCTGCGCAATACGTATATTCCCCGCTGTCTCTGGTATCTGTGTGTTTCCTAGCAGGCAGCGGGGGACTTTCGGAAAGGGGCGTCGATTCTGCGGAAAGGGGCGTGCCTTCTGCAGAATCTACGCCGGAAGTGGGTGCAGATACCTGTACTGTACAGGTACCTGCACCCCCTTCCCCCCTGAAAGGGGCCAATTGTGGCGCCGGAGGGGGGGGAGGGTTCAAATGAGCGGAAGGTCCATTTTAGGGTGGACCTCCGCTTTAAGATAAAAAAAACCTTCTTACTTTACAACCCCTTTAAGGATCTGAGGGTGTAGGTTTTTATTTTTTTTATTTAGTTTTAACATGATGAACAGATGTCTTTTTATCCACTTACCTATAACTGATTGCCGTATGTTACTGTACATAACACTGGGTATATCACTGTAATGATTTTTCTCTTTCTTGCAGTTCCCCCAGAATCCTCTGGGTGGATGAACCCAGTCTGATCAGATCAAAATGATCGCTAATCTCCTCCAAATACATCCTTTGCTGGCACTCTGCTAGAGATGAAGAGAATTAATAAAACTCAGATTGGCCTAGTTCCTACCTTATGTGTATTATTTATATTATATATATATATATATTTATTTGTATGAGTATTATTCATATGCAGTATCTCAGAAAAGTGAGTACACCCCTCACATTTTTTGTAAATATTTTATTATATCTTTTCATGTGACAACACTGAAGAAATGACACTTTGCTACAATATAAAGTAGTGAGTGTACAGCTTGTATAACAGTGTAAATTTGCTGTCCCCTCAAAATAACTCAACACACAGCCATTAATGTCTAAACCGCTGGCAACAAAAGTCAGAGTAAGGAGGCTTTCAGCAAGCATCCAGGTCTCCTCACCACTGATAGCAAAACAACCATCACGTGACCAGTGACGCAACAAGCGCACCATTCCTTTCATACAGTATATTACAGTGTTGTAATTCACTAGTTAATGGTTTCAGCCCCCACCCCCCATTTGCTATTAGTCCATTCACTTTAATTACAATTTTTTACCACTTTACTGCCCTAGTTTGGTTAGGGTTATATTTCATGCTCTGAGGTTTGCACATAGTAGCGCATAAGTACCTATAAGTTAGATATTTTAAATCATGAGTAAGTTGCACACTACAGTACCAAAAAAGAAGACCTCCCACACTAAAGAAAAGGTCATCTTGCACCCAGGATCATAGAAAAGGGTAGTTAGAAGAGGGGCTGGGACAAAAACAAGGGGGGGGAGGGAAGGTAAGGGAGAGACGGGAGCAAAACACAAGAAACCAACGGTGAGGGAGGAGGAAACAGCAAATGGAGAGGGTCTACTCATCCCGTACCAGGTCATGTGCAAATTTCGGAGGTTATAGGAGAAACATATGCAACATTTTATATAAGAGAAGATCCACATTCGCCATAGCCTCCCATAAGGACACATCAGGTGGGGCAGAGGACGACCATTTCATCAGAATTTCTTTTTTGGCATAGTAAGGATATAGGATATTAGACGTTTAAAATGTTGAGAGCATAGCACATCAAATGGCATTCCCAATAGGGCTAAGGAGGGGTGGGCGATAAGGTAAGCTGTAACCTAAGATTTATTTCCTTCACAAATATCATTCCAATATGACACAATAGGGCATTCCCATACAGGCCTCATGGTTGAGCCACCATGGTCTCTCCCCTCCTTCCTCCCACTGAGTGTGGGAGGGCGACGGTCAGGGCAGGACTTACCATTGGGCTTGACTGGGCTCAAGCCCATGGGCCCTACCAAATAGGGGGCCCCGCCGAGATACATAGCCGAGTGTACTCGGCTCGGCTCCGCTCACAGTCACGTCCAGTCCCATCCTATGATGGACATAACACAGGGACTGGGCGTGAAAGTGAGCCAAGCCGAGTACACTCGGATACTCTCTGCTCCACTCGGGGACTGCGACAGGACCCGAGAGCCACCGAGATGCGCCTTTTTTAAACTTCAAGGCTACAAATGACACTGGGGCAAGGCTGCAAATGACAAGGCTACACTGACAAGGCAATGACACTGGACAAGGCTGCAGATGGATGGGCAAGGCTGCCGATGGACACTGATAAGGGTGCATTTATGGGCATGTAAATGTAAGTTTTTTTCCTTAAACTTCCCTCCTAAAAGTGTTTTTCCTTAAAATCCCATCCTAAACTTCGGGTGCGTGTTATACGCCGACAAATCCGATAATGTATAGAAGGTAGGGCCCGAAAGTGACTCAAGCCCAGGGGCCCCCACCACCCTAAGTCCTGCCCTGGCGACGGTAAAGCCTTGGGATACATATAGTTGCCTACAGGTGGCGGAAAAGTTTCTTTTTGTTGTTCAGTTTTCCGTTTTCGTTTTTGACCTGTTTCTTCTCCCCCATTTCCCGATGTGGGGTAACCAGTGATTATGGATGTGTAGGTCATAAGATGTTAAAACTCTTCCCAAAATGTTCTCTGTACTGTGATACAGATTTATGATATGTTGCTCAATCCTTTAACCTTCTAACTGTCTTGTAAACTTCAATAAAAATCATTGAAACAGAAGGACATTCCCAAAACATGTTTAAGTAGGATCTTGGCTGGTGTCTCCAACACGTACAGAGCTCAGGGAACATTCTGTGAAGCCTAGAGGGAGTATAATATACTCAATAAAGGAATCTCTACCTCCTACAGGTGCTGGTTCTTGTTCCACGCAATTTCATTTCCTGTACCCCCTATCCCGACGTACGTTTCGTCTCAATGACGTCTTCAGGGGGTGACATTTTTCTATAACCACTGTATATTTACATTGTTGGAAATTGACATTTCATTGTCGGCTCTCCTATTTTTTTAACCACTTCCCGTCCAGCCTATAGCAAAATGATGGTCAGGTGGTGGTTCCGTTATCCTGACTGGATGTCATATGACATCTTTCAGGATAAGGAGCCAGTATGTGCCCGTGGGGGCACTCAGTGCAGCGATCGGTGGTGCTGTGTGTCAGTCAGACACCGATCTCAGTAAAGAGCCTCTGATGGAGGCTCGTTACCACTTGATCAGCTGTGTCCAATCACAGCTGATCACGGTGTTAACAGGAAGAACTGCGTATCAGCTTTTCCTCTATCGTGTCTGACAGACGCGACTAGAGCAGAGCTGATCAGCTGCTCTCCTAACAGGGGGGATCTGTGCTGATTATCAGTGCAGACCCCCCCAGAATTCCCACATAGGACCACCAGGGATGCCATCAGGACCACCAGGGATGCCCACCACTGATGCCCACCAGGTATGCCACCCATAGCCACCAGGGATACCACAAATGTGCCCACAAATTATGCCATCAGTAATGCCTGCCAGTGCCTCCCGATCAGTGATGCCTATTAGTGCCATCTATCAGTGTCCATCCATGCCCATCAGTGCCACCTATCAGTGCACATCAGTGCCGCTTATCAGTGCCACCCATAAGTACCCATCAGTGCAGCCTTTCTGTGCCCATGAGTTTCACCTATCAGTGCCACCTATGAGTGCCCATCAGTCCTGCATATTAGTGCCCATCAGTGCCACCTCATTGGTGCCACATCAGTGCCACCTTATCAGTGCCTGTCAGTGAAGGAGAAAAATTAGTCACTAAGGATCACATTATGCGTAACTACCTCCTCCCAGCCACATACAACTCCTTGGGTTTCTAGGAAATTAAAACCACCCCTTGAAGACTGCTGCTAAGTGTAATCATCTACATCCATGCTGACACAATCCTCCTCCTCCTTCTCTTCTTCCTGTGTGTTTGGCAGGCCCGCAGGAATGCTATCTGAATAAAGGGGACCTTGAGAGGAAAGGAAGTCCTCTCCCCTCTGTTCTGCCTCAGGTCCATGATTCCACAAAACGTGTGCTCCAGCAGGACGACTAGAGGGACAGTGTCACTGATGCATGCATTGTCACTGCTCACCATCCTTGTGGCCTCCTCAAATGGTGACAGGACAGTGCATGCATCCTTAATCAGTAGCTCCTCTGACCCTGTCCTGGTGTCCTACTCACACAGGTACTCATTGATGGCCCTCTGCTGTGTGTGCAGCCGCTGCAGCATTGCCAACGTTGAGTTCCACCTGGTGAGCATGTCTCAAATGAGGCGGTCGTTGGGCAGGTTGCATTCCCTTTGAATGTCAGCCAGCCGAGCACTGGCATTGTATGACTGGTGGAAATGACCACAGACTTTTCTGGCCTGCCTCAGGAGATCTTATAAGCCTGGGTACCTGGTCAAGAACCGTTGCACCACCAAATTCAGGATGTGTGCCAAACATGGAACATGAGTCAAGTGTCCCTGTTGGATGGCGGAGAGAAGGTTGGCGCCATTGTCACATACAACCATTCCTGGCTGAAGCTGGCGTGGCATCAACCACCTTTGAGCCTGCCCCTGCAGAGCTGACAGATTCTCTGTCCCAGTATGGCTCCTGTCCCCTAGGCAGACCAACTATTTTTTTTTTTTTTGCATAATTGTCACACTTAAATGATTCAGATCATTAAACAAATTTTAATATTACACAAAGATAAGCTGAGTAAATACAAAATGCAGCTTTTAAAGAATGATTGCATTTATTAAGGGAAAAAAGCTGTCCAAACCTGCCTGGCTCTAAGTTAAAAAGTATTCCCCCCCTGCTAAATTATGAATGAAGTGTGATTAACCAAATTTTTTCAAAAGCTGAGTTAAAATTCACTTGCCACACCCAGGCCTGATTACTACCAGACCTGTTGAATCAAGAAATCACTTAAATAGAAGTTATATAACAAAGTGAAGCTTCTATTTTCATTTTGGCATAGAGTTCCCCGGGGAATCCTGCTGACAACAAATGAGTCATGGTTGTTAAGGACACCATGGCCTCCCGTGCATATAGAAAATTAATGTTGAAGATACAAAACAAATTTTGGAATTTTTGGTATTTGTTTTGAATGTTCGGAAGGGCATTACATTTTGTTTTTTAAAATGAATGAATTGTATAGCTCTACCTATGCGAACTGAATAGCCTCAGGGTGCTTTTTGCTGGTGTCCATCTGCAGTATATCGCGGTCCTTTACCCCGTGGAGTCCTGACACGCTTACAAACATATACACGTATTTGGCCAATTTTTTTCCAACAGGATCTAATTAACCTACCAGCATGTCTTTGGTGTGTGGGAGGAAACCGGAGTACCCAGAGGAAACCCACGCAGACACAGACAGAACATGCAAACTCCAGGCAGATGGTGTCGTGGTCAGGGTTTTAATCAGCGACTCTATTGCTGCTAGGTGAAAGTGCTAACCACTACCCCACTGTGCTTCCTGGAGGTCCCCCCCCCCCACCTCAATCAATACCAGGCCCTTCAGATCTGTTATGGATCTTGAGAACCTCAAGCCAAAATGTAAAAAATAAATGACATGGGGTCCCCTCCAAAATCCATACCATACCCTTATCCAAGCGTGCAGCTCAGCAGGCCAGGAAAAGGGGGGGTGAGCGAGCGCCCCCTCTCCTAAAACATACCAGGCCACATGCACTCTATGTAGGGGTGCTTAGGGGCAGAGTGTCTCCCCCAAAGCATCTTGTCGTCATGTTGACAAGGGGACAGGGGCCTCTTTCCCACAACCTTGGGCAGTGGTTGTGGGGGTCTGTGGGAAGAGGGCTTATTAGAACCCTACACATTTACCAAAAAAAGAACCAAAATTAAAATCCTTTATTAAAAAAAAACTAAACAAAAACAATGTCCCCCAATGTAAATCAATCACAACGGATGAGTCATCGGTCGCAAGGAGATGGTGGTCGGCAGGCCTCCCCGCTCCTTATCAGCCAGCTATTCTTAAATTTGAAAGGATTCAATACTTTTGATTCAAATTCTTTGAATCCATTGGAAAAAATTCTAATACAATAGAAAAGAAATAAACTAAAAAAAACAAAACAATTGTTACTAATGCAGTGAATATAAATTAGTAAATTAAAGTGGATGTAAACCCTCCCATACTGTATACCCAGTGAAGTGAACAGCCTTAGATGATACACAGAGATGAAACAAATCTTCCTACATCTCTGCTTTGAAGAGAGATAACAAAACACAGATATACAGTATGTGCTCAGCTCGATTCTCACGAATCGAGTTTACATCCACTTTAAACGAATTGATCTGAAATGAAACAAAACATTTTTTTTTGTTCTGCACATTTCTAGAAGTATGTCACCAGCACATCAAGGAGATCCAGAATTGGTCCAAAGCTTTATTTAGCGATCACGTCATAATTACAATAGTGACATTTCGGAAGCCACCCAGGACCTATTTATCAGGCATGTGAGGGTTCCTATGTGGCTGCAAAACATCACTATTGTAGCTTTGATGAGATCACTAAATAAAGCTTTGGCCCTGTTCTGGTGATCCTTGGTGTGCATGTGACATAACTCTTGCATTGAATGTCTTCAGTTCCCAGCCAGTTTCAGAAACTTGTGCTTTGGAAATATTGTGCTGCAGCCATGATACTGGCACAGTTTTCAGTTCATCAGGTGATCTGCTGAAAGTGATCTGGGCGGATGACCACTTGTGGTGCTTGGAAGGACCTTTACCGCTAAAACCCATGGTGGTTTCTGGGCTCTCCCACTCCTTTATGGAGCTAGAGACTATGGCAAGTGGTCTGGATGGCTTTCCACCGGGGAGATGGAGGAACATCTGAGATGGCAAGTGATTAAACAGATCTACTGTATATCCAGCATCTTGGAATGAGAGATATAGTAAAGTAATTGTGTGTATTGTTTGGTGTACAATCTAATATCACCATAAATAGAAGAATCACACACATACAATTTGAATCTCTCTATGAGATGTCACGCGGGATAGCATCTGTGATGGAATTCTAATGCCACGTACACACGACCGGACTTCCCGGCAGAAAAGGTCAGACGGTCTTCCAGACGGAGTTCCGACCTTACGGACTTGCCCACATGCGAACGGACCAAAGTCCGTTCCTTTTGAACGTGATGACGTACGACGGGACTAGAAAAGGAAGTTCAATAGCCAGTAGCCAATAGCTGCCCTTGCGCCGTATTCGGTCCATCGGACCAGCATATAGACGAACGGTTTTCCCGATAGAAATTGATTCCGTCAGAAACATCTTTTATTTCTAGGTCCGTCTGAATTTTTGAAGAAAAAAAGTCAGATGAATCCCACACACGATCGGAATATTGGACGGAATGACCTTTTCTGCCGGAAAGTCCGGTCGCATGTACGTGGCATTCGACTGCAATAGTCCTGCATTTGAGCATGGAGGCTTGGTACATAGGAACATGATTTTAGAGGCTTTGAATGGATACATCGAGAAAAATATAATATTGTTAAAAGCTGATCATTTATAGAAGAAAAAAAAAGGAGGCTGTGAGAGTTGAGGTAGCGACATTGTTTAGGAGCGATCAGCAGGTAAAGAACACAACCAGCCTGGAGAGATTTACTAAAGACGTGTGATTCTAATGTGAAAAACAAAGTTAAACAAAACAATATTAAGCAATAATCCAAGACCTGGATACTATTTTCTGTTCAAACAGGAATATGAACGCTGAATATGATAACATTAAAAAGGAGAATGATGAGTTAATGGAAGAAATTACAGGGGGCCATATATGCAGATATAGAAGAAGATGATCTGTCAAGAATTCCAAAGATACAGAGAGATATCAGAAGGTGGAAGACCTTCAAGAATTCTAGAATACCATAGATACAGAGATAATAGGAGGCGGAGGTCTTTCAAGAATGCCATAGATGCAGACATGGCAGAGGGTGGGGGGTCCTTCAAGAACATTAGGGATACAGATGGGGGGGTTGGCAATTTGTTGACTGGGGGCTCCTACATCTGTTCCCGAAATGATGTCATACCCTGGGAAGTCAACACAGTTGCTGGCTATTTAAGCCAAGGGATACAAGGAAGGTTTTTTCCTTTCCATTGGGTGGAGAGAATGACAGACCCCAATGTTGATCTTTTGTTTGGAGATCTTTTACTCTCAATGAGCCAGGTATATTTGGTATAGGATTTTTTCTGCAATTGCCTGTGCCTGGCTTATGTGTATTTACTTGGTGATTTTTATTCACATTTATAGTTGCCTTTCATTGCTGGGATGGAAAATTTCGAGATGCATATGAAATGTTATACCCATAGGAGCTACTGGATGGGGAGAGGGGAAGGCAACAGTGTAACAAAAATGATATGCAGAATTTATACTATATATCAGGAGACTGGCACCACCAGGTCATGTCAGGACCAAACAGGTGTCAGAACTCTAAGCCCTTGTACACACGGTCGGACATTCCGACGGAAAATGTCCGATCGGACCATGTTGTCAGATAATCCGACCGTGTGTGGGCTCCATCGGACTGTTTCCGTTGGAATATCCAACCGACAAAGTTTTAGAGCTGGGCTATAAAATTTTCTGACAACAAGATCCGATCGGACTTTGTACTATCGTTTGTAGAGAATTCCGATCGGACAAAGTGCCACGCATGCTCAGATCAAATTCCTAGATTAAAGCTATTGGCTACTAGCCTGAACGCAGTCCCGTCGTAACGAAATAACGTCATCACGTGCTGAACGATCGGATTTTCCGACAACTTTGTCCGACCGTGGGTATGCAACACCAGTTTTGTTGTCGGAATGTCTGACCGTTTGTACAAGGGCTTACAGCACATATACATACAGTATCTCACAAAAGCAAGTGCACATTTTGTAAATATTTTATTATATCTTTTCATGTGACAACACTAAAGAAATGACACTTTGCTACAATGTAAAGTAGTGAGTGTACAGCTTGTATAACAGTGTAAATTTGCTGTGTCCTCAAAATAACTCAACACTCAAGCCATTGATGTTTAAACCGCTGGCAACAAAAGTGAGTACACCCCTAACTGAAAATGTCCAAATTGGGCCCAATTAGCCATTTTCCCTCCCCGGTGTCATGCGACTCATTAATGTTACAAGGTCGCAGGCATGTTAAATTTGGTGTTATTGCTCTCACTCTCTCATACTGGTCACTGGAAGATCAACATGACACCTCATGGCAAAGAACTCCTTGAGGATCTGAAAATAAAAATGGTTGTTCTACATAAAGATGGCCTGGGCTATAAAAAGATTGACTGATAGAATGCTAGACTGGTTTCCAGGTGTGGAACTGCCAACTGCTTTGAACAACAATTCCATTCTGTTGTAAGTAGCAATTCGTAGGTAGCATTAACAGAAACAGACTAACGTGTGTCCAGCTCAGGTGGAAGCAGGGATAAGCAATCGGAAATCATTTTGCCTTCCGGACCCAGATATTGGTCGAGTGGACCTGGTCCCTGCACTCGGCCTTTTTAATACCTAGGGTCCACTCATGTCTAATATCCTAGAACCTTTTCCAAAACCCTGAAAACTGCATATCTGCATGGTTTGTGAGCATTAAGGAATTCTCAAATAGAATCATCACACCATCATTGATGGTGTGTTTCCACTTCCTGCTGGGGTACATACAGTATGGGTAGTTGTACCTATATTCAAATGCAACCTTCTGTATAATCCTCTGGAGGCAGGATAAATGTGTCAGTTCTGGTGATTTACCCTTCCCTAGAGGGATGCATGACTTTGAGGACTTACGAATTAAGCTGTTAAGCTGTTGTAAGCTGTATTCAGTGCTGTGGCCTGTGCCCCGGTACATGGCGGGTCAGGTTAGTCCTACTTTGGAGTTTCCCCAGTCCCACTCGACTGAAATGAATCAGAGGACCCCCCACTCACTGACCTCCTCTTCCAGTGATTTATGCTCAAACATTTTTCACCTTGGATCCCTCTCCTAATCACTCTCCACTGCCTTCTACTCCTCCGGCACGCTAGCTATGGGTGTCGCAGCAGCTGCCGGCTTCTCAGGCACATTGGCGATAGGAAAAACAGCAACTGCTGGCCTCTCTGGTCTCTGCTCTCTTCAATGGGCAGGTGCAGGCACTTCTCCAACCTTATTGGAGAACTTCTACCCATTGCCACCAGTGTAGCCAACCACCTTTGATCCAAGCCCCGAAGACCGGCAGAATCTTTAGGGGACTCACATCTTGCTGTGGCTGGATGAGAGACTTCCAGCACCTGCAAAATCTCACAGGACTCTTTTTCAAATCACACAATAAATACATCCAAAGGCTATGATTGATTTTAGGTATCGGTAATTGGTATCAATGAGTACTTGAGAAAAATGATCCGTACTCGTATTCAGTCTTAAAAAATGTATATCTGCATCCCTACTCCATATTGTAAGTAGTGTCCTAGTCAACCCTCAAGCAAGTTACTTGGCAACAAATCCAGCATAGGCTTCCAACAGTGCCTGCAGTGGCTCCACACCTTGATCAATACTATAATTTTCTGGCAGTGTCCACACACAATCGCTATATGCTCCGAACCCTTAACAGTGCCCAGAGCCCAGCATCCCTAATGCACCAGGTGGACACCTGTGTCCATGAGATGCTCTCCTTGTAGTTAAGCCAACTGATTGGGTTACCTCCAAAAGGTTGCACTCACTGCCAGGAGCACTGTTTGGTAACCAAAAAAAATCTATAATGTCTCCAGTCAAGTCAACATGTGTAACAGTATCTTCTTTACGGACTTCCACCCTTACATGTGCAGCTATGATGTCCGCCAGGGATGAGCTTCGTGTTCGAGTCGAACGTACGTTCGACTGGAACATTGGCTGTTCGTCCGTTCGGCGAAGTCCGAACATTTTGGTCCGTTCGCGTCAAATTCGTGTGGCACTCACGGCCCACAATGCACTGCGATGGTGCAGTGCATTGCTGGCTCATGATTGGCCAAGCATGCACTGTGACCCCGCATGCTTGGCCAATCGCAGCGACAGCAGCGAGGAGAGCCATGATTGGCCACAGGCAGGATGCCTGTGGCCAATTATAGCTCAGGCTGTGTAGTGCACGCCCCACACTATATAAGGCCGCCATCGCGGCGGCCTCGTGTAGTGTGTTGGCGTCTGAAGCAGTGGGTGTTCTGTGTACCTTCAACACAGTACACACCGATCGTTTTCGGCCGCTTTTCTATCTTGCTGTTGTGTAGTGGTTATTGTCTGCGTGCCCTGACCGCAGTATACACCGCTATATTCACCTCACCTATATAGCTAGTGATCTATCTTTAATAATAGAGCTTGCAGTCAGTAGTGTTAGGAGATAGTGCGTGCTGTCTGCGTGCTCTGTACCCAGTACATACCGCTATATCCACCTACATAGCTGTTCTCTATTTGAGCCCACTTGCCATCTGCAGGAGTTATTGGAAGTTGTGTGTGCCTCCAGCACAGCACAGTATACATCTGTATATACCCCTTTATCTCTGGTGTTCTATAATAAAGGCATCTGCAGGAGTTAGTGGGTGTTGTGTGCCTCCAGCACAATATACACTACCCAACTGCTGTTTTACCCAACTCCCTTCAGGCCATTACCATGTCTGGAAGGCCAGCAAGGAGAGGCAGACAGGCGCGAGCCGATAAAAGAGGGCAAGCAGGCTCTGTGTCTAGAGACAACAGTGCTGGTCGTGGACGCGGTGCATTGTCATCAGCACGTGGCCATGGGACATGCTTGTCCTTCTTTTTGGCAGCTGGACATGTTGAACCGCAACATGCCAATGACTTGGTAGAGTGGATGACCAAGCCCTCTTCATCCTCCTCATCCTCTCTCACCCAGTCTCAGGGTAGTAGCAAAGCAGCTGCCAATGCATCGTCTTCCCTCCTCTAAATGTCATCATCAGTGACTCCTTCCCTAGACCCACCACGTCCTCCTGAGGAGTCTCCTGAACTCTTTGAGCACAGTGTTGGGTACATGCTCCAGGAGGATGCCCAGTGTTTTGTGGGCTCTGATGATGACACTCAGCTAGAGGAAGGCAGTAGCGTGAGCGCAGAGAGAGGGGATGCTCAATAAGGACAGCAATCTGGCAGTCATGTTCCACAAGCTGCAGCATACTGCCAGGTTTGCTACAGCGATGAAGAGGGAGGGGATGATGAGGGCACTGACTCCACGTGGGTGCCTGGAAGGAGGGAGGAGGAGGAGGAGGAGGCACATGTCCAACGAGGCAGGATGCCCTCCGGGGGCCAGCTTAGGGGCAGCACACCGACTGAATCACACCGCAGAGCTCCGCCTGTGCAGAGCGCTGCCTCTGCGCGTTATTCTAAAAGTTCTTTGGTGTGGGCCTTTTTTGAGACGAGTGCATCAGATCGCACAGCTGCTATTTGCAACATATGTCTCAAGCGTATCTCACGTGGCCAAAACATCAGCCGCTTGGGAACCACATGCTTGACCAGACATATGTTGACCTGCCATGCAGCTCGTTGGCAAGCGTACCTCAAAGACCCACACCAAAGAACAAAGCGGACCTCTCCTTGCTCCTCATCAGCTGGCATCTCCAACACCACTAGACCTTCAGTCCTCTCTGAAACCTGCTCTGAGAGGAATGAAGATGTAGAATTAGGTGTGTCACAGCCAAGTGCTTCCGGGAACTCTGCTAGCGGTACACCCACGTCCGATTATAGCAGGCAAATGTCCCTGCCCCAGCTGCTGGACCGGCGGAAGAAGTTCACTCCCAGCCATCCACATGCCCAGCGGTTGAATACTAGATTGGCTAAATTGCTAGCACTTCAACTGCTGCCTTTTCAGTTGGTAGACTCGGCGCCCTTCCGTGAGTTTGTACAATGTGCGGTTCCTCAGTGGCAGGTCCCCAAACGCCACTTTTTCTCACGGAAGGCGATTCCAGCTCTCTACCGGCATGTGGAAGGCAATGTCCTTGCCTCGCTGGACAGGGCGGTCAGCGGTAAGGTGCATATTACCGCTGACTCATGGTCCAGCAGGCATGGACAGGGACGTTACCTGTCTTTCATGGCCCATTGGGTCACTCTTCTGGCAGCTGGGAAGGATGCAGGACAAGGTGCAGTAGTGTTGGAGGTTGTTCCGCCACCACGCCTCCAAAATGCTACTATTGGTTGTGACACACCTCTCTCCTCTACCCCCTCCTCTTCTTCTTCCTCCATGGCCTCTTCCAGTGCTCTGTCCTCAGAACCAGCGGTGCTCCGTAGGCGTTCCAGGGGCTACGCAAGTACGCAGGCAAAACGATGTCATGCCGTGCTTGCGCTGGTTTGTTTGGGGGACAGGAGCCACACTGGGGCGGATGTTTTGTCAGCTCTGCAGGGGCAGGCCGAGAGGTGGTTGACGCCACGCCAGCTTAAGCCAGGAATGGTGGTTTGCGACAATGGCACCAACCTCCTCTCCGCCCTCCGACAGGGACAACTGACCCATGTGCCCTGTGTAGCTCATGTCCTTAACCTGGTGGTGCAGCGGTTCTTGGGCAGGTACCCCGGCTTACAGGATGTCCTGAAGCAGGCCAGGAAAGTCTGTGTGCATTTCCGCAGATCATTTAATGCCTGTGCTCGGCTGGCTGAGCTCCAAAAGGAGTTGAACCTGCCCAAGAACCGCCTTATATGTGACATGCCCACCAGATGGAACTCAACATTGGCCATGCTGCAGCGGCTGCACACGCAGCAGAGGGCCATCAATGAGTACCTGTGCGACTACGGCACCAGGACAGGGTCAGGGGAGCTCGGTTTTTTCTCACCACGCCAGTGGGGCATGATCAGGGATGCATGCACTGTCCTGTCACCGTTTGAGGAGGCCACAAGGATGGTGAGCAGTGACAGTGCATGCATCAGTGACACTGTACCTCTTGTCCACCTCTTGGAGCATACGCTGCGTGGAATAATGGACGGGGCACTTGAGGCAGAACAGAGGCAGGAAGAGGAGGACTTCCTTGCCTCTCAAGGCCCCCTTTATCCAGACAGTGTTCCTGCTGTGCCACCCATCACACAGGAAGAGGATGAGGAGGAGGAAGAGGAGGAGGAGGATGATTGTGTCAGCATGGAGGTGGAGGCTGGCACTCAGCATCAGCATCAGCAGCAGCAGTTTTGTAGGGATGATTTACAGTCCCAAGAAACACGTGGACTTGTACGTGGCTGGGAGGAGGTAGCTGCGGATCATGTTGTCCTTAGTGACCCAGAGGACTCCGGACCGAATGCCTCAGCTAACCTACGCTGCATGGCCTCCCTGATCCAGCAAAGCCTGCGGAAGGATCCTCGTATTCTTCGGATCAAGGAGAGGGACCATTACTGGCTGGCCACTCTCCTTGATCCACGGTACAAGGGTAAGGTTGCCGACCTTATCTTGCCATCGCAGAGGGAGCAGAGGATGAGACATCTCCGGGAGGCCTTGCAGAAAGGTCTGTGCAACGCGTTCCCAGAGACTGGGAGGTTACAAACTCCTGGTCCTGGACAACGTGTTGCTGAGGCATCGGTCAGAAGGAGCGGTGGAGAAGGTGGCTGTCTGATTGATGCTTTCAGACAATTTTTTAGTCCGCAGCCCCAAGGTATGATCGGTTCCAGCATCGCCAGCGTCTGATTTACATGGTGCAGGAATACCTAGGGGCAAGGTCAGACTTGGACACCTTTCCCACCAAAAATCCTCTGGCTTACTGGGTCTTGAGGATGGATCACTGGCCAGAGCTTGCACAGTATGCAATTGAGCTACTGGCCTGTCCTGCATCCAGCGTTCTTTCGGAACGCACCTTCAGTGCTGCTGGTGGCTTTGTTACCGATCACAGGGTGCGCCTGTCCACCGAATCAGTTGATCGACTGACCTTCATCAAGATGAATCAGTCTTGGATCACCCACAGCTACCAAGCACCTGAAGCTGATGTAACCGAATATTTTTTTTTTGAAATACCACATCCCTTCAAGACTGCCTATGCTGATGCTGAGTGACTGTCCTGTTATGTTGATTGTCTATCCTCTTCCTCCTCCGCTGATATGTTGGAAGAACATTTCTGGTTCTGCTTGATGCCATCAGCCCAATTTTTCTGCCCCTGTTTAACAGGGGCGTTTAAGTACAATTGTTGATGTAATGCTTTGCAGCAGGGCTAATTCCTGCATTAAAACTAGAGTATATGGCAGAGGTTGCAGTGTGGTGGCACCAGCACCAGTGCCTAAGGCCCAATTTTTCTGCCCCCGTTTAACAGGGGCGTTTAAGTACAATTTTTGATGCAATGCTTTGCAGCAGGGCTAATTCCTGCAATCAAACAAGAGTATATGGGAGAGGTTGCAGTGTGGTGGCACCAGCACCAGTGCCTAAGGCCCAATTTTTCTGCCCCTGTTTAACAGGGGCGTTTAAGTACAATTTTTGATGCAATGCTTTGCAGCAGGGCTAATTCCTGCAATAAAACTAGAGTATATGGAAGAGGTTGCAGTGTGGTGGCACCAGCAGCAGTGCCTAAGGCCAAATTTTTCTGCCCCTGTTTAACAGGGACATGTAATTACAATTCTTGATATAATATTTCACAGGAGGGCCCCTTCCTGTGCCCACCCAGAGTAATGGTGAGGACTTATAGTGTTGTGGCACCAGCACCACAACCACCAAATGTCAATTTCTCTACCACTGTTCAACAATGGCATGAATTACAATTCTTGATATAATCGTTCACAGCAGGGCGCTCCAGCGCCCACCAAGAGTCACTTTCAGGGCAATGTTGTGGCAAAACCAACACCTTGTTCCGCCATTTCTGCAGAGCATATAGGGCAGGCCCCTACTTTCAAACATCCAATTTACAAACATCTCCTACTTGCAAACGGAAGGAGACAACAGCAAGTGAGATGAAAAAAGATGGACGAGAAAACAAATTATACAGGGGTGATAACCCTTCCCTATGTTTTCCAAAAAGCTTAAAAATAGATTTTTTGACTGGAGCTACACTTTAAAAATGTACCAGTTGAAAATTACAAACAGATTCAACTTAACACAACAAACCTACACAGTCCCTGTCTTGTTTGCACCGCCTGTATACTGCTGTTCTGAGTATATAGGGCCTGGGGGCCACACGCATTTCCTTTTTTTAATATGGGTAGAGGGTTCCCCTTAATATGCGTACAAGACCCAAATAGGCTGGTAATGGGCAGGGAGGGCTACCCATGCCATTTTTCTCAATTATTTTCAACCATATTGCAGGAACCAGATATAACATTAAAACCGCAAGCAGTTTTAAATGGTGTTATTTCCGTTTAATGTCATTTTGTGCAGGGACTGTTTTAAACACGGGAAACACGTGGCACTTCACAGGCATACTACAGACACCCCCCAGGCACCATATTTAAAGGAATATTTCACTTTTTTTTCCACTTTAATCGTCATTAAAATCAGTGCTCCCGCCAAAACAGCCATTTTTAAAAACATTTTAGGCATTGACCCATGTCCCCTGGGGCAGGAGCCAGGTCCCCAAACCCTTTTTAGGACAGTATCTTGCATATTAGCCGTTAAAATTAGCACTTTTCATTTCGAACGTTCGAGTCCCATAGACTTCAATGGGGTTCTAACGTTCGTTCGAATTTGGGGTCCGTTCGAAAGTTCTGGTGCGAACCGAACCGGGGGGTGTTCGGCTCATCCCTAATGTCCGCCATGGTCATTTGAATTCCCCCCCCCCCGCTCTAAAAACTTCTAGAGGCAGACAGCCGGTGAAGCCCTGAACAGTTGAGACCAAACAATTGCCTCTCAAAAACTACATTTTCCTAGCAGCCCAACTAGGAGAGTGTTAAACATGTATATGCCATAGACAAGTGTGCTCTATAACCATGCGACAACTTTGGTACAAGGATTTATGTGTACTGTATATGGTTATATGATGTGTATTTAATGCATTGTGTTTTTTTTGTGCAATTTGTATTCATATGGTTGCATTCCAGATGTTTGGATTGTTTATTCACTTTATGTACTACTACTATATATCGAGAGTGTAACGAAACTTCCCACACGAGTGTGCTTTTATCATATACCGCTTCCTCCCAGTCTCAATATAGATTTCAGATATTCCACCCGCTCACAACAACAAACAAGACAATACTCATTTGGTTGCTGAACATGGACTGAACTGATTTATTTGAGATGACACACAAATATATACAGTAGGCTGACAATACAAACTGTAACCAGAAACCTAATTAACATGAACTAGTTATCTAATCATTTACCCAGAGTAGGTGACTCAGATATGACCTTTCAGGGTAGACTTACCGTCTCCTCACTCCCAACTTACAATACACATAAGTAAAAACACATCCTCCAATAGTTTGCTAGGAGACAAGGGTGTGTTAATGAGCACAATAAACTATTGAGTGAAAGACCTGGGCTTTCCAGATCTCATTAATCAGCATTCCTTTCACATACATCTGTCCACTGAGTCCCAAGCTAGTAGAGACCATCATGGCCTCCTTAATAATGTTCTTTTGCATTAAATAATAAAATATCTTCCTAAATGCTTGTAGCTCCCTCAAATGCTAGGGCCCATAGTCGGTAATGAAGGGCTAGCATTCAATCCCCTCCAAAAGCCTCTGTCCCGGGTGAGTCTGTCACACTGAGTGTAAAATTATCAACCACATATCTAGGTTATTTTGTCCTGAGGAAGCGGGATTCACCAGAGAAATGTGTTGACAGAGGGAATACTGCTTTACAATTGTGATTTGTTCTGTATCATGCCTTTTGTTTCATAATGCATTGTATTTCTGGTATAGATATAGATGTTTTTTGATACACCCATACAAGGTTGTGTTTTACACACTGTTATTAATGCTGTGGATATATGTTATTTTCTTTAATTACTGAGATGCACCATAATCCTCAGTTTTTAAAGTTTTGGTATAAATAAAAGTACTCTTATTTTTTTATTTTTTTAAATTTTTACTTTTTGGGAGCTTTCTTTGCTGACATTGATATGCTTGACTACCTCAATATTTGGAAATGCTAAATACTGAAAGAGAAACATAGTCACCTCTTTCTGTTGGGAACATCCCGTCAGTTACAGCCCTGTTCCCAGTGAACGTCTTCTATTTCAGGTAAGAAATATTATTCTCTGAGCCATAATTTTGACTGAGGTAGAGTTAAATTATCTAGTTTATGGTCCTGTGACAAGTAAAACAACCACTGTGTAATCAGAGGACAAGCTGCTTGATTGTCAATGTAGGTTTACAGGAAGATGTTCCCAGCATACAGAGCATATTGGATTTTTGCACTTTGTCATTGCAATGTTAGTCAGAATTATTTTGTAGCATACCTGCACAGTTTATATTTGTTCTATATATTGTATAATTGTTCTGTGAGTTACACCACTGTTCACTATCCTCTATTTCATTGCAGCTACCATTTAATAAAGCTGCATTTTTGCTAATTTCTCCCACCGACTTTTGCACTGTGGAGATTATTAAACATATTTGCAATTGTACTTCAATTTATTAGGTAAAATCTGGGTATCATTGTTTTTTTAAATTAAGCACTGGGCACTAATTGTCAAAAGAGTGTATTCTATTCCTGATATGATTTCTTATGCCAAGTAATGTGGAACTGTCATACCGGTCTCCATGTACCCGATCATCTTCAGTCTTTGCAGTATTCCCAGACCCATATTCCGGTTGCTGAGGACTGTGTCCACAACCTAAAGATCCCAAGAGATGCTAGCATTTTCCACTATGGCTTTGGTGGATAACAAATCTGGCCCTTCTCCTGACATACCTTGGTGGGAAGTTCCCTTGCTGAAATGTTTGTTAGAGAACATGTCAAAATACAAGCTAATTTCCAATAGGCCAGTTTAGTTGAATGTTAGTGCTTTGTATAGTTTTATGTTATGCTACTGTCTGTATTTGCTGTATCCTGTTGTTTCTTTGGGGACCAAAGACTCTGGGTGGGGGGAATGTGTAGCCTCTGGTTGACAAAGCTACTATGTCTGGCAGCAGGGACTGGTCTTTAGATCCCTGCTTCTGCCCTGCACATCCTCCACTCCTCTCAAGCTGTTAAAATAGATGCATGGGTTTTTTTTTTCAGAATCATACTTTCCTAGATGAATGCAGCATTGGTCTGATGCTGCATCTGTCCCCTGGCACCTCTAACACTGAGAACCGAGCAATCAAATAGCGTTGATCACTTGGTTGTCACAGCTCCCTGAGCAGATAGCTGCTGACTCTCAGTTAGCAGCTCTCTGTTCTGCTCCCACACGCTCACTAGAGTGCTGGGCTGTGAAGGGGCAGGATTGGCTCACCCAGCCTCTCAGCAGCTCACTGAGAGGCTAAGCCGGGTGTTGGTCTAGGCATGTGGGCATATCCCGACTCTATTGCTGCAACGAGCTTTGGCTGTACATCGCCTTTAATAAAAGAGGAATTTGGGACTTTGAATGAGGTTCCAGACCTGGTGGAATTATGTTAGAAACAATCATATGTTTAATAACATGGAAAGTAGATACATGTAAATGCATGGGTCATAGGATTGCACATGGATAGACATATCAAGCAATATGGCAGTGCATATCTCTATGCACTTTTATTAACCGATATTAGGGATGGAGGCACAATAGATGTGTCCTCCTTTAAAGTCCAACATGTGCTATCTGCACATCCCCCCCCCCCCCCCCCCGTTTTTTACATCGCCTTTAAGGACTATAGGCAGCCACAGAAAAAGCTGAACCAAAGCCTTGTCCCCACCAGACATTTCCAAGAGGAAGAGGACAGTGAGCTGTAAATTGTGGGAAGGACAGATTGACACTTTGTAACCAATATATTGTCCTGGTTGCCTGTTTGTATTGTCAGGATTGCCCAATGGTATTCCACAAATTCACAGGCTTGCCCCTGTGTAGCCCGCATTGTCTGGATTACCCATCTGTAGTCTATGAAATTGTCAGGGTTTCCGCTTGGTAGCCCACGTATTGTCAGGATAGCCTGTTTGTAGTCCATGTGTTGTCAGGATAGCCTGATTGTTATCCATGTATTGTCAGGATAGCCAGATAGTAGTCCATGTATGGTCAGGATTGCCTGTTTGTATTATACATGTTGTAAAGTCAGCATAATTTTTTTAGTGGATCATATTTTTCAATGTAATCCTTTGCAGGCTTGTAAGCCTCTATACACTTTATCTTGGCTATGACCTCTATTGGTAACTGCACGCTATACAAACCCTAACCAGTAGTTTTAACCTTCCACCTTTCCAAATTACATTCTACATACAGTATCCCTATTGTGTTGTCCCTTATACTTCTTTTTTTTTTTTTTTACTTCTTTTTAGCGGTTTAAGTACTGGGGTAACTCTGTGTTTCCACAAAAGAAAATTCTCTGGGAAAAGTAATTCTATTATTTTTTTCTAATTACGTTTTATCTGAATAATGAAGGAATTTCTAAGTACGGTAGCTTCCATTTCACAACTTTGTGAGGCTCTGATTATTTTTATGGACTTTGGTGGTCATTCTTCCAGAAAAAGTTGGAGACTATGGATGGTTGGCTACAATCCTCAGGTAAGGTTTGTAAAAGAAAGGCTTTAGATGATTCTTTTGGAAAAATACATGGAGAATAATTACTTGTTTAACGGAAATAGCCATAAATTGTTAAATAACTTGAAGGCCCATAAGTAAATAATTTTGATAACTAGCCCCTTTTCATAAGCACTGACAAGTAGCAGAATTACCCTTAATCCACTGTTTTGGTCCTTGAACAATCATGTTTGTTCACTTGTTTATGGCAAATAAACAACTAAGCCCATGTACACACGGTCGGAGATTTTGCCAACCAAATCCGTCGGATTTTGCCCGTCGGATTTAGTCCGACGGATTGTGTCCGAAACTGTTGCATACACACGGTCGGGCCAAGCTGGCGAAAAATCCGATCTTTCAGAACGTGATGATGTAATTTCGTCACAATGGGACTACATTCAGGCTAGTAGCCAATAGCTTTGATGTAGGAATTTGATCTGAGCATGCGTGGCACTTGGTCCGATGAAAATGCTCTACACATGATCGGATTAGGTCCGTCCGGCCCAGTTGGTCGGGAAATATTTCCAACATGTTGGAAAATTGGGTCGGACGGAGATTCGGACGGAATCAGTCCAATGCATACCACACACAGTCGGATTATCTGACAACACGGTCCGATAAGACTCATTCCGACAGATTCTCCGACCGTGTGTACAAGGGCTAAGAATTCTTCAGAGTGAACCAGGAATTCCACATCAGATTGAATGTGGTGAATTTGGCAAATATTTTTTGACTTATTTGTCAACTTTCCTAGACCAATAGCCTAATAACTATTAAAAAAAAATCACTCATTGTTCAGTTACTAACCGATTGAGAAACTGGGAACTATATCAAAAAATAAAATTTTGTTTCAATTCCTGACCTGTCCTAATTGTCTGGTTGTAAAATCCATTTACAGAGCTGATAATCAGAGGTATATTCCCAGCAGACATGAAGGTCATGGTGGTATCTCTCTTCCTTCTGGGGACAGTCCTATTCCAAGCAGGGACTGCAAGTAAGTGGATCTATTCCATGACTACTACTCCTTCCCTAAGCCCCTTCTTTTATTCCTCCCTCTTTCTGTTTATAAATGTTATGCATAATTCTTAGAAATGTATCATAAATGATGTAAGAACTCAGCAAACTTATGCCCCCCGTACACACGATCGGAAATTCGGCCAGAAAAAGACCGATGAGTGCTTTTGGTCGGAAAATGCGACCGTGTGTATGCTCCATCGGACTTTTGCTGGCCGAATTCCCACCAGAAAAAGATTGAGAGCAGGTTCTCTATTTTTCGGTCGGAAAAAGTTCCGATCGGAAATTCCAATAGTCTGTACAAATTCTGACGTGCAAAATTCCTACGCATGCTCGGAAACAATTAGACACATGCTCGGAAGCATTGAACTTCATTTTCTCGGCTCGTCATAGTGTTGTACGTCACTGCGTTCTTGACGGTCGAAAGTTCAGAGAACTTTTGTGTGACCATGTGTTTGCAAGCCAAACTTCAGACGGAATTTCTGATCGTGTGTATAAGTATGTTTATCAAAAACAACCAAAGTCTTCCATTTTAAAGCAAATATTTAAAGTGGTTGTAAACCCTCACAACCAACTTTGACCTACAGGTAAGCCTAGATTAAGGCTTACCTGTAGGTCCAAGAAATATCTCCTAAACCTATACGGTTTAGGAGATATTTGCCCAAAGACAGCCACCGCTGTTTACGACGCATGCGCCATAGACAGCGGCGCGCAGGCGCACTGGGGCAGGCCGCAGATCGCGGCGATATGGAGCGAGCGTCGGCTCCTGTGCGCATGCGCGAGTGTGACATCCTTGCGGCTCCGGCGAATCACAGCGCCGGAGCCGCGAGACCCGGAAGTCACTCCGGGATCCATGGCTGCGGCGAAGAGGAAGACAAAGGACCGCTTCGGGGGCTTCGTTCTCAGATAAGTTATTCATAATGAGCTAGTATGCTATGCATACTAGCTCATTATGTCTTTGTCTTGCAGGATTTTTTTTTCAGGATTTTTTAAAAAGGGTTTACAACCCCTTTAAAAAAAAAGAAAAAAAGAAAAACAACAGAATGACAATTATCACGTCTGTGTTCATTAAGAAATCATTAAAAATAGCAGGTAGTATAAATATATAAAACTGACTTGGTATTAGCTGCTTTCAATCCCCCGTAGACCACTCACAGGGAGAAGGAAGGGCAGCACTAAGAGAGAGTAAGGAGTGCTGGATTCACATAAAATGGAACCTAAAGACAGACTGAGAGAGCAGAGGAATGAGCTCATTACCTTGCTGTTGCTCCTTCCTTTTCAAGTCACAGGGAGAGCTGAGAAGGTGACCAGGCTACATTGTATAACTGCGGAAAAGAAAAGTAGTAATCAATGCCAGTCTGGAAATGCTCTCTTCTTCTTAATCTCTCCAAATATTATCAGGGGCCCACCTGAGATCATGTCCCTGCTCTGCAGACTAGTGTTAAAAGGAATAAGCGGGCGCATACCAATGAAGTCACAAATAAAAAAAAATAAAAAATGTAATCCTATAAGACAAGCTCATAGCATGACTTCCTGCATGTCATCCACCTTCCCCAACATGTTTTGCCCAAGGAAAGGACTGTAATTACAGTATAAGCACAAAAGCAGTGCCAATAGTGGGTGCACACAAACTCTAGTTTGGTACATGCATCAGGTGCTTATTACACACCAAAGCAATGGAGTACCAAACAGTGCATTTTCTAAGTATGTGTAAAGGCGACAGGGGCGTAGATGTGGTGGGGGGTCAGGGGGGTTCATTCCCCTGAGCATCCTGCCAAAAATGAAAATTATCCATGCCCTGCTATCGCACATGACACCAACGCTGCTACAATAGGCAGCATAGCAGTCAGTCAATGAAGGGCAGACAGGTAAGGTGTAGGGCATGGACACTTCTGCTGCTACAGCCAGGCTGGACTAGGCCCCCAGCTGACAGATGAATTACCACCAGCATAGACACAGTATGAGCGGGAAGGGGCCTGTAGCCCTACCAGGGAACACCTTTACACTTTGTACTGCCGCTTCCTGCCTTGGACTTGGGAGGAGCTTGGCCTGGAGCAGAGAAAGAGCAAAGGCTGGCTGCTAGCAATGCTGTGTAGCCATGAACTGCTTCTGGGTAGCTGAGCTTCCCGCTTTCGCTTTGGGCTCGCCGCCTCAGAGCCTAAGTGTGATCACAGTCCACTTACCACTGCTCTGCTGCCATACGGGTAAGATGGTGGCACTTGGCAAAGTTATTCACTAATCACTGGGTTACTGTTTTCCGCTGTTTGGTACTGACAGTCCAGCGTGCTTCTGGCGGTCATGTTGTGGTGCTGACTGCCGAGTGAGAGGACTATGGGGTCACCCATCACCACAACATTGCTGCTAAAACTAGGATGGACTGTCTGCTGCCCTTGGTGCCCTGGACCTTTTTAATTGCGTTGAAAATCATTGATAATCCTTAATTACATGTGTTCTGTTCCGATCAACCCCCCCCATTCACATCTGCGGTTTCCAGCTTGAGCACTGTAGCCCATTTAATTAAATGGGCAGCTGTACCTCCTGAAATAGACCTTTCCTGAAAATATAGTTACAGGGAAACCATGTAGTGCAGTGCGGTTCCCAGTATGGGAAAGCACCCTGCAGTTTCCAGTGCATGGGGATGCTACTAAAGGAATTTTATTTAATGAAAATAGCAAACGTGTTGTATGCACCTGCTCTGTGCAATGGTATTGCACAGACCCAACAACAACCACCAGGCCAGGCATGTAGAAAAGAGGTCCTGGTCCTCATCAACCTGGGGATATAGTGCTCTCCCAAAGCATGCCAGCATGCTGAGGGAATGTGGCCTGGTTTGGGGGGGGGGGGGGGGGCGCTTGATTGCATGCTTGGTCTGCTGGGCTGCATGCTTGGATAAGGATTTGGTATTGATTTTGGGGGAGAATATATGCCATTTTTTTTTAATGTTGGTGTGCGGTTCCCCTTTAAATCCATACCAGACCCAAAGGCAGGGCTTGACAAATTTGCTTGGAATCTAGGAGCCAGCTTAAAAAGTTAGGAGCCAGGTCGGTAATGGCGATCCGGACCTGTCCCTGGCCTGACATGGAGACGAGTGAGGAGAAGATAGCGCCGCAGCCCCCCCCCCCCCCTTTTTTTTCCTTAATTAAAATAATTTTTTTTTTTTTTTACTTTTTACAAAAAAAATATATATATATATATATATATATATATATATATATATATATATATATATATATAATTAAATAAATAAATAAATAAATAAATTAATAATATATATATAATATAATGAGAAGCCATTTACCAGCCACCACACTCACCGTTGGGCAAAAGGCGCCAGATGACGCCCGCAATCACTTCCTTCTCTTCACTTTGGGAAGGAAATGGGCGGGCAGTGAAAAACAGGCAGGGGAGCTTCACTCCATTAGGAATTAGCATTATTGGAATAGGGTGTAATTTCTACATCCACCACAAGATGGCGCCAGACTACCGAAAGATTTTAGAAGGCCGCAAAGCCGCGGCCTCAATTACTGGCCGGCGCAGCCCGATGCAATTGCGCGGCGGAGTTCGGGGTCCAAATGGAGACGGGATACCCCAGCAGCGTTGCCCCAGTCGCCAGGACACAAATTCTAGGCGCAAATTCGACCAGGCGCCCGGGGTTTGTCGAGCCCTGCCCAAAGGGACCCAACAATCTCTGCTTGAATTCATCCAAAAGGTGTTGTATCATTTGAGGTCAGGACTGTGTGCAGGCCAGTCAAGTTTCTCTACCCCAAACTTGCTCATCATTGTCTTTATGGACCTTGCTTATGTACTGGTCCAAATCATTTGGTGGAGGGGGGATTATGGTGTGGGGTTGTCTTTTAGGGGTTGGGCTTGGCCCCTTAATTCCAGTGAAGGGAACTCTTAAGGCATCATTAAGACATTGTGGACAATTTCATACCCCCAACTTTGTGGGAACAGTTTTAGGATGGCCCCTTCCTGTTCCAACATGGCTGCGCACCAGTGCACAAAGCAAGGTCCATAAAGACATGAGTTTGCGAGTTTGGGGTAGAGGAACTTGATTGGCCTGTACAGAGTCCTTTCCTCAACCTGATAGAACACCTTTGGGATGAATTAGAGCGGAGACTGAGAGACAGGCCTTCTCACCCAACATCAGTGCCTGACCCCACAAATGCGCTTCTGAAAGAATGGTCAAACATTTCCATAGACACGCTCTTAAACATTGTGGACAGTTTTCCCAGAAGAGTTGAAGCTGTTATAGCTGTAAAGGTTGGGCCAACTCAGTATTGAACCCTACGGACTAAGACTGGGATGGCATTAAAGTTCGTGTGCATGTAAGGGTAGGTGTCCCAATACATTTGGTGACACATAGATGGCACTTCAGCCACAACAGCTGCTGTAGGCTTGTTATAATAAACTCGACTGGATGCAGGATAACACAAGATGGCTGCAGGATGATGTCAGCAATGAGGCCCCCCCCCACATATGCTTCACATTCTGGGTGTGGACTTCCTCAGTGGGGTGGAAACCACACTACGTCCCTGTTCATTATATATGTGCAACTGCTGGTTACCAAGCAAGCAGCCTTGCTATTTTCACCAAGAAGAGTCCAGAGGCCGGAAGCACTTGTTTATATCACATTGCTCTTACTAACCAATACTATGGGACACCTATCACTGATAAACCTAACCCAAAATAAAACAATATAATTACCTAATCTATTACCCACAAATTAATAAACAAATCATCTCGTGACCACCTGTAATTAGGACACAGGTCGAGATAAGTTTGCATATTTGGAATACATATATAATAAAATAGACTAAAAAATGTATAAACTAAATAAAATAAAAATATGGAAAAATGGGGAATATGAATTTATTCTTCTAAAGGTCATTGATAAAACAATTGAGGTGGAATTCAATATTCAGACCTCTGGGGGAGAGAAGTTTTGCTTCAAATATCCAAAATAATTCTCTTCTACTTAGTTGTCTAATATAATTTCCTCCTCTCCAATGCCTTTATATGTTTTCAATTTCCCAAGATTTAAGAGAACTGAGATCTCTGCCATGGACATTTTAAAATGTTAAAATTTAGTTTAAAATGTTTAGAGCTGCTGTGCGTCGTTACCCCTTTTTTAATATTTTTCGCATGTTCTGCTATTCTAACCTGCAAACTTCTGGTTTTACGTCCAATATATTGTAGCCTCATATAGAGAACCCCTCTGGAGGAACAGGTGACAAGATCTTTAATATTCTATATTTTATGGGTACTATTTATGCATTTACCACATGCATGGAACCCTGTAAAAAAACCAAATAATTTATTTTATCTTTTACTTTATTTTTCTTTTATTATTTTTTTTTCTTTTTATTATTTATTATTATTTATTTATTATTATCATTATTATTAGTTATTATTATTATTATTATTATTATTATTATTTTCTATTAACCCTAGGGCTATTGTATCTCTTAATGAAGGCACATTTTTTTATATATAAACCCTGGGGTGGCTGGTAGATGGGGACCTAATACTCTATCTTTTAGTAGAATGTTCCAGTGTTTTAATTCTCTCAACCTCTTTATATTGCATATTAAAATCTAACATAACCTTATATTCATAACTTCATGATCCAGTACTTCCTTTGTTATGCAGCAACCCCTCCCGATCCATGTTAAAAACCTTAATTTTTTTCTACTTCAATAGTTTCCGCTTCATAACCTTTTTGTACAAACCTATTTGCCAGAATTTCTGCTTGTTGTAGATAATCTGTCTCCCAAGAAAATGTCCTACAAATTCTTACAAACTGTCCCTTAGAGATTTTAAATAACCCCGATTTGTGGTGACAGCTATCCAAAAGTAGGTAGGCATTGCCACCTGTGGGTTCAAAATAGTTCCATTAATATAACCGACCCTCTTTAAATATCTCTAAATCTAAAAAATGAATACTATAATAATTAGTGGTCCATATCAACCTGATATTTCTATTATACATATTAATTGTATCCATAAAAGCTTTGAGATCATCAATAAACCTTTTATAATATATTAGTTCCCTAGAGCGATCTTTTATTATCTTCTCTTCTTCCCAGTGAGCCATGAACAGGTTTGCCACACTGGGGGCAAACCTGGCCCTTATGGCTACTCCCTTGACCTGCAAAAATTATTGATAGCTTAGACTAAGAGAATTAACCCCTTCAGCCGACTGGACCCTGGACTCTGCTCCATGACTGCTAGGCCTCAGAGTATTTATGGGGTTCCCCCCACATACTGAGCATGCCCTCTCAGAGATTGACTGGAGACCCATAAATATTTAGGCTGCATTGTTCTGCTCAAAACCTTCCAGAACACTGTAAAAGACAAGGTAAGGTCAGCAACCTGTGAGACACAGCACAGCCCCTTACACAAATAACTCCATGCCAACTAAATGTACCTAACACCAGCAACCAATGAGGGTGCTACACTAAAGTTATGTGACCCAAGTAACAAATCCATAACAAAAAAACGTTTCTGTTTATTCCAGGTGGAAAAAGTGGACGGTGTCCTCCCTCCAATAAGCTAGCCCAGCCCCAATGTGCATATATGACCTATGAAGGTTGTATGATAGATGAGCACTGTGCAGGCAAACAGAAGTGTTGCAGTTGGGGCTGTGACTACAGTTGCATGAATCCCATTTAGTGAGCTGAGCTGAACGTAGGTAAGTCTGCCATTTGCCATAAAGAGATAAGAAGGTTTTCTGATGGGGAGATGGTCATAGATGGATCCTTAGGATTGTAGAGAATAATTTGTGTTCAGTAGGCTTAGACCTGACTGGTAGGCTAGTACTTGGAGAGAGTAACATCATAGGACAATTCATGAGCAGCAATAAGTAATTCAACAAATGGTAGGTCGTCTCTTATGATGGAAATACAACCTTACATGATCAGAGTGTCCCTTTACCACTTGTGGACGACTCACCTGCTGAAATGCACTTTGGACAGAAAGCCCATACAGGCACATCGGCATACTGGCACTTTGTTGCCTGTTTCAAGGGTTAGGTCACCTGCGCAAATTTATGAGCAGGTCGAGGCCAACAATTTATAAACGGGACCCGCTGATCAACTGTGTCCAATTACAGCCCAGGGCCCTGTGTTAATTGTCAGAGGGAACAATCTCTCTCCGTTTCTTATCCCTCTAAGGCAGGGAGAAGAAACAAAGGGATATTTTGTAAAAAAAACAGCACACATTACACACTTTTAGGCACACATTTACCCCTTGATTACCAGAGATGTTAACCCCTCCCTCACACCTCCTACTTCGCCATCTCTCTCACACCTCCTCCCTTGCCATATCTCTCACCCCCTCCCTCTCTCTCATCCCTCTCTTTCAACCCCTCTCTCCCTTACTGCCTCTCTCTCTCTTATACCTCTCTCACTCCTTTCCCTCTCTCTCCCTCACCCCTCACCCACTCTCACTCTTATCCCTCTCTCACACCTCCTTCTCTTTCCCCTCTCTTTCTCACCCCCTCTCTCTCATCCCTTTTCCTCTCTAACCCACCTCTCTTTCTCTCCCACTCCCTCCTCTCTCTCACCCTGCTCGCACCCATCTTTATATTATCCCTCTCTCACCCCCCCTCTCTCAACCCTCCCTCTCTCTCCCTTACCCCACCCATCTTTCTCTCCTCTCTCTTTCTCCCATCCCCTCTTTTTCTCTCTCTCACCCCCCCCCTCATCTCCACCCTGTTCCTCTCTCACCTCTTCTCACTCTCTTATACCTCTCTCACCCCTTTCTCTCCCTTTCTCTTCCCCATCCCTCTCTCTCACTCCTCTCTCTCCCTCATCCCTCTCTCTCACCCCCTCTATCTCTCTCTCACCCCTCCTCTCTAGCCTCCTCTCTCACCCCTCTCTCTCACTCTCTTATACCTCTCTCACCACTTTCTCTCACTCTTCTCACTCACCCCCTCCCTCTCTCCCTCACCCCAACCCCCCTCTCTCTCTCTCACCTCCTCCCTTTCTCTCACCCTCTCTTTTTCTCTCTCTCACCCTCTCTCTCTCACTTCCCTCTCTTCCCCCTCTCATTCTCACCCCCTCTCTCTCACACTATCCTCACTCACCTAACCCCTCTCTCTCCCACCCCTTCTCCACTTTCTGTCATCCCTCTTCTTCTCTCACCCACCTCTTTCTCCCACTCCCTCCTCTCTCTCTCCCCTCCCTCTTGCACCCCTTCTCTCTCTCTATCTTATCCCTCTCTCAACCCTCCTCTCTCTTCTCTTCTCCTCTCTCTCTCACCCCTCCTCCTCTTTCTCTCACACCCCTCCTCTCTCCCCCTCTCTCTCACTCCCTTCTCTCTCACATCCCTCGTCTCTCTCGCTCACTCCCCTCTCTCTCTCATCCCCTCCTCCTCGATCTCTCTCTCTCACCTCCTCCTCCTCTCGCTCTCACCACCTCCTCCTCTCTCTCACCTTCCTCATCTCTCTCTCCCCTTCTCTCTCTCGCACACCCCTCCTCTCTCTTTTGCTGTCTCTCTTACCCCTCCTCTTCTCTCTCTCACTCCCCTCTCTTACCCTGCCCTCCTCTCTTTCACACACCTCCCCTCTCTCTCTCACCCTTCTCCTCTCCCTCTCCTCCTCTCTCACACCCTCCTCACCACCTCCCCTGTCACCCAACCCCTCTCCCTCCCACCCCTCCTCCTCTCTCACCCATCTCTCTTTCTCTCTCCCACATCCCTCTCTCTATCTTATCCCTCTCTCGCCCCCAGTCTCTCCCTTCCCCTCCCCCTCTCTCACCCCTCCTCTCTCTTACACCTTCCTTTTCTATCTCTCACTCCCCCTCTCTCTCTCCCCCCCTCCACTCTCTCTCTCACCCCTTCTTTCTCTCGCACCCCTCCTCTCTCTCTCTCTCGCACCCCTCCTCTCTCACTCCCCCTCTCTCTTCCCTTCTCCTCTCTCTCTCACACCCCTCCCTTTCTCTCTCACCCCTCCTCCTCTCTCTCACCCCCCTCCTCTCTCTCCCCTTCTTCTCTCTCACCCCTCCTTCTCTCTCTCACCTTCTCCTCCTACTCTCTCTCGCACCCCTCCTCTCTCTCTTGCTGTCTCTCTCACCCCTCCTCCTCTCTCTCTCACTCCCCTCTCTCACCCCTCCTCCTCTCTTTGTCACATCCCCTCCTCTCTCTCCCCTTCTCCTCTCCCTCTCCCACACCCTCCTCACCACCTCCTCTCTCACCCAACCCCTCTCCCTCCCACCCTTTCTTCCCTCTCTCTCATCCTTCCTCCTCTCTCACCCACCTCTTTTTCTCTCTCCCACACCCCTCTCGCTATCTTATTCCTCTCTCACCCTCTTTTTCTCATTCTCTTTCCTTTACCCCCCTCTCTCACCCCTCCCTCTTACCCCCTTTCTTTCTCTCACCTCCCTCTCTTCCCTCTCTTTTTCTCACCCCCCTCTTTCTCACCCTATTCTCTCTCACCCAACCCCTCTCTCTCCCACCCCTTCTCTATCTCACCCGTCCTCCCATTCAACCCCTCTCTCTCCTCACCCCCTTTCTCTCACCTCCTCCCTCCCTCTCTCACCCCCTCTCTCTCCACCTCTCACTCTCTTATACCTCTCTCACCCCTTTCTCTCTCTTCTTCACCCCCCTCTCTCTCACCCGACCCCCTGTCTCTCTCACCCCTCCCTCTCCCTCCCTTCCCCCCACTCTTTTTCTCTCTCTTATCCTCTTCTAACCCTCTCTCTCTCACATACACCTCCATCTCTTGCTCCTCACTCTCGCACCCAACCCCACTCTCCCACCCCTACTCCCCTCCCTCTCATCCCTCCTCCTCTCTCTCACCTCTCCTCTCTCTCTCTCACCCCTCACCTTCCTCTCTCGCCCCTCCACCTCTCTCTCACACTCCCTCCTTTCTCTTACCTCTCCTCCTCTCTTTTACCCCTCAACCTCTCTCTCTCTTACTCCCCTCCTCCTCTCTCTCTCCCCCTTTTCACCCCTCCTCTCTACCCTCCTACTCTCCCTCTCACACACCTCCGCTCTACTCTCCTACTCTCCCTCTCACACCCTCTCCTCTATCACTTCTCCTCCTCTCTCTCTTATGCCCCTCTCTCACCATCCCCTCTCTCTCTCTCACACCCTCCTTCTCTATCTCTCACTCCTCTCTCACACCCCTCCTCTCTGTCTCTCACCCCTCCTCCTCTCTCTCTCACTCCCTCCTCCTCTCTAACATCCCTCCTCTCTATCTTTCCCCTCCCCCTCTCTCTCACTCCATCTCTCTCACACCCCTCCCCTCTCTCACCCTCCACCTCTCTCTCACTCCCCTCTCCCTCTCACCCCTCCTCCTCTGTCTCGCTCACACCCTCCTCTCTCTCTCTCACCCCTCCTCCTCTCTCTCACCAATTCCTCTTGCTCGCTCTCTCTCACACCCCTCGCCTCTCTCTCTCTCACGTCCCTCCTCTCTCTCAACCCTTCTCTCTCTCACACACCTCTCCTCCTCTCTCTCTTACTCCTCTCTCTTGCCCCCCTCTCTCTCACCTATTCTCTTACAATCCCCTCTCTCTCCCACCGCCCATCAGCTCTCTCAATGCACCCCTCCATCTCTCTCCCCCCACAACCCTCCTATCTTACCCCTCCTCTCTCTCTCATCCCACCTCTCTATCTCACCCTCCTCCTCTCTCTCTTCTCCCCTCTTTATCTCACCCTCCTCCTCTCTCTCTCTTCTCCCCTCTCTATCTCACCCTTCTCCTCTCTCTCTTCTCCCCTCTCTTTCTCACACCCTCCTTTCTCATATCCCTCTTTCCCTCACCTCTTTCTCTAATTTCTCTCTCCCCTTCCTCCATGTCTCTCCTACTTTTCCATCTCCCCATCTCTATCTCTTCTCCCTATTCCTATATGTCCTCCCTCTCCCCTTTCACCCTTCTGTCTCTTCCCCTCCACCCCCTCTTCCTCTCTTAGTTTCTAATAGGAGTTTCTGTGATATTTCAGGTTCTCAGTAAAAAAATCTGCTCTGTCAGTAGACTTTCCATGATTTGTCAGTAAAAAAAAAAAAGTTGTGGGGGGTTTAACTTCTTAATCATCAGGTATCTTTACTGTACTATGTTAGCAACAGGCGCTACCTACAGGCCTCTAATGTTTGCCGCATGTGCATGCGCCACATTTCTTTCCCTGGTATTAGGGCCCAAATGATGACCTTGCACACAGACCTAATGCTTTCATAAAACACCCCTGGTTGCATCATAAGGATGGGTGCCATGTGGCAATTATATTTAAACCTGTAAGTGCCCAGTGGCTTCTATGGAGAGAAGCAGGGAACCTGTAGACTATGCAGCAGTAGATATTTAAATGCCTTCTCTATGCGGCAGAGCTGCAATATATAGGTGGGGCTTTGTGTGGGTGTGGCTTGAGTGTGAGAGGGGACACAGAGGGTCCCCCCATGATCTCCTTTTGCCTGGGGCCCCATAAGTTGTCAGTCCACCCCTGGGTGGTACAATTATTTCCTGATATGATCGTTATCTGGTAGCCATCGTGTCATGTGTTTTCTGGGGAATTTAGAGGCATAGAACATGTTCTTTTTTTTGCCACCTCAGAAGTTATAAATAGGGATGAGCTCAATGGTCGGGTGTTCACCCGTTCGCCGAACAGCGAACATTATGGGGCATTCGTGGAAAATTTGAGTGCCACTGAACGCCCCACAATGCACTGTGAGATCGCAGTGCATTGCTGTATGATGATTGGCCAAAGCATGCACCTGACTTGCATGCTTTGGCCAATCACAGCGCACTCTGCTAAGAGAGCCATAATTGGACCAAGGCAGGGTGCCTTTGGCCAATCATGGCTAAGGGGGACTAAGTCCAAGCCCCACACTATATAAGGCTGCTTACATGACAGCCCTGTGTAGTGTTGTTGGCGTGGACAGATAGATAGCTTGATTTAGATTAAGCAGACAGGTTATTCAGTTAGTGGGAATATATATATATATATATATATATATATATATATACTCACTCTGCATTGAGCATAGACTATATATTCAGTGTTTACTCGATATTCAGTCAGTGCAGGCAGTGTATTAATATATGGATATACTCTGCATCCAGTGTAGCCTATATCTACAGTGCATTCATTGGTGTACTGTTTCTAATACACTTCAGGAGGTGTATTAATATATATATATATATATATATATATATATATATATATATACCGTATTTATCAGCGTATAACACACACTTTTTTCCCCTTAAAATCAGGGGGAAATCGTGGGTGCGTGTTATACGCCGATCCCCACTGTTTGTTAGGGGAAGAGGAGCGAGCGCCGCCAAAAAAGACTGAGCCAAGTGTACTGTGTACTTGGCTCGGCTCCACTCGGCTGTGCTCGGAGTCACGCCGTTCTGCCTCCCTGCTGTCTGAGTGGAAGAGGAGTGAGCGCCACCAAAAAAGACTGAGCCGTCCCGTATGCTAGGCTTTATGTCCCGCCATTGGACCAGTGATGTGTCCATCATAGGAGCCGGGCCAATGCACCATTGGTCAAATGAGTTGTAGCACCATTCACAATTAATGGTACCACAGCACAGTAGTGCATGTTATGTGCAGTACAGAAACATGGAAGTCTACATGGACCCTTGGACCCAGTGTGGGGTTGTAAAGGTTTGTTTTTTATTTTCTAAATAGGTTCCTCTAAGCTAGTGCATTGTTGGTTCACTTACCTTTTCCTTCGATTTCCCTTCTAAATGTTTTTTTTCTTTGTTTTCTTTGTCTGAATTTCTCACTTCCTGTTCCTCCTCAGTAAGCTGTTCAGTAAGCTGTTCTGGCTGACTAACCACCAGCTCGGATGATGGTGAGAAGTTTACTGAGGAGAAACAGGAAGTGAGAAATTCAGACAAAGAAAAAAAACATTTAGAAGGGAAATCGAAGGAAAAGGTAAGTGAACCAACAATGCACTAGCTTAGAGGAACCTATGTAGAAAATAAAAAACGAACCTTTACAACCCCTTTAATTTACATTGTACCTTCTATTTCTGCATGTGGATGATTGCACTGTAATTATTTTAATAAAAAAACCCCATCTAAGTACCTTTTTTCTAATCGATATACAGTTGTCACATGACCCAGTTGCTCCCCAGCCTGTCTGTTTTAAATTGGCATACAAATATATAGTTGTGCTCATAAGTTTACACACCCTGGTAGAATTTATGATTTCTTGGCCATTTTTCAGAGAATGTGAACGATAACACAAAAACACTTCTTTCACTCATGGTTAGTGTTTGGCTGAAGCCATTTATTATCAATCAACTGTGTTTACTCTTTTTAAATCATAACGACAACAGAAACTACACAAATGACCCTGATCAAAAGTTTACATACCCCAGTTCTTAATATGGTGTATTGCCCTCTTTAGCATCAATGACAGTTTGAAGTCTTTTGTGGTATTAAATTGTGGATGAGGCTCTTTATCTTCTCAGATGGTGAAGCTGCCCATTTCTTCTGGCAAAAAGCCTCCAGTTCCTGTAAATTCTTGGGCTGTCTTGCATGAACGGCACGTTTGAGATCTCACCAGAGTGGCTCAATTATATTGAGGTCAGGAGACTGAGATGATCACTCCAGAACCTTCACTTTATACTGCTGTAGCCAAAGGCAAGTCAACTTCGCCTTGTGTTTTGGATCATTGTCATGTTGGAATGTCAAAGTATGTCCCATGGGCAACTTCCTGGCTGATGAATGCAAATGTTCCACCAGTATTTTTTGATAACATACTGCATTCATCTTGCCAACAATTTTGACCAAATTTCCTGTGACTTTGTAGCTCACACATCCCCAAAACATCAGCGATCCACCTCCATGTTTCACAGTAGGAATGGTGTACCTTTCATCATAGGCCTTGTTGACTCCTCTCCAAATGTAGCATTTATGGTTGTGGCCAAAAAGCTAAATTTTGGTCTCATCACTCCAAATGACTTTGTGCCAGAAGGTTTGAGGCTTGTCTTTGCTTTTTGGCATATTGTGAACGGGATACTTTGTGGCATTTGCATAGTAATGGATTTCTTCTGGGGACTCGACCATGCAGCCCATCTTTCTTCAAGTGTCTCCTTATTGTGCATCTTGAAACAGCCACACCACATGTTTTCAGAGAGTCCTGTTATTTTGGGGTTTTTCTTTGCATCCCAAACAGTTTTCCTGGCAGTTATGGCTGAAATGTTAGTTGGTCTACCTGCCATTCAAACCCCTTTGTGCCAACTTGTGTGCATATTATCAGGCCAAAATCACCAGGGTATATAAACTTTTGATCAGGGTAATTTGAGTAGTTTCGGTTGTCATTATGATTTAAAAAGAGTAAACACAGTTGATTGGTAATAAATGGCTTCAGCCGAACACTAACCACGAGTGAAAGAAACGTTTTTGTGTTATCATTCATATTCTCTGAAAAATGGCCAAGAAATCATAAATTCTGCTAAGGTATGTAAACTTATGAGCACAACTGTATATTTGAAATTAAATTTTTATTATTCTTTGTAAATAACATGTGGGCGGATTTCTACCAGTCACATGCTGTGTCACGCCCCTCAAGCCTGTGTCTTAGAATAGGAGGAAGGTGAAGCCTCCATCAAACTACATGTAATATCTTGCCCCCATTGTGTTTAGCTGGTTAGTGGGCATGGAAGAGGGGGAGGGAGTGGGTTGTCATTTACCACTGTGCATACGCTCACATGTGTGACTCTATAGTCACATGGGCTGCTCCTATGTGATAGGGAGGACATTTTTAGCATAGAAGCTCACTGAAAACTGAGCATGTGCAGAGTTGCCAACACTGCCCTGCAAAATCCCTAGCTGAATTGGGGACACGGACAGAAGGGGGAGATAGAGAGCAGCAGGATCAACCATTCTTTTTTCGCAGACTAAAGAAAACAAATCTCATAGAGACTGAGTGAGTATGGACAGCATGTAATACACCATTTATTGTTTTTTATGATGTGGGTTTACCTACAATTTAAGGATCTGAAGGTGTAGGTTTTTTATTTATTTATTTTTGTCTTTGGTTGGAACTGGATGAACAGATGTCTTTTTATCTACTTATCTATAACTGATTATCTATATATAACTATGCGTAACATTGGGAATATCACTGTAATGATTTTTCTCTTTCTTGCAGCTCCCCCCAGAATTCTCTGGGTGGATGAACCCAATCTCATCAGGTCAAAATGATCGCTAATCACCTCCAAATACATCCTCTGATGGCACTCTGTTAGAGATTAAGAGAATTAATAAAACTCAGATTGGCCTAATTTCTGCTTTATGTGTATTATTTATATATATATATATATATATATATATATATATATATATATATATATATATATATATATATATATATATTCGTGTGTGTGTGTATGTATATATATATATAATACACACACACTATATACTGTATATATATATATATATATATATATATATACAGTTAAGGCCACCATTAGAAATCATAGGGCCCCATACAGCCTACCTAGCAGGGTCTCCCCCACTCCCCTTAGTCAACCATAGAAGAAAAATGAGGTTTCAGCCCCATACAGGAGGGCCAGTTCCACCCCCTTATCAGCGGCCCTGTATATAGTATACTGTACATAGCAATGATAGGAGAAATTATAAGTCATTGTAAAGTTATGGGAACATAATGGGTTATCTTTGGATAAAGCTAGATATGGTAGTCCAAGTTATTGGGTAGCTTTACAAATGAGTCTGTTGAAAAGACTCTTTTTCCTGTTTAGCAATGAGAGAGTTTATCATTAATTGCCCACACTTGATACATCCATACATGATACCCCCATTCCATGGCTTGAGGCATCCATATACCCAGGGATTTTTTTCAGAGGGACCCCAAGGAACTCCAGAACTGAATGGGGTGCTGAGGTGAGCTGAAGGGTCGACTGATGCCAACTGCTGAACTTTGTTGAGCTTCAGGTGACTTACAGTAGGGATGTGAACCATCTCCCTAGAGAATAATTGATGCCTTTTCCCTCAGACGACGTCTTATGATGAAACACTTAAAGCCGGACTTGGTACGCTCTATGTCACTTCTGGCACTTCCGGTTTCTCACGGCGCGGTCTGTGGAACACGCGCCATCCAGACCCCAAGAGTGTCTTGTGTATTTTTCATAGCAATTGGAGCTCCCCACCTTTTATACTAGGCTTTAATGCCTATATACTTTTTGATAAAAGATTTATAGTTTCCCGAATGCTCCAAGCTTGTAGTGGAGGGAGGAGGACACCACTAGTGGAACATTAGGAGCCTGTCCATATCCCTCTATACCAGGGATATGCAATTAGCGGACCTCCAGCTGTTGCAAAACTACAAGTCCCATCATGCCTCTGGGTGTCATGCTTGTGGTTGCTATGCCTCATGGGAATTGTAGTTCTGCAACAGCTGGAGGTCTGCTAATTGCATATCCCTGCTCTATACGCTGCTCACCCCAGGAGGGACCAAGCTTCCAGGTGGAGATCCGATCGTTTACACCAGGCAGTGGAGGAGGAAATATCCTGGGACTGAGCCACCAGGAATAGGAGTATATTCTAATACACGCCTTTCACCCCTGCAGGGGTAGGGCACGCTGGTGAGTGCAGATAACGAGAGGGGAGCACGGAAAAGTCACCTATATACTTCTGCCACTGGAATTCATGATAGACTGTCACCAATACTTTTTGATTTTGCACCAGTCACTTTTGGGAATTAATGTTTTATATGGACACTAATTACTTTATGCGTATTGTACATTTTTTGGACTTCTTTACTCATCAAATGTTTTATGCAAAATAATTTTCTCATGCACTTATATATTTTTTTATTACCATATATATTTTTTACTGCCTTTTGCTTGACACGTCTTAGCACTTATATAAGCCACCATACGGCATTCACAATACAGTGCACACAAGCCTCACATCTGTATTTCCACCACCCCCAATCTATCATTTATGATAGTTTGGCTTTATAGAACAGTACCACCTTCTCTTCTTTGATTTTTATACACCTTTTCTCATTAAGTTTTCTTTTCTAGAAAAACTACAATGCCAGGTGAACGACATTTTCGTCCAAATTTCACCCCATTTTCCATGGTTTTGGTTCCCTGAAAATTGATTGAAACCATGAACAGCAAACTGATGTGGACCATTCCATGCAAACAGTTTTTTTTTTTCATTTGAAAGAAGATAAGAACCAAAAGCATCACCTCTGTGGTCATCATAGGGGCTGTTATCCGGAGATCAATTTGTAGTCATGATTAAGACTCTGTGGGGTTGTCTTGCCTCTACTAGCTGCTAGAAGGTCGTGTCTTCTTCTGCCCTGTAATGATAAACCAGGGAAGTGCCCAATGAGGGGGTAACAGCCCTTGGCCATTTTCCTGCTCTTCTAGTGCCCCAATGGGCAGAAGTGCCATGGTGTGTGGGCTGTCAGCTGCAATGCGCAGACCCCATGACCCAATTAAAAAGTAAGGTAAATGTGAGTAGTAATAGTGAGTAATGCAGAGTCCAGGGATCAGTAGAAAAAACAAACCCTTAGTGTTGGTGTGAGTGGGATAATATAAAGCTTATTTTGCCCCACTGACACCAACAATGGCGTTTATTTCATACTACTGACACCAACTGGGATTATTTGATCCTACTGACACAAATAATGGGGCTTATTTAATACTACTGACATCAACGATGGGGCTTATTTCATACTACTGACACCAACTGGGATGATTTGATGCTGCAGACACCAATAATGGGGATTATTAGGTACTACTGACACCAACAATGGGGCTTATTTAATACTACTGATGCCAATGATGGGGCTTTTTAAATACTACTGACACCAATGGGGATTGTTTGGTCCTACTGACACCAACAATGGGACTTATTTAATACTACTGATGCCAATGATGGGGCTTTTTAACCACTTTCAGACCGGACCATTTTGCTGGTAAATGACCAGAGGTGTTTTTACACTTTGGCACTGCGCTGCTTTAACTGGTAATTGCGCGGTCATGCAATGTTGTACCCAAACGAAATTTGCGTCCTTTTCTTCCCACAAATAGAGCTTTCTTTTAAAGGTATTTGACTGACTCTGCGATTTTTATTTTTTGCGATATAAACGTAAAAAGACCGCAAATTTTGAAAAAAAATGATATTTTCTACTTTTTGTTATTAGAAAAATCCAATAAACTCAATTTTAGTCATACATTTAGGCCAAAATGTATTCAGCCACATGTCTTTGGTAAAAAAAAAAGTCAATAACTGTATATTTATTGGTTTGCGCAAAAGTTGTCACATCTACAAACTAAGGTACATTTTCTGGAATTTACGCAGCTTTTAGTTTATGACTGCCTATCTCATTTCTTGAGGTGCTAAAATGGCAGGGCAGTACAAAACCCCCCCAAATGACCCCATTTTGGAAAGTAGACACCCTAAGGAAATTAGTAAGAGGCATGTTGAGCCCATTAAATATTTTATTTTTTTGCCGCAAGCGATTGAATAATGACAAAAAATTTTATTTATTTTTTTTTTTTTACACAAAGTTGTCACTAAATGATATATTGCTCACACATGCCATGGTTATATGTGGAATTGTACCCCAAAATACATTCTGCTGCTTCTCTTGAGTACGGGGATACCACATGTGGTCGACTTTTTGGAAGCCTAGCCGCGTACGGGGCCTCGAAAGCCAAGCACCGCCTTCAGGATTTCTAAGGGCATACATATGTCATTTTACTCCTCACTACCTATCACAGTTTTGAAGGCCATAAAATGCCAAGATGGCACAAAACCCCCACAAATGACACCATTTTAGAAAGTAGACACCCCAAGCTATTTGCTGAGAGGCATGTTGAGTCCATGGAATATTTTATATTTTGCCACAAGTTGCGGGAAAATTACAAACTTTATAAATTTTTCACAAAGTTGTCACTAAATGATATATTGCTCACACATGCTATGGGCATATGTGAAATGACACCCCAAAATAAATTCTGCTGCTTCTCCTGAGTACGGGGATACCACATGTGGTCGACTTTTTGGGAGCCTAGCTGCGTACGGGGCCCCGAAAACCAAGCACCGCCTTCAGGCTTTCTAAGGCCGTAAATTTTTCATTTCACGCCTCACTACCTATTACAGTTTTGAAGGCCATAAAATGCCAAGATGGCACAAAACCCCCCCAAATGACCCCATTTTAGAAAGTAGACACCCAAAGCTATTTGCTGAGAGGCATGTTGAGTCCATGGAATATTTTATATTTTGCCACAAGTTGCGGGAAAATTACAAACTTTTTTTTTTTTTTCCACAAAGTTGTCACTAAATGATATATTTCTCACACATGCCATGGGCATATGTGAAATGACACCCCAAAATAAATTCTGCTGCTTCTCCTGAGTACGGGGATACCACATGTGTGGGATTTTTTGGGAGCCTAGCCGCGTACGGGGCCCCGAAAACCAAGCACCGCCTTCAGGCTTTCTAAGGGCGTAAATTTTTCATTTCACGCCTCACTACCTATTACAGTTTTGAAGGCCATAAAATGCCAAGATGGCACAAAACCCCCACAAATGACCCCATTTTAGAAAGTAGACACCCCAAGCTATTTGCTGAGAGGCATGTTGAGTCCATGAAATATTTTATATTTTGCCACAAGTTGCGTGAAAATTACAAACTTTTTTTTTTTTTTCACAAAGTTGTCACTAAATGATATATTGCTCACACATGCCATGGGCATATGTGAAATGACACCCCAAAATAAATTCTGCTGCTTCTCCTGAGTACGGGGATACCACATATGTGGGATTTTTTGGGAGCCTAGCTGCGTACGGGGCCCCGAAAGCCAAGAACCGCCTTCAGGCTTTCTAAGGGCGTAAATTTTTGATTTCACGCCTCACTACCTATTACAGTTTTGAAGGCCATAACATGCCAAGATGGCACAAAACCCCCACAAATGACCCCATTTTAGAAAGTAGACACCCCAAGCTATTTGCTGAGAGGCATGTTGAGTCCATGGAATATTTTATATTTTGCCACAAGTTGCGGGAAAAGTACAAACTTTTATTTTTTTTTATTTTTTTTTCACAAAGTTGTCACTAAATGATATATTGCTCACACATGCCAGGGGCATATGTGAAATGACACCCCAAAATAAAATTTGCTGCTTCTCCTGAGTACGGGGATACCACATGTGTGGGACTTTTTGGGAGCCTAGTCGCGTACGGGGCCCCGAAAACCAAGAACCGCCTTCAGGATTTCTAAGGGTGTAAATATTTGATTTCACACCTCACTACCTATCACAGTTTTGAAGGCCATAAAATGCCAAGATGGCACAAAACCCCCACAAATGACCCCATTTTAGAAAGTAGACACCCCAAGCTATTTGCCGAGAGGCATGGTGAGTATTTTGCAGCTCTCATTTGTTTTTGAAAATGAAGAAAATAAAAAATAATGTATATTCTTTTTCTTTTTTTCAATTTTCAAAACTTTGTGACAAAAATGAAGGTCTGCAAAATACTAACCATACCTCTCGGCAAATAGCTTGGGGTGTCTCCTTTCCAAAATGGGGTCACTTGGGGGGATTTTGTGCTATCTGGGCATTCCATGGCCTCCGAAACTGCGATAGGCAGTGAGGAATGAAATCAAAAATTTACACCCTTAGAAATCCTGAAGGTGGTGCTTGGATTTTGGGGTACCGTACGCGGTTAGGCTCCCAAAAGGTCTCACACTTGTGGTATCCCCGTACTCAGGAGAAGCAACAGAATGTATTTTGGGGTGTAATTTTACATATAACCATGGCATGTTTGAGCAATATATCATTTAATGACAACTTTGTGCAAAAAAAAAAAAAAATAATAATGTATTTTTTCCACAACTTTTGTCAAAATATAAAATATTCCATGGACTCGACATGCCTCTCAGCAAATAGCTTGGGGTGTCTACTTTCTAAAATGGGGTCATTTGGGGAGGTTTTGAACTGTCCTGGCATTTTATGCACAACATTTAGAAGCTTATGTCACACATCACCCACTCTTCTAACCACTTGAAGAAAAAGCCCTTTCTGACACTTTTTGTTTACATGAAAAAATATTTTTTTTTGCAAGAAAATTACTTTGAACCCCCAAACATGAAGTGTTTTTTTAAAGCAAAAGCCCTACCGATTAAAATGGTGGGTGTTTCATTTTTTTTTTTCACACGGTATTTGCGCAGCGATTTTTCAAACGCATTTTTTGGGGAAAAAACACATTTTTTTTTATTTTAATGCACTAAAAATCACTATATTGCCCAAATGTTTGATGAAATAAAAAATATGATCTTAGGCCGAGTACATGGATACCAAACATGACATGCTTTAAAATTGCGCAGAAACGTGCAGCGGCGACAAACTACGTACATTTTTAAAAGCCTTTAAATGCCTTTACAGGTGACCACTTTAGATTTACGGAGGAGGTCTACTGCTAAAATTAGTACCCTCGATCTGACCTTCGTGGTGATACCTCACATGCATGGTGCAATTGCTGTTTACATATGACACCAGACCAACGTTGCGCCTTAGCAGGGGGGGACAGGGGTGTTTTTTTTTTTTTATTATTATTTATTTTGCTTTTTTATTTTATTTTTAAACTGTTCCTTTCATTTATATATATTTTTTTATGATTTTTATTGTTATCTCAGGAAATGTAAATATCCCCTATGATTGCAATAGGTAGTGACAGGTACTCTTTTTTAAAAAAATTAGGGTCTATCAGACCCTAGATCTCTCCTCTGTCCTCAAAGCATCTGACCACACCAAGATCGGTGTGATAAAATGCTTTCCCAATTTCCCAATGGCGCTGTTTACATCCCGCAAAATCTAAGTCATGAAATGCTCGTAGCTTCCGGTGTCTTAGGCCATAGAGATGATTGGAGCCATTCTGGTCTCTGATCAGCTCTATGGTCAGCTGGCGGAACCACCGGCTGCATTCTCAGGTTCCCTGTTGGGACAGGAGAGCCTGAGAAAACCATGGAAGATGGTGTGGGGGGGGGGGGACATTCCCTCCCACTGCTTGTAAAAGTAGTCTAGAGGCTAATTAGCCGCTAGGATTGCTTTTACATAAAAGCCGACCGCTGGCTGAAAAGAATGATACCAAGATGATACCTAAACCTGCAGGCATCATTCTGGTATAAGCACTCAAAGTCCCGCAACATACCAGTATGTTGCTGGAACTGGTTGGGCATATATTGTAATTTTTTTTTCATGCAGCCTGTGGGCTGAACGAAAAAAAAATATTGATCGGTGGGTATGCCCACCATTAGATACCACCCTTCATCCACCCACTTTTAATGGTGGGCATACATGCACCATTTATATATGCCGAAGCATGGGGGCAACCTCCCGCAAAAGGTAGGAGCAGATCGCTCCTCCACCCCGTATGCCCCCATGCTTCGGCATATATGCTCTTTTTTAACTGTGGTGGTGAAATCACCTCTGACAGTGCTGGAGTCGCGGCTTTACATATCGTGGGAGCAAACGCTGTTGCTGTCAAGATAAATAAATCCGCTCTGCAGCAGAATGGCGTACCTGCTAAGCAAATGATGGTTAACAATAAAACAAAGTAACATTACAGTATAACAGTAGGACTTACCATACCTGCAAAGCAAATACAAAAAAAATAGCAAAAAATAACACATTTAACACAATCTGTGCCTAAAATATATATATATGCCGAAGCATGGGGGCATCCTCCCGCAAAAAAGTTATGCCGCGTACATACATTCAAACTTTTCCACGGGCAAGCCCTCCGTCGGAATTTTGACTGTATGTACGCGGCATTAGGAGCAAAATCGCTCCTCCACCCCTTATGCCCCCATGCTTCGGCATATATGCTCTTTTTTAACTGTGGTGGTGAAATCACCTCCGACAGCGCTGGAGTCGTGGCTTTACATATCGTGGGAGCAAACGCTGTTGCTGTCAAGATAAATAAATCCACGCTACAGCTGAATGGCGTACCTGAAAACAAAAAATGGTTAACAATAAAACATTGCAGAATAGAATACAGTACAAAGGAGCAGAACAATAGAGAGAGAATAGAGAGAGAGAGAACAATAAAACGACAACTATTTTTGGTTTTTTCGTTTTATATTTTTTTTGTTTTTTTACTTTTTTTTTTTTTAAACACTTTTTTATGTAACTTTAACACTTCTGTTGTAACGGTTCCATCGGTTTGGGTCTCTCAAAATGCGATGGCATCTTGGGAGACCCTGTGAACGTGTGCCTAGCCTGTGCAATGCTGTACCCTACGCTAATACTCAACTAGTTCATGGTAGCGTTCAAAACATTCACCAATGCAAAGACCAGGATTGTCAGGACAGCGGGGACAACAATAACGGGTGTCACGCCTAAATCCACGCTTTCTGCAGACACGACATTTTCTTTGGGGGGCTCGTTGGGTAGGGGTACTCGGGAGGGCATAAAGATAATGCCTCTCATGCAGCCGGCTTACTGCATCTGGTAGGGGAAGGTGAGGTGGAGCACCGTCTGGATACAGAAGGGCTCTGACGATATCCTCCTGGAATTTAAGGAAGGATCCAGTCCGTCCTGAAGCTTTGTGTAGTACATAAGCATTCAGTATAGCCAATTGGAATAAATAAACAGACACTTTTTTGTACCAGCGTCTGGCCTTACGGGCAACTAGATACGGCGCCAACAACTGGTCATTGAGGTCCACCCCTCCCATGTTAAGGTTATATTTGTGGACACAGAGGGGTTTCTCCACAATACCAGTCGCCGTAGGAATTTGGACCGTCGTGTCTGCATGAAGGGAGGTAAGAACGAAAACATTCTTATTATCCCTCCACTTCATAGCGAGCAAATTATTACTGCGCAAGCAGGCTCTCTCCCCCAGCCTAAGAGGGGACTCTACAAGCCGCTGGGGAAAGCCCCGGCGATTAGGTCACACGGTACCACATGCTCCAATCTGCTGATCAAACAAGTGACTAAACAGTGGCACGCTTGTGTAATAATTGTCCACGTACAAGTGGTACCCCTTTCCGAATAAGGGTGACACCAGGGGCGGGCTGGGCCGGGGGGCAGGGTGGAAATCTCCCCCCAGGCCGTCTAACTTTTAATCAAAACAGGCTGTTTGCTGACATTTTTTTTTTTTTTTTTTTGAGGAAGTCGGCCGCTGATTGGCTGTGTTGCTGCTGCGCTGCATTCTGGGAGTTGTAGTCTGGTGGGTAGAGACTGGAGGGAACTGAGCAGCGAAGCAGGTAACTTCTATTCCCGGCAAGGAGACCCATCACTTCACAGGGGGGCCGGTCAGCCAGCAACTTCAAGCTATCATTCTCCTGCTGCTGTGTTAACTCTCCTACTGGCTGCTCTCCTATAACCTCTCTCTCCTTCCAGGACACATCACGTTTGTTTCTGTTCAGATTCTTTCATTTATTCCAGGCTGATTTCACTCATGCTTCATCCCCCTCCCCCTCCCTCTGTGCACTCATCTCTCCTGGTCGGTACAATCTTGCTGTAGGTAAGTCACACTCTCCTTGCACCAATTCACTTATCTTTTTCCCATTCATTTTATCTTCTCTCCTGTTTTGTAATTCTGCTCTCCTCATATAAATCACTGTAGCCTCTCAGCTCTGGGCATTCCACACATGTACTTGTGCTGACACCCTTTCCATCCCAGCTTACTTTTACCTAATACAATAGTTCTGTCAGAATCATGCCTCAGTCTAACACATGCAGCCCCTCACTCTCCATTAACTTATACTACAGAATTTGGGCTTTTTCACACTAGTGCAGTGACTGCCATGTTTCCACACTGAAAAAAATACCAGTCACTGCTAGAGCACATAGAATACAGCTGTTCTCTATGTGCCCCATTTACACTGCAGTACCGTCCAGAGGTGCGGTGCAGTAAGCTGCAATAATATACAGTAATTCTACATTTTATCGCAGTGCACTGGATGGCACTGACATAGTTATCAATCAGTCCTTCTCAAACTGACAGAAATGCAGCAGCATTTTTTTTTCCTTCCAGTGACCCCACAGCACGTCACAAACATTATGGCACTATTACCCCCATTCCCTCTTCCACCTGGGGGGGGGGGGGGCGCAGTTTGCTATCTTTGCCTGGGCACTGGATGACCTTGTCCCCGCGTTACACAGAGGGATCACCTGCAGAAAAGACTCGGGAATGGTACAGTACATGATGTCCTGCTGGGAGCTGGCCATTCCCTGTGGGTCCTGCTGGAACTAATCATGGCCTGTTGGCAGTGGGGGCTGGTGCTAAAATATTTTTTTTTGGGGGGGGGGCAAACTGAAAAAAATGTGAAAAAAAAAAAAATTATTCGCAGCCACTGTGCCAATCAAATGCTGCCAGTGTGACAGTGTGCCACCCGCTTGCCTTCTGCCCTGCACTTGCCCTGTCTTGTGGGGCAGCAGGTGACAACGAGTGGGTCCTTCATGCATCTCCTGCACTTCTTTTCCTCCCGTCCTCTCCTCCCATCAGGCGTCCAATAGCGGCGCCTGTTGTTTCAGCCAATCAGGTGACAGGTAACATGACCTGAGCAACCTGATTGGCTGTGAGCCAGGTCAGTGTTAGGAAAGCAATGTCTTCGGTTCTCTAACACACCAATAAGTAATCGGCGAACGCACAGCAGTGTGCCTGCTGTTTTCCCTTTTGGAAGCCTATTAGAGCCCATGGCTCTAATCAGGAAGCCTATTTGAGCCTATGGCTCTAATCAGGCATTTCCAAAGAAACTCCACCGCTGTAATTCATATGCATGGCACCCAACAAAGGACCAGGCACATGAATAGGGGGCGGCAGCGGCAACCATATATAGATTCATGCAATCTATCTATGTGAGAGAGCGAGTGACAGGGGGGCAGCGCTCATGCGCCTTTATGGACGCACCACCGCTGCCTGTTGGTCCTACTGGGAGCTGGCTATGGCCAGTGCCCAGCAGGACCCACAGGCTGGGAGCTGGCCATGCACCTGTAGGTCCTGCTGGGAGCTTATCATGGCCTGTAGGGCTCTGCTGGCCACTAGCCATGGGTAACCTTGTAATACAAGGTGGGCATAGATAGTGAACTTATTCGGGGTTAAAGTGGGCCACGTGACTGGACTTGCCCCCCAGGCCTAAGGCTGTCAGCCCTCCCCTGGGTGACACCATGTCCCACACTATCTTGCCAGCGCTTCCTATGTAGTCAGGGCAGTTCTCCGGCTCTACGTGACTATCTTTACCCTCATAAACCATGAAACTACGTGTATAGCCTGTGGCCCTGTCACAGAGCTTATACATCTTGACCCCGTATCTGGAACGCTTGTTGGGGACGTATTGTTTGAATGACAAGCGACCAGAAAACTTAATCAGGGACTCATCAACGCAGACAACTTGATGGGGAGTAAACAAGTCTGCAAAACGTTGGTTGAAGTGGTTTATGAGGGGCCGAATTTTGTAGAGCCGATCATATTCAGGGTCTCCACGAGGACGACAGAGTTCATTGTCGCTGAAGTGCATGAACCGCAAAATCATCTCGTATCGTGCCCTGGACATGGAAGCAGAGAACACGTGCATATGGTGAATTGGGTCAGTGGACCAATATGACCACAACTCACTCTTTTTGGTTATGCCCATGTTGAGGGAGAGGCCCAGAAAGATTTTAAATTCGGAAACCGTAACTGGTTTCCATTGTCTGGCAAGGGCGGACTGGGGAATAGTGGCGATGTGTTGACCAGCGTACAAATTGGTTTGGTCCACAATAGATCTATAGAGATCTTTGGTGAAAAACAGTGAGTAAAAGTCAAGTGTCGTAAAATCAACTGTTTCCACGTTAATGCCAGGTTGGCCAGTGAATGGGGGAAGTACGGGTTCTGCAGAAGATGTGGGCACCCAAATAGGATTGGCGAATTCTGCAGGAAGGGCACTATGGGTACGACAGGCCTGTCTTTGTCTTCTTCTTGGTGGCAGCTGGACACTACTTGTGCTTGCCACCTCGCCAGCTTGAACTGCACTTATGGGACTCGCCACGTCACCACGTGTTACTGCAGTGCTGGATGTAGGTCCAGGGTGTACTAGGCCGCTGGTGCTTGCCAGTTCACCAGAAGGATGAGCGGCTCTAGTACGTCTCTGCTCCATACGAGTGACCTGCGGTTCCTGCACCTCAACAACAGAATACATTCGGGATCGGGCACACCTGTTCTTAACAGCAGCCTCATTTCCGTCGTCAGAGCTATCTGTCATGGAGCCGCTGTCCTCTACAGGATCGTATTCTGAGCCTGAATCTGACAGATGAGTGACGTCCTCTTCACTATCTGTCATGCTCAGAAACGTGTAGGCCTCTTCACTAGTGTACCTTCGCTTTGCCATTTTGGGCTCTAAATTTAGGGGTACACTAGTGAGACTCACAGGTAAAAAAGCACCTAGGCTGTCAGCGACTGTATCAAAACGCTACAAAAAAACTGTTAGCGATCGCAGGGATCAAGCCTGACTCTGCGAACGCTGCAGTTATGTGTGTTGTGTTTTGTAAGTGACAGTGATCGATCGATACTGCACTTGGGTGGGCTGGGCTTGGCGGAGGGGCTAAACGCAGGTGCTAGCAGGTATCTGGGCTGATCCCGCTAACAATGCGTTTTGGGAAACCTAAAATGCTGGCAACGCTAATATAGATCTGATCAGATACTATATTACTAAGGGAGGTGTATGCTTTGCGCGTGGGTGTTAGCGGTACTGGCACTAACCTGACGCTGGGGCGACGCAGGCCTTATCTGACCCTCAAACTTATATCACCCGCCGGGTGATCAGGGGGTTAAACCTTTATTAGGTAATAAATGGCGGGTGCCCTGAAACAAAAAAAAAATAACTAACCAACCAGCGTCACCTGTAACAGTTATATGGTGATCACTGGTGAAAGGGTTAACTGGGGGGAAATCAGGGGGCTTTATGCGGTAGTATATGGGGGTCCCTGACGCTATAAAAAGCTGCGGCAAACCTAAATACTTACCTGCCTAACTAGCGTCACCTGTGACACTAATACAGCGATCAGAAAAACGATCGCTTATTAGTGACACTGGCGACGGGGGGTGATCACGGGGTTAAACCTTTATTGGGGGGGTTAGGGGGGCACCCTAGAGCTAAAGGGGGCTAACCCTAACTGCCCTAACAGTTATTACAGTCACAAATGACACCAATGCAAAAAAAAATAAAAAAATAAATAAAAAAAAATGCACTTGGTGTCACTGTGACTGGGGGGGGCAGGGGTGATTGGGGGGTGATTGGGGGTGATCGGGGGGGTGAAAAGTGTGCCTGGCGTGTTCTACTGTATGTGTAGTGTTGGGTGCAACTCACCGATCCTCTCTCCTCGGTGCCGGAACGAAAAAGACCGACACGAGGAGAGATTACATCACTTCCTCTGCCTGTGTTTACATTACAGGAGAGGAAGTGATGTCACGAAGGATTTCCATTCGTCGGGAGCGATCGCGAGGGGGTGGCCATGAATGAATGGCCGCCTCCTCATCCCGGATCGCTCCCGAACGAATACCGACCGCCGCAGGCACCGGGGGGGGCCCCCCACCCGCGGGAAGGCAGGGACTTATATATACGCCCATATGCCTGCCCGTACGTATATCGTCGTGCGGCGGTCGGCAAGTGGTTAAATACTACTGACACCAATGGGGTTTGTTTGGTTCTACTGACACCAACAATGGGGCATATTTAATAATACTGACACCAACTGGGATTGTTTGATCCTACTGACACCAACAATGTGCTTTATTTTATCCTACTGACACCAATGATGTGGAGTTAACTTTAACCCACTGACACCGTGGACTGAGCTTTTTTATTCCACTGACACCAATGATAGGGCTTATTTAATCCCACTGATACCAACAAATGAGCTTTATTTATTCCACTGACACCAATGACGTTGAGTTTTATTTAGCTGATACTGACTGAGGCTTATTTTATACTATAGGCCTTGGGGTTTATGTTATCTCTCTTATACAAGAGATTGAGATTTGTTTTATGTCACTACCAACAACGGCGCTTTTTTTTTTTTCCCACTGGGGCTAATGATGACACCTATTTTTCCATACTAACATCAGTTGGTGCTTATTTTATCCCACTGGTCCTGGCAATGGAGCTTATTTTGTCCCTGTGACACCAATGATGTGGAGGTTATTTTGTGCAACTTACATTGATTGGGGCTTATTTGATCCCCCCCAATACCAATATAGGGGCCTTTTTATCCCATAGACACCAACAATATAGAGTTTGTTTTGTCTCACTGAGACCAACCATGGGGCTTCTTTTATTATGCTGACATCAACGATGTATTTAAAAGGGAAGTATGGAGAAAACTTTTTTAGCCATACTTCTCTGGTGGGTCACAGGCGTGCACTTACTTTCATTCTTCTGTGAGTCAGCTGATGGCAGGCTATTGCACACTATCTGCCGATGAGGCAGAGCCAGTCCAGGCTCTGGAAGGATCGCAATAATATTTTTAGGATCCACCCTGCTGCCTGGATGCTAGGTAGCTCCACCTTTCAGGACATAGCCAGCCACTCCCAACTCCTCATCTTCTCGGCACTCCAGTAAATGCTGGAGGAGCAGAGCGGAGAACCTCCAGCCAGACTGAGAACTGTGATCCCTCTTAGAACTGATATGAAATGTCTGCACCTTGTTACTGATGATGCAGCATGGAGGCAAGTATGGATGGTTGTTTTTTCATAACCCATACTTCTTTTTTGACACCAACAATAGAGCTTATTTCATACAACTGACACCAACCATATAACGTTAATTTTATCCCATGCATACCAATGATGGGGTATATTTTATCCCATCGACACCAACAATGAAAATTATTTCCACCCTCTGACACCAAAAGTGGGGTATATTTTGTTCCACTGGCATAAAAAAGACGTATTTTATCTGACTGACACCAATGAAGTCCGGAATCCAACAACTTCTGTAGCATGTCCCCAGTCTCCAACAACTCATTCAGCATGTCCCCAGTCATCAACTCCTATAGTATGTCCCCAGTCTTCATCCACTCCTATATATTATGTGTACATAGTTTAAAACAATTCCTATGGCATGTCTCCAAACTCCAAGAACGAATTTATGTCATGTTTGCCGTTTACAACAACCCCTTTAGCATGTCCCCAGTCTCCAACAACTCCAATAGTATGTTCACCTTCTCCAACAAGTCCTAATTTATATCTACAGTTTGCAACAACTTCTTCAGTAGGTTAGCATTCTCCAAAAATTCCAGCAATTCCTCAGGCTCCAACAGCTCCTATAGAATGTTCAGTATTCAATAATTTCTTTAGCATGTCCCCACCTTCCAACGACTCACAGAGCATGTCCCAGGTCTCCAACAACTATTTTAGAATGTTCTCAACCTCCAACAACTCTAATAGCATGTCCTCAGTCTCCAACAACTCCTTTAGCATGTGTCCTCCGTGTCCAACAACTCCAGTAGCAGGTCCACCATCTCCAACGAGTTCTAATGTCTACAGTTTGCAACAACATCTTCTGTATGTTAACATTCTCCAAAAACAAGCTTAGCAATTCCTCAGAACCCAACTCCTATAGCATGTCCAGTATTCAATCATTTCTATAGCATGTCCACAACTTCCAACAACTCATAGAGCATGTCCCAAGTCTCCAAAAACGATTTTAGAATGTTCTCAGCCTCCAACAACTCTAACAACATGTCCTCAGTCTCCAACAACCCCTTTAGCATGTGTCCTCAGTCTCCAACAACTCCAGTAGCAGGTCCACCATCTCCAACGAGTTCTAATTTATGTCTACAGTTTGCAACAACGTCTTCCGTATGTTAACATTCTCCAAAAACAAGCTTAGAAATTGCTCACAACCCAACAACTCCTATAGCATGTCCAGTATTCAATCATTTCTAAAGCATCTCCACAACTTTCAACAACTCATAAAGCATGTCCCAAGTCTCCAACAACTCCTTTAGCATGTCCTCAGTCTTGAACAACTCCTTTAGCATGCACACAGTCTCCAGCAACTCCTATAGCATGTTCACCATCTCCATCAAGTCCTAATTTATGTCTACAGTTCACAACAACGTCTTCAGTATGAAGTGTACAGTTATTCCTGCGCTACCATATAAGGAGGGTAATGGAACTGCTGCAGGCACCGAATCAGGGTCAAATGCTAAATAGAATCAAAGAAAGGTGGTGCTGCACTGTTCCCAACAAAGTGAAAAAAAAAAGTCACTGCTAAAGGTAGCAGTATAAATCTACAATGTGAATACAAAATCGAAAAATAAATTAAAAGATGAATTCCAAACAGTAGTCAGGGCAGTGCAAAGTGCTAATACCACTGTAAAATATACAATACGCAGTAGTAAAAAACAATGTGCAAAAATTACAATTGTGCAAAATAGCAAATGTGCAATAAAGCAATATGTGCAAATAGCCTGTGCAGAGGTGCAAACAACAAACACATAGGTGCAAATCTTCAATTGTGTAAGCTGCAAGTCTATCATAAAGTCCAACCAAGTTCCAAATGTGCAGAAAATTGAAATCCAGTAATACAATTGATAGTTTTCTTCCTTTGTGCAAATAAGCATTCAAATGTGCAAAAAATGTGCTGGAAAGGTACACATCTCCTCTTTGTGCAAAGATACACACCAATAAAAGTGGCCTCTTATCTTGCGGAAATGAGGTAACCGCATATATAATTAGCGTTTAGTAAAACAACAGCAAAGGGGTACTCACAAACATATGTAAACAATGAACTTATCTCCTACGAGCGGCGAGCTCGTCTGCCCATGTCAGTCTGAGTGCCTTTCCTTCCCTACATGTGACGTCGCGGTCACGTGACTTCATCAGGGGATCGTGTTTGTGAGTACCCCTTTGCTGTTGTTTTAATAAACGCTACTTATGTTTTATAAGTACATAGATTAAGTTTACTGAAGAATATATAGCAGGTTTCACTGGAACAAGTATAACAGGGATTACAACAACTGCACTGCTCCACTAACGTAGTGCAACAGTACAGTGAATACTCACAACAGTTTGTACATATAAGTTTGTCTTGAATGAGCCCTGAGAATGTGTCTTCAATTGGGACTAGTGCTCAGAGTGACTACGCCTTACTCTGAGCACCTTCCCACTTCCAGCACACTCTGGTTAATACAAAAAATGCAAAGCGATAAATATAGTACAGCACAATCAAAAGGGAGCTCCCCCTACTTTAATAGGATGCAAGGCCTTGTGATGAAAGATGCAGTCTGTTAGTTAGTCTTCTTTCTTCTGCTAGCTATTTGTGTTGTAAACAATTGGCATCCAACAGTGAATCAAACAAGGGTTAACGTGAAGTGGATGTTAGAACAAATCCTGTGGTGTGGTACACCTGTAATTGCTTCTGGTGGAATTGCTTTGGATAACACAGTGTCAAAGTACAGTGAAGAGTAGGCTTGACGCCTGCTTAAACTCAGTCTGTCTATTAGGTTCTCTTCTGTGGGACTACAGGTCCCAGCAACACTGTGTTAAAGTACTAGGTGTATGAAATTGTGTTTAGGAAACTGTGAGCAGTAGCCCTTTCACCAAACTGGGTCTGAAGAATGGAACAGCTCTGCTCCGATGCACTCAGTCTAGCTTCTTGCCAGCTGGCTCCGTCACACCGCTCCGCTCTGCAAGATGGACCGGGTCCCTCTGATGGCTCCGACAGGTGTCTCTGGATCCTTCCCGATCTGGTCACTCAGTCTCTCCAGCGATCAGATGGCAGGCAAAGTCTTTAATTCTTCCATTCCGCAGTGGCTGTAGTCTGCGCTCTCTGGAGACCTCCTCACAGGTCCTTACAGGCAGGCCATGCGTCCGGAAAGAGAAATAAAATGGCCGCCCGGGTCCTTTTATAGCCTACTCAGCATGCAGTTCAGTACAGGGTGATCATGGGTAGGTCACCTGACATTCTGGGTAGGTAGGTCATAGCAAAAAAATATATACACAGTCACTTCCTGTTATCTTTCTAGTGCTATAGGAAAAGAAAATAGCTAGAGTCCATTTCCTGTATTGGCCGCTAGATGGCGCCAAATACTAACTTATAACACTGCTCATAGACTTACAGATAAAGCATTAATAGGCAAAAATACCAGCGTTACATGTTCTATGTATCAATTTTGTCACATTTCACTGGGTTGGGTATAGCGCAACACTTTTCTATATTTATGTTAACTTTAAGGGATACTTTCTCTTATGTCTTTGCAGCTTCACCAATTTGTTTTTTCTTTGGAGACCCCTGCTATAGGAGTTGCAAACAAAACGTGGCCCTTTGCTTGCCTTTATCTGGACCTTGATGCACTATTCCTTCCACTGATATGGGGTGCTATTTGTCTTACCAATACCAGAAATGAGAAGCTAATTCTCCCACTTACACCAATAATGGGGCACTATTTCTCCCACTGAATCCAATGATGGGACACTATTCCTCCCACTGACACCAATGATGGGTCACTATTCCCCCCCCCCACTGACACCAATGATGGGGCGCGCTTCCTCCCACTGGCACCAATGACTTAGTATTTTTTACTCCCACTAAGCACCAAACCTACGGCATTGTTTACTCCCACCAAGGCCAGGGCATTTTCTACTCCCACTAGCCAAAGTCCAGTCCAGATAAAGTTTGAAGGGCAGTAAACTGGCCCTTTGTTTTGAAAGTTTGAAGACCCCTGCCCTATAACATGCCCAATATCTTATAACTTCTATAGCATGTCCCTAATTTCTAACAACTCAAAGAGAATGTCCCAGACAACTCTTACAGCCTGCCCACTGTCTCCAGCAGCTCCTATGTCCCCAGTTGCCAACGGCTTCTATAGCAGCTTTGCAATTTTCAGCAACTCCTACAGCAGTTCTTCAATCTCCAGCACCTCCCACCATCTCAAAAAATCCTGTAGCATGTCCCCATTGTCCAAGCTCCTTTAAAATGTTCTCAATCTCCAACAACATTTACATGTTATGCCTACAATGGCTCCTATAGCATATGATCAGATTTACTGAGCAGTGCAATTCTTCATCCTGGAGAAAAGAGGATTAATAAAGGAACATCTCTGATAAGGTGGGACTCAAATTTACTGTATATATTATTTTAGGGGCTTTTTTTTCTCGCAAAGAATAGGTGCAGGAATTCAACCATACCACACCTGCCCCAAACCCACATGGTGAGCTTGGCCAATTTGCACAGCTGGAGGGTCTTAAATGGGGCAATAAATTCCAGGAGTGCACTATGTACCGAGTGAAAGGTTCAGGGGTGCGCTACATACAGAGTGAAGGGTTCAGAGGTTTTCTCCATATTGAGTTCAGGGTTCCGGGGTGCCCTACATACAGAGTTCATGGCTCAGGGGTACGCTAAATACAGAGTGCAGGTTTCAGGGGTACACTATATACAGAGTGCATGGCTCAGGGGTATATTACATACAGAGTGCAGGTTTTAGAAGTACACTACATACAGAGTACAGGGTTCAGGGGTTTTCTACATACAGAGTGCAGGGTTCAGGGGTATGCTACATACATGGTGCAGGGTTCAGGGGGCGCTATGTACAGTTCTGTTGTGCACTACAGGGTTCAGAGCTGCACTATGTACAGGGTTTAGGGCTGTGCTATGCACAGAGTGTAGGGTCCAGGGCTACTCTACACACAGAGTGCAGGGTCTAGGGCTGGAGAGAGTTAGAAAATAGTGCAGCGTTCTAAAAAAAACGCTGTGAATGAGGTAGCATATGCCTCCTGTGTGCATTCGTGTTTACAAAAATCCTATCCTCCTAACCTCCCTGGCGGTATTCCCGAGTCTGGCTCGGGGTGGAGATTTTATACCAAAAGCGGTAACCCCGAGCCAGACTAGGGACTGCAACCCTGAATGCAGGGAGAGTTTACTTACCTTGTCCCCTGGATCTAGCGATGTCCCCCCGCTGTACGAGCCGCTCGTCCCCCGCTCGATGTATCACGGAGCCGATCTCCGTTTCCTGCGAGCATTGCGACGCACAGGGACGGAGAACGGCGCCAAATTCAAAAAGTGAAACAAACACTATACATACAGTATAATGTAATGTTACAGATTACATTGCTGTATGTAATTATTTCACATCCCCTTTGTCCCTAGTGTTCTGCCCAGTGCCCTGCATGCAGTTTTATAATATAAAAACTGTTCTTTATGCCAGGAAACTGGAGATTGTCCATAGCAACCAAAACTGTCCCTTTACATCAAAAATGGTTTTAGACCAGCTAGAAAACAGCGATAATAAATTGGAATCACTCGCAGAATTGAGGGATAGCAATTTGTGGGGAGATCCGTCATCAAATACTGAAAAGTAATGACAGCGACAATTCTGCAACTGAGCAAATTTCAGTGTTTTTGATTTGATTACATTATTGAATAATTTTTATTATTGTTATATTATTATTTGGTATAATTATTTATAGTTATTTATTATATTATAATTTCCTTTTTTTAAACTTTATCATATCCGGGATATCTGCTAGACTCTGGTTTGGACAGATTTAAGTGAGTTATTCCTAAAGCCGCGTACACACGGGCGGACTGTCTGTCCAACTTAGTCCGCCGAAAAACATTTCAGCGGACAGTCCGCTCGTGTGTGGGCTTCAGCGGACTTTTTCAGCGTGCAGTCTGGCGGACTAAGTATTTCGGAATTTCCGTAATATTGTCCGTCCAACTTTGGTTTCAGCGGACAGTCCGCTCGTGAGTAGGCTAGTTGGACGGACTAAGTATGGCGCATGCTCAGAAAGGATTTACACGGCGGAAGGTTGCATTGCTGTGTATTGGACGTCCTATTTCTAGTCCCGTCGTACGTGCTGTACACGTCATCGCGCAAGCTTTCAACGGACTGTTTGTTCATCGTGTGTGGTCAAGTCTGTTCATTCGAAAGTAGGACGGACTGTCCGTCGGATTGTCTGACGGACTAAGTTGGCCATACAGTCCGCCCGTGTGTACGCGGCTTAAGAATTACAGGACTACAATATAAAACGCCAAATTTTCATGCAAAATAATTGTACCGCTTTCAGCGCCTAAAATCTGAAATAATCATAACGCCAGGGAGGTTAACCACTTGTGGACCGCCGTATTGCCAATGTACGTCAACACAATGGCACGGGCAGGCACAATCACGTAAATGTACGTGATTGCCTTCTAGCGGGTGGGGGGTCCGATCGGACCCCCTCCCGCTAGATACGGCGGTCCCTTTCGGTGCCGGAGCGATCGGCGATGAGGGGATGGCCGTTGGTTTCCGCCCATCCCCTCTCGATCGCTCCTGGCCAGTGACGAACTTCCTCCCCTGTGAAAATGTAAACACAGGAGGAGGAAGTGATGTCACACTCCTCGTGGCGGTCTTTTTGAACCGGACAGCGAGGAGTGAAGACCTTCAAGTAAGTGCACCAACAGTCCACTGACACATAGGTACACACAGGCACACATTTCACCCCAGTCACCCCCCGATCGGCCCCCCGCCCCCCCCAGTCACAGTGTCACTAATGCAGTGTTCATTTATTTATTGATCACTACATTTAGTGTCAGTTGTGACTGTAAAAAGTGTCAGGGCAGCTAGTGTTAGGCCCCTTTAGGTCCAGGGTAGCCCCCTACCCCCCCCTAATAAAGGTTTAACCCCTTGATTGCCCTCCCAGTTAACCCTTTCACCCTCTTTTACCAGTGTCACTAAGCGATCGTTTTTCTGATCGCTGCAATAGTGTCACTGGTCCCGCTAGGAAGCTAGTTTTTTTTTTTAGGTTCAACGCCAGGTTTTTATACCTTTAGGTACCCCGATATATAACATAATAAAGGTTTTAACCCTTTGATTGCCCCTAGAGTTAACCCTTTCACCAGCGATCGCTGCATAAGTGTCACTGGTGACGCTGGTTAGCCAGTTAGTTATTTAGTTATTTAGGTTCCCCGTCAGCTTTTTATAAAGCTTCAGGTACCCCCATATAAATACCCAATAAAGGTTTTAACCCCTGATCACCCGGCGGGTGATATAAATTTGGTTTTAGGGTCAGAAAGGGTCTGCGTCGCCCCAGGCAGTGCTAGGTTAGTGCCAGCACCGCTAACACACACGCGCAAAGCATACACCTCCCTTAGTGGTATAGTATCCGAACAGATCAATATCTGATCTGATCAGATCTATACTAGCGTGCCCAGCAATTTAGGGTTCTAAAAAAACGCATTGTTAGCGGGATCAGCCCAGATACCTGCTAGCACCTGCGTTTTGCCCCTCTGCCCAGCCCAGCCCAACCCAGCCCACCCAAGTGCAGTATCGATCGATCACTGTCACTTACAAAACACAACACACATAACTGCAGCATTCGCAGAGTCAGGCCTGATCCCTGCGATCGCTAACAGTTTTTTTTGGTAGCGTTTTATACAGTCGCTGACAGGCTAGGTGCTTTTTTACCTGTGAGTCTCACTACTGTACCCCTAAATTTAGAGCCCAAAATGGCAAAGCGAAGGTACACTAGTGAAGAGGCCTACACGTTTCTGAGCATGACAGATAGTGAAGAGGAAGACACTGATCTGTCAGATTCAGGCTCAGAATACGAACCTGTAGAGGACAGCGCCTCCATGTCAGATAGCTCTAACGACGAAGAAGAGGTCCCTGCTATTGTCAGGCGTACCCGACCCCGATTTTCTGATGTTGTTGAGGTGCAGGAACCGCAAGTCCCTCGTATGGAGTATAGAGCCAGTACTAGCGCCGCTCATCCTTTTGGTGAACTGGCAAGCACCAGCGGCCTAGTACACCCTGGACGTACATCCAGCACTGCAGTATCACGTGGTGACGTGGCGAGTCCCATAAGTGCAGTTCAAGCTGGCGAGGTGGCAAGCACAAGTAGTGTCCCGCTGCCACCAAGAAGAAGACAAAGACAGGCCCGTCGTACCCATAGTGCCCTTCCTGCAGAATTCGCCAATCCTGATTGGGTGCCCACCACTTCTGCAGAACCCGTACTTCCCCCATTCACTGCCCAACCCGGTATTCAGGTGGATACAGATGATTTTACGCCACTCGATTTTTATTCTCTGTATCTCACGGAAGATCTCTATAGATCTATTGTGGACCAAACCAATTTATATGCTGGTCAACGCATCGCCGCTAATCCCCAGTTGCCGTCTCTTGCCAGAGATTGGAAATCAGTTACGGTTTCCGAATTTAAGACGTTTTTGGGCCTTTCCCTCAACATGGGCACACACAAATTTATGCGGATGCGGGCTTATTGGTCCACGCATCCGGCTGACCACATGCCCGTGTTCTCTAACTCCATGTCCAGGAAACGATACGAGCAGATCTTGCGGTTCTTGCACTTCAGTGACAATGAACTTTGTCGTCCACGTGGAGACCCTGAATACGATCGGCTCTACAAAATTCGGCCCCTCATAAACCACTTCAACCAACGTTTTGCAGACTTGTTTACTCCCCAAAAAGTTGTCTGCGTTGATGAGTCCCTGGTTAAGTTTACTGGTCGCTTGTCATTCAAACAGTACATTCCCAACAAGCGTACCAGATACGGGGTCAAGCTCTATAAGTGCTGTGACAGGGCCACAGGCTATGCATGGAGCTTTATGGTTTATGAGGGTAAAGATAGTTACGTAGAGCCGGAGAACTGCCCTGATTACATAGGAAGCGCTGGCAAGATAGTGTGGAAATTGGTGTCACCCTTATTCGGAAAGGGGTACCACTTGTACGTGGACAACTATTACACCAGCGTGCCACTGTTTAGTCATTTATTTGATAATCAGATTGGAGCATGTGGCACCGTGCGACCTAATCGCCGGGGCTTTCCCCAGCGGCTTGTAGAGTCCCGTCTTAGGCTGGGGGAGAGAGCCTGCTATCGGTGTAATAATTTGCTCGCTATGAAGTGGAGGGATAATAAGAATGTTTTCGTTCTTACCTCCCTTCATGCAGACACGACGGTCCAAATTTCTACGGCGACTGGTATTGTGGAGAAACCCCTCTGTGTCCACGAATATAACAAAAATATGGGAGGGGTGGACCTCAATGACCAGATGTTGGCGCCGTATCTAACTTCCCGTAAGACCAGACGCTGGTACAAAAAAGTGTCTGCTTACTTATTTCAATTGGCTTTGCTGAATGCTTTTGTGCTATACAAAACTTCAGGCGGAACATTAACCTTTCTTTTCTTCCAAAGAGAGGTTGTCACAGAGCTTCTGTTTCCAGACGGTTCTGTACCTCACCATTCCCAACCAAATGCAGTAAGCCGGCTGCATGAGAGGCATTATTCTTATGTCCTCCCGAGTACCCCTACCCAACGAGCCCCCCAAAAAAGATGTCGTGTCTGTAGCAAGCGCGGATATAGGCGTGACACCCGTTCTTATTGTCCACGCTGTCCTGGCAATCCTGGTCTTTGTCAGGGTGAGTGTTTTGAACGCTACCACACACTAGTGAAGTATTAGCGTAGGGTACAGCATTTCACAGGCTAGGCACACTTACACAGGGTCTCCCAAGATGCCATCGCATTTTGAGAGACCCGAACCGTTACAGTTACAGTTTACAGTTCAAAAAAAAGTGTATAAAAAAAAAAAAAAAAAAAAAAAGTAAAATAAAAAAACCAAAAAAAATATAAAATATAAAAACCAAAAATAGTTGTCGTTTTATTGTTCTCTCTCTCTCTCTCTCTCTCTCTCTCTCTCTCTTCTCTCAAATTTTTTATACTTTACTGTTTACTGTGTTATTGTTAACCATTTTTCATGTTTTCAGGTACGCCATTCAGCTGCAGCGTGGATTTATTTATCTTGACAGCAACAGCGTTTGCTCCCACGATACATAAAGCCGCGACTCCAGTGCTGTAGGAGGTGATTTCACCACCACAGTTAAAAAAGAGCATATATGCCGAAGCATGGGGGCATAAGGGGTGGAGGAGCGATTTTGCTCCTAATGCCGCGTACATACGGTCAAAATTCCGACGGAGGGCTTGCCCGTGGAAAAGTTTGAACGTATGTATGCAGCATAACTTTTTGCGGGAGGATGCCCCCATGCTTCGGCATATATATATTTTAGGCACAGGTTGTGTTAAAAAATGTTTTTTTTTTTACTGTTTTTTTTGGCAATTGCTTTGCAGATATGGTATGGTAAGGTTTTACTGGGATGTTACTTTGTTTTAACGTTAACCATAATTTGCTTAGCAGGTACGCCATTCAGCTGCAGCGCGGATTTATTTATCTTGACAGCAACAGCGTTTGCTCCCACGATACATAAAGCCGTGACTCCAGTGCTGTAGGCGGTGATTTCACCACCACAGTTAAAAAAGAGCATATATGCCGAAGCATGGGGGCATAAGGGGTGGAGGAGTGATTTTGCTCCTAATGCCGCGTACATACGGTCAAAATTCCGACGGAGGGCTTGCCCGTGGAAAAGTTTGAACGTATGTACGCAGCATAACTTTTTTGCGGGAGGATGCCCCCATGCTTCGGCATATATATATTTTAGGCACAGGTTGTGTTAAAAAATGTTTTATTTTTTACAGTTTTTTTTTGGCAATTGCTTTGCAGGTATGGTATGGTAAGGTTTTACTGGGATGTTACTTTGTTTTAACGTTAACCATAATTTGCTTAGCAGGTACGCCATTCAGCTGCAGCGCGGATTTATTTATCTTGACAGCAACAGCGTTTGCTCCCACGATACATAAAGCCGTGACTCCAGTGCTGTAGGCGGTGATTTCACCACCACAGTTAAAAAAGAGCATATATGCCGAAGCATGGGGGCATAAGGGGTGGAGGAGTGATTTTGCTCCTAATGCCGCGTACATACGGTCAAAATTCCGACAGGGGGCTTGCCCATGGAAAAGTTTGAACGTATGTACGCGGCATAACTTTTTTGCGGGAGGATGCCCCCATGCTTCGGCATATATAAATGGTGCATGTATGTCCATCATTAGAAGTGGGTGGATGAAGGGAGGTATCTAATGGTGGGCATACCCACCGATCAATCTCTTTTTTTTCGTTCAGACAACATGACTCTCAGTAAATAGCTTGGGGTGTCTACTTTCCAAAATGGGGTAATTTGGGGGGGTTTTGTGCTATTTTGGCATTTTATGGCCTTTGCACCCTTAGAAATCCTGAAGGTGGTGATTGGTTTTCGGGGTGCCGTACGCGACTAGACTCCAAAAAAGTCCCACACATGTGGTATCCCCATACTCGGGAGAAGTAGCTGAATATATTTTGGGGTGCAATTCCACATATAACCATGGCATGTGTGAGCAATATATCATTTAGTGACAACTTTTTGTACATTTTTTTTTTTTTTTTTTTTTTTAGTCATTATTCAATCCCTTAGGACAAAAAAAATAAATATTCAATGGGCTCAACATACCCATCAGCAGTTTCCTTGGAGTGTCTACTTTCCAAAATAGGGTCATTTGGGGGGGTTTTGTGCCATCTTGGCATTTTATGGCCGTCAAAACTGTGATAGGTAGTGATAGGTAGTGAGGAGTAAAATAAAAAAATTATGCCCTTAGAAATCCTGAAGGCGGTGCTTGGATTTTGGGGTCCCGTATGCGGCTAGGCTCCCAAAAAGTCCCACACATGTGGTATCCCTGTACTCAGGAGAAGCAGCAGAATGTATTTTGGGGTGTCATTTCACATATGCCCATAGCATGTGTGAGCAATATATCATTTAGTGACAACTTTGTGCAAAAAAAAAAAAGTTTGTAATATTCCCGCAACTTGTGGCAAAATATAAAATATTCCATGGACTCAACATGCCTCTCAGTAAATAGCTTGGGGTGTCTACTTTCCAAAATGGGGTCATTTTGGGGGGTTTTGTGCTATTTTGGCTTTTTATGGCCTTCGAAACTGTGATAGGTAGTGAGGGGTGAAATCAAAAATTTGCACCCTTAGAAATCCTGAAGGTGGTGATTGGTTTTCAGGATGCCGTGCGCGACTATACTCCCAAAAAGTCCCACACATGTGGTATCCCCGTACTCGGGAGAAGTAGCGGAATATATTTTGGGGTGCAATTCCACATATAACCATGGCATGTGTGAGCAATATATCATTTAGTGACAACTTTTTGTACATTTTTTTTTTTTTTTTTTTTAGTCATTATTCAATCCCTTAGGACAAAAAAAATAAATATTCAATGGGCTTAACATACCCATCAGCAGTTTCCTTGGGGTGTCTACTTTCCAAAATGGGGTCATTTGGGGGGGTTTTGTGCCATCTTGGCATTTTATGGCCGTCAAAACTGTGATAGGTAGTGATAGGTAGTGAGGAGTAAAATAAAAAAATTATGCCCTTAGAAATCCTGAAGGCGGTGCTTGGATTTCGGGGTCCCGTACGCGGCTAGGCTCCCAAAAAGTCCCACACATGTGGTATCCCTGTACTCAGGAGAAGCAGCAGAATGTATTTTGGGGTGTCATTTCACATATGCCCATAGCATGTGTGAGCAATATATCATTTAGTGACAACTTTGTGCAAAAAAAAAAAAGTTTGTAATATTCCCGCAGCTTGTGGCAAAATATAAAATATTCCATGGACTCAGCATGCCTCTCAGTAAATAGCTTGGGGTGTCTACTTTCCAAAATGGGGTCATTTTGGGGGGTTTTGTGCTATTTTGGCTTTTTATGGCCTTCGAAACTGTGATAGGTAGTGAGGGGTGAAATCAAAAATTTGCACCCTTAGAAATCCTGAAGGTGGTGATTGGTTTTCGGGATGCCGTGCGCGACTAGACTCCCAAAAAGTCCCACACATGTGGTATCCCCGTACTCGGGAGAAGTAGCGGAATATATTTTGGGGTGCAATTCCACATATAACCATGGCATGTGTGAGCAATATATCATTTAGTGACAACTTTTTGTACTTTTTTTTTTTTTTTTTTTTTTTGTCATTATTCAATCCCTTAGGACAAAAAAAATAAATATTCAATGGGCTCAACATACCCATCAGCAGTTTCCTTGGGGTGTCTACTTTCCAAAATGGGGTCATTTGGGGGGGGGTTTGTACTGCCCTGCCATTTTAGCACCTCAAGAAATGAGATAGGCAGTCATAAATTAAAAGCTGTGTAAATTCCAGAAAATGTACTCTAGTTTGTAGACGCTATAACTTTTGCGCAAACCAAAAAATATACGCTTATTGACATTTTTTTTACTAAAGACATGTGGCTGAATAAATTTTGCCCTCAATGTATGACTAAAATTTAGTTTATTCGATTTTTCTTATAACAAAAAGAAGAAAATATCATTTTTTTTCAAAATTTTCGCTCTTTTTCCATTTATATCGCAAAAAATAAAAATCGCAGAGGCAATCAAATACCATCAAAAGAAAGCTCTATTTGTGGGAAGAAAAGGACGCAAATTTCGTTTGGGTGCAATATTGCATGACCGCGCAATTACCAGTTAAAGCAGCGCAGTGCGAAATTGCAAAAACACCTCTGGTCCTTAAGGTATTTATTGGTCCGGAGCTGAAGTGGTTAAAAGTGATCATACAAAAATGTTGCTATAGCATAAATCTGTAATGTGAAAAACAATGCACAATCAGCATGTGCTTATATATACAAAAAACACAAAGAGAAAAGGCAAAAGCTCTTCCATAGTGTAAAACCGTATTTTAAGCTTTATTTAAGATATAAAATTTAACACTTACAAAACACAAGAGCCAAAAGAGCTTTACAATGTGGATGGTATAATCCACACTGTGTTCCTATGGGCTGCTTTGGATTTCTCCCGCTCATCCAATTGTGCACCTGTGACATCACTCCCATAAGCCCAGATGCGTTTTGTCATAGGTGACGTCACCAGGGGGGTGGGCTATGGGAGAGTGTCATGCATGTCATTTAAATACACACCAAAATGAGCGCTATCACCATCTTAGATACTGGCAGCATACCCAAAGTGAAGAAAAATATCTGTATACACTCAGTTAGTCGTACCATGCACCATCTAGTGTTCCACCAGTATCAACTCTAATGCCGGCAATGTACTCACACTAGAATTAGAATGGCTAATTCTTAATCAACACGGTGCACCATCTAGTGTGCAAAATGTGTTATTAAAGCAAAGACACAAAATAAACAAAGCAGTCTGACCAGCGTGCCAAGCTGTAGCAGTGAAGCCCATACCACAGCCATGAGTGAACCTCATTTATGTTTCCTAAAGAGTGCGGTCAAAGCTTGGGGGGGTATCTGAAAAACATTTCTTGCACTCAGGGCAGCAATTAGGTTTCTCTTATGTGTGAGACCGCACTCAGCACAGGTATAGGGCTTCCCCCCGTGTGAGACCTCTGATGTATAATAAGGTGTGATTTCCGTGAAAAAGATTTCCAGCACTCAGCACAGGGATACAGCTTCTCTCCTGTGTGAGACCTCTGATGTATAATAAGGTTTGATTTCTGTGAAAAAGATTTCCCGCACTCAGCACAGGGATACAGTTTCTCCCCTGTGTGAGACCTCTGATGTATAATAAGGTGTGATTTCCGTGAAAAAGATTTCCCGCACTCAGCACAGGGATACAGTTTCTCCCCTGTGTGAGACCTCTGATGTATAATAAGGTGTGATTTCTGTGAAAAAGATTTCCCGCACTCAGCACAGGGATACAGTTTCTCCCCTGTGTGAGACCTCTGATGTATAATAAGGTGTGATTTCTGTGAAAAAGATTTCCCGCACTTAGCACAGGGATACAGTTTCTCCCCTGTGTGAGACCTCTGATGTATAATAAGGTGTGATTTCTGTGAAAAAGATTTCCCGCACTCAGCACAGGGATACGGCTTCTCCCCTGTGTGAGACCTCTGATGTATAATAAGGTGTGATTTCCGTGAAAAAGATTTCCCGCACTCAGCACAGGGATACGGCTTCTCCCCTGTGTGAGACTGCTGATGTATCATAAGGGATGATTTCTGTGAAAAAGATTTCCCACACTCGGGACAGGGATACGGCTTCTCCCCTGTGTGAACCTTCCAATGTATAACAAGACCTGATTTCTGTGAAAAAGATTTCCCACACTCAGAACAGGGATACGGCTTCTCCCCTGTGTGAACCTTCCAATGTATAACAAGACCTGATTTCTGTGAAAAAGATTTCCCACACTCAGCACAGGAATACGGCTTCTCCCCTGTGTGAATCCTCTGATGTCTATTAAGTATTGACTTCACCCTAAAACTTTTGCCGCAATCAGAACAGAAATACGGCTTCTCCCCGGTGTGACATCTCTGATGACAAACACGTCCTGATTTGTCACACTCTGAGCAGGAATATGGCTTCTCCCCTGTGTGAGACTTTTGATGTCTAACAAGAATTGATTTTAATTTGAAACATTTCCTACACTCAGGGCAGGAATATGGTTCTCTACGGTTCCCTGTGTGAGCCCTTTGATGTCTGTAAAGATGGCAAACACGTGAAAAACATCTCCTACATTCAGAACAGGAATGTGGTTTACCACCCGTGGCACCATCCCTCACACTATGAGGTTGCTCAGAGTCAGAAGGATCTGATGGTCCATCCACACTCGGAGGTCCACCATCAATAGCCAAGCTCATTGTCTTTTCTCCCGCATGATCTCTTGTGACGTTCTCATCTTCCATTTCACAGCTAGGAGATAAAGTGAGATGATGCATTCCAGATTCCTCAATGGCGTGTCCTGGAAAAATATAAAAAAACATGATTAATGGATACTGGAGGGTTAGATCACTTAAATCAGCATTCCATCTGGACCAGGTCGATTTGAATGACTAGATGTTTTCTGTGGATGTTCCAACCAGCTGCAACCTCTTCAGTAAAAGGGACTTTTTCTCCTAGATCACTTCTACATGTACACAGCATTGTCAGAAGAGCGGGGACCACTGGGAGGTGCACGCTCTTCAGACAACCACAAGCTGAGGCGCTGGGTCAGGGGATTGCTGATAACAAAGAAGTTCTACGTTCAGATTGCAGACTCTTAAGCATTGAACAAGAGTCTATAGGCCTTGGATTCTGGTGAAAAGCAGTAGGCTTGTGCATTTCGTTTCGGAACGCATCCGAATGTCCGAATAAAAAAATAACGAACAACAACGAATACGAAAGAAATATAACAAATAAATTCGAATGAATTTGACATGATTCGGTAATTCTTTAAAGATCTAATGAAACAAAAGGTCAGCTCAAAGTAAATCTTATAGTCCAATCAGCTAATTAATTTTGTGCCGGAGGATGGATTACTGGCAAAGTGCGAGTTAGAAGGGTCTTGTATTGTATTTGAGCCAAGGAGAAGAGACGTTGTCATTGTGTGTGTTAAAAGATTCAATAAACAAACGACTTTCCAAACTACGAATCATTATCACTAATGTCTATACATACATAAATAGCGAATTTCAACGAATACGAACAAATGACTTCAACACTCTACGAATAATAAGGAATTATCCGAAAACTTATTAACGTAATATAACGAATATAACAGAACGAAATTATGTATTTTATGAATGACAATGAATCGAAACTAAACAAAATTTTCCGTTGTGCACAAGTCTAAGCCCTTGTACACACGGTCGGAGATTCCGACGGAATGTGTCCTATCGGACCGTTTTGTCGGATATTCCGACTGTGTGTGGTCTCCATCGGACTGTTTCCATCGGAATATCCAACGGACCAACTTTTCCAACTTGCTGGTAAAATTTTCCGACAAAATGCTCCGATTGGACATACTCCGATCATGTGCAGCCTACTCCGACGGACAAACTGCCACTCATGCTCAGATCAAATTCCTAGACCAAAGCTATTGGCTACTAGCCTGAACGTAGTCCCGTCGTAACGAAATAACGTCATCACGTTATGTACAATTGGATTTTCCGACAACTTAGTCCGACCGTGTGTATGCAACATCACATCCGGACCTCTTACTCCGACGGATTTGGTTGTCGGAATCTCCGACCGTGTGTACAAGGGCTAACAATCAGCACTGGAGGGTGTCCGAAGAAGTATTTCTTCTTTTGCAAATATAAATGTTTCAGTTTTTTATGTTCCTCCTGGCTTTTCACCCCCACCAAGACTGCTAATAGAGTTTTATTTTACCCTTTAGCTATAGGTCAACTCACAGAAGAAGGGCCAAACTAGACATTTGAGATTCATTTAGTTATTTGTTTTCATTATTCGGAAATTCAGATGTATCCAAATTCCAAATCACAATAATAATCCATGTAACGAAACTAAATTTGTCTGAAATAATGAAAAATTCAAATTCAATTCAAATTCAAATTCAAATTTGGAAACAAATATAACATGTAAACATTTTGCAATTCTTAAATGTAAAAAATTTGGCAGCAGCAATTGAATCGAAACAAATACGTATTCGAATGCCGATTAAAATGTAACAATAATTTAACAATAATCTTATATATTTACTATTCTTTAGAGCTGTGGCTGGCTGTGGCTGGCTGTGGCTGTGGCTGGAGCTGTGGCTCCATACTGCTCGAGGCCCTCGGTGCAGGCGGTAGCCCAATAACTACAGGTATTTACATACTCTTTATAACTACATCAACCTTTATATCTAAAATTATATATTTTTACTCGTATACTCTTTTTATTTGTACTTTATAGGGCTCTTCCTCTTTTTTTTTTCCGACCCCAGTGTGCCCCCAGGCCCTCCCCGCTTTTCCTAGTCTGCCCTAGTTGGAGGAGAGGGGTCTGTTCTTGGGTGCATTCTTTCCTTTTGATGACAACTGCAAAGTATTAACCACCTCTGCATGTTACTTGTCACCGGGGACCCCTGGGGTGAAGATCTGGGAGCTACCTGCACCCATGTACGTGCTTTTAAAGTTCTAAACTACTGAAGTGTTTAATATACATCGTTTGAACATCCGTAAGTTTTATCTGTACTTTGTGACACTATATATTATCATGTACCATGATATTTTTGTATATCTATTTGATTTATCATTCTATCTTTTAAAAATAGGATTTCTCCTTGCTCTCACCCTTGAAGAAGGAGGAAACTATAGACTCTGAAACGCGTTGGGTGTGAGAAACCATATTACTGCATTGTATATTTACTTGTACTAGTCCCAATAGATGTTCAAACATTTCATGTTTTTATACATACACATATACATCTTTTTGTGTTATTTTTCTAAATAAATGCTTTATAATTATCTTTATACGCCATTTAAACTTTCTTTGAACAAATTCGTGCCTTAAAAGTCCACCTCATAGGGCAGTGATGGCGAACCTTGGCACCCCAGATGTTTTGGAACTACATTTCCCATGATGCTCCATTACACTGCAGAGTGCCAGAGCATCATGGGAAATGTAGTTCCAAAACATCTGGGGTGCCAAGGTTCGCCATCACTGTCATAGGGGATTCGTTTTTTCTTTTTTATGTATAAAACGGGTATTAGTACATGAACATGACTATTATCAACCTATTATTGGCTGATATCGCTCATCTCCTGCTCTACTCTGGACCAATCAATGTGCAGTAACAGAGAAAAGATAATAGAAGAATATATTATGGCTCACCTGTGCTGTTCTCTGTAGGAGTGTCCTCCTCATAGAATGTCCCCGTCACTCCAGCCTTCTCCGTGTATTGCTGATCATCCTTCACATACCTCTCTTCTACGTCACCCTCAACTTTCATGCTCATTAGGTCTTCATCCTAAACCAACAGAATGGCAGAAAATACCATTGTTAAGGATGCACACCCATGGCAACTCATTGACCGAATTGAGGACCTTGTTTAGTGGAATAAGAATGAGGAGGTAGTTTAGTAGTGCAATCTGGTGCACTCTAAGCCCCTGTACACACAGTCGGAGATTTCGACAACCAAATCCGTCAGATTTTCTCTGTCGGATTTTGTCCATCGGATCTTGTTAGAAACTGTTGCATACACACGGTCCGACTAAGTTGTCGAAAAATCCAATCTTTCAGAACGTGATGACGTAATTTAGTTACGATGGGACTAGATTCAGGCTAGTAGCCAATAGCTTTGATGTAGGAATTTGATCTGAGCATGCGTGGCACTTGGTCCGATCAAAATTCTCTACACATGATCGGATTACATCCGACCGGCCCAGTTGGTCGGGAAATATTTCCAACATGTTGGAAAATTGAGTCCGACGGAGATTCGGACTGAATCAGTCCGATGCATACCACACACAGTCGGATTATCCGACGACACGGTCCGATAAGACGCATTCCGACGGATTCTCCGACCCATAAGGGTTGTGGAGCTTCCTAGTAATTCCCAGACACTTCTGAGATTCCCCAAGCTATCCAATGAGCTAGCATTTTGGTGTAATCACTTTTCCCACTGCCCACACACACCAGACACACAACTTAGCTTTCCACCATCTACAGTCGGCCGACTGGTCTGCTAGTCAACTATACACACACACATGGATTCCCATCTGCCAGATATGCCAGCTTATACACACTGACACCAATCCGTATGCAGTTTCATACAGATTATCCAAATAACAATAACTCCCACTGAGCATACAGGCACTGGTAACGCAATGCAGTGATCTCTCTCACTAGGTATGGTGTTTTGGGGATTGGAGAAGGTGAATAAACATTGGAGAGGGGGCAAATTCATTAGAAAATGAAGTCAAAGAGAATCCTGGTGTATTCATAAAAAACCTTGTCAGGGGGACTAAATATAGAATTAAATTAAATTTATTAGTAATTCCTGAATCTTTTTCCCTCCTTCCTTCTTTTTTTTTTATTTTATTTTTTTTTTATATTTTTTTAGCCACTTATATTTAGTACAGCAATTTACTTTAATTATATGTATTCATAATATTTTTGTTTGTCGGGTGGGAGGGTCTGTGTAGTTTAATTATTTTAATTTTATATATATTATCATTTTTTGGCTTATTGTTTGTTATTTTTTTTTTTTTTTTTAATAAGAACATTTCATTTTTATTGGTATTTTTTCATGAGGTATATTTATTTTGCGTATTGGAATAAGTATTATTATTTATATATTCAATAGAGGTGATTTCCCATACATTAGGCATATAGGCAGATACATCGGATTTCATATTTATATTTTGTCTCCTATTAGAGCCATTTAAAAAAATAAAATAACAAACATGTCTATACTTACCTGCTGTGAACCTCCTCTTTTTGCGTCCTCCACTGGTGCTCCTGGCCCCTCCTTTCTGTGCCGTGCCCCCATGGGAAGCTGCTTCCCATGGGGACACTCATGCATACTTATTCCAGAGCCCCGCTGCTGCATCCCTTGTCACAGACAATAGGACATGCCCCCGGCCCCCCCTTTCCCTCAACACTAGATTGGATTGAAAGCACTGGGAGCCAATGGCTCCCGTTGCCCCAATGGCTCCCGTTGCCCTAGCAAAGTCAGTGAGACCCAGGTAAGTGAAAGGGGGGTAAGGGGGGATACTGATGCCTAAACTTTATTTACCATTTATTTCTTCAAAGGAGTACAGTAATAAATAGGACCATGGCACACATAGCATATCTTCCACTATTCCTATTACAATGAAATGTCATACCTAAACCCAGTCTCTAAATCAAATCTGCATTCCCTTTTCCTTTTTTTCTTTTTTTTTTATACAAAAATAAAAAAGACAGTTCCCCTTACCCTCCTAATATTATATGGATGCTTAGCCCTAAGGGTCCACAAAGACAACAAAAACAACAAAAACATTTTTTTACGTTGAATTTTCCGATGGAAAAAGTCCAATAGAGCCCACACACGATCGGATTTTCTGACAATATAATCCGATCGGACCTTTTCCGTTAGGATATTCCGAGTGTGTACAGGTCATTACTGTGTCCCATATAATCGAATAATGTGAATTGAGGACTGTGTTTTAACCTTGTATCAGAGCCGCTCTTCATACCTTCTAAGTTCTATCTGGTGATGGAAGTTAGCCTCTGCTGTATTGGTCTTCGGTAATATGGCGGCTTGATCATGCTTGATTTGACTACGATGACACGCGGGACTACAGGAGATATATACAGCGTAATGCTGATGAATTGCCTTAGCCTTTGAGAAAGCCAAGTCGGGCAAAATGCATCAGTGGCGTTGATGTCATCACACTGGGCGGAGTTTTTGACACCGTTTTGGGAAGTCACGTATATCTATACTTTGTAAAATGCCTTTTGAATCTTATAACATGTAAGTGCAATTTGAACCTTTTCAAGGTTTAAGCAGAGCTTCCACTTTTGGTTGGAAATCCGCTTTAAGCCATTGTTTATTTGGATTCAGTATAGTTGGTTAATATTGTCAGGGAAATAGGCGCATTCCTATGTGCAATTCCGCAAGGTTGGTGTACCAGCATAGGCAAGGTCGCACTAACGCGCATCAGCGCACACGGATGCGCAATGTGTTTTCTAAACTAATACCTGGCGCAGCGATCGGGCGAACTCGCATGCGCGATAATACTGTGGTTATGCGAACGCGTGTGCGCAACAACACTGCAGTCATGCGAACACACGAACGCAATGGCGCACACACAAAGTGACACAGGTGCCTTGTCTATTTAAACATTCTTTTGACAGTGCTGCACTGCTGGATTATCATCGACTTCTCCTATATACCTGTGTTCGTGATTCCTATTACCTGATCTCCTGTGTACCGACCCGGCTTGTTTGACCTGCTCCTGCTGACCTCCTGGCTCTTCTTACCGGCTTGCATCCGACCTTGTCTGCTCCCTGCATCTGATCCCAGCTTGGCTTACGGACTCCGCGTATTCCTGTCTCCGGTTCCTGGACTGGCTCCGATCTGTGGACTGACTTACCGTGTTTGACCCCTGTCCTGATCTTGACTCTGCTACTGGACTTTCGTTTGTCCTCTCCTTGGATATCCTAAAGCACGGTTGCCTCCGGAGACTTGCTCTACCCAGTTCCTGGCACCAGCTGCTACTACCAGTCAACCCGTGCTTCTGTGGGCACTGCATCCCTGTGTCATCTTCAGGGTTGTGCTGCACTCAGCCACAAGGGGAGCCCTCTCGGCATCTTGGCCTCCTACCAAGATCCTGACAAATATACTTTCATCTTGTGGTTATTTTGGTTATTGCACCATCCTTTTCTATTGTTCCCTCCCATTTTTGTGATGTATTTCTTCTTTCTTCACACTGTCTTGTTGGGATAAATATGGCCACCTGTCTCTAGGCATCGTGTAATCTGCTTGCATCAGGGAACGTATTACTATATATTGACCTGCAAATACTGTCTTTTCAATCATCTGCCACATCCTGTTGTTTGCTGTAACCAGCACATTCAATAAATAGCTTCGTTAATGAGAAAAGGTGTTTGGTGAGATCAGCTATCTGATAAAGACTGTCCGCTGTGATTGTATCTGCTTATTCAGGCCAGGCCAGGCATAGAGGTCTCAGTAAGATATAAGTCACTAATACAACAGTTAGTTTTTTTTTTTTTAACAACACGGTTGGTTTTATTGAGAAGACAGTACAGAACAAGCCATATGCAGACATCACAACAGACTGGTACAGAACAAAGGATATCCACAGGTAATACAGCATAACCAGAGAGCTAATGAAGCAATGATTACAGTAAAGAAAAATGTTCTGGATCAAGCGGGCTCACAGTCGGGCACATATATGCCCCTAAAAGAAATAGAAGCATGGAGGAAGGGGGGGGGGGGGAGAGGGGGGGGAGGGAAAGAAAGGGAAAGAAGGGGGAGGGGGAGGAGGGGAGGGGGGCCCACCTGCAATACCATAAGAATTCAAAACTGTTCCACCCAAGGTAACCATACGCGGTCAAACTTCTGCGGGCACCCTCTAACTAGATAAGTCAGCTTATACAGGGGGAGGACAGCATTAACCGCTGCATCCACGATTCCACCGTAGGGGGCGAAGACGATATCCAGTGCCGAAGAATTTCCCTCCGGCCGTAAAAAGCCAGGAGGGAAAGCAACAGCTTACTGTACCGTGGTCGCTGCTCATCCTCCTGAATCCCCAGAAGGGCAAACTCGGGTGTCATAGGCACTTCCAGTTGCAATCTAATATTAATGCAATCGAAAACATCCCTCCAGAACTTTGCAATACGGGGGCATTCCCAGAACATGTGTAGGAAAGAACCTTCGGGGTAATGACACCGGGGGCATTCCGGGGACCTGTGGGGATAAATTCTGTGCAGCCTCTGCGGCGTGAAGTACACGCGGTGTAAGAATTTTGTGTGGATCAGCCGGTCCCTAGAGGAGATCAGCAGCCGGGACCTGTCCTCAAAGCACTCCTCCCAATCCTGCCTGTCCAGACTAGGGATGTCCGCCTGCCACTTGTCCCAGAGGGTGTTCATCCTAGGAGAGTCAGAGCGCAACAGGACCTGGTACAGCGTGATAAGGGTCTTTTTAAGGGATTCCTGCGCCAGGGTGTCCTCAACCGGGTCCGTCCGCAGCACAATAGGCCTGGGAAACTGAGCCCCGGCCGCATGTCGCAATTGGTAATATGGAAAAAGCATAAACCCAGGAAGCCCCGACCCCTCCACTAGACTTCGAAAGGGAAGTAAGGTCCCCTCGGCATAAATATCCCTGAGGGTTCGAATGTTGTAGCGGGCCCACAGCTGCGGATCCGGAACCGTCTGGAAGTGGGGGATGCTCGGGTTACCCCACAACGGAACAAAGGGTGAATATTGGTCTTCCCGAAGGAACCGCTTTCTAGCCACCGCCCATGCCCGTAAAGTTGTCTCGGTAGAAGACGGAAGTGACCGATACGCCCTGGGGCCCCTGTACACCAGATTCCTGAGCTCTCGCATGGAGCCCAAGGCCGCCGTCTCCAGGCCCACCGCCGCATTGGCCCCAGACTGCTCAAACCACCATCTCACTGATACTAGGATCGCCGCCCAATAATAAACTTGTAAGTTCGGCAAAGCCAATCCCCCACACCAAACCGGCAGCTGCAGGGTTGCTCTAGCCAGTCTAGGGACCCCGCCACTCCACAGAAAGGCGCTCATGTGTCCTTCCAGGTCCCTAAAAAAGGAACCAGGGAGCCACACCGGGCAGTTGCGGAACATATACAAAAAACGCGGGAGGAACATCATCTTGAGAATGTTAATCCGTCCCAATAGGGACAGGGGTAGGTCTCTCCACTTAGCGCAATGGTCCTTAAGTTTCGCCACCAGGGGCTGAAGATTGAGCCGACGAAACGCCCGAGTATCCCTCGCGATCACCACTCCCAGATATTTAAACTCCTCTGCCCAAACCAGTGGGGTCGGTGTCTGTGAAGCCTGCGCCTGGGGATCTAAAGGGAATAGGATAGACTTAGTCCAGTTAATCCGGATACCCGAGTATTTGCCGAATACAGTGAATATATCCAGGGCTGCCTGCAGGGAGGCCCCCGCATCTTGTAGGTATAATAGGGCATCATCCGCGTATAGCGAGATTTTCTCCTCCAGGGGGCCCATTCTAAGAACCTTGACCGCCGCCGACTCCCTAATCAGAATCGCCAAGGGCTCAAGGGCTAATGCAAAAAGGCTGGGCGACAACGGGCACCCTTGCCTGGTGCCCCTCTGGAGGAGAAAAAACTCGGAAAGGGTGTCATTCGTGCGGATTCTGGCCCTCGGGCTCCCATATAGCATACGCAACCAACCCAAAAACTTAGGGCCCAGCCCAAACCTACGGAGGACCTCCCAGAGATAGACCCACTCCACAGAGTCAAAAGCCTTCTCTGCATCCAGAGAGGCTATGACTCTGGTGCCCCTGTTGTCATGAGGCATATCCAAATTAAGGAAGAGCCTACGAATGTTGATATCGGTGCCCTTCCCCGGCATGAACCCCGTCTGGTCCCGGTGGATCAGGCCCTCCAGCACCTGCATCAACCGGCGTGCTAAGACTTTCGCTAGCAGCTTAGCATCTGCGTTAAGCAGCGAAATAGGCCGATAAGCAGCACAGTCTTCAGGGTCCTTACCGGGTTTGGGTACCAACACCACCACTGCCTCAGTCATAGAATCCGGGAGAGAACTCAAGTCAGCAAAATGGGAAAAAAAGGAGACCAGCCTCGGGGCTAATAACTCCTGATGCGTTGAATAAAATTCGATTGGGAGGCCATCCGGCCCCGGGGCCTTACCCGCCTGCATAGACCCCATCGCTACTTGTACCTCCTCAAGAGAGATATCCCGCTCCAGGTCCTCCCTCTGAGCCGGGCTCAGGCATGGGAAATTCACCCCATCCAGGAACCCAGCTAATTCCCCCTCCGAATAACCGACCCTAGAAGAGTAGAGCCCCCGATAGTATTGCAAAAACCTAGTGTTGATCGATTCAGGGGTAGTCAGGGGGGCACCATCCGCATCCTTCAACCGCCCTATGTGGGTCACCGGGCACTGTCCTCTGGCCAACCAGGCCAGAAGCCTCCCATTTTTATCTCCGAATTCGAACACCCTCTGGGCACTGGACAACATGGACTTCTTGGTCAGGTCAATCCTAAGCAGCGATAGCTCCCGAAGGGCACCCTGCCACAGAGTATAATTATTAGGCTGCGGGCTGGCGACATACCCCGCCTCCAGGTCCCGCGCTCGCTCCTCCAATTGCCGCAGAGACTGCACATATTCCCTCTTCCGTTTACCGATCCTTCTCATGTATTCACCCCTAATCCAGGCCTTGAATGCATCCCAGGCACACAAGGGGTCGGCAGAACCCTCATTGTGTATCCAAAAGTCACACAACGCCTCTGGAATCTCGTCCCGGATGCCCACCTCCTCAATCCAGTACTTTGACAGCCTCCATAACCGCGGACCCATCGCCCCCACCCCCCCAACCGACACCAGTAAGGGAGCGTGATCCGAAATGCCCCGGGAGAGGATCTCCGCAGAGACCGTCTCCCGAAGCACAGCGGAGGACGCAAAAGCCATGTCCAAACGGGACAGTGTCCAATACGTAGCGGACAGACAGGTGTACTGTGCATCAGAGGGGTGGAAGTGCCTCCACAGGTCCGTTAACCCAAATGCAGAGGCCCAATTAGACAACCCACAGTTAGCCACAGGGGAGGGATGGAGCCTATCCAAGGCATTAGACATGACTAAGTTGAAATCCCCAACCAGTAACACCCGCTCCACCCCCAACTGAGCCACCACCCGCATCACACTGTAGAGCAAAGCATCGTCCGCCGGGGGGGGCAAATACAGACCCACAATAACATAGGGGATGTTGGGAATCAGCGCATGGACCAAAACAAAGCGTCCCTCCGGATCCGTTTTGATCAACATGGGCTGAAAATCCAGCGATTTGTGCACCAACACACTAACACCCCTGGCATAGCGAGAGTAGGAGGCGTGATAATGCGCTCCCACCCAGGCCCTCTTCAATCCCAAGGTCCTGGAACCGATAAGGTGTGTTTCTTGGAAAATACATATTTTGGGAGTATATCTGTGCACAAATTTAAATAGGAAAAATGTAAACCGCGCTAGGAAAAATAATGTGAAATTAACAAACTAACAAAATAGGCTGCAGCAATAAATGTGATATGGCACCCAACAGTAATAAAGTATATACAAAGCCGCGCCAACCCTCCACTACATATAATATAAAATTAAGATTAAACAAATAAATAAAATAAAATATGAAAATAAATACTGATACAATTATGCAAAAAAACCTCAAATAATGTGTAGATGACCAAAAAAGTCAAACATGGCATTAAAGTGAAAAAAGTCCAATTAAAGAAAAGTTCATAAGTGAATCCAAATGACGGACGTAAGTGTTCTTAAATGACAACACCACAGTGGTTCAACACTTTCCAAGGCGCGTGAGGTCACCATATGTTGAATGCGCTTACCAGAAAATATATGGAATGAAGCATATACAAATGATAAGTGGATGACATCCAGGTTAACCTTCCTCAGCTGGGTCAGCACTCCATCTCTTAGCGGTGTTTCCAAGATAATAGTCTGTTCAGTGGTCTCGATATGAAGCACCGATAGACAGTGCAGATCCTAAACAAATTTAAATACCAGGGACCGCTTTATGGCAGAGTTGAGGCCACGGACGTTCCAAGAAAGAATCGTAAAATCAGCCATGATCTCCGCTCCGCCACAATAACAGGATCCCTACAAAGGTGTGCCATCTCCATCCACCCCCCCCCCCCTCCACAGGACCAGAACCTCCCCAGCAGCACCAGGCCCCTCCCGCACCAGCGACCCGGTCTCCACGTACCAGCGAAAACACAGCCTGCAGAAATAAAACACACATGTCTTCCCAAACCAACCAAACCAACCAAACAAAACTTACACATCCCCAAACCCAGTGTCCCATGGGTCGCAACAGGCGTCCCCCCCTCCCCCCTCCCCGTGCACCTCCCAACAGTGGAGGGCACATACACCTCCCAAAAACAAACTTGAACAAGTTCAGATGGGGTAAATGGCAGTGGATTCGCAACCACTCTGGTTTACACCGACAGTCTCACCACAGAACAGTGGGTTAATTCAAAAAGAAGAAGCGACAGTCAATGTCTCTGTCCCGAGATGCTGGATTACGGATAAAAAAATAAAAACATGTTAACACATAAAAACAATAGAAAAAAGAAAAATTTTCCGGTGTGCCAGAATAAGTCCAGGGATATCCTCAGGAGGAATACACGGGCTCCGGGGTGAAAGTTTCCAGGCAAAGAGCTTAATTAGCGGCATACCAGGCAGTCTAGAACTTCCAAAATAAAGGATAAAGCAGAAAATAAAAGGAAAAAAAAACCGAAAAGGCAGGGGTAGCCAGGGGTGGCCGCTAGTCCCCACCACTAGGTCGGTAAGGCAAGAAGGATAGGGCCCTCATCAGAATTGAACGGGAGGACAAAATTAAAATCAAAGCGTCCTTATCAGATAGCCCATGTCCAGCCACCCCCAGGGAACAAAGAGAACAAACCAACTCCAGGTACCCGATCCACAGCTCACCCACGGGGAAGAGTGTCCATCCAGGCACTGGCATCTTTAGGGCTAGTGAAGATCCGAACCGTCTCGCCGTCAACCACTCGTAACTTGGCTGGGAACAGGATGCTGTAACGAATGTTCTTGCTCCTCAGGGCGGCCTTGACCGCATCGAACGACCTGCGTTGCCGCTGTGTCTCGAGAGTGTAGTCGGGGAACAGCATAAGCTTGACGTTTCGATATGGAATGTCACCCGCTGCCCTGGCCGCGCGAAGAAGTTCATCCCTGTCGCGGAAGTTCAGCAGCCGCAGGATCAGCGTGCGCGGAGGGGCGCCCTCCGGACCGGGCCTCGGTGGGACCCGGTGTGCTCTTTCCACTGTAAAATACGATGATAACTGTGCGGCGGGGAGAATCGATCGTAGCAGGTCCTCCGTAAAAACGGTGGGGTTCCTACCCTCCACACCCTCCGGGAGCCCGACAATGCGGAGGTTGTTACGTCGGCTCCTGTTTTCGGCGTCCTCCGCTCGGTATTCCAGTGCCCTGACCTTCGTCTGGAGCGCCCGTATGGAGGCTTCATGGCTGGTCACCGCGTCCTCAGCATCTCCAATCCGCTGTTCCGCCGCCGAAATCCGGGAGCGGATCTTGTCAATATCCTGCCGCAGCAGCCCAACATCCATCTGTACGGCCTCGATTTTATTCGTTAGGGCTGCCTGACACGCCGTAATGGCCGCCATCACCTCCGGAATCCCCGGCGGAGCGTCCTCCACGCGGTCTGTCTGCGACGCCATATTGCTCAGGCACACTGAAGCAGGCCGCTGTACCGGGTCTTCCAAAGGCTCAGCGGGCGAGAGGAACTTCAGCTTCTTGTCCCTTCTGGGACCCCCGGAGCTTCTAGAAGGCATACACGGGTTTCTGAGTAAAGTAACACCGTAAACGGATATTCAAACGGATTAACTACCAGCAGAGCTCAGGCAGCACGTCTGCTCAGTCCACCATCCCGGCCACGCCCGAATACAACAGTTAGTTAGTGAGTCAGAATACTTATGACAATATGAATTGTTAGTTATAGGGATTTTATACGTCACTTTACGTTTTGACTGAATGCGCTTCACTATTTTTAATGGCGTATTTTGAGTACCATGCAATGATTGCACAGTTGGGTGGTAGGTGCTTTCAATATTTATTTATTTATTTGTGTTGTTTTTGATTTTTCCATTAGTGTTGGGATTTCTTATCTATTTTAATCTCTGGTTAGGAGTATGAATTCTTAGTTTAGTACACAGAAGTCATTTGCTATTTTAACATTATCCCCAGGCAGGCGGTGTTTACAAATATGTAGAAAAGTAAAAAAATAAAAAAAATCCCTGAGATGAAAAAGACCATACAGAAATTAGGCAATTAGCTATATAAAAAGGGGCAAAAACAGAAATCAGAAATAAGCTTTACCATTAGGGAAGTATGGTTTATCCTCCTGATGGCAGCACTTTGACAAAAGTCAAAAATTTGCTGTGTTCAGGACACAAATTACAACATTGGTCATTGTCACACAGCTCATTCTGAGGTATGGCTAAAGGTTGAACACTAAGCCTTGGCTAATAACCTCTGGAGGTGTTACTTCACCTGCTGGGAAGTGAGGCTCTGACCTTCTAAAGTGGCCATAGGTTATATGGAACAGCTGGTTCTGCTGGCTGGTGGGGGGTTGAGATTTTAGACATTGCCCAATTGCAACAATTCTAAGCACCACATGGGCAGGACCCAAATAACTGTTTTGCTGCTTCCTATGTGCTTCTGTACAACCAGGACATACAATTTTTCATCTGTAAGTAGTCCATAGTAAGTCACATCAGGCAGAACCAATTCCATCTCCTTCTCTGCCCAATATTTTAGGCTTTATTAGCAATGAAACATAATTAATCTGATGTAGGGACAAACATTTTGTTGACAATGGGGAGCCCAGTGTGTTTAGATCTCCTTTACTCTGTTGGGTTTGAAGATCACAAGTCTATAACTGATCCTTAATCTGCACACATGCATACAGGACCTGTCAGGGCCTGGGTCATTAACAGTTTCAATACACAGTCTTGGTTCTCCTTTCAAATTGAAAATTGCAAAGTGATTGTTAATCGCTGAATGAACAACATATTTGTAACACCCCTGAATTAAGGCAATATCTGCAATATCACTTCACCTCTACATTTTAATGCCACAAAGCAGTGATTCTCAACCAGGGTTCCTCCAGAGGTTTCTAGGGGTTCCTTCAGCATTGGGCAATTTCTGCCTCTCAGATAAGTTCCCACTGACACCATTGATCTTTTTAGCTTCCTGTAAGGAGTTAATTCTTCCCAATGACCACAAGTGTAAGGACCATTCTTCCCACTGACCATCACACTATTGTATCATGAGTTGTAGATTTCTAATTTCTTCCCCGAGACCAGAGAACTATTTCAAGGGTTCCTCTGTGTTGAAAAGGTTGAGAAAAGCTGCCACAGAGGGTTCAATCTATTTATGTTCGATACTCTCAACTCCACCTACCTGGTCATAGTGAGGGATGGTGGGATCTTCTAATGTGGGATCCTGAGAATTCAGCGGAAGGGAACATCTCTCTAGAGGGTTTCTGTTACTGGATTCATCTGTAGGAAACACACAAACTGAATAATTGGATTTTTAGCTGACCTGTAATATCCATTCCTTGGAGTACATCACAGGACACAAAGCAACTTTATTCATTCTTACTAATAGAGTTATGTGCGACCCATATCTTTAGGTGATTAGAGACTGGTAAAAAGACAGGAATTCCTATATAACCCCTTCCCTAAAAGCAGGGCTTCAGTTTTGTAAGGAAGGATGGAATATTGGACCTATTGACAATAGCTTAGGATGATCTGGGGAGGGGGTCTAATGCCGCGTACACACGGTCGAACTGTATGACGTACTTAGTTTGTCATACAATCCGACGGACAATCCGGCGTACTTTCCACTGAACGGACTTGACCACACACGGATACACAAACAGCCCGACGAAAGCTTGCGCGATGACGTACAGTACGTACGACAGGACTAGAAATAGGAAGTCCAAGACACAACAAAGCCCTGTAAATCCTTTCTGGGCATGCGCCATTCTTAGTCCGTCGGACTAGCATACTGACGACCAAATTGTCCGCTGAAACCAAAGTACGACGGACAGATTTTTGGAAAAACCGAAATTCTTAGTACTCCGGACTGCACGCTGAAAAAGTCAGCTGAAGCCCACACACGAGCGGATTGTCCGCTGAAATGTGTTTCAACTGACTAAGTACGTCATACAGTTCGACCGTGTGTACGCGGCATAAGGGTTGTTAATCAACCTGTTCACACTGTCCAAGTACCAAGTTCCCCTGGCCAGGCTGGGGCACTCAGAACCACCAGAACCCATTCCACTCAAATCCTGCTAAACAGATTAGGTAGAAGCTGCAACAGCGTGGCTGCACAGATTAGGGAGGACTGGTCCTATAGTATCACCAGAGCATCCACTGTGAATGCTTGAGGATCTCTGGATCTGGAGAAAAACCTGTCCAACCTTGCATCAGAACTTGTTGCCGGAAGAGCCTCATCCAGGGTTCCCTACAAGCACCAGAACTCCTTGAACACCACTGGGTTAGGAGTTCACTCCCCCAGAGACAGTTGTTGACTGCTAAGCAAAAGCACCAGTCACATTTTTCATGCCTAGGTTGCAAATGGCGAACAGTGTTGGAAGATAACCTTTCGCCCAGGGTCAGATTAAAGTCACTTCCTCTGGGCCATCCGACTTCTGGTGCTTCCCTGATGATTTACATACATCACAGTCATGGTGCTGTCCAACTAAACACATGCAGGGAAGTTCTTCAGCTACGCTGCCCACTATAGCAGGGCAAGGCAATTTGCCCTATTCCAGGATGTTGATGGGCAACAAACTACACCTCAGCACATCAAGAGAGTCCACCATCAGGATCCTTCCAAAGTTGAGAGACAATTACTTTACCATCCTCAGCATCCGCGAGGAGATTTTCCAGTCCAAAGACAGGCTCATGTTAGGAGCAGCTGTATCATGGAATCCAACAACTGTCTTCTCTGGGTCTAAGTTGCCAAGACATTCCATTGGAAGGAATAAAATGAGGTAAAGAGCATTGCCTAAAAGAAAGCGGTTATCTTTCCTAGAGCCCTCAATCAGTGGCGAATCAAGATATTTGTGATGAGTCATGAGCAAATCCACCTGCATCCTCAGAGCATGACAGGGCAATGGTCAGGTGCAGATATTCTAACCCCTAGAATGAAATTAGGTCAGAATACTCAAAATTCAGCACCCATCCAAACCTCACCAGAGTGTGCAATAGAGACATGTTGGTGCCTAAAGGGAAGTGAGTTGCTTCCTCTGAAGTAAGTTGTCAAGGTTCCCTATAACAGATATACTTCAGATACACAACGGCCCAGAACCTGAGCCAGAGCCTTGTTAAACACACTAGGAGCAGTAACAGGCAGCAATAACATCAGGTCCCTAAATGAAAAATGATTATCCTCCACCACAACTGAAGAAAACTCTGGTAGAGGAAAGATTGGGACATGTAGGTGGGGAGAGAGGTCCAAGATGGGTGGAACATCACTATTTGGTTTCAGAACCATAAAGAGGCTGAAGCAGAACCTGCAGAATTTATCTTCCTCTGGGACTGAATGATCATTCCCCAGGAGAGAAGATGATTGAGAACTTGCAAAAGAGTAAAACTCTTTGGCAGGTTCAAAGAAAACATTTTAAAGCATGAAGCACGGAGAAAAGCTCTGAAATTGCAGCCTGTAGCCACGAGCTACTGTACAGTGAACGCACTCGTCCACTATTTCCCCCTTCCTAATCTCCCCAAGGCCTACAAATGTCCACCCTCCCCATATGTGGCAGGGTGCCTCTTCAATAAGAAGAGGATTTTTGGCTCCAACTTTGTTGACTGGGAGGCCCAGAACTTCCTACATACTTGGGATAAAGGGTTTCCACCTAGAAGTCGAGGCCAAGAAATGACAAAAGGAATACTCTGTAAAGGAAGAAATAGAAGGAGCGTCAGACCTTTGAGTCATATGCTTTCCCATCTTCCTAAAAGGCAACAGAGAACTCTTGGCTTTAAATCCAGGTAAGGCCAAAGAAAAACCCCCATGAAGAGGAAAATTCAACAGAAACTTCTTGCAGAGTAATTCTGCAGACCAGCATCTTAGCGTCCGGTGTGGGGTGTAGGTACCATTCTTCTAAGGGATCGTAGCTGTAGAAGTGGATCTGGAAAGCACCAGTCTCCCGGTCCTAGTGGTAACCTTTGTGAATATGGAAACATTGTACAGTGTCCTGAACAGTAGCGAGCTTCACCTTCAGACAATGGCAGGAAAACTAAAGTGTCCCATGATGTGCAATAAAGAAACATACTTTCTTGTGTTATCAGATGATGGAGGATTTAGGTGGACCCTCCATACTGCTCCCTCCTTTATAATAAGGTTGCCCTTACCTGGTGAGGTGTGGGGCAACTGATTCTCCATCATGACGTCCTTGAAGAGATCATTCTGTTCTTCTAAAAGCTTAACCAACTCCATGGAGAAATATAAAGGAACCTGACACACATAATGATACAGTCACAATCCAGAAACATTCCATGTCTGGTACTGGATAATATCCCAGAATTCTCCGCAGTGCTCACCTGTCCTGCCAGCAGCTCAATCATGTTGTCGGCAACTTCTAGGATCTTTTTTCTGTTCATCTCAGGCGCGAGGGAGCGAAGTGGAGGAACTGTGATGGTGATCTGATCTCCAGATTTCACAGGGGGGGAAACTCTGTATTCAAACAAAAACAATATCATGTCACAGTCATAGAATCCTCCTCACCTATCCGGTCAGGTCTGTGTTTTATAAATAGAGATAAGAGTGATGTCACATGACCTCCCAGAATCCTCCTCACCTCTCTGCTCAGGTCTGTGTTTTATTAATAGAGATAAGAGTGATGTCACATGACCTCCCAGAATCTTCCTCACCTCTCCGGTCAGGTCTGTGTTTTATTAATAGAGATAAGAGTGATGTCACATGACCTCCCAGAATCCTCCTCACCTCTCCGGTCAGGTCTGTGTTTTATTAATAGAGATAAGAGTGATGTCATGTGACCTCCCAAAATCCTCCTCACCTCTCCGGTCAGGTCTGTCTTTTATAAATAGAGATAAAAGTGATGTCACATGACCTCCCAGAATCCTCCTCACCTCTCCGGTCAGGTCTGTGTTTTATTAATAGAGATAAGAGTGATGTCACATGACCTCCCAGAATCCTCCTCACCTCTCCGGTCAGGTCTGTGTTTTATTAATAGAGATAAGAGTGATGTCAAATGACCTCCCAGAATCCTCCTCACCTCTCCGGTCAGGTCTGTGTTTTATTAATAGAGATAAGAGGGATGTCACATGACCTCCCAGAATCCTCCTCACCTCTCCGGTCAGGTCTGTGTTTTATTAATAGAGATAAGAGTGATGTCACATGACCTCCCAGAATCCTCCTCACCTCTCCGGTCAGGTCTGTGTTTTATTAATAGAGATAAGAGTGATGTCACATGACCTCCCAGAATCCTCCTCACCTCTCTGCTCAGGTCTGTGTTTTATTAATAGAGATAAGAGTGATGTCACATGACCTCCCAGAATCCTCCTCACCTCTCCGGTCAGGTCTGTGTTTTATTAATAGAGATAAGAGTGATGTCACATGACCTCCCAGAATCCTCCTCACCTCTCCGGTCAGGTCTGTGTTTTATTAATAGAGATAAGAGTGATGTCATGTGACCTCCCAAAATCCTCCTCACCTCTCCGGTCAGGTCTGTCTTTTATAAATAGAGATAAAAGTGATGTCACATGACGTCCCAGAATCCTCCTCACCTCTCCGGTCAGGTCTGTGTTTTATTAATAGAGATAAGAGTGATGTCACATGACCTCCCAGAATCCTCCTCACCTCTCCGGTCAGGTCTGTGTTTTATTAATAGAGATAAGAGTGATGTCAAATGACCTCCCAGAATCCTCCTCACCTCTCTGGTCAGGTCTGTGTTTTATTAATGGAGATAAGAGGGATGTCACATGACCTCCCAGAATCCTCCTCACCTCTCCGGTCAGGTCTGTGTTTTATTAATAGAGATAAGAGTGATGTCACATGACCTCCCATAATCCTCCTCACCTCTCTGGTCAGGTCTGTGTTTTATTAATAGAGATAAGAGTGATGTCATGTGACCTCCCAAAATCCTCCTCACCTCTCCGGGCAGGTCTGTATTTTATTAATAGAGATAAGAGTGATGTCATGTGACCTCCCAAAATCCTCCTCACCTCTCCGGTCAGGTCTGTGTTTTATAAATAGAGATAAGAGTGATGTCACATGACCTCCCAGAATCATCCTCACCTCTCCAGTCAGGTCTGTGTTTTATTAATAGAGATAAATGCGATGTCATGTGATCTCCCAGAATGCTTTTCACTTCTCCAGCCAGGTCTGGTTTTTTTATTAATAGAGAAAAGTGTGATGTCATGTGACCTCCCAGAACCCTCCTCAGCACTCTGGTCAGGTCTATTTTATTGATAGTGATAAGAATGATGTCATGTTAATATTTTTTTTTTTATCTTTTTGCTATAATATCCCAAAAAAATATATTAAAAAATTTTAAATTTATTCATCAGTTTAGGCCGATATACATATTTTTGGTAAAAAAAAAAAATCACAATAGGCGTTTATTGATTGGTTTGCGCAGCGTCTTAAAACTACGGGATAGATTTGGGGACTTTTATTTACAGTGGAAACTTGGATTACGAGCATAATCAATTCCAGGGAAAAAAGACCACCGCTCCAAAGCAACCCTCCAGGACATAAGCTCTTCCTCCTATCGATGATGAGCCCCAGGTGCTGGCTGTTACACACAGTGTGAGCAAGTAGGCAGAAAAACTCTGGATAGCCGCACACTGGAGAAAGACTTAAAATCCCGTCTTTTATTGAAACAATGTAGGTCACATCAAATCAATTCAAATAATCCACAGCAAAAAGATAGGGTACAAAACTGATGCGTTTCGCACCGTGATCAGTGCTTACTCATAGCTAACTGTCTTTCAAGCAAATATCAAATATATAGCATAAAGCATAAAAAGAGGCAAGGCATGTCACATAATTGAAAGATTGAAAATAATTACATACAGCTGAACCGCAGTTGCAATTAGATCTCAGCATGTGCAGCCAAGCAGAGAAATCACTCAAAAGAAAGCCAAAAAACCTGACCAAAAAAATTAACCCTAATAGCTGTGAATACAATGTGAAGCCGCTGCAGGCATGTAGAGCCTTATAAATGTATATATGCCTGCATGCCATTAAAATAAAAATAAAATATAATGGATTAACAAAGTCCTAAACTATGTAATTAGTCAAATCTACAAATAAAGAGAAAATATAAATGAAAAAAAAAATGAAAATATTCCCTTTTATTAAATTAATTTAAAAAAAGTGAAAAAAGAAGAGTGAAAAATAAGGAATAAAAAAGTAAAAGTAATGAAGCGCATATAAAAAAAAAGCCTGTGTGGGTGCCAAACAAATGAGGAACCTGACACTGACAGAGCAGACAAAGTGTAGTGTACATATTGTATATGCGTGATTGTGTATTTATATAACATATGTGAAAAATGGCAACAATGTAAATAAAAAGTCGAAACTTAAAAGTTATAGACATAGAAGAATAAATAAGAATAAATATAAATAGAGACATATATAGTCCCATATGTGTAATCGATTTATAGTGTCTTGTGAGAAAAACACGTCTACACGTGTACCACATATAGTCACATTGCTGCAACATAACGTGATATGTAATGTGTTCAACAAACTTAAAAAGCATATACATGATGTGTCATACGTGAATAATAGTGAGTATTAAACAACTTGCTGAGCAGCACACACCAAGATCCAATCTACATGTAGCCGAAGCTATATATATATATATTTATATTTATTTTATTTCACTGTTTGTAGCTTCGGCAACATGTAGATTGGATCTTGGTGTATGCTGCTCAGCAAGTAGTTCAATAAAAGACGGGATTTTAAGTCTTTCTCCAGTGTGCGGCTATCCAGAGTTTTTCTGCCTACTTGCTCATAATCAATTCCAGGAGAATGATTGTAATTCAAAGCATTTGCATATCAAAGCGAGTTTCCCCATAGAAGTCAATGGAAACGAAAATAATTAGTTCCACGTTTACTTTTATGGCATGCAATACCGTATGTGGCCAGAGGGGGGGGGCATCGGAGAGAATCAGAAATACTCAGAGATCATTTGGCTGCCCACGGAAACCCCAAAAAAGCTCAGAAACACTCGGGAACCGAGTATTTCCGAATGTTTTTTACGAACGGCTCCGATCAGCTCTGGCGCCCCCACACCTCTGGCCAAATGTGGTACTGCACACCACAGAGGCTTGACTCCTGCTGGTTTTGCGAGACAACACTCGCAAACCGAGTCAGAATTAAAAAAAAATATTGCTCGTATTGCGAAACTCTCATTAACCGTGTTACTCACAAACTGAGGTTCCACTGTATTTTTAACATTTTAACTGGTAATGGTGGCGATCTGCAATTTTTAGCAGGACTGTGACATTGCGGCAGACAAATCTGACTCCAAATGCCACTTTTTGGGGACCAGTGACAATTATTACATTGATAGGTGCTAAAAAAATGCACTGATCAATGTAAAAATGACACTAGCAGAGAAGGGGTTAACACTAGGGGGCGATCAAGGGGTTAAGTGTGTTCCCTCAGCGTGTTCTAAGTGTAGAGGGGATGGGCTTACTGAAACATGAAAGAGATCACTGTTCCTGATGACAGGGAAAACAGAAGATCTCTGTCATGTTACTAGGCAGAACAGGGAAAAGCCTTGTTTACAGTTCCCCGTTCTGCCTCTCCTCGCCGCGATCACGGGCAGCCGGCGGACATCAAGTCCGCTGGACCAACAAGCAAACTCTCGAGGTGCGCGGTGGGCACGTGCCTGCTGTCCTGCTTTTTGTGAGAGCCCTTCTGCTGACATATATCGGTGTGAGCCGGTCAGCAAATGGTTAATAGGAATGAGAGTGGTATCATCTGACCTTCCAGAATCCTCTTTACCTCTCCGGTCAGCAGGGTGATGATCTCCAGGGTGAGGTTTAGCATCCTCTCAGTCATGTGACTCTGGTCCTCCTCCATCCTCATTACTATGCAGGTTCCTCTGTAGACAGATAGTGTAGAATTATCTGGACAGTATTGGCTGTACAATATTAGAATGGGGATGTAAGGGATTAATAGGCATACTCTCTGCTCTCAATGTTTCCTTTATGGTAATCACTGCTGCTCTTACACATCTGTAGCCCTGTCCATATTATTGTGGTGTTTATTATTTTTTTCTCTATCTTATTGTCTCACCTAAACAATCAACTAATCTTAATCTGTACAACTTTGGCCTCTCTTGCTCTCTTGTAGTGTGTAGGCAGCGTTCAGTGGTAAGGAGGTAAATGGGGAAGGTAAGTAGTTACATTCTTCTTTAGAGGTTGCTCTATATGGTTGCACACTCCTGACCCACAGACTGTTGCCTATAGCGGAGTAGGCGCAGGTTCTATTTATCACTTCCTGTCTGTACCTGGCATCACTTTCTGTCTGTACCTGGCATCTCTTCCTGTCTGTACCTGGCATCCCTTCCTGTCTGTACCTGGCATCACTTCCTGTCTGTACCTGGCATTACTTCCTGTCTGTATCATTTCCTGTCTGTACCTGACATCACTTTCTGTCTGTACCTGGCACCACTTCCTATCTGTACCTGGCATCACTTCCTGTCTGTACTCAACATCACTTTCTGTCTGTACCCAGCATCACTTCCTATCTGTACCCGGCATCACTTCCTGTCTTTACCTGGCATCACTTCCTGCCTGTACCTGGCATCACTTCCTGTCTGTACCCAACATCACTTCCTGCCTGTACCTGGCATCACTTCCTGTCTGTACTTGGCATCACTTTCTGTCTGTACCTGGCATCACTTCCTGCCTGTACCTGGCATCACTTTCTGTCTGTATCTGGCATTACTTCCTGTCTGTATCACTTCCTGTCTGTACCTGGCATCACTTCTGTCTGTACCTGGCATCACTTCCTGTCTGTACCTGGAATCACTTTTTGTATGTACCTGGCATTACTTCCTGCCTGTACCTGGCATCACTTTCTGTCTGTACCTGGCATTACTTCCTGTCTGTATCACTTCCTGTCTGTACCTGGCATTACTTCCTGTTTGTACCTGGAATCACTTTTTGTCTGTACCTGGCATTACTTTCTGTCTGTACCTGGCATCACTTCCTGCCTGTACCTGGCATTACTTCCTGCCTGTATCACTTCCTGTCTGTACTTGGCATCACTTCCTATCTGTACCTGGCATTGCTTCCTGTCTGTATTTGGCATCACTTTCTGTCTGTACCTGGCATCACTTCCTGTCTGTATCAGGCATCACTTCCTGTCTGTACCAGGCATCACTTCCTGTTTGTATCACTTTTTGTCTGTACCTGGCATCACTTCCTGTCTGTCCCTGGCATCACTTCCTGTCTTTACCTGGCATCACTTCCTGCCTGTACTTGGCATCACTTTTTGTCTGTACCTGGCATCATTTCCTGTCTGTACCTGGCATCACTTCCTGTCTGTACCTAACATCACTTTCTGTCTGTACCTGGCATCACTTCCTGTCTCTACCTGGCATCACTTTCTGTCTGTACCTGGCATCACTTCCTGTCTCTACCTGGCATCACTTTCTGTCTGTACCCTACATCACTTTCTGTCTGTACCTGGCATCACTTCCTGTCTGTACCTGACATCACTTCCTGTCTGTACCTAGCATCACTTCCTGTCTGTACCTGGCATCACTTCCTGTCTGTACCTGGCATCACTTAATGTCTGTATCACTTCATGTCTGTACCTGGTATCACTTCCTGTCTTTACCTCGCATCACATCCTGCCTGTACCTGACACCACTTCCTGTCTGTACCTAACATCACTTTCTGTCTGTCTGGGATCAGGACATCCCCAGTCATGTTATTTATTTCACAAACATTTTATTTGTTTTTAGAACATTTGAGAACAATACAAAGAAAGCAAAAATGGTGGCTTGCATACATGTAGCGCCGCGCTCCTGAAGAGCACACGCTATGTTTTTGTCAATTTAAATGTTCCTAAGACCATAGTTGGGTTTTAGGGTTAATTACAGTAAATTATGGTGTAATTTGGTACATATTGTAAACCCATAGTCAAAAACGTCTGGCTTAAAGTGGTTGTAAACCCACTTTGTATTTTTCAGTCAATCCCCAGTGTTAGGTAATGCTATGTCTCCAGTGTGTGTGCTTTATTTAAAAAATGCCATTGTATACCTTATTTCAGAGTGCCGCTCAGCACTTACGTGACAGCATGCCGATCCCTTTAACGAACTGACAGCTACAGCGGGAGGGGCTGAGAATCCCCCACTGATGTCAGTCGGGAGGAGAGGAGAAGAGCGGCGAGCGGTCACGTGAGTGCTGAGAGGTGCTCTGAAATAAGGTATACAATGGCATATTTTTAATAAAGTGCATACACCTGGGATTGACTGAAAAATATAAAGTTATTTAAGCAGCAGGAGGGGTAGGGGGGCGCCACTGACACAAGCTAACAGGAAGGAGGTGGGGGTAGACAGAGGAGAGCTGCAGATAACAGAGGCATGTAAACTGACCACAGTGTCAGGGCCCAGCAGTCTTGATTAACCATGGTCAGTTTATAGGAGGGAAGGCAGAACCAGGATCTGCCAGGTATTTTAGATGATACAAGGGGCCAAATTACACAGCACAAGCACTGTGCTGTTATTAGTGCTTTAACCACTTCAGCCCTGGAGGAAGGATTTATTCCCTTAATGACCAGGCCATTTTTTGCGATAAGGCACTGTGGCGTTTTAACTGACAATTGTGCTGTCGTGCAAATCTGTACCCAAACAAAATTGATGTCCTTTATTTACCACAAATAGAGATTTCTTTTGGTGGTATTTGATCATCTCTGGGGTCTTTATTTTTTGCGATATAAGTAAAAAAATAGTGCAAATTTTGAAAAAAAATCTATATTTTTTACTTTTTGCTATAATAAATACCCCCCCCCCCCAAAAAAAAAAATTGAAAAAAACAGATTTCTTCCCTTAGTTTATGCCGATATGTGTTCTTCTACATATTTTTAGTACACAAAACACGCAATACGTGTATATTGATTGGTTTGCGCAAAAGCTATAGCATCTACATAATAGGGGATATATTTATGGCCTTTTTGATTATTATTATTTTTTTACTATAATAGCAGTGATCTGCAATTTTTAGCAGGACTGCGTCATTTCGGTGGACACATTGGACACTTCTGAATTTGTTTTTGGGACCATTGACATTTATACAGCAATCAGAGCTAAAAATAGCCACTGGTTACTGTGTACATGTCACTGACAGGGAAGGGCTTAACACCAGGGGGCGATTAAGGGATTAAATGAGTGTCCTAGGGAGTGTTTCTAACTGTGGGGGTATGGTACTGCCTGGAGGAGGAGACAGATTGCTGTTCCCCAGACAGAGTGGAGATCTGTCTTTTTACATTAACAGACCTCCGTTCTGTCCCTCTCAGGAGCGATCGCAGGTGCCCGGTGGTCTTTGCGGCCCGCCGGGCACCTGCATCCGCTCCTCCATCGCACTGCGGCCGCGCGCACACTCCATAGTGGTCTTAAAGCAGCCTACGTACAGCTACAGTGATTTGCCCAGGAGAGCCAACCTGCTGCAGTATAGCGATGGCGGCTGGTCAGCTACTGGTTAAAGGAACAAGATCAATTTTTTTGGGGTAACAAGCGATTTAAGGACAGTGCCATGCTCCCTACAGCCAAAAAAGCAGGTAGAGGTTGCATTTGGGGCAAATTTAGCAACTACGTCTAGCGCCATATATCAACAGTATAAAACCTTAAAGGCATTTTCCATAGCTTAAATATTTTACGAGCATTTAGCTACGGCCACCCAAGTTTTGTTCCAATTTGTCACATCAAAAAGTCTTTTTCCCACCTGTTGATATATGGGAGATTAGCTGGGCCTATAGTATCCATGAGTAGCATATATGGCTGAAATCAGGCCTCTAGAATGGGGCTCTTTAAGGCAGTGGCTTTCAAAAAAGTCGGTCAGGTAAGCATATAATGTTGGATCTGGACATAGCAAAACACCTTCGAATCACATATTTTCTTAAAGATATAGTAGGAGTTTTACTCGGTTTTCCATCAGGAGGCTATGAATTAATTTGACCACCTTTAACCACCATCAGCAAGATGCCATCGGTTTTTCATTGGAGCGTATGATGGAGGGGTTGTAAACAAGTCCATCTAGAGGCAAGGAAGAGATGTGATGGCCAGGATATTTTATGAAATCCTCTTGCTGAAACACATGCCGCATAGATGGGTCAGTGATGGAAGGCCTCTGAGGAGTAAGGGGTGAGACCATATAAGATTATAAGACTGTATGTTGGTAGAGGAGGAAAGTCTGCAACAGTAAAGTAGGTCTAGATGGGAAGTTCCTGAGTGGCCTGCAGAGAAACTAAGGAACTAAGGGCAAAATCTTGGCTGTGATTAAATATTTCTTCAGGTTTGGAACCTGTTAGCTTATGACCATACAGAACTAAGGCAGCTAACCCTGGCCTGCTGTAATGCCAGATGAACTTCATGAGTTTTTGTTGCTCAATGCATAAGACATGGTTAGGAATTGGTATTGGGAGAACCATAAAAACATACAGACGTTCGGGCAAATAGGACAGTTTTAAGGGATGGATTTTGCCAAACTAGAATAATTGTAAGGTGTTGGGTGTCAATTCGTTAGAAGAGATGCTAGGTGTTTAAATAGTGGAGGGTAGTTAGCTCTAAACAAGGAAACAAAGGAGGAAGTAGGCTCAATGCCAAGATATGGCAAAGAGGCTGACCAAATTAAAGTATACGTAAAATAAAAAATTATTATAAAATAAAGTAAAACGGGAAGGACTTTGGTTTCAATTTACTGCTTTAGATTTAGCTTCTTTGACCTGAAGGCTGGAGAAGGAGGTGAATTCTGTATTTTGAAAAGATTAGGTAGAGTGATGAGGGGAAGAAACATGTTAAAAAATATTGGCAGGGAACATCAACAGTTTGTGATGTACTCCAGCTAACTCTAGGTCTAGGATGTCCCGTTGGGCCCAAATAACTGCCACCAAAGACTCCAGTGGAAAAATGAAAAGAATGAGTGCCTTGTGCCTCGGTGGATGGAAAAGGGAATTGAGGTAAAGCAAAGCTATTTAACAGTAGCTGATGTGTAAGTGTTGCACGCCCGAACCCAAGATATAAAGCTCTACCACAATCCCCATCTTTGGAGCGCAAAAAAGCAGGTATTGCCATGAGATAATAACAAAGCCCTCAGATATTGAGCAGCCTTGATTCTGTTGAATGGATTTTAGTTAAGTGGATAAACTGTATCGCTCAAAGAATATTGTCCCATGCTCCACTGTATGAGCAAACCATACCTAGTCATTATGGATTAGGTGGCCAAGGAAGGGGTTGAGCCCAAACAAAAAAAAGTTTTGGAAAAGAGTTTTACATTAATATTTAGGAGGGATATTGGTCTGTAGTTGGACCAAGAATGAGGGTCAGTGGATGGTTTGGGTATCATCACCACAAATGCTCTGAGAGAAGAAATCCTCCTCCTTGTCTGCTAGAAAGGGTTCTGGAGCTGAGTAGAGCTTAGAAAGATGGCGTTGGAATTCTGATAGCACTTTAGTTGTATTACTTGTGAGTACATGACATCTCATTAGTTATGTGTTTCAATGGGGGGGAGGGGGGTCATAGAATGCAAGAATTTAGCCAACATTGTGCCCAGCTTGTTACTATGGAGGTAGAATTTATGTTTGGCCCAGCGCAGTTGTCATTCAGAGATGTCCAAGAGGCATAAATTCAGCTTGGTGAAAACTTTATACAGCGGGAGTCAGGTTTGAGGGGAAGAGCTATTTGTGTGGTCGAAGGTGGCCTGCCCTAGTTCCAGCTCTAGATCTTTCCTGTGCTGGTCTTGCAAATAGTGTCTATGTGAGGCTGACGGCATGAGTTGACCCTGGGCGCTTGACGGATGGATGCTCTGAGGCTTTCGGCTAAAAAAAAAGGGTTGTTGGAGCCAAATATGGTCTGTTTGGGTGAATCGATTATGTGAAGTGGAAACACAATGTATAATCCCTAGAGAGGTGATTGAGTTCCCTCCAAGCATTTAGAATTGGGATTGGAGTGGCCAGTAGAGCCAGTTGATTTATCAGGTTGAGTGGTTAAATTAAAATCTCTACAAATAAAAATGCCACTTCCATAGGAGTGAAGCAACTCTAGGATGTGCAAAAGGAAGGGGAGATTGGTGGTGTTCCAGGTGTAGTAACAGAGTATAATGGCCACAGCCCCCTGCAGAATACTTTGCAACCTTGAATTAAAAAATTTTTAGGTCAGAGATTTGTTTCCTACATACAAAAGTTATGCTTTTGCAGAAAGCAATCAAGACACTCCAATGTTTAGTGCGGACTGAGGCCACATAGACCATTAGAATAGAAGGGTGGAAGTGTTTGGGTGCAGAACTTCAGGAAAATGAGTTTCCTGCAAGCAGAATTAGTCCTTTTCTTTTTCGTCCAGCACAGGACACAGGGCCCATAGTCATAACTATATGGGTTGTACGTCACCTTCAGGTGATGGACACTGGCATAATCAAAGACAGGAAGTCCCCCTCTATATAACCCCTACCACACAGGGAGTACCTCAGTTTTTTCGCCAGTGTCTAAGGTGTTGGTCACAGTTAATGAAGTTCTAAGAAGAGCTCCGTAGCTGGTCTCAGATCAGGGAGCTATGGAATCAGATCCATTCAAAGAGCCAGAATCAAATCTAAAGTGGATGGTACCCGAGCCTCGGTACAGAAGAATGAGGTCTTGCCTGGAACGCTTCTTTCTAAAGAGCTTGTCCCTGAGTTCCAGTGCCTTGGTCACATTCCATACCACAGGTTTGCTCTGGCAGGGTGCTATACAGGTTCAAGGGAGTGGACCCTATATGCAAAGGGGGCCTGGTTCTTAAAGGTCTATCTTGACACCAGCCCTCTGTGATGGGTGAAGATTGGGTCTGTCTGTGATTTTCCAGCAGATCCTGCGGCGGGAAGGGTAAGTCAAAGAAAAGTCCCAAAAATTTCCTTATGGACGTCTTTGTTTTTGGGTGGATGGTGTCTTGCCTGTTGTTTCCACTAGATGGTGTTTGTAACATACCTGGTGCTAACATTACCCTGCTTACCCAGGCAGACTTTATCAGCAGCGCTTGTGGACAGCGTCTGCTCCTTTCTCCACTCCTGTCAGGCCATCTGGGGGGATTACAGGGGCTGTTTCAGGTTTTGGGCACCCCCTGCTGCAAGCCCCCCATCCCCCGTCCCCCCCAGATTCTCTGCAAAAGGGTGCTACTGCGGATGCACATGATCCCCTCCTCTTTAACGAAGGAGAGAGGACGTCACAGGGTGGGGCTGAGCACGTGCACGTGTGTTTGACGCACACGTTTTCAACAGCGCAGGCGCAGGCCGGCTGATGCTTTAAAAGTTTGCATGGCTGTGCAAACTCATGGCTGACGGAGGGACACAGGCTCTTATCTAGGGTCGTAAGCACTGTTTTTTAGCGTTGGACACATCTACTCAAGATCAGGCTGAACATTGATAGCGGCACATTAACCCATTGCTGGACTCAGCACAGCAGTAGATGCATTTTTACTACCTCTGTTTTATGCTTAAGCGGGGGTTCCACCCTAAAGTGGAACTTCCGCTGATCGGAACCCTCCCCCCCTCCGGTGTCACAATTGGCACCTTTCAGGGGGGAGGGGGGTGGAGATACCTGTCAAAGACAGGTATTTACACCCACTTGCGGGCATAGACTCCCATGGGAGTCTATGTCATTTCTTGTCCTGCCGCGCTGTCTGCTGGGACACACACGGGTCCCAGTGACAGCGCGGACAATTCCTATTGCGCTGCGCGAGTCACGCATGCGCAGTAGGGAACCGGAAAGTGAAGCCGATTCGCTTCACTTCCTGATTCCCTCATCTAGAATGGTGGCGGCAGCAGCCGAGAGCCGAGCGATCGATCGGCCTCGGCTGCCGGCATCGCTGTAACCCGGGACAGGTGAGTGTCCATTTATTAAAAGTCAGCAGCTGTACAGTGGCGGAATTATAGGGGTCGCCGAGATCGCCATGGCGACCGGGCCCCTTGCTACAGGGGGTCCTTGAGGGCCCCCTGTACTCTTCGATAGGAGGGGAGGCTGAGAAGAGCTCCCCGATCATCAGCCGAACTGAAATCGGCACTGTGCGGGGAGATCCTCACATTAGCCTAAGTAAAAGCACAGTGTGTGCTCTTTGTCTCCCCCTAGAGTGCAGTACCCGGCAGGAAAGGCAAAGGTAAATGTCTGCCGTTTTTTTTATTTTTTTTATAAGACTATCTACTGTATTTGTCTTTATATGTATGTGTGTGAGCATGCATGTGTGTGTGTGAGCATGCTTGTATGTGTGTGTGTGTGCGTGTGAGCATGCATGTATGTGCGTGTGAGCATGCATGTATGTGTGTGCGTGTGAGCATGCTTGTATGTGTGTGTGTGAGCATGCTTGTATGTGTGTGTGTGAGCATGCTTGTATGTGTGTGTGAGCATGCTTCTATGTGTGTGCGTGTGAGCATGCTTGTATGTGTGTGCATGTGAGCATGCATGTATGTGTGTGTGTGAGCATGCATGTGTAAGCATGCTTGTATGTGTGCGTGTGAGCATGCATGTGTGTGTGTGTGTGTGCGTGTGAGCATGCATGTATTTGTGTGTGTGAGCATGCTTGTATGTGTGTGTGTGAGCATGCTTGTATGTGTGTGAGCATGCTTGTATGTGTGTGTGTGAGCATGCTTGTATGTGTGTGTGTGTGTGAGCATGCTTGTATGTGTGTGTGTGCGCATGCTTGTGTGTGTGTGTGTGTGCATGCTTGTATGTGTGTGTTTATGTGTGAGCATGCTTGTGTGTGTGTGTGTATGCATGTGTGTGTGCATGTATATGAGTGTGCATGTATGCATATGTATGTATGTGAATGTGTTTATCAGTGGCGGTGCATCCAAAAGGGCGCACAGGTACCGCCCCCTCTCTCCAGCCACCCCCTCTATGACCAAAGGATAGATTCATGCAAAGCATAGCATGAATCTATCCATAGCCACAGCTGCCACCCCCATATTTAGGTGTCTGGTCCCTTTTGGGGTTCCGGACGCCTGAATTACAGCGGCGGGGGGTGTTTTTGCAGCACCTGATTAGAGCCATGGGCTATAATAGGCTTCAAAATAGGTGAACTGCGAGCACCATGCTTGATGCTCACAGTCCACCCAGGTGTGTTAGAAAAGTGAATTAATATTCACTTTCCTAACACTGAACTGCCTCTCCACCAATCAGGTGTGCGGGTCTGTTACCCATCACCTGATAGGCGTCCAATAGCTGTGCCTATCATTTCAGCCAATCAGGAGGAGAGGACGGAAGATGAGGATGGCAGGAGATGCATGGAGGACCCCGCTCATGGCTGTTACCCGCTGCCCCACCAAGGCAGGGTAAGTGGCAGGCAGACAGCGAGCGGGCGGTGGGGATTCACAGTGGCAGCATTTGATGGACACACCAACAGCATTTGATGTGCACAGTGGCAGAGCTTGATGGGCACAGTGGCAGAGCTTGATGGGCACACTGGCAGCATTTGATGGGCACACTGGCAGCATTTGATGGCACAGCGGCAGAGTTTGATGGGCACAGTGATGACATTTGATGGCACAGCGGTGGCGTTTGATGGTACAGTGGCTGCAATTGATGGGCACAGTGGCTGTAATTTATGTTTTTTTCTGAATTTTTCAGTTTGCTTGCCCCCTCCCCTAAAAATTTTGAGCACCAGCTGCCACTGGTTTATATGTGTGTGCATATGTGAATTTTCCTCCTGCAGCCGCTGAATGCCTGTGGGTGGGAGAGGAGGAGAAGCAGGGGGAAATGGTGAAATCGGTTCCTTTATAGGGCAGCCACCCCCTTGGGACCGGGCCCTGGTGTTCCACCATCGGGCTCGGAGAAAAGAGCCCTGTCCGGAGGTCGGGGGGCTCCATGGTTTCTTGCATCGGGGCCCTGAAGGTTCTAGTTACGCCACTGCAGCTGTAGTATTTATAGCTGCTGGCTTTTAATATTTTTTTTGTAGGTGGAATCCCTCTTTAGGACTATGTATTCCCGCAAGAGAGGAACAAAAGCAGCAAAGAGGAGCGCAATGGGGCACAGTCATGGTCTGAGGATCCTAGTCACGCTTCCTCTGTATCATCCTCTACTGAAAGACCTGAAGTGGCTGCAGTGCTGGGACAAGGTCTTCTAGAGCCCAGGGCGAACATGCCGAACCCCCCCCCCCCCCCCAAGATGTATGAGTATTATGTGGCAACAAAGATCCTCCTCAACAAAAAAACTGAGCACTAATCCTTTTCACTCCCCCAAGCATAATTTTCCCTCCTCCCAGTACAAATCACCCCCCCCCTTCTGAAATCCCCCCTCCCAGCACAAATCTTTGCCCCCCCCAAAAAAAAATCACCTCTCCTAGCACAAATTCTCTACCCCTACAAATTCCTAATTTCCCCTCCCAGTATACATCATCTCTCTCCCCCCACTGGAAATCTCCCCGCCCCAGTACAAATCCTCTTTTCTCATTCCCCTTCCCCACACAAAGCCCCCTAAATTAACACTCTTAGAATACCCCCACAAATTTTCCCTCGTAGAACAATATTTACCCTCTGCCACCCTCCAAGTTCCCCCTTCCAACAAAAATTCCCCCCCATCTCCTTGCGGTTCCCCCTTCACCTCACATGGTACCACAGTGCCCAGGGCAGCCGTCTCTTCTGCCCACCCCTTGTCCCGGCCCTAAGTGGCTGATCAGCAGTGTTAATTTTGGCAGCAAATTTTGTTTTTATTTTAGTCTTAGGAATAAAATGGCATTTTAGTTTTAGTCTCATTTTAGTCTTCTGCAATTGTTTTTAGTTTTAGTCGTATTTAGTCGACTAAATCTCCAGTACATTTTAGTCAACTAAAACTCATTTTAGTCGTCTAAAATCAAATGGGTGTAATTAAATTGTAATGCATTAGTTAACATTCCTCTACATTTTCCAAACTCATTATATACTGCTGGAGTGAAAAATCGAATATGTTATTATTTATGGTATTGAGGTATGAACATGCACTTCAGACCCGTGTTAATATTGAAGTCAAATTTCAATTTAGCTTTAGTCTTAGCCCTTGTACACATGGTCGGAGATTCCGACAACCAAATCCGTCGAATTTTGTCCGTCGGATTTTTTCCGACGGATTTTGTCAGAAACTGTTGTATACACACGGTCGGACAAAATCCGACGTGATGACGTTATCACGTTACGACGGGACTACGTTCAGGCTAGTAGCCAATAGCTTTGGTGTAGGAATTTGATCTGAGCATGCGTGGCACTTTGTCCGATCGGAATTCTCTACACATGATCGGAGTATGTCCGATCTGAGCATTTTGTCTGAAAATTTTACCAACAAGTTGGAAAGCTTGGTCCGTCGGATACTCTGACGGAAACAGTCCGATGTAGATCACACACAGTCGGAATATCCGACAAAATGGTCCAATCGGACACATTCCGTCGGAATCTCCGACCGTGTGTACAATGGCTAAGTCTTTTGACTAAAATGACATTTTAGTTTTAGTCGTATTTTAGTCATCTCAATTGTTTTAGTTTTAGTCGTATTTTTGTAGACTAAAATAGTATTCATTTAGTCGACTAAAATGTGTTAGTCGTTTTAGTTGACAAAATTGTAGCTAACTCCAACATTTCAGCCTCTGCTTATGTCACCAAGGATGGTTTGGCTGCCACATTGGCTGGTTTGGAGGGAAAAATAGTTGGTATGCTCGCATCTTCTCCCCAGGCTGGGAAGAAATGTGATAGGTACCCTTCCCCTGCTCCGGACCCATCCTTAGGGGATCAGGAGTTGGCAGGGGAAGCGGGTACACCTTTGGAGGACCCATTAGAGGGGCCGGAGGATGCCTCCTCCTTTGAGGATTCACTCTCAGAGGAATCCTTCTAAGCCTCACAATCTCAAAGGTTGTTAGTTCAATCCCTTACGGAGTCTGTCCGTTCTGGATATAAGTTGTCCCTAGCAGAGACGGCTGAAGTTCCTTTTTCCTCGTTGGGTTCCCTAAAGCCTACTTAGGGCGCACATGCTTTCCCTACGCACCCGTTGCTGGAACATCTTATTTATGCTGGCTGGGATTATCCAGACAGACATTTTTTCCCTCCCAAGAGATTTTCCCTTCTCTATCCTACAGAGGAAAAATTCTCAAAGAAGTGGAGTGTGCCAGCAGTGGACGCTGCTATATCTTCTTTGAATATGAGTTTGACTTGTCCAGTAGACAATGTCCAAGTGTTTAAGGATCCAGCAGATGAGAGGCTGGAATCTTTTCTTAAGCCCTAATTTGCTGTGGCAGGTGCAGTAGCGCAGCCTGCGGTAACAGCAATAGGCATTTGTCAGTCCCTGAAAGACAAAATTAAGCAGATTGACAAGGGAGATGAGATTCTCGCAGAGCTTCCAAGGGCCTTATGTTTTGCGGTTGATGCCATTAAGGATTCTATTCATCAGACTTCACGCCTTGTGCTTCTGTTGGTACATATGTGTAGAGTACTGTGGCTGAAGCATTGGTCAGCAGAGCTACCATGCAAGAAGCTATTAGCAGTTTTTCCCTTCCATGGGGAATGACTGTTCGGGGAAGATTTGGACAAATATATCCAAAGGATTTCAGATGGTAAGAGGACCCTCCTTCTGGTTAAGTGGAGGAGTAGATGTCCACCGTTTAAATGTTCTTTCTCTCCGGTACCTGGGGCATCAACCTCCAGGCAGCCACGACGAGAGAGGTAGGCTTCAAAACCAGGGTCAGGCTCAGAAAAATCCCTGGGGGCAGAAGTCGGCAAAGCAGAGTCCCAAGGCCTCCTTATGAAGGGGCGCTCGATAGAGTGGGGGGAAGTGGGGGGAAGGCTTCTGCAATTTTCAGGAGCCTGGCGGGAAGAGATCCAGGACAGATGGGTCATCTCCACAGGATCTCTAGGTTACAAGTTGGAGTTTTGAGAGTTCCCAGCATCTCATTTTCTAAGATCAAGCATTCCCAAAGATCCAGTGATAAGAGGATCTTTGTTCCAAGCGCTAGACCGGAAGAGCAGGGTTTGGGGTTTTATTAAAACCTCTACATGGTGCCAAAACCGAATGGAGATGTCAGACCCATTCTAGATCTCAGGGGTCTGAATCGGTTCCTAAACATCCACTCTTTTCGCATTGAGTTAATCAGACCAGTAATGGCTACCCATCAAGGATGCATACCTACATGTTCCAATTTTCCCCGCTCACCAGACGTTCCTGCGATTCGTAGTAGAGCAGTGCCATTTTCAGTTTGTGGCCTTGCCCTTCGGGTTGGCCACCGCTCCTCTGGTGTTTACAAAAGTTCTGGCCCCGCTTCTGGCAAGGCTAAGGGCCCAGGTTTAACAGTTATGGCATACTTAGACAACCTACTGCTGATAAATCAAACCATAGCATGGTTAGACCGAAATGTGCTCAGCACGGTAGGGTACTTGGCACGTCTGGGTTGGATTCTCAACTTAGAAAAGTCATCATCATGACCAGTAAGGAGTCTGGAATACTTGGGTCTGGTTATAGACATGGCCCAGGAAAGAGTGTTTTTACCTCAGGCAAAAATCAGAGTCATAAAAGACCTGGCCCTCTCGGTCAGGAAAAAGAAGGACCGTCCATCCGCCTGTGCATAAGATTGTTAGGGAAAATGGTAACTTCATTCAAAGCAGTTCCCTATGCCCAATTCCATTCCATTCACTATCCTATCGACATGGAACAGGGAAAGTCAGGGCTTGGATTGTCCAATGTACTTGGCTCCAAGGGTCTGCCCGAGTCTCAGTTGCTGGTTGGCCACGAAAAATCTGCAGAAGGGGAAACTATTCATCTCAGTTTCTTGGAGGGTGGTAACAACAGACGCCAGCCTCCTGGGCTGGGGAGCAGTCTTGGAAGGAGACTCTATCTAAGGGAGGTGGTCAGAGTTTCTAGAGAACCTTGCCCATCAACATTCTACAGCTACGGGCAGTGTGTCTGGCTCTAAAAGCCAGGACAGGCAGATTGCGCAACTGTCCTGTCCGGGTTCAATCCAACAATGCCCCTGCAGTGGCTTACATCAATCACCAGGGTGGCACCAGGAGTCACGCGGCCCAAAAAGAGGTAGACCACATTCTAGCATGTGCAGGAGAGCATGTGCCTTGCCTATCTGCGGTTTTCATTCCAGGGGTGGAAAATTGTCAGGCGGATTTCTTGAGCAGTCAACAATTATTCCCGGGGCAATGGTCTCTACATCCCGACATCTTTCTGGCTACATAGGGATGTGGATATTTTTGCGTCAAGTTTCAACAAGAAGTTGGACAGCTTTGTGTCAAGGACCAGGGATCCACTCGCATTAGGGACAGATGCATTAATCACTCCATAGGATCAGTTCTCACTGATTTATGCATTCCCCCAATCCAGCTGCTACTGCAACTGCTACGCAGGATCAAGGGGGAACAGAAACCAGTAATTCTAGTTGCCCCGGCATGGCCCAGAAGGTCCTGGTATGCAGAGATCGTAAAGATGGCAGTCGGGGATCCTTGGATTCTTCCGTCTTGGCCGCATCTACTTTGGAAGGAGCCAGTGTTCCATCCTGCCTTACAAACGCTAGGTTTGATGGTTTGGCTATTGAATTTGACTGACCACACCCACTATTTAATGTGATTTGCAGGATGTGTGTGGGGGGAGGGATTTTGGAAGATCTTGGTTGTGTTCCAGCACCTATTGTTTGAGAAAAAAAGCCCTGGGTACAGTGCTGCATGTCCGTGCAATTGTCATTCAAAGTGTGACAGCACTGAAAGCTGAAAATTGGCCTGGCCAGGAAGGGGGTAAAAGTGCCCAGTAGGTAAGTGGTTAAACAATAGTCAGCATGTTTTCATGAAAGACAGAAGTTGTCAAGCAAATCAGATTATTTCTTTTTATCGGGAGGTAAGTAAAACCTTGGACAGGGGAGTGGCTGTGGATGTGGTATACTTGGATTTACCTAAGGCATTTGACACAGTTCCCCCCACACACACCTTTTTACCCCCCCCCCCACACTCACCTACCTCTGTGTACCGATCACACCTCTGACACTCATATTCCCCTTTTACCCCCCCCCCCCCACACCCCATGCTCCCTATAATCATCCATGTAGCAGAACTTAGACAGACCTAGGGGAGCTCACACTAAACATCACTCTGCTGCCCCCTATAGGCACTCCTTGGCTTATGTTGTGAGTCCAGTGCCTACCTGGGAAAGAATCCCTGCCTCATTCTCAGCTGTAGACCTGCACTACCACATTTATGCACTAGGTGACAAGGGACGGTCCTCGGCTGTGCTGACTGTCCATGTGCCCACTGACTTGATCCTGTAATAGCAGCTCACTCATTTCCTGCAGGTTGCTTTACTAAAGTCACTGTGCACTCCGCAAGTTCAGTTGTTCCAGAGCTTAGTAAATGAGGGGAAGCTTCACTTTGCAATGAATATCAATCACATGCAAGGAAAAAATAAATATCAAAACAGAATTTTTATTTGCAGATGATTGTATGATGGAAGTCAAGAGGTCTTCCCCTCATTTACTAAGCTTTGACGCAAATTCCCTTGCAGAGTGAGCAGTCTTGCCTATAGTACATCCATCCCCAGGGCCGCCATAAGGGGGGTACAGCCAGTACACATGTAAGGGGCCCGCCCGTCCGAGGGGCCCGTACCCAGATCACAAGCCAAACTATCTTTAACATGAGGCAGCTGCCATCACAGCGGACCATTTGCTAGGATGCAGGGGAGGGTGGAGAGGTGGGCGGATCCCACATGTGTGGAGGTCGGGGCCCGCTGTCAGATGCTGTGCAGAGTGGGGTGACGTCAGGTGCCAGGTCGGATGGCCCCATGGAGCCGGAGGAGGACATCAGGGCAGAGGAGCCCCCCCGCTCTTTTGTGTGCAGGTTGGATAGACCAGTGGTCATCAACCCTGTCCTCAGGGTCCACTAACAGGCCAGGTTTTATGTATTACCTAGGGGAGATGCAGACTAGAATACTACAATCACTGAGCAGCAAATGATATCACCTGTGATGTATTTCAGTTATCTTGCAAACCTGGTCTGTTAGTGGGCCCTGAGGACAGGGTTGATGACCACTGGGATAGACCCATGGAGGAGCCCCCCCCCCCTCTTTTGTGCATGCAAGCTCCGCTCCGGTCAGGTACCAGTGTGCACCTGGCTGTGCGGGGTGGGTGGGGCCAGTTGTGCCAGTGGAGGGCCCCATGGATGAGTAGGTCAGGGTGAAGAAGCCTCCCTTTCTTGCAGCTGCCACCAGAGATCCTGGTGGAGATGGGACACAGGCTCAGCTACCCCTCCTGGCACTGCTGGAAATGTGAGAGTTGGGAGGACTGGTGCTTCTCTAGGTGTGTGCGACATTTCCTCCCACCTGTTCCACTGCCCCCCACCTGCTCCGCTTCCCGTCTACCTATGACACTGCCTTCCATGTGTCCCGCTGCCCCTCACCTGTCCCGCTGCCTCCTACCTATGACACTGCCTCCCATGTGTCCCGCTGCCCCCCTACCTGTAACTCTCCCTCCCACCTGTCCTGCTGCCCCTGACCTTTCCAGCTGCCCCTTTCCCCTGCCACCTGTCCCACTGCCCCTTTCATTCAGCTGCCCCCTCCTGTCAAGCTGGTCTTCTCCTGTGACGCTCCCCCCTCCTGTCCCATTTCTGTGTACCAGGAATCAAACACTTGTGAGCTTCCCACAAAACCATGGGAGATATCTCTGAAGAATCGATTGCAAAATATTCCCTCAAATCTCTCTGCAGATCTGGTACATACTATCCACCAACTTCAGAGACACCAAGAGTTTCTTAAAACACAGAAGGAAAGTGTACAACATGTGAGAAGAGCCTTGGGACATCTAGTAAAGGATCTGGGGCCAAGTTGAAGCCATCGGACACAATCCACAAGCCCTCAACAAAATCCGAGAGCTTCTCGAAACAGGTCTCTAGGAAACTGACCTGACCAGAGTTGGGTGCATAAATATTAGCCAACGTGACTTTAAATCCAGCTATACTGCCCTTCAGGAAAAGGAACTGACTCAGACAGGGAGTCCAAGAAAGTCCATGGGACCGATCTGGAAAGAAGAATACTGACACCCCTTGACTGGATACCATTGCTGTGAACTGCGTTACTCGCTTTTGGATCGAATTTGATCATTTAGATCACTTGTTGGACTTTAGTTCTTGTATTCATTTTTTTTCAACAATTAATCACTGCAACTTTTTCTTTGTTTCAATTATTTATGTTGTGTTATATGTCACATTTCATTGTTGCTACTTTTTTATTCACTTTATTGCCATTTTTTATTGAGTTTTCACATAAGCGCCTTATCCTTTTGTTTGTTTTGCCCCAATATATATATATATCATTTTTTTATTACCTTTTTACCAGGTGACACGTAGGAACTTTGGTGGACAGTTCTCAATGGTGAAAAATGAAAGGCCTCAGGCGCAGTATGAATGAGCCCTCAAACTTAACCACTTTCAGACCGGACCATTTTGCTGGCTTAAGACCAGACCATTTTTTGCGATTCGGCACTGCGTCGCTTTAACTGACAATTTTGCGGTTGTGCGACATGGCTCCCAAACAAAATTGATGTCCTTTTTTCCCCACAAATAGAGCTTTCTTTTGGTGGTATTTGATCACCCCTGCGGTTTTTATTTTTTGCGCTATAAACAAAAATAGAGCGACAATTTTGAAAAAAACGCATTATTTTTTACTTTTTGTTATAATAAATATCCCCCAAAAATATATAAAAAAAAACATTTTTTTTCCTCAGTTTAGGCCGATGTGTATTCGTCTACATATTTTTTGAAAAAAAATTTGCAATAAGCGATTATTGATCGGTTTGCGCAAAATGTATAGCGTTTACAAAATAGGGGATAGTTTTATGGCATTTTTATTAATAATTTTTTTTTACTAGTAATGCCAGCGATCAGCGATTTTTATTGTGACTGCGACATTATGGCGGACACCTCGGGCATTTTTGGCACATTTTTGGGACCATTGTCATTTATACAGCAATCAGTGCTATACAAATGCACTGATTCCTGTGTAAATGACACTGGCAGTGAAGGGGTTAAGCAAGCGGTGGCAGTCTAGGGGTTAAGTGTGTACTAGGGGCGTGTTACTAACTGTGGGGGGCTGGGCTGTGTGTTAGTGAACACTGATCTCTGCTCCAACCACAGGGAGCAGAGATCAGTGTCACTTGTTGCTAGGCAGAACGGGGAGATGCTGTTTACATCGGCATCTCCCCATTCAGCCTCCCCGTGAGACGATCGCGGCGATCGAGTCCGCGGGACCAGCGACTGGACTCACGGGGGTCCCGACCGGCAGGGTGGCAATTACAAATGGACATACCTGTATGCCGATTTGCCTGCCCGTGCCATTTTACTGACATACATCGCCGTGTGTCGGTCGGGAACTGGTTAAAGTGGACTTGATTTTATTATTTTTTTTATTTTATTTCTTTTCTGTGTGATCTTGCAAAAGGATTGCATCAAAATAAACCTGTGATTTGCAGCCCCAACTTTAATTGTAGCTCCAACAATAGCTTTATCTTCACCTTTCCCTCTCTCCTCCTCCTTCACCCAGCTGGAGAGAAGAGAGTTAAAGTGGAACTAAACCCTCCTATCCTTTTCAGCCAAGGAAGCCGCCATCTTGGCATCTACTTTGATCTGTATAGGTGTGGTGCTGTTCTTATGTTCTGGGGTGTGGCTCCCAACTCACTCTTTAATCAGTACTTTATATGTTATATAACAAACTTGAGTGCATTAATTATAAAGGGACTGGTGCCAAAACATAACTCATATGCATAATGTGTAAACAGTGCAATCATAAAAGAGTAACTAGTGCTGAGAATCAATTGATATACACGATCATTAAGTAAAAATCCAAATTGACAAGTGATCTTCAATCATATATGACCTCACTGCTTGAAATAAATATGTACAGTCCTTGGAAAGTAAATATATGCAGTCCTTAAAAAATATACATGCAGTCCTTAAAGATGTATAAATATTCCAAGAGTGACAGGTGCTCTTCAATCATATATCCCTTGTGCTGGTGCTCCTTACAGTTCCCCTAGAGGTAATGCACTCACCAGGAATACTCACCCCTCAAAGGGGTATTGTGCATTCACAGTATTTGCCACTGTGCTGCAGTATCTAGATCCATGGCTTGATTTGCTCTTAATATGTGTGTAGCACCCTGGTGTTTAGGTATGTTTGCTCGTAAATTTACCTGCTAGGTATAGCTACCTTGACTAATTGTTGAGGATCAATTGATTTCACACTAAGCCCTTGTACACACGGTCGGACATTCCGACGGATTTTGTCCGAAACTGGTGTTGCATACACACGATCGGACAAAGTTGTAGGAAAATCTGATTGTTTGGAACGTGATGACGTTATTTAGTTACGATGGGACTACATTCAGGCTAGTAGCCAATAGCTTTGGTCTAGGAATTTGATCTGAGCATGCGTGGCACTTTGCCCGATAGAAATTCTCTACAAATGATCGGACAAAGTGCGATCGGATCATGTTGTCGGAAAATTTTATAGCCCAGCTCTAAAACTTTGTCGGTCGGATATTCCGACGAAAACAGGCCGATGGAGCACACACGCGGTCGGATTATCCGACAACGCGGTCCGATCGGACAATTTCCATCAGAATGTCTGACCGTGTGTACAAGGGCTAAATCTGTAATTGCTGAACATCTCTCTTTGGCCACTAGGTGGCCGGTCACTTGATAAGACATGGGCACTGCCAGGTCAGATTATGGGTATATGGGGTATCTCAGCCAATGGTCAGGGGTTCTCTCAAATCCCTTGGCCTGCTGGGAGAACCTATATATTTGGGTGGAGTCAGGTGATCAGTGTTTTGTGCCACCTGGATGGCTGTCTGGGTGGATGTGTGTTGTATTGCCCAGGCTGCTAGGCCGGAGATTGGGCCTTTCCCGGGCACATCAGGCTGCTAGGCTGTCTGAGGGCCTATCCAGAAGCAAGAGAGCAGTGCAGGGTTGGGATTGGGGCTTGCAGTCCAACCAGAAGTGACAGTTCTGCTGGCTGGAGAACCTGTCGTGGTCGGAGGTAGAGGGGAAGCTGTTGTCACTAAGGGACCAATCACCTTATTACCAGGGACCACAGTGAGAAGCTGAAGCAAGTACTGGAGCAGTATTTTCACCAACCGGAGACGGCGAAGAATCAGAAATCTTCAGTGGATATCAAGCCAGGGACCCAGCCAGCGGAGATGATGCTTGCAGAGCAGCCTTGTGTGTCAAGCCAGGGACCGATCGAGCAGAGGTGATGCTTGCAGAGCAGCCTTGTGTGTCAAGCCACGGACCGAGTGAGCCAGTGGGGTGAAGCTTGAGAAGTATCTGGAGTGCCAAGCCAGGGACCCAGCAGAGAAGTAGGGGTGATGCTTGAGGAAGGTACTACAGTGAAGATTGGTGGAGCTCAAGGCGTTCAGTGGCAGAGAATCATCTAGTCCAGGGATATGCAATCAGCAGACCTCCAGCTGTTGCAGAACCTCAAGTCCCATGAGCATAGCAAGACTCTGACAGTCACAAGCATGACACCCAGAGGCAGAAGCATTATGGGACTTGTAGTTTTGCAACAGCTGGAGGTCCGCTAATTTCATATCCCTGATCTAATCTAATGAGAGTGACTGGGAGCTCAGTGATCTGAAGAAATACAAGAAGTGATTGTAGTGGAAGTGAAGAAAATGTTACACTTTGTGTTAGAAACTGTTATGCCGCGTACACACGATCGGAATTCTCGTCGGAAAAAGCTCTGATGGTTTTCCCGTCAGAATTCCGCTCAAACTGTCTTGCCTACACATGGTCACACCAAATTCCAACGGTCAATAACACCGCGACATACAACACGTTCAACGGCACTATAAAAGGGAAGTTTAATGTTTCCGAGCATTTTGTGCGTTGGAATTGCATACAAACGATCAGAAGATTCAATAGAAAGGTTTTCCGTCAGAAAAATTAAGAACAGGCTCTCAATCTAAAGACCGTCGGAAATGCAGACAGAAAAAGACCGATGAGCATACACATATCGGACTGTTTCCATTGGAAATTCCGGCCATGTGTAGGCGGCATTAAATACTGTTGCCATAGGAGACAGCATTCCTACACATGCAGATGTGGCATCTTGCTGGATGCCTTTCCCCGCATGGCTGTCCTCCTGTAGAAGTCTCGGAGTCTGCCAGTTAATATTACAACTGCTCAAGGGTGTCCTGGCCCTAACCCTAACCTTCTTAAAGTGTCTGGCGCCCAATTATTATACCTTGTATTACACCCACTATGCCTTGCAAGCCACCATATACAGGTATATATGTCCTGGAAAGATTGGAGGATCAGGTAAGTGTATCTCCCCTCTCCAATCTCCTAAAATAAAATGAGAAATTACATAGTTAATCTGGTTGAAAAAAGACAATCCAGTTCAACCAACATAGAAAAAGCAAAAAAACAAAACACACACACACAAATAGGAAACCTCAATATATACAATTCTGCACCCCCAGCCAGCACAGCCCCACTGCATGGGAAAACATTTTTTCCCCTGGAGTTCCACTTTAAAACTCTAGGTGCTGAGCACCAGCACAGCCCCATGGTAGGGAAGGGAGGTACATGCCCCCCATGCCCTTTGTTCCTCCCAGCCAGATGAAGTGGCAACAGAAAGGGAAGACAAGTATGAGCAGCTGGTAGGTCTGCCAGTAAAGGAAATCTTTAGTCCCAGCATACACTTTCATTAAATAGCATCAGCATTGTAAAATCAATACCAACAATTGTTATATTAGACAATCCAATATAAGCTTACCTGAAAACCCTGCTCTTTATCTCCTTAGTGTCTCTTTCCAGAACTTCCTGGATTGTCTGTAGGCTTTGCAGCTTCTCCTCTGTTGTTTACTTCCTAAGGAGTACATATCCCATGGTACCTTGCATCCTACAAGCTGAATCCTGTCCTGACTCCACCTCCTGGAACTCCTCCTCTCAGCCCCTGCAGTTCAGCAGGCAGGCTCTGAGTAATGTGTGACACAGCACACCCCATTTACATGGCAAAGTGACCAAATGTCACAGTATCCAAGGGAGCAAATGCTGGAGAGCTTCACAAAGTAAGTTTATGAACCTCCAGATCCTTCAGAATAAATGGAGTAGGCTGGAAACACTAGCAGTGCAATGTGGAAATGAAAATATGATTTTACAGTTTTGACCAGAGATATCCTTTATAGTGTACTTGTTACTTTTCCTGCATTTTCAAGTCAACTTTGTAGTTAAAGCAAAACTATATTATTATTTTTTATTTTATTTTTTTGGCGCAAAAATAACCTCACGCTGCTCCAAAATCTAATTGTAATTAAGAGCGCACTTCCAGAAAATAAATGTTATCTGCTAAAATAAAATATATATTTTTCTCAATCGCTTTTCCAGATTTGCTGAGTGTGATTCCGGGCAGCATGCATGTTGGTGCGATTATATTCACACCAACCCTCATCGCCTTTTTCCTGGTAGGAACTCACTTCTTTATGTTTAATGGATTTGGTATTCCATTTAAAACACTACATGGTCAGTGGGATCAACCATCGAGCCTCTTTTTGAGATGTGTTGTTTACAAGTTAAAACATTTCTTAGATCCCCCCCCCCCCCCCCAAACATTATACTGAAATGGATATTTTGTAGATAGGCAACTCCTATCCTCATATTGATTAGCAGTTCCAAATTAATAATAACTGCTGCAGTAAGGGACAGACACAAAAGATACGCTCAGCATCTTTCCAAATAACTGTTCTCCTTTATTATGATGCATTTGAAGGTTTTTATACACGATTACGTAGGTATCACATTAATATTACAATTGTACGTTTATGGTAACAAGGGACGTAACATAGGCAGGCTAATTCTAATCAGGACTTGAAAGAATGCAAAACATGTACTGAAAACATTATTAGTGCCGTGTGCACAGTGAGGGCAGTGTGCAATACATATAAAATAGAATGCAATTATATACAGAACTTACAAATTTCCATTACAAAACATTTTTTTCTAAAACCCTAGAGTAAAAAATGGCGGTCATTGCAATGCTTTCTATCACACCGTATTTGCACAGCGGTCTTACAAGCGCATTTTAAAAACAAAACAAAAAAAAACACCTTTTTGAGTTAAAAAATGAGACAACAGTAAAGTTAGCTCATTTTTTTTTAATATTGTGAAAGATAATGTTACGCCGAGTAAATCGATACCCAAAATGTCACGCTTCAAAATTGCGCACGCTCCTGGAATGGTGACAAACTTTTACCCTTAAAAATCTCCATAGGCAAGGTTTAAAAAATTCTACAGGTTGCATGTTTTGAGTTACAGAGGAGGTCTAGGGCTACAATTATTGCTCTCGCTCTAACGATTGTGGCGATACCTCACATGTGTGGTTTGACCACCGTTTTCATATGCGGGCGCTACTCACAGCGCCAACGGTCACCTCATGGAGAGGAAGAACGGGGAGATGCTAAAGTAAACAAACATCTCCCCGTTCTGCCTAGCAACAGTGTCCCTGATCTCTGCTCCCTGTGATTGGAGCAGAGATCAGTATGTGTAAAACACAGCCACGCCACCCACAGTTAGAAACACTCCCCAGGACACACTTAACCTCTACACTGCCACCTAGTGGCTAACCCCTTTACTGTCAGTGTCATTTACACAGAAATCAGTGCATTTGTATAGCACTGTTTGCTGTATAAATGACAATGGTCCCAAAAATGTGTGAAAAATGTCCGATGTGTCTGCCATAATGTCGCAGTCACAATAAAAATCGCTGATTGCCGCCATTAAAAAAAAATAAATAAAAAAAAATATATATATATATATTTATTAATAAAAATGCCATAAAACTATCCCCTATTTTGCGCAAACCAATCAATAATCGCTTATTGCAATTTTTTTTACCAAAAAAACAGGGCTCCTAAAAAAAAATGAAAAAAAAAATGAATAAACAATAAAATAAATAAAAATAAAAAGGTAAAAATAAATAAATAAATAAAATAACAAAAATAAAAAAATCACTGACACCAGTGGCAGAACTACCAGGGTCCCAAAGATTGCATTTGCGATCGGGCCCTGGCGTTCTGCCATCATGGGAGTGCCCCAAAACAGCAGGAAGGAGGCCCATTGGAGAACATGTGCATGTAATAAAGGTCCCCACAATGGGAGTAAAGCGCCCAGTGGGATCCGTGGGAGGGACCCTGGCTGGGGGGGGGGGGGGGTCAGGGGGGCCCCCTTGCCCCGGGGGGCCCTGAAGGTTCTAGTTACACTTCTGGTGTACACATTATGAATGTGAATGAATGTAGTAAGGAAAGTGTGTATGGTAAACCTATCAAAAAGCAGGGAAATGATAAAAAGTGCAGCTTGGCTCTGCTCCTCCGGCCTTTCTAGCCTTTTAGCGCACCTTTGGGGCTAATTCACACTGTAGGGCAGATTTACTAACACTTGGGAATACAGGATCTGGTGCAGCTGAACCAATCAGCTTCTAAATTCAAGCGGTAGTAAAAGGTGATTTTTCCCTACAGGTAAGCCTATAATAAGGCCTATAAGGCGGCTTACCTGTAGGTAAAATAAATATCTCCTAAACGTACCGTATAGAAGATAGTCATCCTGGATGCAGCCAGTTACGTCACCGGTGCCTGCGTTCTGAAGGTCCGGCATACGTTGCGGACCTTTGTCGCTTTGTGGCGGAACCAAGGTGCACATGCTTGGGGTTTACGTCAATGCGGCTCCGGCCAATCACATAGCCCGGAGCGTGCGAATCTGGAAGAAAGCCTAGGGCAGTGATGGCGAACCTTGGCACCCCAGATGTTTTGGAACTACATTTCCCATGATGCTCTGGCACTCTGCAGTGTACTGGAGCATCATGGGAAATGTAGTTCCAAAACATCTGGGGTGCCAAGGTTCGCCATCACTGGCCTAGGGGAAGATGTCAGCCCTCTCTGTGGGGACAGCATAGCGCTGGAGGGCTTTGTTCCAAGGTAAGTATTTCATAATGTGCTAGTATGCATCGCATACTAGCACATTATGCGGTTGCCTTACAGGTGCTGTTTTTTTTTTTTACTTTAACCACCTCAATACATGGCACCTTTACCCCCATCCTGCTGAGGCCAATTTTTGGCTTTCAACGTTGTCACACTTTGAATGACAATTGCGCGGTCATGCAACACTGTACCCAAATGAAATTATATATTTTTTTCCATACAAATAGAGCTTTCTTTTGGGGGTATTTAATCACCACTCTGTTTTTTACTGTCACTGTCAGAAAATTTTGTAAATAAGTAATATTTGTCCTTCACTGATGTGCGCTGATGAGGAGGCACAAATATGTCATGGCACTGATGAGGAGGCACTAATATGCCACACTGGTGGGCACTGATATTTGGCACAGATGAGCATGGATAAGTGGCACTGATGAGCACTGATAGGCAGCACTGATGGCCACTTATGGGCACAAATAGGCGGCACTGATGGGCGGCCCTGATGGGCGGCACTAATAAGCGGTACTGATGGACGGCCCTGATGGGCACTGGGCAGCACTGATCGGCACTGACAGGTGGCACTGCTGAACAGGCACTGACTGGCATTACTGATGGGCACAAATTGGCATCACTGATGGTCACTGACTGGCATCACTGCTGGGCACTGTTGGGGCTACACAGATAACCAATGCTCTGATTATATGTACAGGTCTCCCCTGCGAGGAGATGCCGCTGATCAGCTTTCCTCACCTCACACTCTGTCAATGTGAGACGAGGCGAGACGATTACCGGCACTTCCGTGTTTACATGTGATCCACTGTGATTGGACACAGCGGACCACATGGGTAAAGAGCTGCATCATTGGCTCTTTACCAAGATCGTGGTCGCGTGTTGGAGTGTGTGGCGGCCGAATTGTGGCCTATCGAAACTTCTGCAACCAGCATATAGCATTGACCATAAGTATACTGCACACCAGTATGGAAATAATACAAGCTTTATATAAGAAAAGATTAATAATAGTACATACATCCACTGTACAAACAGGTATTATTAGCAAAGGGGCCAACAAAAGCCTTTGTAGAATTATGCACAATATATAGTTATTAATAGAGATGCCTCTAGATGAATGTTGTGGCAAAGTCCAGTTGCAGGGACCCTGAGGATGATCACAATGTGGCATCTGTCTTTGTTAAGCAGATGTGAAGACAAGATCTGTAGTGATGGGGAGATCTTCCAACTGTTGTCCAACCAGCCTGGAACAGAGCTTCTCACCGTCACAGTGGCACTGGAACTCAAAGTCAGCCTATCATTTTTTTTTAATCAGATAACTTTTTATTGACATAACACATTGTATACAGGACAGTAATCCCAATGACATGTCAAAGAAATAGTACATACAAGAAAAAAGTTGCAATACATATAACAAGCAGATCCAGTAAGAAATCTTAAAAGATTGATACAATACGATTTAAAACAAAACAAGTTAACGCATCTTATACTATTCCAGATAGCTTATTTGTCGGGGGAAAAAATAATGCAAGTAGTATGTATGTGGACATATACCTTTAGCACAGTTACTCAATTACAAGATCAGCTGTATAAAAAAACAAAGAACATAGGAGAAGCTCAGCAGTGTTGATTCTAGAACAAACGATAATGCAGGCAGAACACAGCACATTAACATATCATGGCCTCAAAAGGTATCAAATTTGCAATAACCGTTGCAACGTTAGTTGTGTCAGCCTATCTAGTTTATGCTTTGGTTCCTCTCTAGTAGTTTCTAATCTGACATGCAACCAGAGCTCTAACTACCAGATGTGGCCACCGAATGTCTAACCTGACTCTAGCCTATGCCGGTTATCAAGCCCTAAGCTAAAACTAGCTAAAGAATCCCAGACAGGATCAGACAGGGTTAACTAAAATGACAATTAAAGTGGTTGTAAACCCATACAAACCACTTTGACCTACAGGTAAGCCTAGATTAAGGCTTACCTGTAGGTCCAATAAATATCTCCTTAACCTACACGGTTAAAGCGGGAGTCCACCGGGACTCCGCGTTTTTTTTTTTTTTTTTTTAAAAGCCAGCAGCTACAAATACTGCAGCTGCTGACTTTTAAAATAGTGACACTTACCTGTCCAGCGCGCCCGCGATGTCGGCACCCGAAGCCGATCTGTAGATCGTCTGTCGGGTGCTGCCGCCGCCATCTTGGGTATGGGAATCAGGAAATGGAGCCTTTCGGTTTCATTTCCCGGTTCCCTACTGCGCATGCGCGAATCGCGCTGCGCAATAAGGACGGTCCCCGCTGCCTCTGGGATCTGTGTGTTTCCCAGCAGGCAGCGGGGCACTTGCGGAAAGGGGCGGGAACTTGCGGAAAGGGGCGTAATCTACGCCCCTTTCCGCAGAGAGCTATCCCGGAAGTGGGTGCAGAATACCTGTACTGTACAGGTATCTGCACCCCCCTCCCCCCTGAAAGGTGCCAATTGTGGCGCCGGAGGGGGGGAGGGTTCCGATGAGCGGAGGTCCACTTTAGGGTGGACCTCCGCTTTAAGGAGATATTTTACAAAAATAGGGCACCGCTGTTTACGGCGCATGCGTGCTGTAGACAACGGCGCAGGTGCACTGGGCACTCCGCAAGTGATGGCAAACATGCCGTCACTTATGGCTCCCATGCGCATTTGCCGGAGTGACGTCATCGCTGCTCTGGCCACTCACAGAGCCGGAGCAGCGATACCCGGAAGAAGATGGACACTTCCTGCTACAAGGGACAGCTGTGACATTGCTGGCTCCTGTGTCAGGTAAGTGACACATGATGGGCTACTATGCGATGCATAGTAGTTCATTATGCTTTACCTTTGCAGGGAGACAAAGAGGAAGTAAACCCATCAGGGTTTACCTCCTTTTTAACAGGAGCTGCATATAAACTCTGCAATAAACAGGTTTGCCTACTAATATACTGGAAGTTGATCAATGGATACATATACAAGAGCACAGACCTAGCTATCTGGCATTGTTCATGTGAGAAAATAGCAATAGGACAGAGACTTTTCTGTCACTAGAATTCAGATTAATAAATTATGGGCAGCTACAGTTAGAGAGTTAGAACACAAAAACAGTTACCTAATAGTCTCTGCTTCTGGTCTGGGTAAAATACAGTATTGTAGTAATGAAGCTTCTATGTGTGGACATGTGGTGTCAGAGGCTCTCTCTCCACTTCCTCCTTCTGGGATTTCAAAGCCAACTTCTCAGAGACAGGAAGTGCCAATGCATAATTATACTTAAAGGTATTGTAAAGGTAAATAATTTTTCACTTTAATGCATTCTATGCATTAAGGTGAAAAAACATCTGACAGTGCCGGCGCCCCCAGCCCCCCCATTTTACTTACCGGACCCCTCGAAAGTCCCGCGCTCGCCCCCGGCATCCTCTTCGCCTCTCAGCCTTGCCGCTGATTGGCTAGAGTGGATGGATTGAAAGCAGCGCAGCCATTGGCTCACGCTGCTGTCAATCACATCCAATGATGCAGCGCGCCGAGGGTGAAGTCGAGTGATACAGCGAGCGGCTATAGCCTCCGGCAGTATCACGGGAGCGCGCCCGCAAGTGCTTCTTACCATGCGAGGGAGCTCGCATGAATGTGAGAAGTACTTGCGGAGGGAAGCCGAGACAGCCGCCGAGGGACCCCAGAAGACCAGGTTCGGGGCCACTCTGTGCAAAACCAGCTGCACAGTGGAGGTAAGTATAACATGTTTGTTATTTAAAAAAATTAAAAAAATAACTTTACAATCTCTTTAACACTGTGATATTAGCAGCTAACAATAATTGGACCTGGCCATCCTGATCATTCAGCGGCTGTCCACTGGGAAGATGATGTTCAAACCCATATGTGAGCAGTGTAGCCCAGTTGTCCGCCCCAGCCTTTGAACACACAAATGTTTCCATGTTCTGACTGTAGAGCATCTGCGTTCTGACTGCATGGCACCACCCAATGAGAGAATAACTTATTCTTGTTACGTAGTTTGCATGTCGTGACATGTATTGTTATATGTAGAGACCCTGAATCCAGACCTGTAAGGCCGCGTACACACGCGGGGACTGTTCGCTCAACTTTGTCCGTCAAACAGTTTCAGCAAACAGTCCGCTCAAAATTAGCATGGACGGACTTGCCCACACACGACGAACGAACAGTTTGCTGAAACCGTGCGCGATGACGTGAACGGCACGCACGACGGGACGGAAAATACGACGTCCTATACACTGCATTACAACTTTCGGCGTGTAAATCCTTTCTGAGCATGCGCGGAACTTAGTTTGACGAACAAGCCTACACATGAGGGGACTGTTCGCTGAAACCAAGTTTCAGCGGACAGTTTTTCGGAATTTCCGAAAAACTTTGTTCAGCAGACTGTTCGCTGAAACTGTCCGCTGAAGCCCACACACGGGCGGACTGTCCGCCGAAACACTGTTCAGCGGACAAAGTTGGGCGAACAGTCCCCGCGTGTGTACGCGGCCTAAGGGGATGGATTTTATCTCCAACAATGGCTGTGAGTGAGCATGGTGGAATCTTGTTTGCCATATATATTATTTATTTTGTCATGGACAGAGTACAAAGGACACAAGAACAAGGGAAGCTAGATAATGTGCAAGGTATTGCCATCCATCGCATGTCCTAGGGAATTGACCAGCACCTTGACAAATAATCACTAGAACCTAAAGTTCCCCAACCCAGACACATGTAGTAATTTACAGCACACACGCATACTAGATTGGTGTTTCTCAACCTTTTTTAGTTGTGGCACTTTTTAAGGCTATGCAAAATGTCAAAGACCCCCAGTCTAAAATGTAGAAAACGTAAATGTTACCTGAGCCTGGGACAATGCACACAACCCGCCTTGATTAAATAAATTTCACATCAGAAGCCCGCTGTCACGCACCTGTATGCAGAGCTTGAGATGATGAGGGTGGCCTCTTGTACAGTTCCTGACCGAGCACTCCTGGATGCAGGGGTGTACTGACAACTCATGGGGCCCCTGGGCAATAGGAGATTATGGGGCCCCCAGGCAATCTGTGATTATGGGGCCACACAGTATACACACACACACATAGTATACAATCACACAGTATACACATACATGTACACACAGTATACACAGACATGTTTCTATTGGCTGAGAAGGTACTGGAGAGGTGGGGCAGCTATAATCTCAGGATTTTTAGACCAAAAGGATGTCGGTAAGGGACATTTCAGAGACAGATGTAAAAGAAACACAGATTTTTACATACTGTCCCTGGTTTTACTGAGGCTGGCAACCCTGCTGGGGCCCCCTAGTGGCTCTAGGCCCTCGGGCAGTGCCCAAGTGGCCCAATGGTCAGTCTGCCCCTGCCTGGATGTTGAGCCAGCAATTGCAGAGGCGAAGGAAAATACTGTGACCAGGACCTGGGGAGCGCAGAGCGCTAGTAGATGATGAGCAGAGGTACAGCACTGTGAAAAAGCCAGGTCCAGTTGATGATGGGGTCAGGTCCCACACCTGGATAAGTGACAGCTGAGTGGAAGGACACCAGTATGTAAGCAGCATCATAGTCAGAAACAGGTGGAAGTTGTCAATCAAGCAGCCAGTTACAGATTCACTGGACAGAAGTGTGGTTAAAGCGGGATTCCACCCTAAAGTGGAACCTCCGCTGATCGGAACCCCCCCCCCCCCTCCGGTGTCACAATTGACACCTTTCAGGGGGGAGGGGGGTGGAGATATCTGTCGAAGACAGGTATTTTCACCCACTTCCGGGCATAGACTCCCACGGGAGTCTACGCCATTTCCTGCCCTGCCGCGATGTCTGCTGGGACACACACGGGTCCCAGTGACAGCGCGGAGATTTCCTATTGCGCGGCGCAGCTCGCGCATGCGCAGTAGGGTACCGGGAAGTGAAGCCGATTCGCTTTACTTCCTGATTCCCTCACCTCGAATGGCGGCGGCAGCAGCCGAGGCCCGAGCGGTCGATCGGCCTCGGCTGCCGGCATCGCTGGAACCCGGGACAGGTGAGTGTCCATTTATTAAAAGTCAGCAGCTGTAGTATTTATAGCTGCTGGCTTTTAATATTTTTTTTTGGGCGGAATCCTAAGTAGTCCAGGCCAGGGTCGGGAAGCAGAGACCGACAGCAAACATGAACAGGCGAGGGTAATCCGAGAGCAAGATCAGAGAGGAGGGTCAGTAATAGGATCAACGATGCATGTCAGGAACTGGATCACAGGAACAAGGCTGAAGACTACACAACGAGGAACCAGTTCAGAGTTCAGGTTTAAATAGGCCTCTTGGCGACAGTGGAAGTGTATGCACACTTGCGCATGCTCAGAAGTGGCAATGACGTACGTGCAGTCTATCTTCTATGTTCATAATGTGGGCAATGATGTATATGCACTCCATCTTGTATGCTCATAGCGTGAGCAACAATGTACATGCAGTCCGTCTTTTATGCTTATAGTGCAGGCAATGAGGTACATGCCCTCTGTCTTCTTTGCTCATAGTACAGGCAATGATGTACATGCAGTTTGACTTCTATGCTCAAAGAAATGTGCACGTCTATGCCTATGCTCACACGCATTAGCCAGGCAGCGAGTTTTATCCTGACAGCTGACATAGTGTTCCTGACACCCCTTCTAACATCAGTCACCCCTTCACATCAGAATCTCAGTCACACAGCCCCTCCTCCATCACAGAGCCCTCAAACCACATAGACCCTCATCATAGAGCCATTGTTTGTTATGGTGCTAGCGGCTGCACTATGGCAACTCATAACACTGATCTTGGGCAGAGAACTCAAGAGTTCAGCCAAACACAAATTACACTGTTCATTTCATTTTAGTTAATTTATAGGGGTACAGACATGATGGATTCTTCCCTGTTGGCCAATTACCTTTTAGAGGCGGTACCCAGCCAAGTGTGAAGAATGTTCTTATAAGGGCCAGAAGGTTCTGATGACTGGGTCAGAGTCAGGATTTGTGACACCAGCACCTCATTCCGATCGCAGTGAGTCCAAACAGATCAGTACATTTATTTAGCAGCTGCAATCGTAGGTGGGTTTATTATTTTGTCAGAATTGCCCTTTCCCCAATCAGAAGGCAGAAGAGAAGCCCCCTCCTGCTTGACCGCCTGTCGCTACACCATAAGGGGCAACTCCAACTACCCCCCCACTACAGTTTAATGGGGGGAAAAGTAGAAGAAAATCTGTTTTGGAAAGGAAATCAGAAAATGATTTTACATACCAAGTGAGGAGTGATAGGGGAGTTGAAACAAGTTTAAACAAAAAAGTGATGTTGTAAGTGGTTTGACTGGTTTTTTTTGAAACAATGCATTCTGCTCCCTCCCGGATCCAATTGTGAGACTCTATAAATCACACAGCTTATATTTTTCATCAACAGACTCTTTGAGTTAAAGGCCATGTCTCCAGTAACCAGCGTCTTCCCGATCCTGTTCCTGTGCTACACAGCCCTCTACGCTGACAACTCAACAGAAACCACTAATTCTAAAGATATAGGTAAGAACTAAAAATGACCGACTGACCATGATAGTCCTTACTAAAGCCAGGCCACAGGTCACCTGCTCTAAATGTTATTTTTCCTTTTCCACGCTGTGATTTTTGATTTTTTTTTGGCCACTCACCCCTAATTTACTTGGTCCTTCTGAATTGTCTTCAGACCATTTCAGATAATTGGGGCATTGGTTATTTATATAAAAAGATAGGGGAAGATCTCCTCCTAGATATGCCTTGTAGACCTGTATAGTACTTTCTGCCTAAGGTCCACAAAGATCAGGATTTCGCTGGGTGCCTGATCTTGTAAGTCAGCAGATCGATTGCGGAACCTTTGTTCAAATAGTTAGATGATTTTTTAAGACCTTAATTTGATCAAACAATTTCCTATTTGAAAGACACGTGAGATGTACCGAAAGGATAGAACATGTTTCAGATTTAGAATAAGACAAATTGAACAATGTGGTCAATATTTGCAGCCATATCCCACATAGAACAGGGATAGAAGATGTTAAGAAGATCATTATACATTGTCAAAGAGGTTTTGGATTATGCACAGTTTATAGGTTAGTGTACGAGTTTCGTCCTTGAAAGTGATTTGTTCCTCTTTTATTGTAAGTGGTCACTGAAAAAGAGGTACTGATATGGGAAATAAGTAACGTCCTCATTGTTAAAAGCAAATTGTCCCTTCTTGATAGTAAGTGATATCACCAAAGAGGCGGTACTACTACGAGAACTTAAATTACCTCCTCTTTCTTAAAAGTAATTTGCTCCACTTTGATAGTAAGTGAAATCACCAAGTAGAGAGTACTGCTTTGGGAACTTAGGTGACCCCTCATCCTTGAAATTAATTTGTTCATCTTTGATAGTAAGTAATCTGCAGTGTTAATTTTGGCAGAAAATTTATATTTTGTTTAAGGCTGGGTTCACACCTATACGAATTGGATTGGCTTACACCTCATACAATTTGCAGGACATTTCAAATTACATTAATTTTAATGAGGCTGGTATCACATATCTGCGGTGCATTTGCATTCTGCATTGCACAAAAAAAGTGTGCATTTTGTGGACAGAGCAATCCAACTCAGGTGCGAAATTCAGGCCCATTATCTTCTATTGGCACGCATCTGATTCGCAGATGTGTTCCATTGTGAACAGGATAAAATACTGATGTAAACCTGACCTGATCCTCATGCAATCCTGATCTGTTCCTGATCAAAAACTGACGTGAAACGCTGAACAACAGATTTTTCTCTTCGCAGGGAAAACGGAGCTGGAATTTGAACCTAACTGGTGTGAACCCAGCCTTAGTCTAATGCCCCGTACACACGATCGGAAATTCCCCCAGAAAAAGTCCGATGTGAGCTTTTGGTCAGAAATTCCGACCGTGTGCATGCTCCAAAAAGATTGAGCACTGGTTCTCTATTTTTCGGTCGGAAAAAGTTCAGATCGGAAATTCCGATCCTCTGTACAAATTCTGATGCGCAAAATCCCTAGGCATGCTTGGAAACAATTCGATGCATGCTCAGAAGCATTGAATTTAATTTTCTCGGCTGGTCTTATGCCGCATACACACAATCGGAATTCCGGACAGAAAAAGACAGATGAGAGCTTTTCATCGGAAAATGCGACCGTGTGTATGCTCCATCGGAATGTAGCTGTCCGAATTTCCGCCAGCCAAAAATTGATAGCATGTTCTCAATTTTCCAGACGGAAAAACTTTCTATCGGTAATTCCGATCATGTGTATGCAATTCCGACACGCCAAAAATTACGCATGCTCAGATTCAACTACGAGACAGAAGCTATTGGCTACTGGCTATTGAACTTCCTTTTTCTAGTCACGTCGGAGGTATTGTACGTCACCGCGTTATAAATGATCGGAATTTGATGTGACCGTGTGTAGGCAAGACAGCTTGAGCCGAATTCCATCGGGAAAACCATCAGAGCTTTTTCCGACGAGAATTCCGATCGTGTGTACACGGCATAACTGTTGTACGTCACCGCGTTCTTGACGGTCAATAGTTCAGAGAGCTTTTGTGTGACCGTGTGTATGCAAGCCAAGCTTGAGTGGTATTCCGTTGGAAAAACCATTCAAGTTTTTTCTGACGGAAAATCCGCTTGTGTTTAACGGGGCATTGGTCTGTGGATTAAATTCCATTTTAGTTTTAGTCCCATTTTAGTCATCTGCAATTGTTTTAGTTTTAATCATATTTAGTCGACTAAACCTGCAGTACATTTTAGTTGACTAAAATATAACGGGTTTAGTTAAATTATAATGCATTATTTAAGCATTTCTCTAGGATTTCCAAACGTATTATATACTCCTGGAGTACAAAATTCTAATATGTTATTATTTATGGTATTAAGGTTTAAACAAAGATACACAGATACAGATTTAGCCTCTCTGGATGGTCTGAGGAGGCCTGTATGCTGCATAGTGCTTTGGACGGTGGTGTGAAGAGGCCTGTAATGCACAGTGCTCTGGACGGTGGTCTGAGAGGGCTGTGATGCTGCACAGTGCTCTGGACAGTAGTCTCAGGAGGTCTGTAATGCACAGTGCTCTGAATGGTGGTATGAGAGGCCTGTAATGCTGCACAGTGCTCTGGACGGTGGTCTAAGAGGGCTGTAACGCTGCACAGTGCTCTGGACAGTAGTCTCAAGAGGCCTGTAATGCACAGTGCTCTGGATAGTGGTATGAGTGGCCTGTAATGCACAGTGCTCGTGGACAGTGGTCTAAGAAAGGCCTGTAATGCTGCACAGTGCTGGATGGTGGTCTGAGAGGAGGCCTGTAATGCACAGTGCTCTAGATGCCGGTGGTAAGAGGGGACCTGTAATGCACACAGTGCTCTGGATGGTAGTCTGAGGGGAGGCCTGTAATGTACACACTCACTGTGCTCTGCTCTGGATGGTCATGAGTTGGGGATTCTCATCGGGAGGCCTGTAATGCACAGTGCTCTAGGTCTCGGTGGTAAGAGGAGGCCTGTAATGCACACAGTGCTCTGGACGGTGGTCTGAGGGGAGGCCTGTAATGTACACACTCACAGTGCTCTGCTCTGGATGGTCATGAGTCTGGGGACTTTCATTAGGAGGCCTGTAATGCACAGTGCTGCTCTGGACGGTTGTTTGAGCAGGCCTTTGATTCCGCACAATGCTAACCTTTAAAGTGGAAGTAAACCCATCGATTTAAACAGTTTCAAAAAATGGCATGCCGGGAATGCTAACTGCACCTTGGCTGTGCTCTCAACCAAACTGTCAAACCACCCAATGGCTGGTGTCATAATGGATCACATGTACAGCATTGTGGCAGCTGAAGATTAAACAGAGGCAAAGATGGCATCTTCCGTGGATGAAAACGATAGGGGAGTTTACTTCCACTTTAAGCATGGAGCTCCGTGGAAACTGAAGGTAAATATCCCTCCCTTACACTTTCGTTTAGTTTTCATTCGTTAGCGAAAACGGAATTGATTTTCGTCATAGTTTTCGTCAGTGGAGAAAAACGTGGTGTACTTTTTGTTTCGTTTTTGTTACTGTAAAAAGGCCACTGATAAAAATATTGATGAAAATGTTTTCGTTGACGAAAATAAAACTGGTGATCTGACCCAATAATGGGAACTGCTATGGGAACTTAGATGGCCCTCTCGCTCTTGGAAGTAGGTTGTTTCTCTTTCATAGTAAATGTTATCAAATGTTACCAAATAGGTGGTACTGCTATGGGAACTTAAGTTGGCACCATGTGATATTAATATTTATATAGAGCTTTCAGAACCTGGCACAATGTTTCTTCCATCCTAGATAAACCCGGATCCTGTCCAGTGCCACCTGAAAGATGTTTTAAAGCCCCACGACTCGACGGCATCTGTACCAAAGACCAACAATGTCCTGGACACCTGAAATGTTGTGTCCGCTTGTGTGAATATGCGTGCGTAGAGCCTGAAAAATGTGAGTTACCGGAATCTAAAACAGAGGAACTACAGTAGATTTCCAGGGAGGATACATGTTCCATGGGTCTTGTTTGCCAAAAGCATTCCCAATTTGCTTGCTGTTCCATATCTAAATCCCCCCTTTAGTGATCATCATTTTATATGATTTGCAACTTTTCTTAAAGTGATCCTGGCTTCCATCCAGCCAAAAATGTTCAACCAATTTTGGATTAAGCTGGAGAGGGTTAACCCATTTGAGTAGCGTGAAAAGGGAATAAAACATTTGATATTTTTTGTTATCACTGTCCATGCCTTACCCCACCCTCTAAATTCTCGTTCTGGAGACCTATCCCCAAACCATTCTTCTTGTCTGCTAGGGTTATTTTCTGCCTAACAAATTCAGCCTAAACTCTGAAACCAAAGTCTAAATCTAGTGAATTTCGACCCGTTATAATCACTAACGATATGCTTGAAGTAGAACTAAAGGCAAATTTTGCTTTAATTTTGGATAGAGTAAGGGAGGGTTATTACCTCTACCATTTTTTTCACCATTTGAGTTTCATCGAGGAGACTTCCCTTCACTTCCTGCCCCATAGCCAAAGCAAGGGGTAATCCCTCCAAAATTAGGGAAGCCCTGGTTGTCACCAGAACTAGTGTCCCAATTAGAAGATTTTCACTGTATTCCTGTTCTGGTGACAACTCAACATTTATGATTTCCATTCACTTTTACTCTCAGTAATAATGGTGAATATAAAAAAAATAGAGGGGGTGAACCTCCCTGATGGACAGACAGCAATAAAAACCTGTTAGCGTTAGTTAAGTTAAGTTGAAGTATAACCTGTAAGCCCTGAAGAAGGAAAAGGCCTTTCCCTAAAACACGTTGGCTCTATTTGAAGTTCTTAAAGTGGAACTTTGCCCAGAATTAATAATCTTTGCAGGCAGGAAGGATTTTTATTAAAAAAGAGATATACAGGGGTCTATGTACCACAGGTCCGTGGCGGCCTTGGTCCGGACTGCAGAAGGGTCCTGTGTGTCTTTGGTCTGGTTGCATTGCACCTGAACCGGTGAACTGACACCCAAGGCACAAAACCCACAGTCGCATATATGTGAACCCGGCCTAATTCCGCGTACACACGATCGGACAATCCAACAACAAAATCCCATGTTTTTTTTCCGACAGATGTTGGCTCAAACTTGTCTTGCATACACACGGTCACACAAAGTTGGTCGGAAATTCTAAGGCCGCGTACACACGGGCGGATTGTATGGCCTACTTAGTCTGTCATACAATCCGACGGACAGTCCGTCATACTTTCGAATGAACGGACTTGACCACACACGGATGCACAAACAGTCCGTCGAAAGCTTGCGCGATGACGTGTACAGCACGTACGACGGGACTAGAAATAGGAAGTCCAATACACAGCAATGCAACCTTTCGCCGTGTAAATCCTTTCTGAGCATGCGCCATTCTTAGTCCGTCGAACTAGCCTACTAACGAGCGGATTGTCCGCTGAAACCAAAGTATGACGGACAGTATTACGGAAACTCCGAAATACTTAGTACGCCAGACTGCACGTTGAAAAAGTCCGCTGAAGCCCACACACGAGCGGACTGTCCACTGAAATGTGTTTCGACGGACTAAGTTGGCCATACAGTCCGCCCGTGTGTACGCGGCTTAAACGTCAAGTACGCCGTGACGTAAAACACGTACGACGAGCCGAGAAAAATGAAGTTCAATAGCCAGTGCTGCTCTTCTGCTTGATTCCGAGCATACGTGGCACTTTGTGCTTCGGAATTGTCTACACACGATCAGAAGTTGCCAGATCTCAAATTTTGTGCGACCGAAATTCCGATGGGAACTGTCTGATGGAGCCTACACACGGTTGGAATTTCCAACAACAAGCTCCGATTGCACATTTGCCGTCGGAAAGTCCTACCGCGTGTACGCCAGACAATTCGATCGTGTGTGGGCTCCAGCGGAATTTTTAATCAGAAAAGTCCGGCAGACTTAGAAAGTAGTTTTGACTCAAAATTTGTCCGCCGGACTTGGCTTTCAGCGGACAATCTGTTTGTCAGTGTGCTAGTCCGGCGGACTAAGAATGACACATGCTCTGAAGCAAGTACGAGAAGGAAGCTATTGGCTACTGGCTATTGAACTTCCTTTTTCTAGTCCCGTCGTACGTGCTGTACGTCATCGCACTAGAATTCGCCGGACTTTCGGAGTGTCCGTGTGTGGCCAAGTCTGTTCGTTATAAAGTCCAGCGGATTGTTTGCCGTATTGTTTGCCGGACCAAGTCCGCCGGACAATTTGATTGTGTGTACACGGCATTAGACTTATTTTTCACTTCTGAATGAATACTCTTTCATTATAGACAGTGATTCAATACTGTATTATGGCCACTAGATGGAGATGAGTGGAATAGGAAATACGGTACATACATCTATGTAACAAAAGATATAAAAATTATAGAGAACCATTGGTTACATTTATTTGGTAATTCCCATTGGTCATTTCTAGATTTGTTACATTGTATCTCTTGTTACAGAGGCATAAAAGTACTCATTGATCCTGCCAGGTGATAACTTCCTGTGATCTCTGCCTGTGAGGACTGTTATCAATTACAATGTCTCCAGTTCTCCTCTGTGTGATACAAAACCCAACCTCCGCTATTTAGTGAAGATAACGCCTGTCCTAGGGTGACAGTGCTGCTCCTCCATAGATACAACACAGTAAGTGAGCGTTACCACCCCAGGACAAGAAGTGTGTTATTGGCAGGATCACCAGGTGAAAAAAGCCTGAAAAGAAAACAAATGCAGCCGCCACATCTGAGGACTGGTAAGCTTCAATACATGACATCTCTGTTCTCTTGTTTCGTATTCTAAGCCCTTGTACACATGGTCGGACATTCCGACAACAAAATCTGTCGGATTATTTCCGACGGATTTGGTCCAAAACTGGTGTTGCATACACACGGTCCGACAAAGATGTTGGAAAATCCAATCATTCGGAATGTGATGACATTCGTTCGTTGCGACGGGACCACGTTCAGGCTAGTAGCCAATAGCTTTGGTCTCGTAATTTGATCTGAGCATGCATGGCACTTTGTCCGATCGGAATTCTCTACAAACGATCGCACAAAGTCCGATCAGATCATGTTGTCGGAAAATGTTATATCCAGCTCTCAAACTTTGTTGGTCAGACATTCCGACGGAAAAAGTCCGATGTAGCCCACACACGGTCGGATTATCCGACAACATGGTCCGATCGGATCTTTTCCGTCGGAATTTCCGACCGTGTGTACAGGGGCTAATACTTATTGTTACTGCAAAGGAGCTCACAATCCTTTAACCACTTCACGCAAATCACCTTACCCGTACGTCAGTACTTTGACGCTAAATACCATTGTCATGGCAGCAGCTAGCTACCATAACCCCGGTATTTTCGGGAATGGCATGTGTTTCTCTTTGGGATAGAAGTGGTCTCTGCAGCGGATTTGCCGCAAGATCACTTTTATCGGTGGCGGGAGAGGTGCCCACCTCCCTTCCGCCGCGTTCCGGTCGGGGTGCGGACGTGATAATCTCCGCCGATATGTCTCCAGTAAGCGGCGGAGACTATTGCGTCGGCTCCCCTCACTGCCTAGATGCCGAGTGAGGGGAAGATGGCCCCCACTCGGCTCCATAGCATTGGAGGGCGGAAGTGACGTTTGACAATTTTTTTTTTTATTGCATTTTAGTGTAAATATGAGATCTGAGGTCTTTTTGACCTGTCATGCTTTTTTTCTATTACAAGGGATGTTTACATTCCTTGTAATAGGAATAAAAGTAACTAAATTAAAAAAAAAAAATAAAAAAAAAAATAAATACGATTTTTTTTATTTTTATTTAAAGCGTTCCATCCCGACAAGTTTGCACGCAGAAGCGAGCGCATACGTGAGTAGCGCCCGCAAATTAAAATTGTGTTCAAACCACACATGTGAGGTATCGCCGCGATTGTTAGAGCGAGAGCAATCATTTTTGTCCTAGACCTCCTCTGTAATTAAAAACTGGTAACTTGTAGAAATTTTTAAAGGTCGCCTATGGAGATTTTTAAGGGTAAAAGTTTTTCGCCATTCCACGAGCGGGTGAAATTTTGAAGCGTGACATGTTGGGTATCAATTTACTTGCCGTAACATTATCTTTAACAATATAAAAAATTGGGCTAACTTGTCTTATTTGTTAATTCAAAAAAATGGAAAATTCCTATCAAAATACTTACCGTAATTTTCCTTTCCTGATGGACTCCATGGCAGCAACGTGTGGGTTAAGTCCCGCCTCCACTACCCATAGGACACTACTCCCATAAATCTTTGCTCCCTGCCCCTGGCCGTGTTCGGTAACTAGCCTACTCCAGCCATTTTGGGAGGGAACTCCTGCTGCCATGGAGTCCATCAGGAAAGGAAAATTACGGTAAGTATTTTGATAGGAATTTTCCATTTTCCTGACAGACTCCATGGCAGCAACGTGTGGGAAATAACTCGCCAAACACACCCGGGTGGGCAAAAAATGCTGAACAAAAGATTTATTTAACACTGTCGGCCGACAGGACTTTCAAACCAAAATCAACAGAGGATAAAGAAGCTGGCTCAACACAATAGTGAGACATGAAAGTATGAATAGAAGACCAGGAGGCCGCTCTGCAGATTACATCAGGTGCAACGTGGCGTGAAGCCGCCCATGAGGTTGAGAGACTTCTGGTAGAGTGAGCTGTAACCGCCTCAGGAGGAGCCAAGCCCTTCTCTCTATAAGCCCATTGAATTGCTTGAACCACCCAAGCAGCGATGGATCTAACGGAGGCCTTGGCGCCTCTACTTTTCCCGTTAAATAGCACGAAGAGGAAGTCAGATTGACGAAAAGAAGCTGTAATATCCAGATATTGTTTTAGAGTAACTCCCAAATCGAGTGGATGTGGATCTTGACTTCCAGCAGAATTGAAGGTAGGAAGAGTGATTTCCTGGTTTTCATGGAAAACAGAGGTCACCTTGGGATTTGTCCCCAACATCGGAATTAGGACCACCCTATCTGGAAAGAAGGTGAGAAAAGGTTCCTTTGCACCTAGAGACTGAATTTCGGAGATTCTCTTCGCCGAGGTTATGGCTACCAGAAAAGAGGTTTTAAGGGTTAATTCTCTGATTGAGAGCGTTCTGTCAAGTTGAGAGAAGAAATCTAGAACCAATGGAAGATCCCATTTGGGGAATCTAGGCTTCCTTTGTGGCCTAAGCCTGACTGCTCCTTTGAAGAATTGTTGGACCAAGGGATGATTGGCCCATGCGACTCCGGAAAAGGCTGAAATTGCTGAAACCTGGACCCGGAGAGAACTAACCGAAAGGGAGATATCCAATCCCGATTGCAAGAAGCTTAAGACGTCCCGGACTGTCAAGGTATTACAGGAACTGGATCTTGAAGACAAGTGATCTGCAAACTTCGCCCAAATTCTCTCATATACCCGGTTAGTACTGCTTCTTCGAGCACTAAGAAGAGTGGGAATGACTTCTTCAGGACAGCCTAAAGCCTTCAACCGTCCCCTTTCAAAAACCAAGCCTTTAGGCGCAGGTGATCCGGGCAAGGATGTAATCTCGACCCTTGAGACAGAAGGTCTGGCCTGGATGGTAAAGAAATTGGATCCCTGACACTGAGGAGCATCAGAAGCGGAAACCAGGGTCTGTTGGGCCAATAAGGGATTATGGCTATCACTTCTGCTGTCTCTGACCTGAGTCTCCTCAGGAACTGATGAATAATAGGAGTTGGGGGAAAGGCATAGGCCTTGTGGAACCACCATTTCTCCGTCAAGGAATCCACCCCCGTAGGCTTGAGGATCCCTGTACCTTGAATAATACTTCTCTAGTTTTTTGTTGCAAGGGGAGGCAAACAGGTCGACTTCTGGGGAGAACCCCATTGTCAGGATCCAGCTGAACACTTCCTCGTGGAGAGACCACTCGTTGTTGTCCAGAAGTATCCGGGAAAGAAAGTCTGCCTGAACGTTCTGAATCCCTGGGACATAAGATGCTGTCAGATCCTTCAAGTTCCTCTGAGCCCAGGTCATGATCGGTTCCACCTCCTGGAGAAGGGATAGACTTCGGGTACCCCCCTTGCCTTCTTATGTACGCCACTGCTGTGGTATTGTCTAGCCTGAGAGAGACCGAGGCTCCTGAAATCAGATGCCGAAAGGCTAGCAGAGCTTGAAAGGCTGCCCTTAGCTCCAGGATGTTCGACACCGTCCCTCTGGAGGGGAGAATCCAGGTGCCCTGAGCCATTTCCGCCAGACAGTGGGCGCCCCAACCCCTGTTGCTGGCATCTGTTGTTATGGTGACCCATGAGATGGGGAGAATGGAATGGCAGTTGCAGAGATTTTCCCGTTGGAGCCACCACAGAAGGGAATTCCTCATGGATAAGGTGATCCGAATCAGCTGGGCTTTGCTGCCTGACCATTGAAGAAGGAAACCCCTCTGAAAGGGCCTCATTCTCCACTGTGACCACCTCACCATCGGAATTGTCGCTACCATAGTGCCTATAATTTTCAGGCACTGGAGAGCCTGGAGATGAGAGGCAGAGAGGGCTGGACGGATTCTGTCCCTGACCACTGACAACTTCTCTTCTGGCAATGAGATGGTGCCTCTGACAGTGTTGAATAGGGCCCCTAAGAACACCAGCCGCTGAGATGGGACCAGCTGGCTCTTCTCCAAGTTCAAGATCCACCCGAATTCCTGTAGGGTGGAGATGACCTGCTTCCTGTGTACCAGAAGTTGATCCTTGTCTTGAGCCAACAACAGAAGGTCGTCTAGGTAGTGATGTAGACGAATCCCTTTGGTTCTCAGGAGAGCTACCACTGCCAACAATACTTTTGAAAATACACGAGGAGAAGTTGATAGCCCGAAGGGAAGGCAAGTAAACTGAAAATGGCTTTCGCCCACGGAGAAGCAGAGATACTGCTGGTAATTTTCTGCAACTGGGACATGAAAATAGGCGTCCTTGAGGTCTATGGAGACCATCCAGTCCCCTGCTTGGACCGATTGTTGAATTGTGGATAAAGACTCCATCTTGAATTTTTCTTTTTTGATAAAACTGTTCAAGTGGGTTAGATCTATGACCGGCCTCCAGGCCCCGCTCTTTTTCCGGACCATAAACAAAGGAGAGTAGATTCCCATGCCTCGCTGAATGACTGGAACATGGATAATGGCGCCTTGAGCCAACAAAGATTCCACGTAGGCTAGAAGAATTAGCCTTTTTTCGTCTGAGGCTGGGAGAGAGGTGGGGACCCATCTGAGTCTGGGAGATTCCTTGAAGGTCCAAACATGACCTGAGGAGACTGTCTTGATGGTCCAGAAGTCTTGGATCGAGGCCGCCCAGACATGGCGAAAGTGGAAAAGACGAGCCCCCACCTGCCCTGTCTGAGCGGGCCCAAACTCAAAAGGATTTAGTTGGTTCCCTCTCTCCCTTCAAATCACTTTTTGTAGATTTTTTAAAAGAGGATTGTCTTGATTTCCAGGACCTGGAAAATTCACGGCCTGGTCTGTAACTGCGAGCTTCCCTGGCTCGTTCCTGGTACTGTCTCTTTGGAAAAGACCTTCTCTGGGCTTGCAAACGCCGGTCCTGGGGGAGGAACCCCGACTTTCCACCAGTGGCTCGGGTAATAGCCTCATCCAACTTATTGCCGAAAAGGGAGGACCCTTCAAAGGGGATGCGGCACCATACTTGTTTTGAGGCTGGGTCTGCCAGCCAGGGGCGGAGCCAAAGAGCCCGTTTAGCCGTAACAGAGGAAAGCATCACCCGAGCCACCAGGCGTATAATGTCGATAGAGGCCTCCCCAAGAAAGGCGGAGGCCAGCCTAAGCTCTTGGATAGGCGAGCTCTTAGCTGTATCTTCAGAGATATTTCTAAGTGTCTCATCTACACTATCTGTCCATATCTCCATTGCTTTGGACATAGCGGCCAGAGCCAACGCTGGCTTACAGGCCATTCCTGCTGTGAGATACACTCTCTTCAAATCAGCATCGATTCGTCTGTCCAGAATGTCCTTAAAAGACACGGTATCCTCTAAGGGAAGTGTGACATGTTTCACCAGCCGCATGACTGCTGCGTCTACCAACGGTGCTGACTCCAAATGCTTCACCTCTTCTTCATTGAAAGGATAGAGTTTCGAAACCTTTGATAGCATGGAATTTTTCTTCTCCACCTTGCCCCATTCATCTGTGATAATCTCACCTAGCTCAGAAATAAAAGGAAAATTAATCCGTTCCTTCTTTAATTGCTTAAAGAATTTTCTTTGTTTGGAAGGAGCAGCCACAGAATCTTCCCAGTTCAGTGTCTCTTTAACAGCTCTGACCAGAGGAGGCAGTAGAGCGAAATCAAAGCCCACACAGGGATCACTTTTATCAGAGTCACTGTCAGATATGGCAGCTGAGGGGTGGCTATGCGCAGAGGATTCCCAAGTATCCTGCAGCTGAGTCTCCCTTCCTGGAGAAAGTGGCAGCTCTGCCGGGGGAACATAGGACTGGCCCTCAATATTTCTGAGGGACTCCTTAACAACTTTCTCCACCAGGGTTTTAAGTTGTTGATCCGCGTCACCCCTTTCATTAGAAGCCTTGGCATAGCAAGGATCGCATAAAGATTTTCCTGCCGGTACAAGAGCTCTGCACCCCCAACAAGCACTAGCTGAGTGACTAGATTGAGTCCTCGAGGAGTGCGATCTTTCTTCACTACGGTGTCCTGATTTTGAGGAGGAACCATAATGTTTAGATTTGGAAGAGGAGTGCCGGTGATGCGACTTGGAGGAGTCGCTCCCTCTATGAGAGTTGCGATGCTGTTCTGACCTGGAAGGGCTGAAAAAGACACCAGACAAGAAACCACAAGAGACAAGACATCAGGACAGAGCTAACAGATACATACCCCTCCCCCACCAGACCTTCAGGTGATCATTAGAAATACCTTTTATGAGAGGGCTGGCCACAAGCAGGCGGTAAGGAATCCATGTCCTCAGCGATATCCATACGCGCTGAAAAGATGACAAGGGATCAGTGCAAGGGACAGGGAAGGGATAGCCTCCCTATCCCAGAATGCCACTTACCAGTGGATGCAACACAGAGGCAGGGGGAAGTCACCGCAACAGCCCGCAAGCATTCCCAAAGCTTGCAGACAAATTCCACATTTAAATAGCCCGCCCCTGTGATGTCACCGCCGTGCCTGTGCGCATGCGCGAAACAGCGGCATTTTGCCGCTATCGCGCATGCGCGAAACCAAGCCTCGATCTCAACCGCGTTCGCGCATGCGCAGTACGGCCTAAAACGCAAACCCGGAAGTAGAACGGCGGCTGGAACGCGGAAGAACCAGCCGCCATGCCTGCACATACAAACAAACAGAAACAAACGAAGACAAATAATAAGATACAAAAACTGCTGCCATAAAGAACTTTTAGAATCTCTCACCACTCCCACCACGATCGATCACTCGGCCGAAGATAAGGTAAGATGACACCGGACTTTCCAGGGGGCAAAACAGGTCACCTGCTAATAGCTGGCTATCCGACCAATGCGCAGCCTGCCTGCCAGTGGCCAGGACATGTGGCTTCTTCACAGCGCCTCTTCCACTGCCCACTCCATACCCTGCTAATAGCTAGGGCTTAGCGGAGTAATGCGACTTTCCAGACCCAGAGTCGCAGACCGGCCGACCTCGATCGTGGGGATGATAAATCTTCAGGTAGGAAGACCACTTCTGGGTCCTTCGGAGGAGGACAAAAAAAGAACACGGCCAGGGGCAGGGAGCAAAGATTTATGGGAGTAGTGTCCTATGGGTAGTGGAGGCGGGACTTAACCCACACGTTGCTGCCATGGAGTCTGTCAGGAAAGTGTATTTTTTCCAAAAAAAAGTGCGCTTGTAAGACTGTTGCGCAAATACAGTGTGATAGAAAGTATTGCAATGATCGCCATTTTATTGTCTAGGGTGTTAGAAAAAATATATATATAATGTTTGGGGGTTCTAAAAAATTATTTTAACTTGTAAACACTGAGTCTGAAAAATAGGCCCGGTCCTTAAGCTGTTAAGCAAACAACTGGGAACCCAAGTACAACATCTCATCAGGTGATTACATAGAAAATAAATCCTTTTGAGTAAATTGTTTTAATCCTGGATAAACTGATGATGACAGGGGTTATACTCCTTCCCTACTCTATCCAAACACTAAATAAAAAATAAAAAAGAAGGTTTAAGCTTTAGTTCTACCTTAATTGCTAAAATAAGTTCACTTAATCTACCTGCAGACTTTGGATGGAGGGTGGCCATGTACGAAGGATCTGGCATTTAAAGGAAATATATTTCTACAAATAGGCATACTTGAATGGGAAGAGCACCCATGCTTGTGGCCCTGAGAAATAAGGGGGGGGGGCACTAGATATATGTCCCCAGGGCCAGCTTCTGTAATAGGGAAAAGAGTGGAGCCAGCTAGGAACATCCACCCCAGACAATTGACTTCTCCTTTGAAAAGACTCAGCCATAGGTAGGTCTTCTATGTGCCTGAGATAGGATGGTTGTCTGATGGGGAGATGCTTGTAGACTGACCACCCGATTATGACTTTATATCCCTGGTGCCCAACCTATGGCCTGGGTGCTGCATTTGGCCCTTTGCCACTTTTTCTGCAGCCCTTGGTGCCCCTGTTTCTTTTTCCTCGCCTGGGTGCATGCTCAGGATGTTAACGGTAAAATATCCTTTAGATTGGTTTTTGGTGACAGTCCCCGGATTGAGGACACTGTCCCCGGACCAAGTCTGTCCCCGGTTTTGTCCCCAGATTGGATTTGAGGGGCTGGGGCAATTTCAAAGACAGTCAGTGCAGAATAAAAAAAATAAAAATAAATCTGAATTACACACCCCCTCCCACTCTGCCGCTCCTACTAGCTTAGGGGGGTGTATTTTTTTCCATTATCTGTGCCCCTTATCTGTGCTGGTTAGAGCGGAGGGAATATTTCTTCAGTTTCGGGTGCATGCCCATTCAGCTCCGCTCGCATGTTCTTCTGCCTAGGCTCAAGTCCCCACCAGCCATCTGCATGCCTATCACCTTACCTTACCCGGCAGAGTGATCTTTCTCCGCTCACCACCCAGTAGTAGCCGGGGCCCGGAGAGTGAAACTTAAAGTGGTTGTAAACCATTACAAACCACTTTGACCTACAGGTAAGCCTAGATTAAGGCTTACCTTTAGGTCCAAGAAATATCTCCTAAACCTATATGGTTTAGGAGATATTTGCTAGAAAACAGGCACCGCTGTCTACGGCGCATGCACCGTAGACAGCGGCGCGCAGGCGTACTGAGCGCGGCATTCTCAACGAGGGAGCTGCCGCGTGTTGGCTCCCATGCGCATGCGCGGGAGTGACGTCATCGCGGCTTCGCTGAATGACAGTGGCGGAGCTGCGAGACCCCGCCAAGAAGATGGATGCAACGGACTACAGGGGACAGCGGCGACTTCGCTGGCTCCTGTGTCAGGTAAGTGACACATAATGGACTACTATGCGATGCATAGTAGTCCATTATGCTTTGCCTTTGCAGAGAATGAAAGAGGAAGTAAACTCATCAGGGTTTACTTCCTCTTTAAAGTGATTGTAAAGGATCGTTTTTTGTTAAATAACAAACATATCATACTTACCTCCACTGTGCAGATCATTATAGACAGAGTGGTCCTGAACACCAACTTCTGCGGTCCCTCGGCGGCTCCTCTCCGCATCAGATAACCCCCCTAGGAGAAATTCTCTCCCGGGGGGTTACCTTATGGGCGTGCTCCCTAGTCATTCATTCAGCATCCATAGCTGCTGAAAGTATGAATCAGCCCCGCCCCCCCGGGTGCCCATGTCATAAGTTTTGATTGACAGCAGCAGGAGCCAATGGCTGCGCTGTTATCGATATAGCCAATCAAAAACCAGGGCCTGGTGGATCGAGGGCCGGTGCATCCGCGACCCCATGGAGAGAGGGACAACGCAGAGGGAAATTCGGGCCTCAGGTAATTAAAACGGGGGGCTGGTCACTGCAAGGTGTTTTTTCACCTTAATGCATAGGATGCATTAAGGTGAAAAAACACGAGGGTTTACAACTCCTTTAACAGGCTGTGAGGGTGGCAGTGGCGATGGGCAGAGAGTCGCTGATTGCTGCCATTACTGGTAAAAAAAAAAACATATATCCCCGGACCCTTTGCAGGGTGGGCCTGCAAAGGGTGGGTCACTCTCAGTCTTTTGCTGGTGGGAATTCCACCAGCAGAAGTCTGATGGAGCATACACACGGTTGAAATTTCTGAGGAAAAGCTTACATCGGACTTTTGCTGATGCAATTTCCACTTTTTTTGTTTGTTTGTACGTGACATTAGACGTAGCTAAAATGTCTCTGGTCTGGTCCTCCCTCTCTCAAGGGGGCTCCGTTCAGGGGAGCCCCACCAGGTGGGCCAATGAGTACCCCAGGCCCTGTCAGGAGCCTTGCACCCTGGGGGATCAGAGTAAGGGTTCTTTTTCTTCAGGGGAGGACCATGTGTACACCCGGTGCACTTTTTTCTGTTCTCACTTTTTGTGTGCACCGGGTGTTAAAGAGGAACTGCAGTCTGCTCACATAATTTGTAATAAAAACATCTTTGCCATTCTGCAGCTTCCCTCTGACCATTTTGCGTGTTATTTTATATATACGGTAATTCTGTACTTGCCAAATCAGCTGCAGAAATCTCCCTCCACTGAGTCTGGCTGCAGCCATTTTAACTGTGGGCAGCTGAAGCTGCTGCCTGTTCACTTCCTGGATTTTCACAGACAGGGGGACACCTCCAGCTCTGCAGTTTTCATTGGCGCTCTTATGACTCATCTCACCTCCCCTTCCTAGCAAACTCTCACAAGAGTGAGAGAGAGCTGTGCATGATGTCATAAGCCTAGGTTAATGACCAGACAACAAGCAGGAAGTGGGCTGTATAAGGTATTTACTGGCAGAAAAAAAATGTTTTACTATCCAAAGTTAAAACAACAACAAGGGCAGAAGATTTAATAGATGGAAAGTTTAAAAAAAATGACTGAAGGTCCACTTTAAGTTTTCACACCACAGGACTTAAAAAGAAAAAAAAAACTGCCAAGCTAGAGTTATGTGGCCCAATGAATGAATTCCTGGCAAAAATGTGTTTCTGTTTCTTCCAGTTGAAAAAAGTGGGCAGTGCCCTCATGTGGGGCCGCCTGGTACCTTTATGCTGTACAAATGTCCATCTGTCAACACAACCGCATGTGTAAATGATGTGGACTGCGAAGGTCACCAGAAGTGCTGCAGCGAGTTTTGCGTCAACAAATGCCGGGATCCTGTGGGTGAGCCAACCGTAGGTAGGTCTGCCATGTGCCATACAGATATAATAAGGTATTCTGATGGGAGATGGCAGTAGACTAACTGCCTCTATGTGACACCATATCAAAGGAACATTTTTGGGTTTCAAATATTTTTCTAAATTCCAAGCTAGAGTCATGTGACTCAATTAATGAATTAATGGCAAAATATTTGTTTATGTTTTTTCCAGTTGAAAAAAGTGGGCAGTGTCCTCATGTGGGGCTGCCTGGTACCGTCATACGGTATGCTTGTAAATCTGTCAACACAACTGCCTGTGTGAATGATGTGGACTGTGAAGGCCACCAGAAGTGCTGCAGTGAGTTTTGCGTGAACAAATGCCGGGAACCCATGGGTAAGCCAACCATAGTAAGTCTGTCATGTGCCATACAGTGATTAGATGCTACCAGTTAGATCGAGGGATGTTGGGCTGTGGCAGTGCCAAATGGCTGGTTCTTAAGGAGTCTAAAATTCACTCTGTGCATTGCCAACTTTAATCTAATGCCGCGTACACACGATCGGAAATCTCGTCGGAAAAGCCTTGGGTCGCCAAGAATGCGGTGACCTACAACACTACGACGAGCCGCGAAATTGGAGTTCAATGCTTCCGAGCATGCATCGCATTGTTTCTGAGCATGCATCGGAATTTTGCGAGTCTGGATTGTCACAGACGATCAAAATTTCCGAAACTTTTTCCGTCTGAAAAATTGAGAATGCACTCTCAATCTTTTGCTGGCCGAAATTCCGCCAGCAAAAGTCTGATGGAGCCTACACGTGGTCGCATTTTCCGATGAAAGCTCTCATCGGTCTTTTGCTGCCTGAATTTCCGATCGTGTATACGCGGAATTAGTGTTTAGCTCAAAGTAAGAGGTCAGAGTGTATAGCTTGGGGCACATCTGTACAAAAACCTCACACAGGGACCACCAGGCTCCACATGGTCTATACTGGGTTTCAATGTCCCCTTCTAGGGACATCATTCAGATGATATTAATTATTTATTTATCTAAGTCTTTAGATCAAAGTAAGAGATCAGAAGGTAAAGGTGGGGCACATCTATACACTTGTTTTTGGTGGCAAAAAAACTCACACAGGGACCACCATTCTCCCATCTGTACTGGGTTCTACTGTCCAATTCTAAGGACACCATTCAGATGATATTCATTATTTATATAGAGATATCAGAACCTGACACAATGTTTCCTCTATTTTAGATAAACCTGGAACCTGTCCAGTGCCACCTGAAAGATGTTTTAAAGCTCCACGACTCGACGGCATCTGTACCAAAGACCATCAATGCCCCGGACACCAGAAATGTTGTGTCCGCTTGTGTGAATATGCGTGTGTAGCCCCTGAAAAATGTGAGTCAGCACAATCTAAACATAGAGAAACAACTACAATACAGGCAGACAATTTCCAGGGAGAATACATCTTCCATCATGCTTGTTTTGCAGAGAGAATTGCCTATTTGCTTGCTGTTGCGTATTTAAAGGGATTGTAAAGGTAATTTTTTTATTTATTTAAAATAACAAACATGTTATACTTAGCTCCACTGTGCAGCTCGTTTTGCACAGAGTGGCCCCGAACCTGGTCTTCTGGGGTCCCTCGGCGGCTGTCTCGGCTTCCTCCCGCAGATGCTTCTCACGTTCATGCGAGCTCCCTCACATGGTGAGAAGCATCTGCGGGCGCGCTCCCGTGATACAGCCGGCGGCTATAGCCGCTCGCTGTATCACACGGCCCCGCCCCCCCGATGCTCTGTGTCAGTGGATGTGATTGACAGCAGCGCGAGCCAATGGTTGCGCTGCTTTCCATCCATCCACTCCAGCCAATCAGCGGCCAGGCTGAACGGTGGAAAGGACGTCGGGGGATGAGCGTGGGGCTTTCGAGGGGTCAGGTACGTAAAACGCATGCATAAAATGCATTAAGGTGAAAAAACATTTACCTTTACAACCCCTTTAAGTTCTTCCTTTGGTGGTCATCATTATATGTGATTACCATCCTGTCCTCCATCCAGCCAAAACTTTTATTTCACTTTGGATAGAGTGGGAAAGGGTTATCTCTCATTAGGCTTACAGTATATTGCTGTCTCAGTCCTATTAGTAAAAAGTCTCCTCGCTTTCTGTCAGGACAAATCTCTCCAGTGGGGACACGCACATTTTGAGTAGTTTGGTAACTTCTGAAAATGTTTTATCTCTGTCTGTGCCTTACCGTACCCACCATTTCTTGTTCTGGTGTCAAAGGGCTCCCCGAATCACTCTCCTTGTCTGATGTGGTTCATTTCTACCTATTATTTACCCAAAATACAACCTTATATCTGGCCTTCTAGTGAATACAGTTTGGTTATAATCACAAATAATTTTGTAAGCTCTGAACAAGAAGGAGACCGTTCTCTGAAACATGTTGGCTCAATTTGATGGTTTTAATGTAGGGACATTTTTTTTATTTTTTATTTAGAACTGCTTACTGTCTTTTTTTAATACTACCTTTTTTAGTGACTGAGTAGGCGTACTCTGTACCTCATGTTCATTCACATGGGGGGGGGGGGGGGGGATATTGGGGCCCCCTTGTTAAAGGTTAGAGAGGGCCTCCATATTTCAATAAGCCCCCTGCTTGCAGGTCACCACAACCACCAGCCAGAGTTATGGGGAAAAGACCCTTGTTCCCATCAACATGGCAGACCCCCCCCCCCCCCCAAGCCTCCCATGTTAAGAGCATGTGGCCTGGTATGGTTCAGGAGGGGGGCCCTAAGTGCCCCCCCCTTTCCTGACCTGCCAGGCTGCATGCTTGGATAAGGGTCTGGAATGGATTTTGGACAGACCCCACACCATTTTTTTTTTATTTTGGGACGTGATATACTTGGATTTTGCAAAAGCGTTTTAACATCCCTGGCGGTATGATTCAGTCTGGTTTTAGGTGCTTAAAGCGGTACAATTATTTTGCATGGAAATTTGGCGTTTTATATTGTAGTCCTGTAATTCTTAGGAATAACTCTCTTAAATCTGTTCAAACCAGAGTCTAGTAGACATCCTGGGTATGATAAAGTTTATAATATAATAAATAATAATACAAATTATTCAATAATGTAATCAAATCCTAAAACACTGAAAAAGGGACACTTTCTGGTTGCTATGGACAATCTCCAAATTCCAGCCATAAAAAACAGTATTTATAATATAAAAGTGCACGCAGGGCACTGCACAGACCACTAGGGACAAAGGGTGTGTGTAATTTTTTAATACAGTACTGTAATCTTTAAGATTACAGTACTGTGTGTGTTTTGTGTCTTTTTACTTTTTTGAATTTGCCGCCGTTCTCCTTTCCCGTGTGCCGTAACGTCGCAGGGAACGGAGCTCGGCGGCATTCGGCACTGGGAATCGAGTGGAGGACAGCTCGATCACACAGCGCGGAGGACATCGCGATAGCGATGCGATCCCGAGTCTGGCTCGGGGTTACCGCTCCTGTTAGTAAAATCCCAACCCGAGCCAGACTCGGAATTACCGCTAGGGAGGTTAAACAGTTCCCCACACACGGCTCATGTGTAAGGTAAAGTCTACAGGCTTGGAAAGATCAGTTTGTAAATGGATTGAAAACTGGCTAAAAGACAGAATTCAGAGAGTAGTGGTTAATGATTCTTACTCTGAATGGTCTAAGGTTATCAATGGTGTACCCCAAGGATCAGTGTTGGGACCCTTACTTTTTAATGTCTTTATAAATTATATAGGGTCTGGGATTAAAAGTACCATTTCAGTCTTTGCAGATAACACCAAGCTATGCAGTGGAATAATGTCCTTACAGGATGTCTCCAATTTACAAGCCAACCCCAATGCTCTGTTTAATTGGCAACTATGTGGAAAATTAGGTTTAATGTTGATCAATGTAAAGTTATACATTCAGGGCTAAGAATATGTATGCATCATACATACTAGGGGGAGTACAACTGGGGGGGATCCATAGTGGAGAAGGATCTGGGAGTTTTGGTAGATCATAAGTCTAATAATAGCATGCAATGCCAAGCTGGGGTTTCCAAAGTGAGCAAATTCCTTTCCCGTATTAAGAGAGGTATGGACTCCAGAGAGAGAGATATCATTTTGCCCCTGTACAAATCATTAGTAATACCTCATCTGGAATATGTAGTTCAGTTGTGGGCACCAGTTCTCGAAAAGGATATCGGGGAACTGGAGAAAGTGCAGAGAAGGGCAACCAAACTGATAAGAGGCAAAGAGGAGCTCAGCTATGAGGAAAGATTAGAGGAACTGAATTTAAGGGGAGATATGATCAACATATATAAGGGGTCCATATAGTGAACTTGGTGTTGAGTTGTTCATTTTACGGTCAACACAGAGGACAAGAGGGGTACTCTTTATGTCTAGAGGAAAAGAGATTTCATCTCCAAATATGGACAGGTTTCTTCACAGTAAGAGCTGTGAAAATGTGGAATAGACTCCCTGCAGAGGTGGTTCTGGCCAGCTCAGTAGATTGCTTTAAGAAAGTCCTGGATTCTTTCCTACATGTACATAATATAACTGGGTACTAACATTTATAGGTAAAGTTGATCCGGGAAAATCTGATTGCCTCTCTGGGATCAGGAAGGAATTTTTTCCCCTGCTGCAGCAAATTGGATCATGCTCTGCTGGGGTTTTTCATCTTCCTCTGGATCAACTGTGGGTATAGGATTGTGTACAGTGGTGTGAAAAAGTGTTTGCCCCCTTCCTCATTTCCTGTTCCTTTGCATGTTTGTCACACTTAAGTGTTTCGGAACATCAAACCAATTTAAACAATAGTCAAGGACAACACAAGTAAACACAAAATGCAATTTGTAAATGAAGGTGTTTATTATTAAAGGTGAAAAAAAATCCAAACCATCATGGCCCTGTGTGAAAAAGTGATTGCCCCCCTTATTAAAACATACTATAACTGTGGTTGTCCACACCTGAGTTCAATTTCTCTAGCCACACCCAGGCCTGATTATTGCCACACCTGTTCACAATCAAGGCATCACTTAAATAGGAGCTGCTTGACACAGTAAGGTCCACCAGAAGATCCTTAAAAGCTACACATCATGCCGAGACCCAAAGAAATTCAGGAACAATTGAGAAAGAAAGTAATTGAGATCTATCAGTCTGGAAAGGGTTATAAAGCCATTTCCAAAGCTTTGGGAATCCAGCGAACCACAGTGAGAGCCATTATCCACAAATGGCGAAGACATGGAACAGTGGTGAACCTTCCCAGGAGTGGCCGGCCGCCCAAAATTACCCCAAGAGCGCAGCGACGACTCATCCAAGAGGTCACAAAAGACCCCAAAACAACGTCCAAGGAACTGCAGGCCTCACTTGCCTCAGTTAAGGTCAGCGTTCATGCCTTCACCATCAGGAAAAGACTGGGCAAAAATGGCCTGCATGGCAGAGTTCCAAGGAGAAAACCACTGCTGAGCAAAAAGAACATCAAAGCTCGTCTCAATTTCTCCACAACACATCTTGATGATCCCCAAGACTTTTGGGACAACATTCTGTGGACCGATGAGACAAAAGTGGAATTCTTTGGAAGGTGTGTGTCCAAGTATATCTGGCGTAGAAGGAACACTGCATTTCATAAAAAGAACATTATACCAACAGTAAAATATGGTGGTGGTAGTGTGATGGTCTGGGGCTGTTTTGCTGCTTCAGGACCTGGAAGACTTGCCGTGATAAAAGGAACTATGAATTCTGCTGTCTACCAAGAGATCCTGAAGGAGAATGTCCAACCATCTGTTCGTGTACTCAAGCTGAAACGACCTTGGGTTCTGCAGCAGGACAATGATCCTAAACACACCAGCAAGTCCACCACCGAATGGCTGAAGAAAAACAAACAAAATGAAGACATTGGAGTGGCCTAGCCAAAGTCCTGACCTGAATCCTATTGAGATGTTGTGGTATGACCTTAAAAAGGCCGTTCATGCTCGAAAACCCTCTAATGTAACTGAATTAGGACAATTCTGCAAAGATGAGTGGGCCAAAATTCCTCCAGGACGCTGTAAAAGCCTCATTGCACGTTATCGCAAACGCTTGGTTGCAGTTGTTGCTGCTAAGGGTGGCCCAACCAGTTATTAGGTTTAGGGGGCAATCACTTTTCCACACAGGGCCATGATGATTTGGATTTTTTTTCACCTTTAATAATAAACACCTTCATTTACAAATTGCATTTTGTGTTTACTTGTGTTGTCCTTGACTATTTTTTAAATTGGTTTGATGTTCCGAAACACTTAAGTGTGACAAACATGCAAAGGAACAGGAAATGAGGAAGGGGGCAAACACTTTTTCACACCACTGTATATGGGATTGTGTGATATTATTTTTTATTTATTTTTACGGTTGAACTAGATGCACTTGTGTCTTTTTTTAATCGGAATAACTATGTAACTATGAAGAGCCTGCCATTGTATTGCACTATGGCACTATGCACTTATCCACTTCCCCTTCCCTCTATTTATGTGTGTTTTGTCACTTTGCATTCCGATTAGTAGGGTAATTTGTAATAAAAACATCTTTACCATTCTGCAGCTTCCCTCCAACCACTTTGCATATTTTATATATACTGTAATTCACTACTTGCCAAATCAGCTGATGAAATCTCCCTCCACTAAGTCCGGCTGCAGCCATTTTAACTGTGGGCAGCTGAAGCTGATGCCTGTTCAATTCCTGGATTTACACAGACACACAGAGGCACACCTCCAGCTCTGCAGCTTTAATTTGCCCTCTTATGACTCATCCCAACTCCCTTCCTGGCAAACTCTCATGAGAGTTAGAGAGAGAGCTGTGCATGATGTCATAAGCCTAGGCTAATGACCAGACAGGAAATAGGAAGTGGGCTGTATAAGGTATTTACTGGCAGAAAATAATGTTTTACTATCCAAAGTTTGAACAACAACAAGGGCAGAAGATTTAATAGATGGAAAGTTGAAACATTACTGAAGGTCCACTTTAAGTTTTCACAACACCACAGGACTTAAAAAGAAAAAGAAAACTGCCAAGCTAGAGTTATGTGGCCCAATGAATGAATTCCTGTCAAAAACATGTTTCTGTTTCTTCCAGTTGAAAAAAGTGGGCAGTGCCCTCATGTGGGGCCGCCTGGTACCTTTATGCTGTATAAATGCCCATCTGTCAACACAACCGCATGTGTAAATGATGTGGACTGCGAAGGTCACCAGAAGTGCTGCAGCGAGTTGTGCGTCAACAAATGCCGGAACCCTGTGGGTGAGCCAACCGTAGGTATGTCTGCCATGTGCCATACGGAAATAATAAGGTATTCTGATGGGAGATGGCAGTAGACTAACTGCCCCTATGTGACAGCATATCTAAGGAATGTTTTTGGGTTTCAAATATTTTTCTAAATTCCGAGCTAGTGTCATGTGATTTAATGAATGAATTAATGGCAAAATATTTGTTTATGTTTTTTCCAGTTGAAAAAAGTGGGCAGTGTCCTCATGTGGGGCCGCCTGGTACCATCATACACTATGCTTGTAAATCTGTCAACACAACTGCCTGTGTGAATGATGTGGACTGTGAAGGCCACCAGAAGTGCTGCAGTGAGTTTTGCGTGAACAAATGCCGGGAACCCATGGGTAAGCCAACCATAGTAAGTCTGTCATGTGCCATACAGTGATTAGATTTTACCAGTTAGATCGAGGGATGTTGGGCTGTGGCAGTGGGACACCCATGGCTCAAATTTTTGGCTGATTCTTAAGGAGTCAGCTAAAATTCACTCTGTGTGTGACCAACTTTAATTTAATGCCACGTACACACGATCAGAATTCTCGTCAAGAACGCGGTGATGTACAACACTACGACGAACGGTGAAAGTGAAGTTCAATGCTTCGGAGCATGCGTCGAATTGTTTCCGAGCATGCATTGGAATTTTGCGCGTCGGAATTACCACACACGATCAGAATTTCCGATAGAAACTTTTTCCGTCTGAAAAATTGAGAACATGCTCTCAATTTTTGCTGGCCGAAATTCCACCAGCAAAAGTCTGATGGAGCCTACACGCGGTCGCATTTTCCGATGAAAGCTCTCATCGGTCTTTTGCTGCCTGAATTTCCGATCGTGTGTACGCGGCATTAGTGTTCAGCTTAAAGTAATAGGTCAGAGTGTATAGCTTGGGGCATATCTGTACAAAAACCTCACACGGGACCACCAGGCTCCACATGGTCGGTACTGGGTTTCAATGTCCACATCTAGGGACACCATTCAGATGATATTAATTATTTATTTATCTAAGTCTTTAGATCAAAGTAAGAGGTCAGAAGGTAAAGGTGGGGCACATCTATACACTTGTTTTTGGTGGCAAAAAAACTGACACAGGGACCACCATTCTCTCATCTGTACTGGGTTCTACTGTCCAATTCTAAGGACACCATTCAGATGATATTCATTATTTAGAGATATCAGAACCTGACACAATGTTTCCTCTATTTTAGATAAACCTGGAACCTGTCCAGTGCCACCTGAAAGATGTTTTAAAGCTCCACGACTCGACGGCATCTGTACCAAAGACCATCAATGCCCCGGACACCAGAAATGTTGTGTCCGCTTGTGTGAATATGCCTGTGTAGCCCCTGAAAAATGTGAGTCAGCACAATCTAAACATAGAGAAACAACTACAATACAGGCAGACAATTTACAGGGAGAATACATCTCCCATCATGCTTGTTTTGCAGAAAGAATTGTCTATTTGCTTGCTATTGCGTATTTAAGTTCTTTCTTTGGTGGTCATCATTATATGTGATTAACATTCTGTCCTCCATCCAGCCAAACCCTTTATTTCATTTTGGATAGAGTGGGAAAGGGTTATCTCTCATTAGGCTTACAGTATATTGCTGTCTCAGTCTCCTCACTTTATGTCAGGACAAATCTCTCCAGTGGGGACACGCACATTTTGAGTAGTTTGGTAACTTCTGAAAATGTTTTATCGCTGTCTGTGCCTTACCGTACCCACCATTTCTTGTTCCGGGGTCACAGGGCTCCCCAAATCACTCTCCTTGTCTGTTGTGGTTCATTTCTACCTATTATTTACCCAAAATACAACCTTATATCTGGCCTTCTAGTGAATACAGTTTGGTTATAATCACAAATAATTTTGTAAGCCCTGAACAAGAAGGAGACCGTTCTCTGAAACATGTTGGCTCAATTTGATGGTTTTAAAGTAGGGACATTTTTTATTTTATTTTTTTTAATTTAGGACTTGTCAAAAACTGCCTACTGTCTTTTCTTAACACTACCTTTTTTTAGTGACTGAGTAGGCGTACTCTGTACCTCATGTTCATTCACATGGGGGGGATATGGGGCCCCCCTTGTTAAAGGTTAAATAGGGCCTCCAGATTCTGATAAGCCGCCTGCTTGCAGACCCCCGCAACCACCAGCCAGAGTTATGGGGAAGAGACCCTTGTCCCCATCAACATGGGGACATAGTGCTTTGGAGGGGGACAGACCACCCCCCCCCCCCCAAAGCCACCCATGTTAAGAGCATGTGGCCTGGTATGGTTCAGGAGGGGGGTCCTAACTCGCCCCCCCCCCTTTCCTGACCTGCCAGGCTGCATGCTCGGATAAGGGTCTGGTATGGATTTTGGGCAGACCCCACACCATTTTTTTCTTAAATTTGGGAGATGGTATATTTAGATTTTGCAAAAGCGTTTTTAAACACTTCCCCACACACGGCTCATGTGTAAGGTAAAGTCTACAGGCTTGGAAAGATCAGTTTGTAAATGGATTGAAAACTGTCTAAAAGACAGAATTCGGAGAGTAGTGGTTAATGATTCTTACTCTGAATGGTCTAAGGTTATCAGTGGTGTACCCCAAGGTTCAGTGCTGGGACCCTTACTTTTTAATATCTTTATAAATGATATTGGGTCTGGGTTTGAAAGTACCATTTCCGTCTTTGCAGATGACACCAAGCTATGCAGTGGAATAACGTCCTTACAGGATGTCTCCAACTTACAAGCCGACCCCAATGCTCTGTCTAATTGGGCACCTAAGTGGCAAATGAGGTTTAATGTTCATAAATGTAAAGTTATGCACTTAGGGGCTAAGAATATGTATGCATCATACATGATAGGGGGAGTGCAACTGGGGGGATCCATAGTGGAGAAGGATCTGGGGTTTTTTGTAGATCATAAGCTCAATAATAGCATGCAATGCCGAGCTGCGGTTTTCAAAGTAACTAAAGTCCTTTCCTATATTAAGAGAGGTATGGACTCCAGAGAGAGAGATATAATTTTGCCCCTGTACAAATCATTAGTAGGACCTCATCTGGAATAGGCAGTTCAGTTTTGGGCACCAGTTCTCAAAAAGGATATCAGGGAACTGGAGAAAGTGCAGAGAAGGGCAACCAAACTGATAAGAGGCATGGAGGAGCTCAGCTATGAGGAAAGATTAGAGGAACTGAATTTATTCACTCTTTAGAAGAGGAGATTAAGTGAGGATATGATCAACATGTACAAATATATAAGGGGTCCATATAGTGAACTTGGTGTTGAGTTGTTCATTTTATGGTCAACACAGAGGACAAGGGGCACTTTTTACACCTAGAGGAAAAGAGATTTCATCTCCAAATACGGAAAGGTTTCTTCACAGTAAGAACTGTGAAAATGTGGAATAGACTCCCTGCAGAGGTGGTTCTGGCCAGCTCAGTAGATTGCTTTAAGAAAGTCCTGGATTATTTCCTAAGTGTACATAATATAACCGGGTACTGACATTTATAGGTAAAGTTGATGCGGGGAAAATCTGATTGCCTCTCTGGGATCAGGAAGGAAATTTTTCCCCTGCTGTAGCAAATTGGATAATGTTATGATCGGGTTGTTCGTCTTCCTCTGGATCAACTATGGTTATAGAATTGTGTATATGGGATTGTATAATATTATTTTTTATTAATTAATTTATTTTTGTGGTTGAACTAGATGCACTTGTGTCTTTTTTTAATCTGATTAACTATGTAACTATGAAGGGCCTGCCATTGTATTGCACTATGGCACTATGCACTTATCCACTTCCCCTTCCCTCTATTTATGTGTGTTTTGTCACTTTGCACTGTGCACTCTCTCACATTCCGATTAGTAGGGTAATAAAAACATCTTTGCCATTCTGCAGCTTCTCTCCAACCACTTTTCATATTTTATATATACTGTAATTCTCTACTTGACAAATCAGCTGCAGAAATCTCCCTCCACTAAGTCTGGTTGTAGCCATTTTAACTGTGGGCAGCCGAAGCTGCTGCCTGTTCAATTCCTGGATTTACGCAGACACACAGAGGCACACCTCCAGCTCTGCAGCTTTCATTTGCCCTCTTATGACTCATCCCAACTCCCTTCCTGGCAAACTCTCATGAGAGTTAGAGAGGGAGCTGTGCATGATGTCATAAGCCTAGGCTAATGACCAGACAACAAACAGGAAGTGGGCTGTATAATGTATTTACTAGCAGAAAAAAATTGTTTTACTATCCAAAGTTAAAACAACAACAAGGGCAGAAGATTTAATAGATGGAAAGTTGAAACATTACTGAAGGTCCACTTTAAGTTTTCAGAACACCACAGGACTTAAAAGGAAAAAAAAACTGCCAAGCTAGAGTTATGTGGCCCAATGAATGAATTCCTGTCAAAAATATGTTTCTGTTTCTTCCAGTTGAAAAAAGTGGGCAGTGCCCTCATGTGGGGCCGCCTGGTACCTTTATGCTGTTCAAATGTCCATCTGTCAACACAACCGCATGTGTAAATGATGTGGACTGCGAAGGTCACCAGAAGTGCTGCAGCGAGTTGTGCGTCAACAAATGCCAGGACCCTGTGGGTGAGCTAACCGTAGGTAGGTCTGCCATGTGCCATACAGAGATAATAAGGTATTCTGATGGGAGATGGCAGTAGACTAACTGCCTCTATGTGACACCATATCAAAGGAACATTTTTGGGTTTCAAATATTTTTCTAAATTCCGAGCTAGAGTCATGTGACTCAATGAATTAATTAATGGCAAAATATTTGTTTATGTTTTTTCCAGTTGAAAAAAGTGGGCAGTGTCCTCATGAATGAATGAATGACTTGTATAGCGCTACCTATGCGAACTGAATCGCCTCAGGGCGCTTTTTGCTGTCGGTGTCCACCTGCGGTATAGTGCAGTCCTTTGCCCCATGGGGTCCTGACTAGCTTACAAACACATAAAACATACACATATTTGCCCAATTTTTCAACAGGTTCTAATTAACCTACCAGCATGTCTTTGGAGTGTGTGAGGAAACTGGAGTACCCGGAGGAAACCCACGCAAGCACAGGGAGAACATGCAAACTCCAGGCAGATGGTGTCATGGTCAGGAGTTGTGCCAGTGACCCTATTGCTGCTAGGTGAAAGTGCTAACCACTACACCACTGTGCTGCCCCACTCATGTGGGGCTGACCGGTACCGTCATACGGTATGCTTGTAAATCTGTCAACACAACTGCCTGTGTGAATGATGTGGACTGTGAAGGCCAGCAGAAGTGCTGCAGTGAGTTTTGCGTGAACAAATGCCAGGAACCCATGGGTAAGCCAACCATAGTAAGTTTAGATTAGATGCTACCAGTTAGATGGAGGGATGTTGTGCTGTGGCAGTGCCAAAGGGACACCCATGGCTCAAATTTTTGGCTGGTTCTTAAGGAGTCTGCTAAAATTCACTCTGTGTGTGGCCAACTTTAATATAATGCCGTGTACACACAATTGGAATTCTCATCAGAAAAGTCTTGTATCGTCAAGAACAATGTGGCGTACAACACTACGACGAGCCACGAAAATTAAGTTCAGTGCTCCCGAGCATGCGTCGAATTGTTTCCGAGCATGCATCGGAATTTTGCGTGTCGGGATTGCCACAGACGATCAGAATTTCCGATAGAAACTTTTTCCGTCTGAAAAATTGAGAACATGTTCTCGATTTTTGCTGGCCGAAATTCCACCAGCAAAAGTCTGATGGAGCCTACACACGGTTGCATTTTCCGATGAAAGCTCTCATCTGTCTTTTGCTGCCCGAATTTCCAATCGTGTGTACGCGGCATTAGTGTTTAGCTCAAAGTAAGAGGTCAGAGTGTATAGCTTGGGGCACATCTGTACAAAAACCTCACACAGGGACCACCGGGCTCCACATGGTCTGTACTGGGTTTCAATGTCCACTTTTAGGGACATCATTCAGATGATATTATTTATTTATCTAAGTCTTTAGATCAAAGTAAGAGATCAGAAGGTAAAGGTGGGGCACATCTATACACTTGTTTTTGGTGGCAAAAAAACTCACACAGGGACCACCATTCTCCCATCTGTACTGGGTTCTACTGTCTAATTCTAAGGCCACCATTCAGATGATATTCATTATTTAGAGATATTAGAACCTGACACAATGTTTCCTCTATTTTAGATAAACCTGGAACCTGTCCAGTGCCACCTGAAAGATGTTTTAAAGCTCCACGACTCGACGGCATCTGTACCAAAGACCATCAATGCCCCGGACACCAGAAATGTTGTGTCCGCTTGTGTGAATATGCCTGTGTAGCCCCTGAAAAATGTGAGTCAGCACAATCTAAACATAGAGAAACAACTATAATTCAGGCAGACAACTTCCAGGGAGAATACATCTCCCATCATGCTTGTTTTGCAGAAAGAATTGCCTATTTGCTTGCTGTTGCGTATTTAAGTTCTTCCTTTGGTGGTCATCATTATATGTGATTAACATCCTGTCCTCCATCCAGCCAAATGCTTTATTTCATTTTGGATAGAGTGGGAAAGGGTTATCTCTCATCAGGCTTACAGTATATTGCTGTCTTATGCCGCGTACACACAATCAAATAATCGGGTGGAAAAGTCCGGCAAACTCAAGTCCGCCGGACAATCCCTCCGTGTGTAGCCTCCGGCGGACTTTTTTTACCCGAAAGTACAGCGGACTTAGAAAGTATTTTTGCACTCCAATCTTCCCGCCGGACTTGCATTTCGGCGGACAATCCGGCCGTTGGTATGCCAGTCCACCGTACTTTTGAAATGACCGGACTTTTCCCGCGCGGAGAAAAGTCCGCTCATTTTGAGCGAGTCTCCAGGTAGACGGGGCCAGCGAAGAAGGCGTCGCTGGCCCCGACACCTGGTATGGACTTAAAGGGGAACCCCAACGCCGAAAAAAATCGGCGTGGGGGTCCCCCCCAGGTCTACATCAGACCCTTGTCCGAGCACACTACCCGGCTGGCAAGGAAAGGGGGGACGAGCGAGCGCCCCCCCTCCTGAGCTGTACCAGGCCGCGTGCCCTCAACATGGGGGGTTGCCTTGGGGAAGGGGGGGCCACGCGGCCCCCCACCCCAAAGCACCTTGTCCCCATGTTGATGAGGACAAGGGCCTCTTCCCGACAACCCTGGCCGTTGGTTGTCGGGGTCTGCGGGCGGGGGGCTTTTCGGAATCCGGGAGCCCCCTTTAATAAGGGGGCCCCCGGATACCGGCCCCCCAACCCTATGTGAATGAGTACGAGGTACAATGTACCCCTACCCATTCGCCAGTAAAAAAAAAAACACAACACACAAGGGTTAAAATAGTTTATTGCAAAGCTCCGGGGGTCTTCCGTCTTCGGGGGTCTTCTCGCCGGACTCCTCCACTATCTTCTTCTAGCTCTTTTGCTAGCGGAGGAGCCCGGCTTTCTTCCTCGCCGCCGCCCTCTTCTTCCGACTTCGGAGGTCTTGTCCCCCTCTTCGGGGGTCTTGTCCCCCTCTTCGGTTCTTCTTGCCGGGCCACCGCGCCTTCTTCTAGCTCTTTTACAGGCGGTGGCCCGGTCTTCTGTCGCCGCTGTCGCCGCCTTCTGTCCTTCTCTATTCTATCTATTCTATCTATCAGTGGAATAACGTCCTTACAGAATGTCTCCAATTTACAAGCGACATCAATGCTCTGTCTAATTGGGCATCTATGTGGCAGATGAGGTTTAATGTTGATAAATGTAAAGTTATGCACTTGGGGGCTAAGAATATGTATTAATTTATACATACTAGGGGGGATACAACTGGGCAAATCAATGGTGGAGAAGGATCTGGGAGTCTTGGTAGATCATAAGTCTAATAATAAAATACAATGACAAGCTGTGGTTTCCAAAGTGAGCAAAGTCCTTTCTTGTATTAAGAAAGGTATGGACGAGAGAGAGAGAGAAAGAGAAAGAGAAAGAGAAAGAGAAAGAGAAAGAGAAAGAGAAAGAGAGAGAGAGAGAGAAAGAGAGAGAAAGAGAGAGAGAGAGAGAGAGAGAGAGAGAGAGAGAGAGAGAGAGAGAGAAGAGAGAGAGAGAGAGAGAGAGAGAGAATTTTGCTCCTGTACAAATCATTAGTAATACCTCATCTGAAATATGTAGTTCAGTTGTGGGCACCAGTTCTCGAAAAGGATACCGGGGAACTGGAGAAAGTGCAGAGAAGGGCAACCAAACTGATAAGAGGCAAAGAGGAGCTCAGCTATGAGGAAAGATTAGAGGAACTGAATTTAAGGGGAGATAAGATCAACATATATAAGGGGTCCATATAGTGAACTTGGTGTTGAGTTGTTCATTTTACGGTCAACACAGAGGACAAGGGGGCACTCTTTACGCCTAGAGGAAAAGAGATGTCATCTCCAAATACGGAAAGGTTTCTTCACAGTAAGAACTGTGAAAATGTGGAATAGAGGTGGTTCTGGCCAGCTCAGTAGATTGCTTTAAGAAAGTCCTGGATTATTTCCTAAGTGTACATAATATAACTGGGTACTGACATTTATAGGTAAAGTTGATCCAGGAAAATTCGATTGCCTCTCTGGGATCAGGAAGGAATTTTTTCCCCTGCTGTAGAAAATTGGATCATGTTATGCTCGGGTTGTTCATCTTCCTCTGGCTCAACTGTGGGTATAGGATTATGTATATGGGATTGTGTGATATTATTTTTTATTAATTAATTTATTTTTGTGGTTGAACTAGATGCACTTGTGTCTTTTTTTAACCTGATTAACTATGAATGGCCTGCCATTGTATTGCACTAGGGCACTATCCACTTATCCACTTCCCCTTCCCTCTTCTTATGTGCGTTTTGTCACTTTGCACTGTGCACTCTCTCACATTCCGATTAGTAGGGTAATTTGTAATAAAAACATCTTTGCCATTCTGCAGCTTCCCTCCAACCACTTTGCATATTTTATATATACTGTAATTCACTACTTGCCAAATCAGCTGCAGAAATCTCCCCTCCACTAAGTCTGGCTGCAGCTATTTTAACTGTGGGCAGCTGAAGCTGCTGCCTGTTCAATTCCTGGATTTACACAGACACACAGAGGCACACCTCCAGCTCTGCAGCTTTAATTTGCCCTCTTATGACTCATCCCAACTCCCTTCCTGGCAAACTCTCATGAGAGTTAGAGAGAGAGAGCTGTGCATGATGTAATAAGCCTAGGCTAATGACCAGACAACAAACAGGAAGTGGGCTGTATAATGTATTTACTGGCAGAAAAAAAATGTTTTACTATCCAAAGTTAAAACAACAACAAGGTCAGAAGATTTAATAGATGGAAAGTTGAAAAAATTACTGAAGGTCCACTTTAAGTTTTCACAACACCACAGGACTTAACAAGAAAAAGAAAACTGGCAAGCTAGAGTTATGTGGCCCAATGAATGAATTCCTGGCAAAAATATGTTTCGGTTTCTTCCAGTTGAAAAAAGTGGGCAGTGCCCTCGTGTGGGGCCGCCTGGTACCTTTATGCTGTACAAATGTCCATCTGTCAACACAACCGCATGTGTAAATGATGTGGACTGCAAAGGTCACCAGAAGTGCTGTAGCGAGTTGTGCGTCAACAAATGCAGGGATCCTGTGGGTGAGCCAACCGTAGGTAGGTCTGCCATGTGCCATACAGAGATAATAAGGTATTCTGATGGGAGATGGCAGTAGACTAACTGCCCCTATGTGACAATATATCTAAGGAACATTTTTGGGTTTCAAATATTTTTCTAAATTCCCAGCTAGAGTCATGTGACTCAATGAATTAATTAATGGCAAAATATTTGTTTATGTTTTTTCCAGTTGAAAAAAGTGGGCAGTGTCCTCATGTGGGGCTGCCTGGTACCATCATACGGTATGCTTGTAAATCTGTCAACACAACTGCCTGTGTGAATGATGCGGACTGTGAAGGCCACCAGAAGTGCTGCAGTGAGTTTTGCGTGAACAAATGCCGGGAACCCATGGGTAAGCCAACCATAGTAAGTCTGTCATGTGCCATACAGTGATTAGATGCTACCAGTTAGATCCAGGGATTTGGGCTGTGGCAGTGCCAAAGGGACACCCATGGCTCAAGTTTTTGTCTGGTTCTTAATAGACATGTGCAAAAGGGAAACAATTGTTTTGTTTAGTTTTAATTCGTTAATTAATTAATTTCGTTTAGTTATATTTGCTAAATTAGTTTTCAGATTTCGTTTTGTTTTCTACCGAATTCGAAAAATCGGTCACATTCGAAACTATTTCAACCGCATTGGAAACTATTTCAACCGGATTTGAAAATATTTAGCGACCTCAATTTAGGGCCATGTATCTCGGGGTGACTTGGTGCTAGAAACCCCAAATTTGAAAATGTTATAGTGCTAGTTCTATTGTGTTTGCATACCAAATTTGGTGTTTCTAGCTATAAGTGACCCGAGATATGTGGCCCCAAAGTGGGGTCACAAAATCGAATTCTCTGCTGCAGAAAAGATCTTGACATTTTGTGCCCCCACTTTGGGGCCACGTATCTCGGGGTCACTTGGTGCTAGAAACCCCAAATTTGAAGATGTTGTAATGCTATGCTGCAGAAAAGTACTTGGCATATTGCCCATATCACTTGGGTCACTTGGTGGCAGGTGACGTGACAAGTGAACAATCCACATCTTGGTCACGTGGCACTCGTGGCCGGCCACGTGGCACTCGTGGCAGGTCATGTGGCACTCGTGGAAGGTGACGTGGCAAGTGGACAATACACAAATTGTGGCAGGTGACGTGGCAAGTGGACAAATACAATACACAACTTGTGGCAAGTGGACAATGACATACAGCATATGCATTTGCCTTGCAATCGACATCTGTGACTTCTTCAATCAGGCATGCTGACAACTTCATTGATACCATAAATATAAATGAAATAAGATGTGTGTGTTTTTTTTTGCACTGGTACACTGAAAGTATGAAAAGTTGATGTGACAGATGTATATAAGTAACTAACCATCTTCCAAAATTTCTAATTCAAATAGAAAAGATTACAACAGAATAGAAAAAAATATATAATTTAATAGAATAGAAAATATATATATAAGAATAGACTAGAAAAACAATAGAACAGAATACAATAAAATATAATATATTCTATTCTGTTCTATTGTTCTAGTCTATTCTCTATTTCTATTCTAATCTTTTCTATTCGAATTCAAATTTATTCTATACGAAATTCGAATGTCGGAAAGAAAAACCACTATCTTCCGAAATTCGAATTTAGTATATAATGATTTCGATTTTAATAGAAAAGATTTTAATAGAATATAAAAGAATAAACTAGAAAAACAATAGAACAGAACAGAATAAAATATAATATATTCTATTCTGTTCTATCGTTTTTCTAGTCTATTTTCTATTTTATTATAATCTTTTCTATCCAAATTTAAAATGAATTAATTAAAAAATTTTAATTCATACTATTCAAAATTCAAATTTATTCTATTTGAAATTTGAATTTCAGAAGATGGTTGTATATTCTTTCTATTTTATTCTATTAAATTATATTTTTTTTCTAATCTTTTCTATTTGAATTAGAAATTTTGGAAGATGGTTACCGTATATACTCGAGTATAGGCCGACCCGAATATAAGCCGAGGCCCCCAATTTACCCCCAAAAAACTGGAAAACTTATTGACTCGTGTATAAGCCGAGGGTGAGACATGGCTGTCCATCCCTGTGTGTCCGTCCATCCCTGTGTGTGTGTCCGTCCATCCATCCCTGTGTGTGTGTCCATCCATCCATCCCTGTGTGTGTGTCCGTCCATCCATCCCTGTGTGTGTATCCATCCATCCCTGTGTGTGTGTGTGTGTGTGTGTGTGTGTGTATTCATCCATCCATCCATCCCTGTGTGTGTGTGTGTGTGTGTGTGTGTATCCATCCATCCATCCATCCGTGTGTGTGTGTGTGTGTGTGTGTGTGTGTGTGTGTCCATCCATCCATCCGTGTGTGTGTGTGTGTGTGTGTGTGTGTGTGTGTGTGTGTGTGTGTGTGTGTGTCCGTGCAGCCTTGTGTGTGTGTCCAGCCTACCTGTGTCCCAAGCCTCCGTCCCGAGCCGCCGTCGTCCCGAGCCTCCTCTGTCCCGTGCCTCCTCTGTCCCGTGCCTCCTCTGTCCCGTGCCTCCTCTGTCCCGTGCCTCCTCTGTCCCGTGCCTCCTCTGTCCCGTGCCTCCTCCGTCCCGTGCCTCCTCCGTCCCGTGTCGTGCCGATGGATCGCCGCTCTTCTCGGCGGCCATTCTACAATTCAAAAGCTGCGCCTCCGTCCTCCGCCTGTGATAGGCGGAACACTCAATTTCCCAGCAGCCTGTGTTCCGCCTATCACGGACATCCTCTCATACTCGTCCGTAGTATGAGAATGAACGGATGTCCGTGATAGGCGGAACACTGACTGCTGGGAAATTCAGTGTTCCGCCTATCACAGGCGGAGGCGGAGAAGGAGGCGCGGCTTTTGAATTTTAATGTCCGCCGTCTGTCTGCTCGATACGCTGATCGAGCAGTCAGACAGCGGTGACTCGAGTATAAGCCGAGGGGGCACTTTCAGCCTCAAAAAAGAGGCTGAAAATCTCGGTTTATACTCGAGTATATACGGTAGTTACTTACTTATATACATCTAAACACACACATCTTATTTCATTTATGTTTATCACATCAATGAAGTTGTCAGCATGCCTGATTGAAGAAGTCACGAATGTCGATTGCAAGGCAAGTACATATGCTGTATGTCATTGTCCACTTACCGCGTCACCTGCCACAAGTTGTGCATTGTCCACTTGCCACATCACCTGCCACAAGTTGTGTACTGTCCACTTGCCATGACATCTGCCATGAGTGCCACGTGACCTGCCACGAGTGCCACATGACCTGCCACGAGTGCCACATGACTCAAGTTGTGGATTGTCCACTTGCCACGTCACCTGCCACAAGTTGTTGTGTTCCTAGCACCAAGTGGCCCCGGATATGGACAATATGTCAAGTACTTTTCTGACATTTTGTGACCGACTTTGGGGCCTCGTATCTCAGGGCCACTTGTAGCTAGGAACCCCAAATTTGGTATGCGAACACAGTAGAAATAGCACTACAAAATCACCAAATCGAAATTATTTCAACCTTATTCGAAACTATTTCAACAGGATTCGAATATATTTTGTGACCCGACTTTAGGGCCATGTATCTCGGGGTCACTTGGTGCTAGAAACCCCAAATTGGAGATGTTGTAGTGCTATGTCTACTGTGTTTGTATACCTAATTTGGAGTTTCTAGCTTTACATGGCCCCAAAGTCGGGTCACAAAATGTCATTTTTCGAATTGGATTTGAATTTCGTCCGAATTCGGCGGAATTCGTTAGCATTGTAATTCGCAAATTCGAATGCATCCGAATGTCCGAATAATGAAAATTCGTCCGAATTTCGAATCGGAACAAGCATGCATCGAATTGTTTCCGAGCATGCATCGCAATTTTGCACGTCGGAATTGCCACAGACGATCAGAATTTCCGAAACTTTTTCCATCTGAAAAATTGAGAACGTGCTCTCAATCTTTTGCTGGCCGAAATTCCACCAGCAAAAGTCTGATGGAGCATACACGTGGTCGCATTTTCTGCTGAAAGCTCTCATCGGTCTTTTTCTGCCCGAATTTCCAATCGTGTGTACGCGGCATTCGTGTTTAGCTCAAAGTAGAGGTCAGAGTGTATAGCTTGGGGCAAATCTGTACAAAAACCTCACACAGGGACCACCGGGCTCCACATGGTCTGTACTGGGTTTAATGTCCACGTCTAGGGACATCATTCAGATGATATTAATTATTTATTTATCTAAGTCTTTAGATCAAAGTAAGAGGTCAGAAGGTAAAGGTGGGGCACATCTATACACTTGTTTTTGGTGGGGAAAAAAACTCACACAGGGACCACCATTCTCCCATCTGTACTGGGTTCTACTGTCCAATTCTATGGCCTTCATTCAGATGATATTCATTATTTATATAAAGATATCAGAACCTGACACAATGTTTCCTCTATTTTAGATAAACCTGGAACCTGTCCAGTGCCACCTGAAAGATGTTTTAAAGCTCCACGACTCGACGGCATCTGTACCAAAGACCATCAATGCCCCGGACACCAGAAATGTTGTGTCCGCTTGTGTGAATATGCCTGTGTAGCCCCTGAAAAATGTGAGTCAGCACAATCTAAACATAGAGAAACAACTACAATACAGGCAGACAATTTCCAGGGAGAATACATCTTCCATCATGCTTCTTTTGCAGAAAGAATTGCCTATTTGCTTGCTGTTGCGTATTTAAGTTCTTTCTTTGGTGGTCATCATTATATGTGATTAACATCCTGTCCTCCATCCAGCCAAACCCTTTATTTCATTTTGGATAGAGTGGGAAAGGGTTATCTGTCATTAGGCTTACAGTATATTGCTGTCTAAAGCCTTGTACACACGATCGAATTGTCTGGCGTACTTAGTCCAGCAAGCAATCCGGCGGATAGTCTGGCGGTCTGGCTGCAAAACTACTTTCTAAGTCCGCCGGACTTTACGATGAAAAAGTCAGCTGAAGCCCACACACGATCGAATTGTCCGGCGAAATGTGGTCCGGCGGACTAAGTACGCCAGACAATTCGATCATGTGCACGCGGCATCAGTCTCCTCACTTTATGTCAGGACAAATCTCTCCAGTGGGGACACGCACATTTTGAGTAGTTTGGTAAAGCCTCATGCACACGAGACGCAGTTAAACGCGCGTTCAGATGCAGTTGGACAGTTTTTTCAACTGCACCTGAACTCATTCAATGTTATCCTATGTGTCCATGCACACAGTCTCGTTTTTTTCCGTTTATATGCAGTTGCGTTTAATCTCGTTTTTCCAGAAGCAAAAAAATGCGTTCAGAAACAAAAATTTCTGCGTTTCAGACGCAAAACGCGGCAAAACGCGGTAAAACGCGGCAAAACGCCGCTACCGCGTTTAGCCGCGTTTGCGTTTATATGCGTTTTTAAAGGTGACCTTTTTTTTTACATTAAAAATCTCAAAAATGATTGCAAATGATGAAAAACCATTAGAAAAATATTTTAAACAATTGCAATTGCAAGTGGACAATCCACAACTTGTGGCAAGTGACGTGGCAAGTGGACAATCCACAACTTGTGGCAAGTGACATGGCAGGTGGCAAGTGATGTGGCAAGTGGACAATCCACAACTTGTGGCAAGTGACGTGGCAGGTGAAGTGGCAAGTGACGTGGAAAGTGGACAATAGACAACTTGTGGCAGGTGACGTGGCAAGTGACCTGGCAGGTGACGCGGCAAGTGACTTGGCAGGTGACGTGGCAAGTGGAAAATCAACAACTTGTGGCAGGTGACTGGCATGTGATGTGGCAAGTGGACAATAGACAACTTGTGGCAGGTGACGTGGCAAGTGACCTGGCAGGTGACGCGGCAAGTGACTTGGCAGGTGACGTGGCAAGTGGAAAATCAACAACTTGTGGCAGGTGACTGGCATGTGACGTGGCAAGTGGACAATCCATAACTTGTGGCAGGTGACGTGGCAAGTGACGTGGCAAGTGGACAATCCACTTGTGGCAGGGGACGTGGCAAGTGACGTGGCAAGTGGACAATCCACAACTTGTGGCAGATGGCATGGCAGGTGACGTGGAAAGTGGACAATCCACATCTTGTGGCAAGTGACGTGGCAGGTGATGTGGCAAGTGACGTGGCAAGTGGACAATCCACAACTTGTGGCAGGTGATGTGGCAAGTGATGTGGCAGGTGATGTGACAAGTGGACAATCCACATCTTGTGGCAAGTGACGTGGCAGCTGACGTGGCAAGTGACGTGGCAGGTGACGTGGCAAGTGACATGGCAAGTGGACAATCCACATCTCGTGGCAAGTGACGTGGCAGGTGATGTGGCAAGTGACGTGGCAAGTGGACAATCCACAACTTGTGGCAGGTGACGTGGCAGGTGATGTGGCAAGTGACGTGGCAGCTGACGTGGCAAGTGGACAATCCAAAACTTGTGGCAGGTGACGTGGCAAGTGACGTGGCAGGTGACGTGGCAAGTGATGTGGCAAGTGGACAATCCACAGCTTGTGGCAAGTGACGTGGCAAGTGGACAATCCACAACTTGTGGCAGGTGACGTGGCAGGTGACGTGGCAGGTGAAGTGGCAAGTGATGCGGCAAGTAGACAATCCACAACTTGTGGCAGGTGATGTGGCAAGTGACGTGGCAGGTGATGTGGCAAGTCACGTGGCAAGTGGACAATCCACAACTTGTGGCAGGTGATGTGGCTGGTGACGTGTCAAGTGGACAATCCACAGCTTGTGGCAGGTGGCATGGCAGATGACGTGGAAAGTGGACAATCCACATCTCGTGGCAAGTGACGTGGCAGCTGACGTGACAAGTGACGTGGCAAGTGGACAATCCAAAACTTGTGGCAGGTGACGTGGCAAGTGATGTGGCAGGTGACGTGGCAAGTGATGTGGCAAGTGGACAATCCACAGCTTGTGGCAAGTGACGTGGCAAGTGGACAATCCACAACTTGTGGCAGGTGATGTGGCAGGTGACGTGGCAAGTGAACAATCCACAACTTGTGGCAGGTGACGTGGCAAGTGACGTGGCAGGTGATGTGGCAAGTGACGCGGCAAGTAGACAATCCACAACTTGTGGCAGGTGATGTGGCTGGTGACGTGGCAAGTGGACAATCCACAGCTTGTGGCAGGTGGCATGGCAGATGACGTGGAAAGTGGACAATCCACATCTCGTGGCAAGTGACGTGGCAGGTGATGTGGCAAGTGACGTGGCAAGTGGACAATCCACAATTTGTGGCAGGTGACGTGGCAGGTGATGTGGCAAGTGGACAATCCCCAACTTGTGGCAAGTGACGTGGCAAGTGGACAATCCACAACTTGTGGCAGGTGCCGTGGCAAGTGACACGGCAAATGCAAGTGTACAACTGCTCTCTATGCTGCTGCTGCTCACTCTGATCAAAATAGCAGAAATAGTTAAAAAAAATGCTTTGAGAGCTTGGGGAGGGTCTACATGATGTTATCTTTATAAACGCGTCTAAACGCAAACGCGTCTAAACGCATCTAAACGCGTCTAAACGCGACATGCAAACGCGGCAAAACGCGCGTTTCTAAACGCGCGTTTCAGCTTTTTTTTAACAGATGTTTCATCTGCGTCTCGTGTGCATGAGGCCTAACTTCTGAAAATGTTTTATCGCTGTCTGTGCCTTACCGTACCCACCATTTCTTGTTCTGGTGTCACAGGGCTCCCCGAATCACTCTCCTTATCTGTTGTGGTTCATTTCTACCCATTATTTACCCAAAATACAACCTTATATCTGGCCTTCTAATGAATACAGTTTGGTTATAATCACAAATAATTTTGTAAGCCCTGAACATGAAGGAGACCGTTCTCTGAAACATGTTGGCTTAATTTGATGGTTTTAAGGTAGGGACATTTTTTTATTTTATTGCCTACTGTCTTTTTTTAACACTACCTTTTTTAGTGACTGAGTAGGCGCACTCTGTACCTCATGTTCATTCACATGGGGGGGGGGGGGGATATGGGAGCCCCCTTGTTAAAGGTTAGACAGGGCCTCCAGATTTTAATAAGCCACCTGCTTTCAGGCCCCCACAACCACCAGCCAGAGTTATGGGCAAGAGACCCTTGTTCCCATCAACATGGGGACAAAGTGCTTTGGAGGGCGACATACCCCCCCCCCCCCCCAAAGCCACCCATGTTAAGAGCACAAGGCCTAGTATGGTTCAGGAGGGGGGCCCTAACTTGCCTCCCCCCTTTCCTGACCTGCCAGGCTGCATGCTTGGAGAAGGGTCTGGTATGGATTTTGGGCAGACCCCACACCATTTTTTTCTTAATTTTGGGACTTGGTATACTTGGATTTTGCAAAAGCGTTTTAAACAGTTCCGCACACAGGACTAATGTGTAAGGTAAAGTCTACAGGCTTGGAAAGATTTGTTTGTAAATGGATAGAAAACTGGCTAAAAGACAGAATTCAGAGAGTAGTGGTTAATGATTCTTACTCTGAATGGTCTAAGGTTATCAGTGGTGTACCCCAAGGTTCAGTGCTGGGACCCTTACTTTTTAATATCTTTATAAATGATATTGGGTCTGGGATTAAAAGTAAAATTTCAGTCTTTGCAGATGACACCAAGATATGCAGTGGAATAACGTCCTTACAGGATGTCTCCAATTTACACCCGACCCCAATGCTCTGTCTAATTGGGCAACTATGTGGCAGATGAGGTTTAATGTTCATAAATGTAAAGTTATGCACTTGGGGGCTAAGAATATGTATGCATCATACATGCTAGGGGGAATACAACTGGGGGAATCAATGTTGGAGAAGGATCTGGGGGTTTTGGTAGATCATAAGTCTAATAATAAAATGCAATGCCAAGCTGTGGTTTCCAAAGTGAGCAAAGTCCTTTCATGTATGAGAGAGGTGTGGACTCCAGAGAGAGAAACAGATAATTTTCCCCCTGTACAAATCATTAGTAAAACCTCATCTGGAATATGTAGTTCAGTTTTGGGCACCAGTTCTCAAAAAGGATATCGGGGGAACTGGAGAAAGTGCAGAGAAGGGCAACCAAACTAATAAGAGGCAAAGAGGAGCTCAGCTATGAGGAAAGATTAGAGGAACTGAATTTATTCTATCTTGAGAAGAGGAGATTAAAGGGGGATATGATCAACATATATAAGGGGTCCATATAGTGAACTTGGTGTTGAGTTGTTCATTTTACGGTCAACAAAGAGGACAAGGGGGGCACTCTTTATGTCTAGAGGAAAAGAGATTTTATCTCCAAATATGGACTGGTTTCTTCACAGTAAGAGCTGTAAAAATGTGGACTGGACTCCCTGCAGAGGTGGTTCTGGCCAGCTCAGTAGATTGCTTTAAGAAAGTCCTGGATTCTTTCCTAAATGTACATAATATAACTGGGTACTAACATTTATAGGTAAAAATGATCCAGGAAAATCCAATTGCCTCTCTGGGATCAGGAAGGAATTTTTTCCCCTGCTGCAGCAAATTGGATCATGTTATGCTGGTTTTTTTTGTCTTCTTCTGGATCAACTGTGGATATAGGATTGTGTATATGGGATTGTGTGATATTATTATTTATTTATTTATTTATTTTTACGGTTGAACTACGGTTGCACTTGTGTCTTTTTTTTAATCTGATTAACTATGTAACTATGAAGAGCCTGCCATTGTATTGCACTATACACTTACCGGTATCCACTTCCCTTCCCTCTATTTATGTGTGTTTTGTCACTTTGCACTGTGCACTCTCTCACAATCCGATTAGTAGGGTAATTTGTAATAAAAACATGTTTGCCATTCTGCAGCTTCCCTCCAACCTCTTTTCATATTTTATATATACTGTAATTCACTACTTGCCAAATCAGCTGCAGAAATCTCCCTCCACTATGTCTGGCTGCAGCCATTTTAACTGTGGGCAGCTGAAGCTGCTGCCTGTTCAATTCCTGGATTTACACAGACACACAGAGGCACACCTCCAGCTCTGCAGCTTTAATTTGCCCTCTTATGACTCATCCCAACTCCCTTCCTGGCAAACTCTCATGAGAGTTAGAGAGAGAGCTGTGCATGATGTCATAAGCCTAGGCTAATGACCAGACAGGAAACAGGAAGTGGGCTGTATAAGGTATTTACTGGCAGAAAAAAAATGTTTTACTATCCAAAGTTAAAACAACAACAAGGTCAGAAGATTTAATGGATGGAAAGTTGAAACATTACTGAAGGTCCACTTTAAGTTTTCACAACACCACAGGACTTAAAAAGAAAAAGAAAACTGCCAAGCTAGAGTTATGTGGCCCAATGAATGAATTCCTGTCAAAAATAGTTTCTGTTTCTTCCAGTTGAAAAAAGTGGGCAGTGCCCTCATGTGGGGCCGCCTGGTACCTTTATGCTGTTCAAATGTCCATCTGTCAACACAACCGCATGTGTAAATGATGTGGACTGCGAAGGTCACCAGAAGTGCTGCAGCGAGTCGTGCGTCAACAAATGCCGGGACCCTGTGGGTGAGCCAACCGTAGGTAGGTCTGCCATGTGCCATACAGAGATAATAAGGTATTTTGATGGGAGATGGTAGTAGACTAACTGCTGCTATGTGACACCATATCTAAGGAACATTTTTGGGTTTCAAATATTTTTCTAAATTCCGAGCTAGAGTCATGTGACTCAATGAATTAATTAATGGCAAAATATTTGTTAATGCTTTTTCCAGTTGAAAAAAGTGGGCATTGTGCTCATGAATGAATGACTTGTATAGCACTACCTATGCGAACCGAATCGCCTCAGGGCGCTTTTTGCTGCCGGTGTCCACCTGCGGTATAGTGCAGTCCTTTGCCCCATGGGGTCCTGACTAGCTTACAAACACATACAACATACACATATTTGGCCTATTTTTCATCAGGTTCTAATTAACCTACCAGCATGTCTTTGGAGTGTGTGAGGAAACCGGAGTACCCGGAGGAAACCCACGCAAGCACAGGGAGAACATGCAAACTCCAGGCAGATGGTGTCGTGGTCAGGAGTTGAGCCAGTGACCCTATTGCTGCTAGGTGAAAGTGATAACCACTACACCACTGTGCTGCCCCACTCATGTGGGGCTGACTGGTACCATCATACGGTATGCTTGTAAATCTGTTAACACGACTGTCTGTGTGAATGATGTGGACTGTGAAGGCCAGCAGAAGTGCTGCAGTGAGTTTTGCGTGAACAAATGCCGGGAAGCCATGGGTAAGCCAACCATAGTAAGTTTAGATTAGATGCTACCAGTTAGATGGAGGGATGTTGGGCTGTGGCAGTGCCAAAGGGACACCCATGGCTCAAATTTTTGGCTGGTTCTTAAGGAGTCTGCTAAAATTCACAGTGTGTGTGGCCAACTTTAATATAATGCCCGCGTACACACGATCGTAATTCTCATCGGAAAAGTCTTGTATTGTCAAGAACACAGTGGCATGCAACACTACGACGAGCCGTGAAAATGAAGTTCAATGTTTCCGAGCTTGCGCCGAATTGTTTCCGAGCATGCATCGGAATTTTGCGTGTCGGGATTGTCACAGACGATCAGAATTTCCTATAGAAACTTTTTCCGTCTCGATTTTTGCTCACGCTCTCGATTTTTGCTGGGCGAAATCCCACCAGCAAAAGTCTGATGGAGCCTACACGCGGTCACATTTTCTGCTGAAAGCTCTCATCCGTCTTTTGCTGCCAGAATTTCCGATCGTGTGTACGGGGCATTAGTGTTTAGCTCAAAGTAAGAGGTCAGAGTGTATAGCTTGTGGCACATCTGTACAAAAACCTCACACAGGGACCACCGGGCTCCACATGGTCTATACTGGGTTTCAATGTCCACTTTTAGGGACATCATTGAGATGATATTAATTATTTATTTATCTAAGTCTTTAGATCAAAGTAAGAGGTCAGAAGGTAAAGGTGGGGCACATCTATACACTTGTTTTTGGTGACAAAAAAACTCACACAGGGACCACCATTCTCCCATCTGTACTGGGTTCTACTGTCCAATTCTAAGGCCACCATTCAGATGATATTCATTATTTAGAGATATCAGAACCTGACACAATGTTTCCTCTATTTTAGATAAACCTGGAACCTGTCCAGTGCCACCTGAAAGATGTTTTAAAGCTCCACGACTCGACGGCATCTGTACCAAAGACCATCAATGCCCCGGACACCAGAAATGTTGTGTCCGCTTGTGTGAATATGCGTGTGTAGCCCCTGAAAAATGTGAGTCAGTACAATCTAAACATAGAGAAACTACAATACAGTCAGACAATTTCCAGGGAGAATACATCTTCCATCCTGCTTGTTTTGCAGAAAGAATGGCCTATTTGCTTGCTGTTGCGTATTTAAGTTCTTCCTTTGGTGGTCATCATTATATGTGATTAACATCCTGTCTTCCATCCATCCATTATTTCATTTTGGATAGAGTGGGAAAGGGTTATCTCTCATTAGGCTTACAGTATATTGCTGTCTTATGCCGCGTACACACGATCAAACAATCGGGTGGAAAAGTCCTGCAAACTCAAGTCCGCCGGACAATCCCCCCGTGTGTAGCCTCCGGCTGACTTTTTTTACCTGAAAGTACGGCGGACTTAGAAAGTATTTTTGCACTCCAATCTTTCCGCCGGACTTGCATTTCAGCGGACAATCCGGCGTTGGTATGCCAGTCCGTCGTACTTTTGAAATGACCGGACTTTTCCCACGCGGAGAAAAGCCCGCTCATTTTGAGCGCGTCTCCAGGTAAATGGGGCCAGCGAAGGAGGCGTTGCTGGCCACACCACCTGGTATGTACTTAAATGGGAACCCCAACGCCAAAAAAAATCCCCCAGGTCCACATCAGACCCTTGTCCGAGCACGCTACCCGGCCGGCCAGGAAAGGGGGGGACGAGCGAGCGCCCCCCCTCCTGAGCCGTACCAGGCCGCGTGCCCTCAACATGGGGGGTTGCTTTGGGGAAGGGGGCCCGCAGATACCGGCCCCCTAACCCTATGTGAATGAGTATGGGGTAAAATGTACCCCTACCCATTCGCCTGTAAAAAAAAGTAAAACAAAACACAACACACAAGGGTTAAAATAGTTTATTGCACAGCTCCGGGGGGTCTTCCGTCTTTGGGGGTCTTCTCGCCGGACTCCTCCGCTATCTTCTTCTAGCTCTTTTGCTAGCGGAGGAGCCCGGCTTTCTTCCTCGCCGCCGCCCTCTTCTTCCGACTTCGGGGGTTTTGTCCCCCTCTTCGGTTCTTCTTTCCGGGCCACCACTCCTTCTTCTAGCTCTTTTACAGGCGGTGGTCCGGTCTTCTGTCGCCGCTGTCGCCGCCTTCTGTTCTTCTCTATTCTATCTATTCTATCTATCAGTGGAATAACGTCCTTACAGAATGTCTCCATATTACAAGCCGACATCAATGCTCTGTCTAATTGGTCAACTATGTGGCAGATGAGGTTTAATGTTGATAAATGTAAAGTTATGCACTTGGGGGCTAAGAATATGTATGAATCATACATACTAGGGGGGATACAACTGGGCAAATCAATGGATGGTGGAGAAGGATCTGGGAGTTTTGGTAGATCATAAGTCTAATAATAAATACAATGCCAAGCTGTGGTTTCCAAAGTGAGCAAAGTCCTTTCTTGTATTAAGGAAGGTATGGACTCTAGAGAGAGAGAGAGAGAGAGAGAGAGAGATATCATTTTGCCCCTGTACAAATCATTAGTAATACCTCATCTGGAATATGTAGTTCAGTTGTGGGCACCAGTTCTCGAAAAGGATATGGGGGAACTGGAGAAAGTGCAGAGAAGGGCAACCAAACTGATAAGAGGCAAAGAGGAGCTCAGCTATGAGGAAAGAATAGAGGAACTGAATTTAAGGGAAGATAAGATCAACATATATAAGGGATCCATATAGTGAACTTGGTGTTGAGTTGTTCATTTTATGGTCATCACAGAGGACAAGGGGGCACTCTTTACGCCTAGAGGAAAAGAGATTTCCTCTCCAAATACGGAAAGGTTTCTTCACAGTAAGAACTGTGAAAATGTGGAATAGACCCCCAGCAGAGGTGGTTCTGGCCAGCTCAGTAGATTGCTTTAAGAAAGTCCTGGATTCTTTCCTAAATGTACATAATATAACTGGGTACTGACATTTATTGGTAAAGTTGATCCGGAAAAATTCGATTGCCTCTCTGGGATCAGGAAGGAATTTTTTCCCCTGCTGTAGCAAATTGGATCATGTTATGCTCAGGTTGTTCGTCTTCCTCTGGATCAACTGTGGGTATATAATTATGTATATGGGATTGTGTGATATTATTTTTTATTAATTAATTTTTGTGGTTGAACTAGATGCACTTGTGTCTTTTTTTAACCTGATTAACTATGTAATTATGAAGGGCCTGCCATTGTATTGCACTATGGCACTATGCACTTATCCACTTCCCCTTCCCTCTTCTTATGTGTGTTTTGTCACTTTGCACTGTGCACTCTCTCACATTCCGATTAGTAGGGTAATTTGTAATAAAAACATCTTTGCAATTCTGCAGCTTCTCTCCAACCACTTTTCATATTTTATATATACTGTAATTCACTACTTGCCAAATCAGCTGCAGAAATCTCCCTCCACTAAGTCTGGCTGCAGCCATTTTAACTGTGGGCAGCTGAAGCTGCTGCCTGTTCAATTCCTGGATTTACACAGACACACAGAGGCACACCTCCAGCTCTGCAGCTTTAATTTGCCCTCTTATGAGTCATCCCAACTCCCTTCCTGGCAAACTCTCATGAGAGTTAGAGAGACAGCTGTGCATGATGTTATAAGCCTAGGCTAATGACCAGACAGGAAACAGGAAGTGGGCTGTATAAGTGGCAGAAAAAAATGTTTTACTATCCAAAGTTAAAACAACAACAAGGGCAGAAGATTTAATAGATAGAAAGTTGAAAAAATGACTGAAGGTCCACTTTAAGTTTTCACAACACCACAGGACTTAAAAAGAAAAAGAAAACTGGCAAGCTATAGTTATGTGGCCCAATGAATGAATGAATTCCTGTCAAAAATATGTTTCTGTTTCTTCCAGTTGAAAAAAGTGGGCAGTGCCCTCATGTGGGGCCGCCTGGTACCTTTATGCTGTTCAAATGTCCATCTGTCAACACAACCGCATGTGTAAATGATGTGGACTGCAAAGGTCACCAAAAGTGCTGCAGCGAGTTGTGCGTCAACAAATGTCGGGACCCTGTGGGTGAGCCAACCGTAGGTAGGTCTGCCATGTGCCATACAGAGATAATAAGGTATTCTGATGGGAGATGGCAGTAGACTAACTGCCCCTATGTGACAATATAACTAAGGAATATTTTTGGGTTTCAAATATTTTTCTAAATTTCCAGCTAGAGTCATGTGACTCAATTAATTAATTAATGGCAAAATATTTGTTTGTTTTTTCCAGTTGAAAAAAGTGGGCAGTGTCCTCATGTGGGGCTGCCTGGTACCATCATACGGTATGCTTGTAAATCTGTCAACACAACTGCCTGTGTGAATGATGCGGACTGTGAAGGCCACCAGAAGTGCTGCAGTGAGTTTTGCGTGAACAAATGCCGGGAACCCATGGGTAAGCCAACCATAGTAAGCCTGTCATGTGCCATACAGTGATTAGATGCTACCAGTTAGATGGAGGGATGTTGGGCTGTGGCAGTGCCAAAGGGACACCCATGGCTCAAGTTTTTGGCTGGTTCTTAATAGACATGTGCAAAAGGAAAAAAAAATTTTTTTTTCGTTTTAATTCGTTAATTAATTAATTTCGTTTAGTTATAATCGTTAAATTCATTTTCGGATTTCGTTTCGTTTTCTACCGAATTCGAAAAATCGGTCACATTCGAAAATATTTCAACCAAATTCAAAAATATTTCTACCAGATTCGAAATGATTTCAACATGATTCGAAATTATTTTAACCGAATTCAAAACTATTTCAACCGGATTCGAAAATATTTTGCGACCCGACTTTAGGGCCATGTATGCTGAGATATGTGGCCCCAAAGTGGGGTCGCAAAATGTAATTCTCTGCTGCAGAAAAGTGCTTGACATTTTGTGACCCGAATTTGGGGCCACGTATCTCGCTGTCACTTGGTGCTAGAAACCCCAAATTTCGAGATTTTGTAGTGCGATGTATACTGTGTTTGCATACCTAATTTGGCATTTCTAGCTATAAGTGGCCCCGAGATATGTAGCCCAAAATCGGGTCGCAAAATGTCATTCTCTGCTGCAGAAAAGTACTTGGCATATTGCCCATATCACTTGGGTCACTTGGTGGCAGGTGACGTGGCAAGTGGACAATCCACAACTTGGTCATGTGGCACTCGTGGCCGGTCATGTGGCACTCGTGGCAGGTCATGTGGCACTCATGGAAGGTGTTTTGGAAAGTGGACAATACACAACTTGTGGCAGGTGACGTGGCAAGTGGACAAATACAATACACAACTTGTGGCAAGTGGACAATGACATACAGCATATGCACTTGCCTTGCGATCGACATGTGTGACTTCTTCAATCAAGCATGCTGACAACTTCATTGATACCATAAATATAAATGAAATAAGATGTGTGTGTTTTTTTTTGCACTGGTACACTGCAAGTATTAAAAGTTGATGTGACAGATGTATATAAGTAAGTATAAGTAACTAACCATCTTCCAAAAAGATTAGAACAGAATAGAAAAAATATATAATTTAATAGAATAGAAAATAATAATATATATATCTATATATATATCTATATATATATATATATATAGATATATATATAGATATATATATCTATATATATATAAAACCATCTTCCGAAACTCACAGTATATAATGATTTTGACTTTAATAGAAAAGATTTTAATAGAATATAAAAGAATAGACTAGAAAAACAATAGAACAGAATAGAATAAAATATAATATATTCTATTCTGTTCTAGTCTATTCTCTATTTCTATTCTAATCTTTTCTATTCAAATTCGAATTCATTCTATACAAAATTCGAATGTCGGAAAGAAATATATATATATTATAAAACCACCATCTTCCGAAATTCGAATTTAGTATATAATGATTTAAATTTTAATAGAAAAGATTTTAATAGAATATAAAAGAATAGACTAGAAAAACAATAGAACAGAACAGAATAAAATATAATATATTCTATTCTGTTCTGTTCTATCGTTTATCTAGTCTATTTTCTATTTTATTATAATCTTTTCTATCGAAATTTAAAATTAATTAATTAAAAAATTTGAATTCATACTATTCGAAATTCAAATTTATTCTATTTGAAATTTGAATTTCAGAAGATGGTTGTATATTCTTTCTATTGTATTCTATTAAATTATATATATATTCTAATCTTTTCTATTTGAATTAGAAATTTTGGAAGATGGTTAGTTACTTACTTATATACATCTTCTCATACTTGCAGTGTACCAGTGCAAAAAAAAAACACACACATCTTATTTCATTTATATTTATCACATCAATGAAGTTGTCAGCATGCCTGATTGAAAAAGTCACGGATGTCGATCGCAAGGCATGTACATATGCTGTATGTCATTGTCCACTTACCACGTCACCTGCCACAAGTTGTGTATTGTCCACTTGCCATGACACCTGCCACGAGTGCCACGTGACCGGCCACGAGTGCCACATGACCTGCCACGAGTGCCACATGACCAAGTTGTGGATTCTCCACTTGCCACGTCACCTGCCACAAGTTGTGGGGTTCCTAGCACCGTGACCCCAGATATGGACAATATGTCAAGTACTTTTCTGCAGAAGAGAATGACATTTTGCGACCCGACTTTGGGGCCACTTGTAGCTAGGTATGCAAACCCAGTAAAACTAGCACTACAAAATCACCAAATTGAAATGATTTCAACATGATTCGAAATTATTTCAACCTCATTCGAAACGATTTCAACTGGATTCGAAAATATTTTGCGACCCGATTTTAGGGCCATGTATCTCAGGGTCACTTAGTGCTAGAAACCCCATTTGGAGATGTTGTAATGCTAGTTCTATTGTGTTTACATACCAAATTTGGTGTTTCTAGCTATAAGGGACCCCAAGATATGTGGCCCCAAATTCAGGTTGCAAAATTTAATTCTCTGCTGCAGAAAAGTGCTTGATATTTTGTGACCCAAATTTGGGGCCACGTTTCTCGAGTCACTTGGTGCTAGAAACCCCGAATTTGGAGATGTTGTAGTGCTATGTCTACTGTGTTTGCATACCTAATTTGGGGTTTCTAGCTATAAGTGGCCCTGAGATACATGGCCCCAAAATCAGGTCACAAAATGTCATTTTTCTAATTTCGTCCGAATTCGGTGGAATTCGTTAGCATTGTAATTCGGTAATTCGGATGCATCTGAATGTCTGAATAATGAAAATTCGTCCGAATTTCGATTCGGAACGAAATGTAATGCACATGTCTAGTTCTTAAGGAGTCTGCTAAAATTCACTCTGTGCATGGCCAACTTTAATCTAATGCCGCGTACACACGATTGGAATTCTCGTCAAGAACGCGGTGGTGTACAACACTATGACGAGCCACGAAAAAAATGATGTTCAATGCTTCCGAGCATGCGTCGAATTGTTTCCGAGCATGCATCGGAATTTTGCACGTCAGAATTGCCACAGACGATCAGAATTTCCGATCCGAAACTTTTTCTGTCTGAAAAATTGAGAACATGCTCTCAATCTTTTGCTGGCCGAAATTCAGCCAGCAAAAGTCTGATGGAGCATACACATGGTCGCATTTTCTGATGAAAGCTCTCATCGGTCTTTTGCTGCCTGTATTTCCGATCGTGTGTACGCGGCATTAGTGTTTAGCTCAAAGTAAGAAGTCAGAGTGTATAGTTTGAGGCACATCTGTACAAAAACCTCACACGGGACCACCAGGCTCCACATGGTCTGTACTGGGTTTCAATGTCCCCTTCTAGGGACATCATTCAGATGATATTCATTATTTATTTATCTAAGTCTTTAGATCAAAGTAAGAGGTCAGAAGGTAAAGGTGGGGCACATCTATACAATTGTTTTTGGTGGCAAAGAAACTCACACAGGGACCACCATTCTCCCATCTGTACTGGGTTCTACTGTCCAATTCTATGGACACCATTCAGATGATATTCATTATTTATATAGAGATATCAGAAACTGACACAAGGTTTCCTCTATTTTAGATAAACCTGGAACCTGTCCAGTGCCACCTGAAAGATGTTTTAAAGCTCCACGACTCGACGGCATCTGTACCAAAGACCATCAATGCCCCGGACACCAGAAATGTTGTGTCCGCTTGTGTGAATATGCGTGTGTAGCCCCTGAAAAATGTGAGTCAGCACAATCTAAACATAGAGAAACAACTACAATACAGCCAGACAATTTCCAGGGAGAATACATCTTCCATCATGCTTGTTTTGCAGAAAGAATTGCCTATTTGCTTGCTGTTGCGTATTTACAGTAAGTTCTTCCTTTGGTGGTCATCATTATATGTGATTAACATCCTGTCCTCCATCCAGCCAAACCCTTTATTTCATTTTGGGTAGAGTGGGAAAGGGTTATCTCTCATTAGGCTTACAGTATATTGCTGTCTCAGTCTCCTCACTTTATGTCAGGACAAATCTCTCCAGTGGGGACACGCACATTTTGAGTAGTTTGGTAACTTCTGAAAATGTTTTATCGCTGTCTGTGCCTTACCGTACCCACCATTTCTTGTTCTGGTGTCACAGGGCTCCCCAAATCACTCTCCTTGTCTGTTGTGGTTCATTTCTACCTATTATTTACCCAAAATACAACCTTATATCTGGCCTTCTAGTGAATACAGTTTGGTTATAGTCACAAATAATTTTGTAAGCCCTGAACAAGAAGTTCTCTGAAACATGTTGGCTCAATTTGATGGTTTTAAAGTAGGGACATTTAAAAAAAAACTTTTAATTAAGGATTTGTCAAAAACTGCCTACTGTCTTTTGTTTACACTACCTTTTTTTTAGTGACTGAGTAGGCATACTCTGTACCTCATGTTCATTCACTTGGGGGGGGGGGGATATGGGGGCCCCCTTGTTAAAGGTTAAAGAGGGCCTCCAGATTCCAATAAGCCCCCTGCTATCAGACCCCCACAACCACCAGCCAGATTTATGGGGAAGAGGCCCTTGTCCCCATCAACATGGGGACATAGTGCTTTGGAGGGGGACAGAGCCCCCCCTCAAAGCCCCCCATGTTAAGAGCACATGGCCTGGTATGGTTCAGGAGGGGGGCCCTAACTCCCCCTCCTGATTTCCTGACCTGCCAGGCCTCATATCTGGATAAGGGTCTGGTATGGATTTTGGGTAGACCCCAGATCGTTTTTTTCTAAATTTTGGGGGTTCCCCTCAAAATGCATACCAGACCTGAAGTCGCCATGTTTTTTTTCTTAACTTGTCATTTCCGGCATTTGTTTTTTACATTCAGCTGTCAGCAGGAAACTCTGCTGACAGCTGATGACTCATCGGTTGTTAAGGATGGAGCAGCCACCATGACAGTTACCTTAGCAACCAGTTACTTACAGCCTGTGTTAAGAATAACAGTAAATTACTGCAGACTTTCACTCCTAAAATACATGACTTCATAAAATAACTCATGCAGTATTTTAGTTGCGTTTTTTAGTGAATGCCCAAAAACAGTTTGAAAGACTCCTTGCGGTATCTTAGGATACCGCTTTGTGAATGAAGACCAATGTTGGGACCCTGTGGGTGAGCAAACCTTAGACAGGTCTGCCATCTGCCATACAGAGATAAGATGGATGTCTTATGAGGTGATTTGTAGACTGCCCCATAGAATGTGACTCTGCATCAAAAAGAGATTTTGGGTTTTTTCTAAATTTTCTAAATTACTAAGCTAGAGTTAAAGTGGTTGTAAACCCTTACAACCAACTTTGACCTACAGGTAAGCCTAGATTAAGGCTTACCCGTAGGTCCAATAAATATCTCCTAAACCTACACGGTTTAGGAGATATTTGCCGAAAAACAGCGGCGCGCAGGCGCACTGAGCGCGCCGCGGTCAACGGCGATATGCCGCAAGTGGCGGCTCCCATGCGAATGCGCAGGAGTGACGTCATCGCGGCTTCTCCGAATGACAGGCGGCGGAGCAGGAGACTCACGAGAAGATGGATGCGCCAGACTACAGGGGACAGCGGTGACTTCGCTGGCTCCTGTGTCAGGTAAGTGACACATAATGGACTACTATGTGATGCATAGTAGTCCATTAAGCTTTACCTTTGCAGGGAATCAAAGAGGAAGTAAACTCATCAGGGTTTACTTCCTCTTTAAGTGATCCAATAAATGAATTCATGTCACAAATATGTTTCTGTGTTTTCCAGTTCAAAAAAGTGGGCAGTGTCCTCATGGGGGGCTGCCTGGCACCATCATGCAGAACACATGCAAATCTGTCAACACATCTGCTTGTGTAAATGATGTGGACTGTGAAGGTCAGCAGAAGTGCTGCAACGAATTGTGTGTCAACAAATGCCGAGACCCCATGTGTGAGCCATCTTTAGGTAGGTCTGTCATGTGCCATACATAGATAGAGTAGTTGTCTGATTGGGGGATGGTCATAGACTCACCATCCATATGTGACTCTATATCAAGGAGACATCTTTGGGTTTAAAATATATTTCTGGTGATGTTCACCAGAACTGCTTACCAAGATAAGATAGTTGTCTTATGGGGAAATAGTCATAGATTGATCCTTAGCCTTGTACAGAATATAAATTGTTCTGTAGGCTTAGACTTGACTGGTAGGCTAGTGCTGAGAGAGAGGAACAGCACAGGACAATTCATAAGCAGCAATGGGAAATTCAACAAAGGTCAGGTTTTCTCTTACGGTGGAAACAAATCCTTACATGATCAGCATGTCCTTTAATTAATTCTTTTTTTTTTGTGCATCAGTGCAGATAATGTACCCATCGGGTCACTGGTTCTCTCACAGACAGGATGTTAGCGGATACTACAGCCCACAAAGATAGGGAAGCACACCATCTTTGTATGGGAAAGAGACTTCCAGCCGCCTTTGGTCCTCATGGGGGTCTTGCATAGCTTTCAGAGACATCCAATTCAGTAGCAAAATTGATTGGCAGAAGAGATGATCAAGTTCGGATAAGCCATTAACTTAAGACAGGGGACTGGTGAGTCAGTTATCAAAGATCTATTCATGAGACGGAAAGATTGTTTTAGCCACACATTAATGTGTATGTCCTGAGCTAATAATGTTTGGTAAAATCCATTCCAAAGAATTAATTTATTTTTCGTATATATCATGGACAGAGCTGCACAGTAATAACTATGTGGGTTATAGGCCTACCTTCAGCTGATGGACACTGGCACACCCAAGACAGGAAGTCCCCTCTCCTATATAACCCCTCCCATACTGGGAGTACCGTTTTTTCACCAATGTCTAAGGTGTTGGTCACAGTTAAGGATGTGTTAAGAAGAACTCCGCTGGAAAGATCCTTCTGGATCAAGCAAGCTATGCAACTGGATCCATCCAAAGTGCCATTGAGGCCAAAGTGGATGGTACCCAGGCCTTGGTAAAGAAGAACAAGGTTTTGCCTGTAATGCCTCTCTTAGGAGGGCTGGATCCTGGTTCCCGGTACTTTGGTTATGTACCACATACCAAAGGTTTTTTCTGGCAGAATGTGGTACAGGTCCAGAGGAGTGGAAACCCTGTCTAAGAAAGCGGTCCTTGAAGGTCTGTTGACATGGCCCCCCGTGATGGGTGAAGATTGGGTCTGTCTGATTTTCAATAAAATCCTACAGCGGGAGAGGTAAGCGAAGGTTCCTAAAATAACTTAGTTCACTTAGGAAACTTTCTTTGATCTGATGTTGTCATGCCTGTAAGTTACCACTAGAGGGTGTAAATATACCTGATTCCACATGTCTCCTCTGTATTCACTCTGTGTGCTGGGAGAATTCGTCTGCAGCTCCCTTGTTAGCCAGGATAATCGCAGCCACTGGTGGTAGTGAGAGGAGAGTTGTTGGGGGTCCCCATAGTAATGGAAACTTGCTCTTAAGGCCACCCGTGGCTGCCCTACAGTAGTGGCATGCATGTTCCTCTGTTGCTTGCGCTCCTTGAGTGATTTGCGGCTCTCGTTTTTCGCTCCCTCCTCCTTCCCTCTTCCCCCACGCCATATCCCACAGTGGCACCAGCACACACATGGGGTGCAGGATTGCTGTTTTAAATAAGCAGGCGTTCCAGGAAGGGGAGACAAGGGGGCGTAGCGTAGTGCAGTGGCCGATACGTGCCTCAACGTCCACGTTGCTTGGCTCGGCCCAGGCGCAGGGCGGCCCTACCCCTTAAAGGCCTCTGTTTTCAGAACAGTCTGGCTGATGGAGGTACACAGCAGCGCTGGGACAGACGTGTAAGCTGGAGTATGCAGGCATTCCCATCTTGTTCAGCATCAGGTTGAACTTTAATAGCAGCTTTTTTTTTGCAGGACTAGAGCTCAGTAGTAGATGCGTGTTTTGTGTAAGTACCTCTGCGTTTGTGCTTAGGACTATGCCTTCCAAGAGTTCGGGACTAAGCTTCCAAAGAAGCCTCCAAAGGTATCACCATCAGGCTCTGAGGATCCTGGTCATGCCTCCACAGTACCATCCTCCCCTGATAAATCAGATGTGGTTGCCCAGGGTGAGCCATCGGGGGTGTCAGGTGCTGCAACCGCCCCCGTCCCACCTGCCCCTGTTTATGTTACTGAAGAAGTTTTTGCTTCAATCCTTGGAGGGTTGGAGGAGAGGTTGATGGAATTAATCGCATCTCCTTCCCAGACGGGAAAGAAGCTCGGCAGATCTCCCCCTCCCCCCTCTGGCTCTCTAGCAGGAGAGCAGCAGTGGCTAGAGGAAGTTGAATTACCCTCAGGGGACCTGGGAGAGGGATATTCTGATGTCTCCTCTTCTGAGGAGTCAACGGTAGAAGAACCCTTTTCAGCCTCACAGTCTGAGAAATTGATGGTGCAATCCCTTACTGAAATGGTTAGTTCTGCATTTAAATTGTCCTTAATAGAGCCAGCTGGGAGGTCTGTCACTTCCTTAGGTTTTTTGAAGGCTCCTCAAACTATGTACTCCTTTCTTGCCCATCCTTTGTTGGAAGAGCTTATCTGTAAGGATTTGGATCATCCGGATAAGCATTTTCTTCCTCCTAAAAAGTTCTCTGAACTTTATCCCATGAAGGAAAAATTCATCAAAAAGTGGAGTGTGCCAGCAATTGACGCTGCTATCTCCTGTGTGAATAAGAGTCTAACTTGTCCGGTGGACAATGTACAGATGTTCAAGGATCCAACGGATAAGAGGTTGGAATCTTTATTAAAGACCTCTTTTTCCTTGGCAGGTGCTATAGCTCAGCCTGCGGTAGCAGCAATAGGCATTTGTCAATCCCTGAAGGACCAGATGAAGCAGGTTCTCAAGGTTATCCCTGCTCAGCAAGTGCGGGACTTAGCCGAGCTACCAAGGGCATTATGTTTTTCAGTTGACGCTATTAAGGATTCTATTCATCAGGCCTCACACCTTTTGCTCCTGTTGGTACATATGCATAGTAGTCCTGTGGTTGAAAAAATGGTCAGCCGAGGCACCTTGTAAAAATCTCTTGGCTGGGTTTCCGTTTCACTGGGAACAGTTGTTCGGGGATGATTTGGACAAATATATGCAAAAAAATTCTAATGGGAAGAGTACTCTTTTACCAGATAAAAGAAGGAGTAGGCACCACTTTAAACGGTCTTCCTCTCCAGTGGCAGGGACATCAGCCTCTAGGCCAGGGATGCCGAACCTTGGCACCCCAGATGTTTTGGAACTACATTTCCCATGATGCTTATGCACTCTGCAGTGTAGGGGAGCATCATGGGAAATGTAGTTCCAAAACATCTGGGATGCCAAGGTTTGCCATCCCTGCTCTAGGCAGTCTCGACAGCCTCCACTGTCAGGTTCTAGAGGAAGAGCTCAAGGTCAAGCCCAGGGACACAAAAAGCCCTGGGGGTGAAAACTGACTAAGCAGAGCCCCAAAGCCTCCTTACGAAGGGGCACCTCCGCTCGATCAAAGGGGGGAAGGCTTCGGTAATTCTCAGGAACCTGGCAGGAGGAAATCCAGGACAGATGGGTCATCACTACTGTATCTTTTAGGTTACAAACTGGAGTTGTGAGAATTTCCACCTCTTTGTTTTCTGAGATCAAGCGTTCCCAAAGATAAAGAGACAAACTGTGTTTCTGGCACTGGTTATTGTCCCAAGGGGTAATCATAAAGGTTCCCACAGAGGTGCATGGCTTGGGGTTTTATTCAAATCTCTTCACAGTTCCAAAGCCAAACGGAGATGTCAGGCCCATTCTAGATCTCAAGGGTCTGAATCAGGAGAACTGCTAGCGTCAATAGTCATCAAAGAAGCATATCTGCATGTGCCTATTTTCCCCGCTCATCAGAAACTCTTACGGTTCGAAGTGGAGCAGCACCAATATCAGTTTGTAGCCTTGCCCTTGGGTCTGGCTACTGCACCCTGGGTCTTTACAAAAGTTCTGGCACGCTTCTGGCCAGACTAAGAGCTCAGGGTGTAACAATAATGGCATACTTGGACGATCTACTACTGGTGGATCAGTCAGTAGCCTACCTGAACCAGGCTGTACTCAGCACAGTCAGGTATCTGGAATCCTTGGGTTGGATTCTCAATCTGGAGAAGTCGGCCCTATGTCCAGTAAAAAGGCTGGAGTACTTGGGTCTGGTCATAGATACAGACCAGAGGAAGGCATTTTTGCCCCAGGCAAAAGTTGCTTCTATAAGAGGACAGATCCAGGTGGTCAAGGTGAAAAGGGATTCCTCTATTCGCCTTTGTATGAGGTTGTTAGGGAAGATTGTGGCTTCATTCAAAGCCATATCATATGCCCAATTTCATTCAAGACTGTTGCAAAACAATATCCTGTCTGCCTGGAACAAGAAGGTTCAAGCTCTGGACTTTCTGATGTGTCTGTCCCCGAGGGTGCGTCAAAGCCTCTCTTGATGGTTGATGCCCAGAAATCTGCAGAAGGGGAAATCTTTCATTCCAGTCACCTGGAAGGTGGTGACAACAGACGCCAGCATTTTTGGTTGGGGAGAAGTCCTGGGAAGGATGACTGTTTAGGGAAGGTGGTCCGTACTCGAGAAGACCTTGCCCATCAACATCCTGGAAATTTGGTTGACTCACCTGGCCCTGAGGGCCTGGATGCTCGAGTTACAGGATTCAATCCAACAATGCCACTGCAGTGGCCTATATCTGTTATATCCTCTGTGTTGTGAGAGACACAAGACAGCATCTCAGGACAGTACATCTTAATATGCTGCTTACATATGTCCAAGATGGCCACTATACCCCTTGACCCTTGTCATCACTCATGGGTGGAGCCAGCCTTAAAGTGGCAGTACATGTGGAACCCTGCAGGTATAACACCTTCCATCCATCCCTAAAAAAAAAAAAAAAAAAAAACAACAAAACGAGAAAAGGCACAAAACATTAACTAATAACTGTCCAATAACAGTCCTCCAAACACAGGAGATTCACAGGACTTTTCCTGCATCCAGATGTGAGAGCAAGATTCCAGGGACAGGTGCGGCGATACAATGTCATTGGATCACTTTCGGTGGCCCCAGCGAAAGTCTCGTAACCGGTCTTGAAGCTGAAACCGGTCAGGAGGGCGACAGTGTCGTTGAGGGCGGGCACCCATCGACTCGGGATCGGAGGAAACAGGGTCAGCCGGAATGGGCACTGGCAGTGCCAAGAAGGGATCCCCCAGTTCAGTGGGTGAACCAACCTCCGGACCAGGGCTGGAGGGCTCTGTTGGAGCCGAGTTCAAAAGTTCAGAGTCTGCCCAATCATCAGTTCCCGTGCATTCTGATCCGCTGGGAGCAGTTCCTTGCAACACTGGTGGTTCAGCCGGCGTCAGGGATTCATGCAGTTGAAAACGAGGACGCAGTTGGTCCGCATGCCTTCTGCAAATGGAACCATCTTCCAGGCAGACCCTATACATCTTGGGTCCCAAAGTCTCTGCAATGACAGCAGGAAGCCAACGGGTGTTGGAAGTCCCATAAGATCTGGCCCATACCTTTTGTTGGGCTGTGAATCGGGGGATCTCATGGTGTTTGACCATCTTGTCGTGGGACTGCAGTACATGTTCCTGGACTGTTTGAGGGCGGAGCATGTCCAAAACAGTCCATGGCTGCCGACCCAGAAGGAGTTCTGCTGGGGTTTTCCCAGTGGTTGCATTCGGTGTGTTTCTGTAAGCAGAAAGGAAGGAGTCCATCTGCTGGGGTGACAGGGACTGTTGTTTACTTGTAGCCACTGTAGCTTTGAAATAGCGTTTAAAAGTCTGCACAAACCGCTCTGCTTGACCATTTGTAGCTGGGTGGTAAGGTGCGGTCAACTTGTGCTTGATGTTGTGGGCAGTCAAGAAACGCTGAAACTCCTGACTGGTGAATTGTGCACCATTGTCTGTGACGATTTCTCTGGGGTATCCAAATGTGGCAGCGAGATGTAACAGTATGGAAACTGTTGCCTTAATTGTTGGCTGAGTAACAGGAATTACCTCAGGCCACTTTGAATGGGCGTCCACTATGATCAAGAAGGTGTGTCCTCTGATCGGACCTGCAAAGTCCAAGTGTAGGTGAAACCAAGGAACCGTGGGCCAAGTCCAGGGCTGGACGCACCCTCGAGGAGGGTCTCTTGCAGTTTGTACACATCCAGCACAAGCATTCACATATGTTGTGATATCTGAGTCTAAGTTTGGCCACCACACATAGCCTCAGGCCTTTTCTTTCATACGTGTGCCCCCGGGATGACCAGTATGTAGCAAGTCCAGAATATGTCTCCGGAGGGTCTGTGGAATGATCACTCGGTCTCCCCATAAAACACAGTTACCAGCCACAGTTAATTCCTTACGCCTACGGAAATAAGGTTCATAATCCTGTGTGACGGTTGCAGGCCAACTGGACCGTACCCAGGAGAGTATTGTCTTCAGTAAGGTATCCTTGGCTGTATGGGCTGCTATCTCCCCAGAAGACAAGAAGGACAGGCTGGTGTAACCACAACTCTTGACTGGTGGAGAGGAGTCCATTGACCTCCCTGTCAGTCAGGACATTGCGTCCGCATTAGCATTGGCATCATGACCGCGATACTGGATTTTATAACTGTACGCTCCCAAGAACAGGGCATAGCGTTGGAGGCGGGCCGCAGTAGTCTGAGAGATGCCTTTGTCAGGGCTAAAGATCTGAAGGAGTGGTTTATGGTCTGTCAGTATGGTGAATTCCCTACCATACAGGTAAAGATGAAACTTCTTAATTGCCCATATCAGTCAGGCTAGGTGCAGATAACAAGTAACAGTTCAGGTGTGCTGATTATACAAAGAGTTCAAAGCACATACCATGAGCAGGTCTAAGCAGAGCAGGTCAGCTGGGACTTGTAGTACACTGCTGCAGACGAAGGTAGATGATTGCTGGACCTTGTAGTTCACTGCTGTAGGTGAGGATAGATGATTGCTGGACCTTGTAGTTCACTGCTGCAGATGAGGGTACTAGTAGAATCAGGCAAAGCGTAGTCTAGGCAAGCTGGGTCATACACAGGTAGATCAGAATCCAAACGGTACAGAATCAGAAGCAAGTAAGGAGGGTCAAACAAGCCGGGTCAAACACGAAAGTCACAGAGCAAATATCAGCTGGATCAAACACAAGTGAACTCTAACACGAGCACTGACTGAATGCTGATACAGGTGATTTAAACGTGAGCTGGCCAATCACTGTTGTTTCCCAGACACAGGCTGTGTCAGGTGAGTTGTGCTGGGTCCTAAAGGGATTCTAGTACTGACAATATCAGCGCAAGAGCCTCTTTGTCAATGTGTGAGTAATTGCTTTCTGCTTTTGTCAAAGACCTGGAGGCAAATGCCACTGGTTTTTCTGACCCATCTGGTAAGATGTGAGACAGTACAGCCCCCAGACCATAGGGCGAGGCATCACAAGCCAAGGTCAGAGGCTTCTGGAGGTCATAGTGAACAAGCATGCGTGACGCCAACAGCTTCCGCTTAGAGACTTCAAAAGCGTGTTGGCATGCTGCCGACCAGTCCCATCTGGAGTGTTTCTCCAAAAGCTTGTTCAACGGAAACAAGGTGTGTGCCAGATCTGGCAGAAATTTGTGGTAATAGTTCAGCAAGCCAAGGTATGATCGCAGCTGCTGGACATTGGTTGGGGCAGGAGCTTTGACTAAGGCATCAACCTTGGCTTCTGTGGTGTGTATACCGTCTGCATCCACAAGGTGGCCACAAAACTCCAATTTAGGCACCATGAATTGGCATTTTGCTAAGTTCACTTTCAGACCCTGCTCTTGGAGTCTTTCCAACACAAGCTCCACGTTTCGCTTGTGTTCCTGGTCCGTCCGTCCCGTGATGAGCATGTCATCTAACAGGCACTGAGCGAAAGGAATGTCTGCTAAAATCTCATCCATCTTCCGTTGCCAAATGGCTGGGGCAGAGGCTACACCAAACACCATACGATTGTACTCATACAGTCCCTTGTGGGTGTTGATGGTCAGAAACTTGCAGGAAGAAGGATGGACCTCAAACTGTAAATATGCTTGTTTGAGATCAAGCTTGGTGAACTTTTGACCCCCTGCAAGAGAGGCAAAAATGTCATCTACTCTGGGTAGAGGATACTGGTCTATTTCCAGTTGGGAGTTCAGTGCCATGCGGAAATCGCCACAAATGCGCAAGTCCCCATTCGCTTTCTTCACTGGTACAACAGGTGATGCCCACTCGCTGTGCTCTACCTTTGAGATGACACCTTGTTCCTCCAGCCGACTTAGTTCTGCTTCCACTCCTGCTCGGAGTGCGAAAGGTACTGTGCGAGCTTTGAAGAACTTAGGCTGGGCGTTGGGTTTCAGCTTGAGTCTCACACAGTCATGCTTTATTTTCCCCAACTGGTCATCAAAGATCTTTGGGAACCGCTGCTTCAGGGACTCCACCCATCCCTCATTATCTCCTAATGGAATTGTAACAGTGTTACAGGGATTTATGGCGATGTCTGGCATACCAAAGTGAGCAATCCAGTCTCTCCCAAAGAGAGGGGGTCCCCCATTTTCTAGTATATATAATGGCAGTCTCTTTGTCTGACCCTTGTACAATACCTGCACTTTTGCATAACCCAGTGGGTGGAGTATCTGCTTTGAGTATGTCTGCAGTTTGATTGGCGTTGGGCGGACAGTTGTTCGGGTCTGAAGTTGTCTCCATTGTTTCTGAGTGATAACTGAAACTGCTGCTCCTGTGTCTACATCCATCTTTAGTTTCTTTCCCTCAATGGTTACCTCTACAGTCATTGCAGAGGGTGCTGAATGCATATGATGTATGTCTAATCTGTGGAGCACTTCCTCATCCTCTGACTCAGATGATGATGTATATCTTCCTACCATATATGTCTTTGTCTTGGGGTTCAGAGGTTGTTTATCTCGCACCTTCTTGCTTCGGCAAACTCGTTTCAGATGGCCTGTTTTACCACAATTATGACAGGTCTGATCCTTAAACCTGCAGACTTTGTGATCATGGTCTGTATTCCCACAACGGTAGCAAGCTGACTCCCGGCTTGGTGGAGGTCTGTATTTCCAGTTTGCAACTGTGGGCTTGACTGCTGTTCTGAAAACTTCCTGTTTCACCTCTTCTCTTCTGCCCTGGGGGTTCAATTCCTCTGTATCTTTCACAGCCATTTCCATCATTGAAGCTATCTCAATTGCCTTTGCAAGGGTAAGGTCTTTCTCTCTTAACAGTCTCTTTTGGCTAGAGTCACAATTCAGTCCCATGACAAACTTATCTCTCAGTGCAGTAGGTAGGTACTCCCCAAAAGAACAAGTAGAGACTAGTCTGCGAAGGGCGAGCACATAAGCTTTAATTTCTTCACCTGGCTGCTGCTGCCTCTGATAAAAACGAAATCTTTCTGCAATCTCTAGTGGTTTAGGCTGGAAGTGACCCTCTAACAGTGTCAGGAGCTCTGCCAATGTCTTAGTTGCTGGTTTTACAGGAAAAAGAAGATCCCTGAGAGTGTCATATGTCTGAGCACCGACCACTGTCAGAAATACTGCTACTTGCCTTTCACCTGGGATGCCATTTGCACTGAAATACTGTTCCAGTCTCTCCACCCAGGAACTCCAGGATGTCTGTTTTCCATCAAATTCACTTAATGTCCCGATCAATGACATTTTCCTGCTGGGATCTGTGATTGCTTTTATCCAGGTAACAATCCACAATGTCTTTGTCTCTCTCTCAGACTGATAGACACTTTGTAAATCCCATCCTCGTCACCACTGTTATATCCTCTGTGTTGTGAGAGACACAAGACTCTGGTCTGGAACAATGGATGTTTATTTCAGTACTCACTGTACACTGCAACATGCATCTCAGGACAGTACATCTTATTATGCTGCTTACATGTGTCCAAGATGGCCACTATACCCCTTGACCCTTGTCATCACTCCTGGGTGGAGCCAGCCTTAAAGTGGCACTCACCAGGAGTCACGCTGCCCAGAGGGAGGTGAACCAGGTCCTGGCCTGGGCAGAGAAGCATGTACCTTGCATATCTGCGGTTTTTATTCCAGGAATAGAGAATTGGCAGGCAGACTTCTTAAGTCACCAGTAATTGGTTCCGGGTGAGTGGTCTCTTCATCCCGACATTTTCCTGATCATATGTCAAAGATGGGGGTCCCTGAACATAGATCTGATGGCATCCAGTTTCAACAAAAAAGTGAACAACTTTGTGTCACGAACAAGGGACTCACTCGCATATGGGACGGATGCGTTGGTAACTTCTTGGGATCAGTTTTCACTAATTTATGCATTCCCCCATATTCAGCTATTACCACAGCTTCTTCACAGGGAAGTCAGTGATTCTTATCGCCCCAGCGTGGCCCAGGAGGTCCTGGTACGCATAAATCGTAAGGATGTCTGTGGGGGACCCATGGACCCTTCCACTTCATCCAGACCTGCTCCCACAGGGCCCAATATTCCACCCTTCCTTACAAACTCTACATTTAACGGTTTAGCTATTGAATCCCACATTCTAAAGAATCAGGGGCTTTCTAGGTCAGTAATATCTACCCTGATTAATGCAAGGAAGCCGGATTCCAGAGTAATATATTATAGAGTCTGGAGGGCATATGTGTCTTGGTGCAAAAGGGTTGGCATCCTTGTAAGTATATCATAGGTATATCATAGGTAGAATTCTTGCCTTTCTACAATTGGGCGCGGAAATTAAGCTGGCCTTAAGCATCAAAAGGTCAGGTCTCAGCCTTGTCAGTATTATTCCAAAGCCTGCTGGCTATGCATTCTTTGTTTGGGCCTTTATACAGGGAGTAACTCGGAGCAATCAGCCAGTTAAGTCACCGTTGTTTTCATGGGACTTGAACTTGGTTCTGTCGGCGTTGCAAAAGCAGCCCCCTTTGAGCCTTTGGGCCATATTCCCTTAGTCCTTTTGACTAGGAAATTGGTGTTTCCTGTGGCTATATCCTCTGATAGAAGGGTATCAGAATTGGTTACTCTTTCTTGTAAAGAACCATATTTGATTGTTCATAAGCATAAAGTGGTATTACGTCCTCATCCAACCTTTCTGCCTAAAGTGGTGTCAGGTTTTCATTTGAACCAAAATGTGGTTCTCCCGTCTTTTTTTCCAGAACCTAGTTCTGCAGAAGAGAAGTCATTACATTCTTTTGATGTAGTGAGAGCAGTTAAGGTCTATCTGAAGGCTAGTGCTCAGATCCAGAAGATGAATGTTTTGTTTGTGCTGCCAGAAGGGCCCAGAAAGGGACAGGCAGCATTGAAATCTACTATTTCCAAGTGGATTTGGCAAGTTATTGTTCAGGCTTATGGTTTTAAAAGAAGAGTTCTGCATTTTCAAATTAGAGAGCACTCTACCAGAGCAGTTAGTGCTTCTTGGGCAGTGCATCACTAAGCCTCCATGGCTCAAGTCTGCAAAGCCGCAACCTGGTCTTCGGTACATACATTCACTAAATTCTATCAGTTGGATGTAAAGAGACATGAGGATATCGCCTTTAGGCACAGTGTGCTGCAGGCTGCAGTATAGGTCCCCACGTCTGATGGCGGCCTACTTTATTTTTGGTGTCTCCCTCCCCTCGTTTGGCATTGCTTTGGGACATCCCACATAGTTATTACTATACAGCGCTGTGTCCCGTGATGTACGAAAAAGAAAATAGGATTTTTATAACAGCTTACATGTAAAATCCTTTTTCTTTGAGTACATCACAGGACACAGAGCTCTTGCCCCTCTTCTTGGGATACTTATTGCTTTTCTACAAAAACTGAGGTACTCCCGGTATGGGAGGGATTATATAGGGGAGGGGACTTCCTGTCTTGGGTGTACCAGTTTCCATCACCTGAAGGTAGACCTATAACCCACATAGTTATTACTATGCAGCTCTGTGTCCCGTGATGTACTCGAATAAAAGGATTTTACAGGTAAACCAAAGATTGTTGGCAATGTGATGTCTATAGAGGTGATATAATTATTTCCTGATATGAACATTATCTGGTGGCCATCATGTTATATGCATTATGGAAAGACACACAATCTTCCTCTATACAAAGAATTAGTATGACCTCATCTGGACTATGCAGACCCTAGCTCTCGAAAAAGGATTTTGGGAAACTGGAGAAAGTGCAGAGAAGAGCAAATACAAGAATAATGGGCATGGAGGACTTTGGATATGAGGAAAGATTAGCTGAACTGAATGTATTCCCCTTTGAGAAGAGTTGATTAGGGGGGATATGATTACTATGTATATGTATATAAATCATTCATATAGTAAACTTGGTTTTAATATGTTCACATTAAGGTCGTTGTAAAGGACAAAAGTACACTCTTTGCGCCTTGAGAAAAAAAGGTTAACCTCCGCATATGGAAAGGCTTCTTTACAGTAAGTGTACAAAATGTTTCTAGAGGAGCTATATTTAGACATTTCTGTAGATTGCCAAATACACAAAATATAACTGGCTAATGATATTTATAGTAAGGTTGTTGATCCAGTGAGTGCTTTCCCTATTGAAGCAATTAAGACAATGCTTTGCCTTCCTCTGGAAAACTGCAAGTTAAGGGCACATTTACTACTTTTTAGTGAGTTTACACACTTTAGATTGAACATTATGTGCATCATTGCATTAAGGCAGGCCATTGAAAATAATGGGCTGCCAATGTACCCTAAATCAAATAAATAAAAACCATATCACTTTTTCTTTTTATAATAATGCACCATTGCCATAATAAGCTGGGGAACTATTCACAATTAATGGCACCACGGTACAGTAATGCATATTATTTATGGTATCTCAACGCAAAAGATTTTATGGGCCATTAAAGGATCTGAGAGTGTAGGGTTTTCACTTATTTATTTTTGTATTTGGTTTGAACATGAACAGATGTCTTTTTATCAACATATCTATGATAACTAATAACTTATAAGTTACTATACAAAACTCTGGGTATATTACCGTAATGATTTTTCTCTTTCTTGCAGCTCCCACCAGAAGCCTATGGATGGTTGAACCCAGTCTGATCAGATCAATTTTATGACTAATCGCCTCCAAATACATCCTCAGATAGTGCTCTGTTAATTATTAAGAGAATTAATAAAATACAAATTGACCTTATTCCTACATTATGTGCATTATTTATATACAGTGCATCCAGGAACGTATTCACAACGCTACACTTTTTTCACAGTTTGTTATGTTACAGCCTTATTCCAAAATGCATTCAATTCATTATTTTCCTCAAAATTGTACAGACAACATTGCATAATGCCAACCTGAAGGAAGTTTGTTTAAAATCTTTGCAAATTTATTAAAAATAAAAAACGAAAAAAATCCCATGTACATAAGTATTGACAGGCTTTGCTCAATACTTTGTTGACTCACCTTTGGCACCAATTACAGCCTCAAGCCTTTTTGAGTATGACACTACAAGCTTGACACACCTATTTAGGGCAGTTTCTCCCATTCCTTTTTTTTTTATTTTATTTTTTTTAGTGAAGGAAAGGGTTTATCTTCTTTTATTGTAATCGTATGCACCAATGTTTAAGGCTCAGCTACACATGAGATTTTAAATAATTTACTAGCTTGAGGTTACCCGCATTGACAACCACCTTATCTGCAAAACACTGAATTCAGTGGTTTGAAAATGCAAGAAGATCATTTTGATGTCAATAAGTGTTAGAAAAAAAATCCACTTGCTCCAAATAAAATAACTGAAACAGCAGCAGATGCAGAGGAAAGTACAGATAGAAGACTGAACCATTGTAGTTGGCAACGTGACATCTTATAGCAGCTTTTCACCAATACGCATAAATAATAACTAACTGATATTCTAAAAACTCCCATCACTACAAAAAAGTTCAACTGTACAAACATCTCCCACTGCCATTATGAGAAAGAGGAGTACAGAAGGTTCATAGCTCTAAATGTTCTTTGTAAGACTCTTCCAGGAACTGACCCATGCTTCAATAAAGCTGAAAATATTTTCTGACTAGGTTCAATATGTAAAAAAATATAGCATTATGGAATACATTTACATCCAAAAATATATATGATATCTGGTGAAGAGCACCTGGTAGCTTGTCAAGATATGTCAACTGTGAATCCACCATGCTGAATGGGTTTGGTAGAAATGTCAAAAAAAAGTCTGTTTCCTAAAATTACTAAAAGATGGCTCAGCACAAAACTGGTCATCCAGCTGACATTCAGTAGTTCATTATGACATCTAAACCAAGCTTAACCAACATTTCTGCACCTGATCAGGTTGCCAAATGAGTAAAACTGGGGTGCTTGTGAACCACATGTGTAAAACCAGAAGGACTCACAGGACCATATAATCTTTTGCCAGACATAATAGAACATTCAAGGTGGTCAGTGTAATGACAGCTGCTGATGTCAGGAACAAAGTGAACGGTGGTCTACAGATTCTCTCTCCAATAAGTAACAGATAGGTATGTCCCCATACAGAGCAGGATCAGTCATGGGATTAAGAAGTAGAAAAAAAAGTACAACCCCAAGAATGTAGAAAATGAGAATAGTTATGCGTTGTGGATGGTCCAAAGCTGTAAATATTGCTGGGAATCCAATGTAATTGCAGAAGGAATGGCAAAGTACGGGTCCTATAATATGCCCTGTTCTAATGAAGATAAAGGCTGTGTAAGCTCCAAACACTGCAGTATATGAAAATTGAAATGCAGCTGACAGAAATATGTTCAGAACAGTACCCTGTCGAAATTGTAGCTGCTCAATAACGTGATGGAAATGAACAATGCCAAAGAATAGTGGACACGTAAAGATAGCTGTCCCAGGGCTAGTACATGGTACTAACATAGGAAGCATGCAGGCCCTGAAGACCAACTCCTCTGTTAGTGGGGCAATCACCTGGTTACGCAGCCACCGCATGTCAGTTATGCAGAGTATCCAGAACCTAGGATCAAAAGCTACTTTCAAGCCATCAAGGAAGTCCCAGGGACAATCCATAGAGAGCTGGACAAGAGGACCAAGGAATAATATCATGGTCAATAACAGAGGTAACACTGTAGCTGTAAGAATGCATTCAAGACGGAAACCCATAAGGGAAAGGAAAGCTGCATCTGTCTTGATTCCAGTTAACTCCTTCCATACTGAGAGGAACAGTGGGGACAATGAGGATACAATCAGTACACTGGTAAACCTCCTCTTGATCACAGCAGGGTGGTCTCTGGGAAGGTCACTCTTCCATACATACAAGCTGCCTACATAAGAACATGCCGGTGTGAGACAGCAGAGTATAGACACCCTGCACAGCCCAGAGTCAGGATCCCCTTCATGATTCTCAGACATGGCTGCCACAGCTAGTAGCTACTGTCTTCTCCCATTCCTTATTGCAGGACCTCTCAAGCTCCATCAGGTTGGATGGGGAGCGCCGGTGCACAGCCATTTTCAGATCTCTCCAGAGATGTTCAATCGGGTTCAAGTCTAGGCTCTGGTTGGTCAACTCAAGGACATTCACAGAGTTGTAGCCACTCATTTGTTCGCTTGGCTATGTGTTTAGGGTTGCTGTCCTGTTGGAAGATGAAGCTTCGCCTCAGTCTGAGGTTGAGAGTGCTCTGGAGCAGGTTTTCATAAAAAATGTCTCTGTACATTGCTGCATTCATCTTTTGCTAAATCCTGACTAGTCTCCCAGTTCCTGCCGCTGAAAAACATCCCCACAGCATGATGTTGCCACCACCATGCTTCCCTGTAGGGATGGTATTGGTCAGTAGTGATGGACGAACTTCCGACGGGACGTTTCGCGAAAGCGGACCGCGAACGCGGCCGATAGTTCGCGAACCGCAACATTCGCGGCGGGCCCCATTGACTTCAATGGGAGGCGAACTTTGCAAACCTACAGGTCAAATTTGCAGCCACAAAATAATTACTAGCTGTGCAAACATAGTCCCACCACATGGCCAATGACATAACACATGTATGAGGTGAATCTGGGATCGACAACTACAAGCATTCTTTTTTTATATGTGAAATTGTTGTGACAATTCAGGACTGTGGAGCGCATGAAGGCAATGGAGGAGAGGGAAGGTCAGGGTAGGCAAAGAAGAGGGTGCAGGAGATGATCACCAGCAGCGTGACATACAGCAATGACACCTGCACCGTGATAGAGTGATCTGACACCAGCACAGTGATAGAGAGCACTGACATCAGCAGCGTGACATAAAGCACTGACACCAGCACCGTGATATACAGCACTGAGACCAGCACCGTGATAGAGAGCACTGACATCAGCACCGTGATATACAGCACTGACACCAGCACCGTGATATACAGCACTGACACCAGCACCGTGATAGAGAGCACTGACATCAGCAGTGTGACATAAATCACTGACACCAGCACCGTGATATACAGCACTGACACCAGCACCATGATAGAGAGCACTGACATCAGCAGCGTGACATACAGCAATGACACCTGCATGGTGATAGAGTGATCTGACACAAGCACCGTGATAGAGAGCACTGACATCAGCAGCGTGACATAAAGCACTGACACCAGCACCGTGATATACAGCACCGTGATAGATAGCACTGACACCAGCACCGTGATATACATCACTGACACCAGCACCGTGATAGAGAGCACTGACATCAGCAGCGTGACATACAGCACTGACACCTGCACCGTGATAGAGTGATCTGACACCAGCACCGTGATAGAGAGCACTGACATCAGCAGCATGACATAAAGCACTGACACCAGCACCGTGATATACAGCACCGACACCAGCACCGTGATAGAGAGCACTGACATCAGCAGCGTGACATACAGCAATGACACCTGCACCGTGATAGAGAGCACTGACATCAGCAGCGTGACATAACGCACTGACATCAGCAGCATGACATAACGCACTGACACCAGCACCGTGATATACAGCACTGACACCAGCACTGTGATAGAGAGCACTGACATCAGCAGCGTGACATACAGCAATGACACCTGCACCGTGATAGAGTGATCTGACACCAGCACCGTGATAGAGAGCACTGACATCAGCAGCGTGACATAAAGCACTGACACCAGCACCGTGATATACAGCACTGACACCAGCACCGTGATAGAGAGCACTGACATCAGCAGCATGACATACAGCAATAACACCAGCACTGTGATAGAGAGCACTGACATCAGCAGCATGACATAAAGCACTGACACCAGCACTGTGATATACAGCACTGACACCAGCACCGTGATAAAGAGCACTGACATCAGCAGCGTGACATACAGCAATGACACCTGCACCATGATAGAGTGATCTGACACCAGCACCGTGATAGAGAGCACTGACATCAGCAGCGTGACATAAAGCACTGACACCAGCACCGTGATATACAGCACTGACACCAGCACCGTGATAGAGAGCACTGACATCAGCAGCATGACATAAATCACTCACACCAGCACCGTGATATACAGCACTGACACCAGCACCGTGATATACAGCACTGACCCCAGGAGGAAGTCAGCATAGCACAGGGATGGTGGGAGCCCCTCATAATGAGCATAGCACAGGGATGGTGGGAGCCCCTCATAATATGCACAGCAAAGGTACAGCCCCAGGAGGAAGTCAGCACAGCACAGGGATGGTGGGAGCCCCTCATAATAAGCATCCCCAGTAGAAATATGACACCGCTCAACCTCTTCAAACAGGAGGGTACGGGCATATAGTATGGTGTGCTTTTTTTGGACAAGGAAGTGAGCCAAATGAAGAAAGAAGGTCTGTGTGCTCGATTAAAAAAATTGTTTATAGACATATACATGGTCTACTGGTCACATGTGTTGAATTCCTCCGAGATCCATGCCTCATTCATTTTTATAAATGTGAGGTAGTTAACACTGTCATGAGCTGGCCAGAGGTCAAGCCTGCCCACCCAGTAGTCCAAGGGTTCATCACTCCTCAGTGCGTCCACATCGGCCGTTAACCCGATGTAGTCGGACACCTGGCGGTCTAGGCGTTCCCTGATGCTGGATCCGGATGACACCTGTCGATGGGTCGGCTGAAAGAATGACCTCATATCCGAAGTCACTAACACATCTTCAAACCGGCCTCTTCTTGCAGGCACTGTTGGATTGGTACCCGCAACTCTTTCTCTGGGAGTGGGAATTGCTCCTCTGCCAGCGCACGCAAAAGCAGAATGCAGCATTTCTCGAACCAAGGCCTGGAAGTGCTCCATTCTGACAGCTCTCTGTGACGGCGGTAACATTTCCGCCATTTTGTGTTTGTACCGGGGTCTAAGTACGTTGCCACCCAGTACTGGTCCTTGACCCTTATGCTTTTTATACGGGGGTCCCTATTAAAACACTGGAGCATGAAGGCCCCCATTTGCACTAAACTGGAAGCGGTGTGGTGGCCTGGCTCCTGTTCATCATCCAGGATAATGTCGTCCTCTTCATTCTCCTCTCCCCATCCACGCACAACAACAGGGATCCCAGAAAGGTTTAAAGCATGCTCTTCTTGCTCCTCCTCATCTGCCCCGGCACCATCCTCCTCTGACTCCTCTTCAGACTCCTGTTGTTCACTTGTCTCAGATAGAGTAGCCCCCCCTGGGAATTCATCCAGCATTGCGACTTCCTCATCTTCCCGCTCCTGCTCCTCCACAGCTTGATCAATGACACAACGCAATGCACGCTCCATAAAGAAGGCATAAAGTACCATGTCACTGATGGCGCCATGGCTGCGACTGACCAGTTTGGTGATCTCCTCAAATGGCCGCAGAAGTCTGCATGCGTCGCGCGTGAGCAGCCACTGGCGCAGTGAAAAAAAGCCCAGCTCCCAGAACCTGTTCTGCCGCAGAGTTCATACAGGTAGATGTTAACTGCACGTTTCTGCTGAAGCAGCCTATCAAGCATATAGAAGGTTGAGTTCCATCGCATCGGGCAATCGCAAATAAGACGTCTGACCGGCAGATTGTGTCGCAGCTGAATGTCAGCAAGGCGAGGCATGGCCGTGTAAGATCTTCTGAAATGGGCCGAGATTTTCCTTGCCTGCCGCAAGATGTCCTGGACCCCAGGGTATTTGATAACGAATCACTGCACGACCAAGTTTAAGACGTGTGCCATGCATGGCACGTGCATCATTTTTCCCTGTTTCAATGCGCTAAGCAGATTGGCACCGTTGTCACACACCACTTTACCAACTGTCAAATTGAGTGGTGTTAGTCACTGATCTGCCTGTGAACGTAAAGCTGAAAGGAGTGCCGGGCCAGTGTGGCTCTTGGCTTCCAGGCACAACAGACGCAGCACGGCATGGCAACGTCTCACCTGGCATGTCGAATAGGTTCTGGGGAGCTTGGGCGGTGCAGCGGAAGAGACGCTAGCAGCGGAAAAGGAGGAGTCAGCCAAGGAGGAGAGGGAGGAGGATGGAGTAGGAGGAGGAGGAGAAGAAGAGCCAGGCCTGCATGCAATCCGTGGCGGTAAAACCAAATCTACACGGGTGCCATGGGTTACATGCTTGACGGCCGTCAGAAGGTTCACCCAGTGGGCAGTAAAAGTGATATACCGGGGAGCATGTGCGGCAGCTCACAAGATGGCCGCTGGCTGCTAGAGCTCCGCTCCACCACGGCCCCAAATTGAGAACCGGAGCCCTCGGAACGTCCCGCGGCGATCACCACTGGGCCTGTCAGATAGGCGAGACCGCCCGGAACCCACGGATGTCGGTCTCGCACCCGCGGCGGAATCTCCTGGGGCAGATGTCAGCGTCGAACGTTCCTGTCAGCTATGCCAAAATGGCGGCGGCAGGACCTAGGACAACACACAGCGCGGATCTCGCTGAGGAGTCCATAGCTGATCAGGACCTGGCCCCTCCATGCTCCCCAGGTACAGACTTTCCTCCTCTCCCCCAGGCAGTCTCTCCTGCATCCACGGAATCCCTGCTAGGCAGACTGGACAGGGAACGTCCTTCCACCCCCATGCTGGATCCTCACACAGGCATGCTTCTCTCACATGCTGAAACAGACACTGCAGCCCCCACTCCCAATGACTTTCCCTCTATGATGGAAGCATTTTCTCAACTGCTAGCCAAAAGCCTGGCAGAAAATGCGGCACAGATTACTGCATCCATACATTCTGATTTGCAGTACATAGGAGTGAGAATGGATACTATTGAAAATAAAGCAGATCAGGCAGTAGTGCGAATTAATCAGAATACAGCCAGATTACAGGATCTGCAGGATCAGCTCGAAACCGCATGCGCAAAAATCGACGACCTCGAGAATAGATTGAGACGTTACAACTTTAGGATCAGGGGACTTCCCGAAACCGAGAAAGATGTCCCTGTTGCTGTGAAGCGGCTGATTAAGGACTTAATACCTGACATTACTGAGCAACGTCTGGAACTCGACAGGGCGCACAGGGCCCTACAGCCTCCCCGTTCAGATGGCCTCCTTAGAGACATTATTGTTAAACCACACTTTTATTCTGTAAAGGAGGAGGTTATGAAAAAGGCTAGGTTTTCAGACAACCTCAAACTGCTGGGACATAAGATTCAAATTTTTACAGATTTGTCACCATATACGGTACAGAAAAGATGCGCCCTCAAGCCCTTACTTCAAATCCTGGCGGATAAGCAGATCCCTTACAGGTGGTCTTTTCCTCTTCGCCTTAACTTCTCTTATATGAATAAGAGTCATGGATTCTCCTCGTTTGCTGACGGTGAGAGACTTTTGTTACAGCTGGGTTTGATTCCTCAAGACCCATCCTCCAGGCAAACCTTCAGAGGGACTCCGGCTTCCTCCAAGAGGCCTCCTCCAGCCAGTCCTCTTCAACCAAATTGGCTACAACAGCATTCCAAACGTTCCAAAGAAAATCTCCCGCCCTGATGTGGAATCATCTACAGAAGAATAGATCTATGCTCCTGATTGTTGTCAAAAACTCCCTTTTTTCTTTCGGTTTTTGGCCACCTCCGGAACTATCCAGTGACCCCCACTGAGTCTCCCTCCTTTGGCTCTGGTCCCTTTACCTGTTCTAATCAATTTTTATCCTTTTTTTTAGTTGCTATTTGACTGGTGGACTCAGGAGGGAGGGGTGAATTGGAGGGATTGAGGGGTTTTAGTTCTTGGGGGGAGGTTGGGAGGGTAGGTTGTGAAAGTTTTGTTCATCTAAGGTTTTACAAAACTCTAGAAGATCGTATTTATCCTGACCTGGGGTTCACTTTACCTCTCTCTACTTGACATTTGTTACTCTGGGTTTTCCCTGTCAGGAACCTCGGCTTTCGGGCAAGGCTGGCACACCTTTTTCTGCTGGCGACTCCTGGGGGAGGGTTTTTGGCAAACGGGGTCCCTGATGTTGTAGTGGGCAGCCTGACCCGGCCCTATGCCCGGCTGGAGTGGGCTGACTCGCCGGGGCCTTGTTTCTGGGGAAGAGGGGACATGGGAGCGGTTGGTCCTACTGAATAGGCATCTTAATTGAAATCTCAGTGACCAGTTACAAGGTTCTGTTATTTATATTTTTCAATATTTTTTTGCTTCTTTACTGGTGGTTGGTACTATTTTCGATTCGTTCTTCATCTCAGGGATGTTCTGCATATAAGTGTTTTCATGGGCTTTAGTTACAGCCCTCATTTTCTTGTTTTAGTTCTCCGGTTACTGGGGCTGTGGTGGACCCAGTGCACCTCCGACAGGTCTCTAGAGCACCTCTGGTGCCCTTGGGAACTCTACTGGTGGTCCTACAATTAGGACTAACCGGTCCTCTTAGATTACAGCGACGGAATGACCCATACATTCCGCCCAAGGGGTGGGAAGGGGTTTGGGGACCCCAGATTTCATTGGGTAACGTTTTCGGTAAGGTATATGAATACAGTTAATGTCACACAGATGTTATTAACATTGGCTCTTTCTTCCCTTTCTCTTTCTTTCTTTTCTCTTTTCACCTCTTTTCTATGGCTCCTCTCTTTTGCTCTATTTTGCAGTGCTTGGATCCGTGACGGACCGTGGTCTTCCTTCCCAGGCCCCAGCGAGCTGGCTCCCACTTTGCTCCTACTCCTCCAAGTAGTGCTTTTTCGCTACACGGGTAAGAATGCTGCCTACAAGCTAGCCTCTACACACATTTCTCATGACTAGTCCCACCAATTCTGCTCCCACTCTCGAAATCTTTTCACATAACACTCAGGGACTCAACTCCCCTGTCAAACGTAGGAAAATGTTCCAAAGCTATCGGTCTATGCATGCAGATGTTCTCTTATTACAAGAGACTCACTTCCCACCTTTCTCCACCAACACTTCCCCCAATTTTTTCTATCCTCCGCATCAAACAAAACAAAGGGGGTGGCCATATGCCTGGCCAAACATATTAATCTCTCACACCATGAGACTGTAGCGGACCCGATGGGTAGATACATTGTGGTATCAGGGAAGATTGATGGAGAGATGTATACTTTTATATCTTACTATGCACCCAACAAAGGGCAGAGGGCTTTCTTTGACTCCTTACTTTATAAGATTAAACCTCATCTTAGGGGTACTATTATCCTTGGGGGAGACTCGAACATTGCTTTTGATTATTCCTTGGACAAATCAGGTAATGGCTATCAAAAACCCAGACATCCGCCTAGACAAAGCATTAAGATTGCCCAATTACTTCACTCAGCAGGCCTGATTGATATTTGGAGGGAGGTCAACCCCCGTACAAAAGATTACACGCATTTTTCGGCTCCCCAGAATACTCTGGCCAGGATAGACCACATCTTTGTCCGCCCCACATCGATCCCCCTTGTCATTTGCTCTAAGATTGTGGATACTCCATTATCCGATCACTCAATGGTCACTCCGAGTTTAAACAGGCCAATAGGGGCGGGGTCCCTGCCTCAATGGCGGCTACAGGAATCCCTTTTAAGCGATCCTGCTCATTGTTCGGTTATTGAGGGCTTTATTCAAGACTATTTCCGTAACAATACGACTGATGACGTTTCCCCTATGATGATCTGGGCGGCTCATAAGACAGTTGTTAGGGGAGAAATCATCAAATTATCGGCAAAACTTAGAGCGGAACATAAAGCTGACACAATAAAGCTGACTGATGATTTCCGATCGTTGGCTAGGCTTCACAAGCGTCACCCTACTCCGGCCTCCCTCGCTCAACTGGATAAGGCTAGGACCTTATTGAATTTGCACTTAACAACAGCAGTGGAAAGACATCTTAGATGGACAGGTGCTAGATTTTATAGTCAACGAGATAGGATCGGTTCCAAACTTGCGGTTAAACTAAGCCCCAAACACCGCATCTTAGCTTTTCCTAAAATTAAACTGCCATCGGGAGAGTTATCACAGAATCCAGAGAAAATCATGGAGGCCTTTCTTCAGTTTTATACGAAACTTTATGAAAAGTCTCCCGATCTCTCGGGATCGACTCGGAAGACCTTCCTAGATTCCTTCCCACTGCCCTCCCTGACTACTGATCACAAAGACCTCTTGGAAAACCCGTTTACCCAGGAAGAAGTGTTACATACAATCAACTCCTTGAAAATAGGCTCTTCCCCCAGTCCAGATGGTTTTTCTACGGGTTACTATAAGAAATTTAGCTCCACCTTAGCACCTCACCTGGTCTCCCTATTCAACTCCCTTAGGAAGGGGTCACCTCTGAGTTTAGACCTTAATTCGGCCTATATTTCGGTAATACCCAAACCAGGAAAGGACGTCAGTGAAGTGGGAAATTACCGTCCTATATCTCTCATGAATAATGACATTAAAATTATGACTAAGATATTGGCCAATAGGTTAGCGAGCTTTATTCCCTCATACATACATAGAGACCAGGTGGGTTTTATTCCCGGGAGACAGGGCCCGGACCAGATAAGACGGTCAATCGATATCATATCTCTCCTCAATTCCCAATGGGATGGAGGTCCCCCTCAGGAAGGGTTCCTCCTTTCGATCGATCTACACAAAGCGTTCGACTCGATCGACTGGGATTATTTATCGGATATCCTGCACAGATGGGGCTTTGGCCCTTCTTTCCTTAATCTGATCAATTCACTTTACTCCACCCCTTCCGCACAAATACGCTTGATGGGTAGATATTCTGCTCCGTGCCACATTAGAAGAGGTACTAGACAGGGCTGTCCACTCTCCCCCCTGCTGTTTGCAATTGCCATAGAAACCCTAGCGATAGCTATCCGGACGAACCCTGACATTCGGGGGGTGGATTGTGGGGACCAGATTCATAAATGTGCATTATATGCAGATGATCTCCTTCTGTATATTACCTCTCCCCTAATTTCTTTACCAATGATCTACAAAGTGTTAGGTAAGTTTAGTGAGATTTCTGGACTTAGAGTTAACATGCATAAATCGATGGCATTGAATGTTAACATTCCGCCGGACCGCCTTCTGCAGCTTGTTAGAAACTTTGATTTTGTGTGGGCTCCCAAAGAAATCTCTTATCTGGGGATCAAACTGACTCCTAACATCAAAGATCTGTTTAATGCAAATTATCCATCTATGTTAGCCAACTGCAGAAGAGATCTGGATCAGTGGTCGAGGTGTGGTCTGTCCTGGCTAGGTAGGGTACATGCTGTCAAAATGACTCTCCTTCCCCGTACTCTGTACTTGTTTCGGTCTCTTCCCATTCCGGGCCGAAAACAGTTCCTTAACAAATTACAATCTGAGATCGTTCGCTTTGTCTGGGGGAATAAGGGTTACCGATGCCCGTCTAGAATTTTGCTTCGCTTGAAATCTCAAGGAGGGTTGGGTCTCCCTGATCTTTGGAACTATTATCTAGCAGCACAATTGTCGCAAATTTCTCTGGTCTTCTCCAAAGGCCCAAAACCGGATTGGCTCTCTATGGCGAGGAAAGCAGTCCCCCTTCACACGATAGACTTCCTTCTTTGGCGTGATCCGAAGGCGCGACCAGCCATAATGTCACCTACACTATCCCACTCTGTAGCCCTTTGTTCAAAGCTATTCAAACGTAATACTCTGACCTCTTCACTGAAACCGCTGGCCCACCTATTTAACAATTCCAATTTCCCGCCTGGGTTGAACATTCAGGCTTTCAAATGGTGGACTGACAAAGGGCTATATCGCATAGGCCACTTTCTTTCTCCTGTGGGTCCCCTGACCCTTTCTCACTGTAGAAAGAAACTGGAAATGCCGGATACGGAATTATTCAGATTTTCCCAAATATCTCATTTTTTAAAATCAATTTGGACTGATCAACAGACACCCCCTCCATCACACCTTATGAAAACTGGTGTGTTAATACCTCGGACCAGAAAGGCAGCATCTCTCTGATTTACACAGCGCTCCTGACGAGGATGGGAAAGCCGACGTATGCTCGGGCCTGGGAGGAGGACACGGGAAGCTCATGGTCCCTGACTGAGTGGTCCCAGGCAGCTACACGTTCTTTTAAAGGTATTTATAATATTTCATTAATAGAAGCCAGCTTTAAAATTTTATTCCGTTGGTATTATGTCCCTGCTAGATTGGCACGGATGTACCCAGGTACTTCATCCCTATGCTTTAGAGGCTGCGAGTTGGAGGGTACTATGATACATATATGGTGGACCTGCCCACATATCCGTTCATTTTGGCAGAAAATTTTTCGTACCATCAACATAGTATCCGATACCACTGTACATCCTAACCCAAATGTAGCTCTTCTCAATCAATACATCCCCAACCTATCCAAACATAAACAGAAACTTGCCTTCTTCATATTGTTGGGAGCTAAAACTTCGATAGCGAAGGCCTGGAAGAAGCCTACGGTCTCTTTCCAGTGTTGTAGAAGGAAAATCTCTTGGATTATGTCGCAGGAACACCTAGTGGCTAAATTGAACGATAAGGTTGAGAGCTTCTATGCCATCTGGGATCCCTGGGCTGCTTATTGCCACTTTCCCCTTAGACCTGGCTTGTCATGTTGATTGTAGATACACGAGTACTACCCTCTCTGTTTCTATTCTCCTTTTCGCTCTTTCTTTTCCCACGTTTTCTTCTTTCCTCTCTTGGGGGGTATTTTTTACCTCCCTCTCTATTTGTTCTACAAAACTTGTTATGACACCCACACACATTAGAGGGTCAGAGGTAGGTTAGGGGGTTGGGGGATTACAGTCTGACCTCCTGCCTATCTGTTCTTATAAAACAGTTTAGCTACCTTTGACTTGGTGGCCCAGGAAGCCCGTTATGTGGACAAACTCTACCAGTGGGGGATGGGTTTGGTGGGGGGTTTCGGGGCGCTCTCTGGGGGTTCTAGGCTCTCACACAGTTAGCTCCCATTGGGGTGGGGGGGCCTGGACTCTTGGGGGTCGCTCTGGGGCCCTTTACCGGATCCCCCGTTTTTATATATTTTTTTGTTTTTATTTTACTTCTGGTTTCCTGGACCGGATTGATCTGTATTGGTGGGGTCTCCCCTAACAGTTCAGACCACTTTGAGGGTGTTCATGGATACATTATGTTTTGCTTAATGTGTGGCTGTCTCATGGTATTCTGTATGTTTCAATTACACGTATTTCATTTGTTTAGAGGTACATGTCTAACGGCTGACTTACTGTTATATGAATCTTTATTATTATTGAGCCATTGCTATTCTGTTTAACTATGAAAATACAATAAAACTTTCTTAAAGTTAAAAAAAAAAAAAAAAAAAAGTGATATACCTTCCCTGCCCGTGTTTGCTAGACCACGTGTCTGTGGTCAGATGTATCTTGGCACCGACACTGTGTGCCAGAGATACATTCACTTGCCGCTGAACATGGCCATATAGCTCTGGGATGCCCTTCTGTGAGAAATACTTCCTTCCTGGGACCTTCCATTGTGGTGTTCCAATGGCCACAAATTTTCGAAAGGCCTCCGAGTCCACCAGTTTATATGGCAGTAGTTGGTGGGCTATCAGTTCTGACAAGCCAGCCGTCAACCGTTGGGCAAGAGGGTTATCCGGCGTCATCATTTTTTTACGCTCGAACATTAGGCCCACGGAAGCCTGCCTTTTTGCAGAAAAACGTTAGCTTGGCATGATGGAAGGTGGAGTGGAGGACAATTGTGAGGAGAGAGGAGAAGGAGAAGTAGAAGACGAGGCAGGACGGTGAGAGCCTGCAGTGTGGCTTTGTGTGTTCCGTTGCTCCCACTGGGCTCGGTGATGGCTGCTCATGTGCCTTCTTAAGGCGGTCGTCCCTAGGTGAGTGTTGGGCTTACCGCGACTAATGCGTTGACTGCAAAGATTGCAGATGGCAGCGCTATTGTCAGCAGCGGACACGTTAAAAAAAGCCCACACTGCGGAGCCATGTGCCAGCGTCCTGGGAGCGCCAGATGTGACCGTACATGGTCGATGACTCGCTCCTGATACATTTGCAATCTGCTTTGTCCCTCCTGTGCAATGTAAGTTATTCCTGCTTCTCCTCCCTATCTGCTGGTCCATATCTCCCTCTGAACTCCCCTCCTCTTCCTCTCTTGTGGGCACCCACGTGACATCACTAGACACGTCATCATCGACGTCACCTTCCCCACCGCTATAAGTAGAGACCTCGGAGTAGGCAGCAACACCGGGGACCAACCTCCTCCTTGGGCTGATCTGGGTACTGTCGTCAGACTGCTAAGTGGCGGTTGTTGCTACCTCCTCTTCCTGATCCAATACCAAGAGTGGCTGCACATCAGAAATGTCTTGATATGGATCGGAAAATAATTCCTGTGACTCAAGCGGAAGGTATGTGGTGGTGGTGGTGGTGTTGTTGGTGGTACTGTCTTTGGGGGTGCACATAGCAGAGAGTGCAGAAGAGGGTGCAGATCGAGAGGATGAGGAGGGTGCAGAAGAGTAAGGCTGAGTGAGCCACTCAACCAAGTTTGGTGCGTCCTTTAAAGTAATTGAACGCACCTTCTGCAATTTCCCACTTTGGCTCAAGCCTGTTGCTCCTGCCCTACCCCTACCACCCCTGCGGAAGGGCCTCTTCCTCTGCCTGTTATTTTTTAACCACTTGGGTACCGCGCTATTGCAAAATGACGGCAATAGCGCGGACCCACATTTCCGGGACTACGTCTATTGACGTCATCCCGGATACGAGCGGCCTGCGCGCCCCCTGTGATCGGCGAGTCCGTGAGACTCGCCTGATCACCGATCCGTGTAAGGGGTCGATCCCGACCCCTTATCACGTGATCAGCTGTCAGCCAATGACAGCTGATCATGTGATAAAACGGAGCTGGTAATCGGCTAGTATTCCTCCTCGCGCTGACAGCGCGAGGAGAAAAAAAAAAAGCCGATCGCCGGCGGCCGTGTTCGGGACATCAGTCCCGATCACGGCCAGCAATTTAAGCGGACACCTGCCCCCTGCCAGTGCCCACCTGCCACCCGCAGTGCCATCCTGAAATAAAGTAAGTGCCCCCCTGTCAGTGCCACCCAGCAGTGCCCATAGTGCCCACAGTGCCACCCAGCAGTGCCCACAGTGCCACCCAGCAGTGCCCACAGTGCCACCCACAGTGCCACCCAGCAGTGCCACCCACAGTGCCACCCAAAATCTGCCTCAAAGGTGCTGCACCCCAGTGCCGCCCATCAGTGCCCAGCAGTGCCGCCCATCAGTGCCCAGAAGTGCCGCCCATCAGTGCCCAGCAGTGCCACCTATCAGAGCCACCTATCAGTGCCACCTATCAGTGCCCATCAGTCCCATCTATCTGTGGTACCTATCAGTGCCCATCCGTGCCACCCATCCGTGCCACTTATCCGTGCCACCCATCCGTGCCATCTTATCTGTGCCCATCTTTGCCCATCAGTGCCGCCTTATCTGTGCCCATCGGTGCCGCCTTATCTGTGCCTATTTGTGCCGCCTTAACTATGCCTATCAGTGCCCACCAGTGCAGCCTATCAGTGCCCACCAATGCAGCCCATCAGTGCCCACCAATGCAGCCCATCAGTGCCCACCAATGCAGCCTATCAGTGCCGCCTAATCAGCGCACTTCAATGAAGGAGAAAAATGACCCGTTTGCAAAATTTTATAACAAACTATTAAAACATGATTTTTTTTTTTTTTTTTTTTGCATCTTTTTTTGTTTGTTTAGCAAAAAATAAAACTCCGAGCTGTAACTAAATACCACCAAAAGAAAGCTCTATTTGTGGGAAAAAAATGATAAAAATTTCATTTGGGTACAGTGTTGTATGCCCGCGCAATTGTCATTCAAAGTGCATCAGCGCTGAAAGCTGAAAATTGGTCTGGGACTGAGGGGGGTTTAAGTGCCCAGTAAGCAAGTGGTTAAATGACCCTGTGACAAAACTCTCAGCCCCTATACTGATAAAGGACTGCTGCAGAATAGGGCAGCAGTCAGCAGTAGTGCACCTCAACCCTATACATTGTGGACCTATACCAGTCCTTTAGGAATAGCAGACTGTACCTCACTCAACCCTATGTACTGTAGTACCCTATACCTTACCAGTCCTTATAAGGACCTTTGTGGAACTAGTAGGTTGTGAATGATTAGCAGACTGTACCTCAGTCCCTATACTGATAAAGGACTACTGCAGCAGAAGGGCAGCAGTCAGCAGTAGTGCACCTCAACCCTATATATTGTGGACCTATACCAGTCCTTAAGGAATAGCAGACTGTACCTCACTCAACCAAATGTTCTGTAGTACCCTATACCTTACCAGTCCTTATAAGGACCTTTGTGGAACTAGTAGGTTGTGAATGATTAGCAGACTGTACCTCAGTCCCTATACTCATAAAGGACTACTGCAGCAGAAGGGCAGCAGTCAGCAGTAGTGCACCTCAACCCTATATATTGTGGACCTATACCAGTCCTTAACCACTTTCAGACCGGACCATTTTGCTGGTAAATGACCAGAGGTCTTTTTACAATTTGGCACTGCGCTGCTTTAACTGGTAATTGCGCGGTCATGCAATGTTGTACCCAAACAAAATTTGCGTCCTTTTCTTCCCACAAATAGAGCTTTCTTTTGATGGTATTTGATTGCCTCTGCGATTTTTATTTTTTGCGATATAAATGGAAAAAGACCGCAAATTTTGAAAAAAAAATGATATTTTCTACTTTTTGTTATTAGAAAAATCCAATAAATTCAATTTTAGTCATACATTTAGGCCAAAATGTATTCAGCCACATGTCTTTGGTAAAAAAAAAGTCAATAACTGTATATTTATTGGTTTGCGCAAAAGTTGTCACATCTACAAACTAAGGTACGTTTTCTGGAATTTACGCAGCTTTTAGTTTACGACTGCCTATCTCAGTTCTTGAGGTGCTAAAATGGCAGGGAAGTACAAAACCCCCCCAAATGACCCCATTTTGGAAAGTAGACCCCCTAAGGAAATTGATAAGTGGCATGTTGAGCCCATCGAATATTTTATTTTTTTGCCTCAAGCGATTGAATAATGACAAAAAAATATATATTTTTTTTTTTTTTACACAAAGTTGTCACTAAATGATATATTGCTCACACATGCTATGGGCATATGTGAAATGACACCCCAAAATAAATTCTGCTGCTTCTCCTGAGTACGGGGATACCACACGTGTGGGATTTTTTGGGAGCCTAGCCGCGTACGGGGCCCCGAAAGCCAAGAACCGCCTTCAGGTTTTCTAAGGGCGTAAATATTTGACTTCACTCCTCACTACCTATTACAGTTTTGAAGGCCATAAAATGCCAAGATGGCACATAACCCCCACAAATGACCCCATTTTAGAAAGTAGACACCCCAAGCTATTTGCTGAGAGGCATTTTGAGTCCATGGAATATTTTATATTTTGCCACAAGTTGCGGGAAAATTACAAACTTTAATTTTTTTTTATTTTTTTTTCACAAAGTTGTCACTAAATGATATATTGCTCACACATGCTATGGGCATATGTGAAATGACACCCCAAAATAAATTCTGCTGCTTCTCCTGAGTACGGGGATACCACATATGTGGGACTTTTTGGGAGCCTAGCCACGTACGGGGCCCCGAAAACCAAGAACCGCCTTCAGGTTTTCTAAGGGCGTAAATATTTGACTTCACTCCTCACTACCTATTACAGTTTTGAAGGCCATAAAATGCCAAGATGGCACAAAACCCCCACAAATGACCCCATTTTAGAAAGTAGACACCCCAAGCTATTTGCTGAGAGGCATGTTGAGTCCATGGAATATTTTATATTTTGCCACAAGTTGCGGGAAAATTACAAACTTTTTTTTTTTTTTTTTTCACAAAGTTGTCACTAAATGATATATTGCTCACGCATGCCATGGGCATATGTGAAATGACACCCCAAAATAAATTCTGCTGCTTCTCCTGAGTACGGGGATACCACATATGTGGGACTTTTTGGGAGCCTAGCCGCGTACGGGGCCCCGAAATCCAAGCACCGCCTTCAGGCTTTCTAAGGGCGTTACAGTTTTGAAGGCCATAAAATGCCAAGATGGCACAAACCCCCCCCAAATGACCCCATTTTGGAAAGTAGACACCCCTAAATTTAGGGGTACACTAGTGAGACTAGGTAATAAATGGCGGGTGCCCTGAAACTATAAAAAAAATAACTAACCAACCAGCGTCACCTGTAACAGTTATATGGTGATCACTGGTGAAAGGGTTAACTAGGGGGCAATCAGGGGGCTTTATGCGGTAGTATATGGGAGTCCCTGGCGCTATAAAAAGCTGTGGCGAACCTAAATACCTACCTGCCTAACTAGCGTCACCTGTGACACTAATACAGTGATCAGAAAAACGATCGCTTATTAGGCTGGGTTCACACTGGAGCGATGTGGGAACGCCACGAATGTGCGGCGGGTTCCCGCATCACATGCCTCCCGGCGGCAGTTCACACTGCCCTATGCGAACTGCTGGGAGTGTCAGTGAAATGTTAATGACACCCCCAGATCAGTTCGCATATCGCAGTGCGATCTGCAAACTCGGATCGCATGGTGTGAACACCCATGCGATCCGATTCTGCTGCGGACCAAAAAAAGGGTCCCGTGCGAGTTTGCGGCGGGTGCGGCGGGTGCGACACGAATTCAGCCATACTATCTGTATGGCTGAACTCGAATCGCACAGAGATCGGATGTGATTTGCACTGCAGTGCGGTGCGAATCACATCCGTTCTCATAAACCGCTGCAATGTGAACCCAGCCTTAGTGACACTGGCGACGGGGGGTGATCACGGGGTTAAACCTTTATTGGGGGGGTTAGAGGGGTACCTTAGAACTAAAGGAGGCTAACCCTAACTGCCCTAACAGTTATTACAGTCACAAATGACACCCGCCGGGTGATCAGGGGGTTAAACCTTTATTAGGTAATAAATGGCGGGTGCCCTGAAACTATAAAAAAATAACTAACCAACCAGCGTCACCTGTAACAGTTATATGGTGATCACTGGTGAAAGGGTTAACTAGGGGGCAATCAGGGGGCTTTATGCGGTAGTATATGGGGGTCCCTGGCGCTATAAAAAGTTGCGGCGAACCTAAATACCTACCTGCCTAACTAGCGTCACCTGTGACACTAATACAGCGATCAGAAAAATGATCGCTTATTAGGCTGGGTTCACACTGGAGCGATGCGGGAACGCCACGAATCCGCGGCGGGTTCCCGCATCGCATGCCTCCCGGCGGCAGTTCACACTGCCCTATGCGAACTGCTGGGAGTGTCAGTGAAATAATGACACCCCCAGATCAGTTCGCATATCGCAGTGCGATCTGCAAACTCGGATCGCATGGTGTGAACACCCATGCGATCCGATTCTGCTGCGGACCAAAAAAAGGGTCCCGTGCGAGTTTGCGGCGGGTGCGGTGGGTGCGACACGAATTCAGCCATACTATCTGTATGGCTGAACTCGAATCGCACAGAGATCGGATGTGATTTGCACTGCAGTGCGGTGCGAATCACATTCGTTCTCAAACCGCTGCAATGTGAACCCAGCCTTAGTGACACTGACGACGGGGGGTGATCACGGGGTTAAACCTTTATTGGGGGGGTTAGGGGGGTACATTAGAACTAAAGGGGGCTAACCCTAACTGCCCTAACAGTTATTACAGTCACAAATGACACCAATGCAAAAAAAAAAAAATGCAATTGGTGTCACTGTGACTGGGGGGGCAGGGGTAATTGGGGGGGTGATCGGGGGGTAAAGGGGGGGTGTGAGTGTGCCTGGCATGTTCTACTGTATGTGTGGTGTGTTGGTGCAACTCACCGAACCTCTCTCCTCGGTGCCGGAACGAAAAATACCGACACGGAGGAGAGAATACATCACTTCCTCTCCTGTGTTTACATTACAGGAGAGGAAGTGATGTCACGGAGGATTTCCATTCGTCGAGAGCGATCGCGAGGGGGTGGCCATGAATGAATGGCCGCCTCCTCATCCCGGATCGCTCTCGAAGGAATGCCGACCGCCGCAGGCACCGGGGGGGGGCCCGATCGGGCCCCCCACCCGCGGGCAGGCAGGGACTTGTATATACGCCCATATGCCTGCCCGTGCCATTCTGCCGACGTATATCGTCGTGCGGCGGTCGGCAAGTGGTTAAGGAATAGCAGACTGTACCTCACTCAATCCTATGTACTGTAGTACCCTATACCTTACCAGTCCTTATAAGGACCTTTGTGGAACTAGTAGGTTGTGAATGATTAGCAGACTGTACCTCAGTCCCTATACTCATAAAGGACTACTGCAGCAGAAGGGCAGCAGTCAAGTATAATATTCTTTCTATATTTGGAAGAAAGAATCATGTTGTAGAAACATTTCAAAGATGATCAGTGGAAACAAGATCCACCTGAGCTCAATTTTGAGTGTCATGGCAAAGGCTGTGAATACTTATGTACATGTGATTTTTTTTATTTGTAATAAATTTGCAAAGATTTCAAACAATCTTCTTTCACAACGTCATTATGGGGTATTGTCTGTAGAATTTTGAGTAAAATAATGAATTTAATCATTTTGGAATAAGACTGTAACATAACAAAATGTGGAAATTAATGTATAATACATGACATATAATAATGCAGGTAACAAAATAGTGAGGGGCAACCAAATATTTTCCGACCAAAGTGTACCAACATTTATGAAAGACCCAAGTAGAATCGCCAAAAACACCTCCCCCACAGGGTGAAACAGTAGGTGCACAGGAAGCAGCCAGACCCGAAAAAAAAACTGAAGAAAATGTGTAAACAATAAGGAACAAGGGGGGAAAAGAAAAAGAGGGGCGGAAAGGGGGGGGGATAAATAAGATGGTGAGGGTGAAGAAAAGAACATGAGATGGGTAGAAAATAAAGGGAGGGGGGGGCGTGCGGAAAAATCCAAAAGGGGAAAATAGGTGCTAGGTATAAAAATAGAGGCTGCCCCTAAGTGGGATGGAATAATGTGACCTGCCAGGGGGTACAAATACAGATGGCCCCTTGGGACGTGGTCGACAGATCACCAATCATTCACACCATAAGCAGTAAAGTAAATAATCTCAAAGACTAAGTGATACCAGGATGAAACAGCCTGGCATGGAATATAATGATAATTCTATCATAAGTAGTAGTAAGTACAATAATAACCAAAAGTAGTAGTAAGTAGTAGTAAGTATAATAACCAAAAATGCTAGTTTGAGGTAACAACCCATATTATGTACACATATAGGTGGAAGTATGTATCAAATATACCAACTAATTCAAATATAAGGAGCACAGATCCCAAAATAGTGCAAGGACACTCCCTCAAGAGTAATCAGCTACCAAACCTTTAGGGTTTAGGACAAAGTACCACCTTTTTCTGTCCAGGTTGTGACATGGGGGATGTTTAGCTCTTGTGATAGATGCATTTGTGAAATGAGCTCACGTCAGACAGGAACTATAGTTAGGCCCCTTTCACACTGGGGTGTTTTTTCAGGCGCTACAGCATTAAAAATAGCGCATCTATAGCGCCTGAAAAGGGCTTTCACACTGGAGCGGTGCACTAGCAGGATGGTGAAAAAAGTCCTGCTAACCGCATCTTTGGAGCGGTGAAGGAGTGAATCACCACTCCTACCCATTGAAACCAATGGGGCAGCGCGGCTATACCACCAGCAAAGCGCCGCTGCAGTTTTAACCCTTCTTCAGATGCTGGCGGGGGTTAAAACCACCCCGCTAGCGGCCCAATACCGCCGATAAAACGATGGTAAAACAGCGCTAAAAATAGCGCCGTTTTACCGGCAGCCCACTTTTATTAAAATGCAAATAGAAAGTTTGTTAACTTGACTACACGTGGCTTCTTTAGCCTTGGATGCACCAGTCTGCTGTATAGGCCCACTCCTGGCTCCCTGATAGGGTTCCCCCAGCACCCTGGGCTTTTCTACTTCTGAGGCCGCGTACACACGGGCGGACTGTATGGCCTACTTAGTCCGCCGAAACACATTTCAGCGGACAGTCCGCTCGTGTGTGGGCTTCAGCGGACTTTTTCAGCGTGCAGTCTGGCGTACTAAGTATTTCGGAATTTCCGTAATTCTGTCCGTCATACTTTGGTTTCAGCGGACAATCCGCTCGTGAGTAGGCTAGTTCGACGGACTAAGAATGGCGCATGCTCAGAAAGGATTTACACGGCGGAAGGTTGCATTGCTGTGTATTGGACTTCCTATTTCTAGTCCCGTCGTACGTGCTGTACACGTCATTGCGCAAGCTTTTCGACGGACTGTTTGTGCATCCGTGTGTGGTCAAGTCCGTTCATTCGAAAGTATGACGGACTGTCCGTCGGATTGTATGACGGACTAAGTAGGCCATACAATCCGCCCGTGTGTACGCGGCTTCAGAGACACAGGGCTTTCTCCAGCCCTCTCTGTGGACTCACTAGTCATCTCAGATTTCTCTGACTCTCAAGACTCAGTTTTTGTAGCTGCTGACTTTTAATTTAAAAAAAACAAAAACAAATCCTGCGAGCCATAAAAAGCTCCCTCCTAGCTATATACCACTATCAAGCTGCAAATGTTAAACACGTCTCATACATATGTGCATAATAAAATTAAAATAAAATAACATACGCTGCGCTAGATAGGTTCTATACCTAATAATCAGTGCCTTGATCTATAATTATAGATGCACAGGTGAGTAATAAAGTGCATAAATAATAAACACACAGTTGGTATAAAGTGCAAGTGCAATCTGTGGCAAGCTATACGCACACAAATGTAAAAACACAACTGGAAAAAAAGTGCACAAGTGCAGATAGTGGCAAAACCACACTCAATAAATTTGATTAAAATATATAAACCTAACCATTACATGGTGCCACCATATACATATAACACAAATTAAAATAAAAACAGAAAATGCTTAATACATACCAATGTGACAACAAATTTGCAAAAAAAAATATATATATATATATATATATATATATATATATATATATATATATATATATATATATATATATATATATATATATATATATGCAAGTGCATACACCATATGATTGTCCCTATATAATAAACATTAAACAGTCTTTTGTAGCAGCCTGTTTTAGACTGTGATGAGAAACAAAGTACTGATGGTGGTGAGATAGATGCAAAACTACAATCTCCAGTGATCAAATTAATAACATGCTTCTACATCCAACCATGATTCTGAATCATGCATAGTTGAAATCCAGAAACCCCTTATGGTAATGAGCTCACCTTGGAGCGTGTGACTAGCTTTTAAGTCAAATCACGCATATGAATCACTATGGGTTTCTCAGCTGTTCCCTGGATCAGAAGTTTCCTCAATGCAGTATTCAAAAGTGCATGAAAAAGGAAAAAAGCTGATAGTGCAATATCGTTTTAAAATTTTATTACACACAAGTTAAAAACGCTCCCCCGCCGGGGTATTCACATGTATAAGGTGTGTCAGTGCACACTACCTCATAGAGCTTAAAGCGGAGCTCCACCCTAAAGTGGAGCTTCCGCTCATTGGAATCTTCCCCCCCTCCGGCGCCACAATTGGCACCTTTCAGGGGGAGGGGGGTGCAGGTACCTGTACAGTACAGGTATCTGCACACACTTCCGGCATAGATATCCACAGAATCTGCGGATATTTACGCCCCTTTCAGCAGGTCCCGGCTGTCTGCTGGGAAACACACGGATCCCAGAGACAGCGGGGACCATCCTTATTGCGCAGCACGACTCGCGCATGTGCAGTAGGGAACCGGCAAAAATGAAGCCGCAAGGCTCCACTTCCTGATTCCCATACCCAAGATGGCGGCGGCAGCACCCGAGAGACGATCGAGAGATCGGCTTCAGGTGCCGACATCGCGCGCGCGCTGGGCGGGTAAGTGTCCTTATTTTAAAAGTCAGCAGCTGCAGTATTTGTAGCTGCTGGCTTTTAAAAAAAAAAAAACGGCGGAACTTCCGCTTTAATAAATACTGAAAACAGTATGGGTATGGCTTGTATTTCCTCTAGGCAGGTATACTGTCTCTCTCTCCATCCTGGCCCCTCCCCTACGCGTATCGATACTCAGGGTGTGGCGTATCTTCCTCAGGGTGTTTTCACCTGAGGAAGATACTCCACACCCTGAGTATCGATACGCGTAGCGGAGGGGCCAGGAAGGAGTGAGAGACCTGCCTGGAAGTCGGCCTTGTGTAGTGTGTTCCGGCATGGTGATAGAGAGAGAGAGAGAGATAGACAGTGTATATGTATATGTATATGTATATATATATATATATATATATATATATATATATATATATATATATATATATATATATAAAATAATATATATAAAATATACACTGTATTCAGTTTAGGTAGATTCGTTCCTGTGTACTGTGTCCTTTACACAGTGTGCACTTAAAGCTACCCACATTGCTGGTGTTCTGATGATCCTTACCTGCAGGCAGCTGTAGCAATTACAGTTGGTGTATTGTGTCATCTGCACAGTGTGCACCTAAAGCTACCCCAATTGCTGGTGTTCTGCTGATCCTATCCGCAGGCAGCTGTGGCAATTACAGTTGGTGTATTGTGTCATATGCACAGTGTGCACATAAAGCTACCTAAATTGCTGGTGTTCTGATGATCCTATCCGCAGACAGCTGTATTATCTACAGTTGGTGTATTGTGTCATCTGCACAGTGTGCACCTAAAGCTACCCCAATTGCTGGTGTTCTGCTGATCCTATCCGCAGGCAGCTGTAGCAATTACAGTTGGTGTATTGTGTCATCTGCACAGTGTTCACCTAAAGCTACCCCAACTGCTGGAGTTCTGCTGATTCTATCCGCAGGCAGCTGTAGCAATTACAGTTGGTGTATTATGCCATCTGCACAGTGTGCACCTAAAGCTACCCCAATTGCTGGTGTTCTGCTGATCCTCTCCGCAGGCAGCTGTAGTAATTACAGTTGGTGTATTGTGTCATCTGCACAGTGTGCACATAAAGCTACCCCAATTGCTGGTGTTCTGATGATCCTATCCGCAGACAGCTGTATTATCTACAGTTGGTGTATTGTGTCATCTGCACAGTGTGCACCTAAACCTACCCCAATTTCTGGTGTTCTGCTGATCCTATCCGCAGGCAGCTGTAGCAATTACAGTTGGTGTATTGTGTCATCTGCACAGTGTTCACCTAAAGCTACCCCAACTGCTGGAGTTCTGCTGATCCTATCCGCAGGCAGCTGTAGCAATTACAGTTGGTGTATTATGCCATCTGCACAGTGTGCACCTAAAGCTACCCCAATTGCTGGTGTTCTGCTGATCCTATCTGCAGACAGCTGTAATAATTACAGTTGGTGTATTATGCCATCTGCACAGTGTGCACCTAAATCTACCCCTATTGCCGGTGTTCTTCTGATCCTATACCACAAGCAGGCAGCTGCAGTAATTACAGTTGGTGTACTGTGTCATCTGCACAGTTTTCATTTAAAGCTACCCCAATTGATGGTGTTCTGCTGATCCTATACCGCAGGCAGCTGCAGTAATTACAGTTGGTGTACTATGTACTCTGCACAGTGTACACATAAAGCTACCCCAATTGCTGGTGTTCTCATATTAATAATACTACAGGCAGGCAGTTGATTCTGCTAGCTGCAGTATAATCAGTATATACGTCCCAGCTTCGTGCAGCTACATCTCCCTGCAGGCCATTACTATGTCTGGAAGGCCCACAAGGAGAGGCAGACAGTCACAAGCCAATAAAAGAGGGCAAGCAGGCTCTGTGTCTAGAGGCAACAGTGCTGGTCGTGGACACGGTGCATCCTCATCAGCACGTGGCCATGGGACATGCTTGTCCTTTTTTTCAGCAGCTGGCCATGTTGAGCCTCAACATGCCAATGTGGCATCTTCCCTCGGCTCAATGACACCAGTCACTCCTTCCCTAGCCCCGCCATGTCCTCCTGAACTGCTTGAGCACAGTGTTGGGTACATGCTCCAGGAGGATGTCCAGCTTTTTGAAGGCTCTGATGATGATACCCAGCTTGAGAAAGGCAGTAACGTGAGCCCAGAGAGAGGGGATGCCCAAGAAGGACAGCAATCTAGCAGTCATGTTCCCCCAGCTGCAGCATACTGCCAGGTTTGCTCCAGTGATGAGGAGGGAGGGGATGATGAGGTCACTGACTCCACGTGGGTGCCTGATAGGAGGGAGGAGGAAGAGACACATCTTCAACGAGGCAGGATGCTCTCCAGGGGCCAGCTTAAGGACAGCACCGACTGCATCACACTGCAGAGCTCTGCATGTGCAGGGCGCTGCTGTCTCTGCGCATTATTCCAAAAGTTCTTTGGTGTGGGCCTTTTTTGAGACGAGTGCATCAGATCACACCGCTGCTATTTGCAACATATGTCTCAAGCTTATCTCGTGTGGCCAAAACATCAGCCGCTTGGGCACCACATGCTTCACCAGACATATGTCGACCTGCCATGCAGTTCGTTGGCAAGCGTACCTAAAAGACCCACACCAAAGAACAAAGTGGACCTCTCCTTGCTCCTCATCAGCTGGGATCTCCAACCCCACTAGACCTTCAGTCCTCTCTGAAACCTGCACTGAGAGTAATGACGGGTAGAATTAGGTGTGTCACAGCCAAGTGCTTGCGGGCAATCTGACATCTGATTGTACCAGGCAAATTTCCCTGCCCCAGCTGCTACATCACCAAAAGAACTTCATTCCCAGCCATCCACATGCCCAGTGGTTGAATACTAGCTTGGCTAATTTGCTAGCACTTCAACTGCTGCCTTTTCAGTTGGTAGACTCTTCCCCCTTTCGTGAGTTTGTGGAATGTGCGGTTCCTCAGTGGCACGGAAGGCGATTCCAGCTATCTACCGGCATGTGGAAGGCAATGTCTTCGACCTCGCTAAACAGGGCGGTCAGTGTTAAAGTGCATATTACCGGTGACTCATGGTCCAGCAGGCATGGACAGGGACGTTACCTATCTTTCACAGTGCATTGGGTGACTCTGCTGGCAGCTGGGAAGGATGCAGGACAAGATGCAGTAGTGATGGAGGTTGTTCCGCCACCACGCCTCCAAAATGCTACTACTGGTGATTCTGACACACCTCTCTCCTCCACCCCCTCCTCTTCTTCTTCTTCCATGGCCTCTTCCTGTGCTTTGTCCTTGGAACCAGCGGTGCTCTGTAGGCGTTCAAGAGGCTACGCAAGTACGCAGGCAAAAAGATGCCATGCGGTGCTTGCTCTGGTGTGCTTGGGGGACAAGAGCCACACTGGGGCAGATATTCTGTCAGCTCTGCAGGGGCAGGCTGAGAGGTGGTTGACGCCATGCCAGCTTTAGCCAGGAATGGTGGTTTGCGACAATGACACCAGCCTCCTCTCTGCCCTCCGACAGGGACGACTGACCCATGTGCCCTGTTTGGCTCACGTCCTTAGCTTGGTGGTGCAGCGGTTCTTGGGCAGGTACCCAAGCTTACAGGATGCACACGCAGCAGAGGGCCATCAATGAGTACATGTGCAACTACGGCACCAGGACAGGATCAGGGGAGCTTGTTTTTTTTCCCCACACTAGTGGTCCATGATCAGGGATGCATGCACTGTCCTGTCACCATTTGAGGAGGCCACGAGAATGATGAGCAGTGACAGTGCATGCATCAGTTACACTGTCCCTCTTGTCCACCTGTTGGAGCACACTCTGCGTGTAATAATTGACAGGGCACTTGAGGCAGAACAGAAGCAGGAAGAGGAGGACTTCCATACCTCTCAAGGACCCCTTTATCCAGACAGTGTTCCTGCTAGCCCACCGATCACACATGAAGAGGAGGAGGAGGATTGTGTCAGCATGGAGGTAGAGCCTGCCACTCAGCATCAGCAGCAGACTTTTAGGGATCATTTACAGTCCCAAGAAACCCATGGACTTGTACGTGGCTGGGAGGAGGTGGCTGCGGATCATGTCATCCTTAGTGACCCAGAGGACTCCGGACCGAATGCCTCAGCTAACCTACACTGCATGGCCTCCCTGATCCTGCAAAGCCTGTGGAAGGATGCTTGTATTCGTCAGATCAAGGAGAGGGATCATTACTGGCTGGCAACCCTCCTTGATCCACGTTACAAGGGTAAGGTTGCGGACCTTATCTTGCCATCGCAGAGGGAGCAGAGGATGAAACATCTTTGGGAGGTCCTGCAGAAAGGTCTGTGCAATGCATTCCCAGAAACTGGAAGGTTACAAATTCCTGGTCCTGGACAACGTGTTGCTGAGGCTTCGGTCAGTCACAGAAGGAGTGGTGGAGAAAGTGGCCGTCTGACCGATGCGTTCAGACAATTTTTTAGTCCGCAGCCCCAAGGTATGATCGGTTCCAGCAACCATCGCCAGCGTCTGATTTACATGGTGCAGGAATACCTAAGGGCAAGATCAGACTTGGATATGTTTCCCACAACAATCCTCTGGGTTACTGGGTCCTGAGGATGGATCACTGGCCAGAGCTTGCACAGTATGCAATTGAGCTAACTGATCACAGGTTGCGCCTGTCCACTGACTCGGTTGATCGACTGACCTTCATAAAAATGAATCAGTCTTGGATCACCACCAGCTACCAAGCACCTGATGCTGATGTAACTGAATAGTTTTTTTTAAATGTCAGATCCCTTCAAGACTGCCTATGCTGATGCTGAGTGACAATCCTGTTATGCTGAGTGACTATCCTCTTCCTTCTCAATGATCATGCTAATGGCTTGTAAGAACATTTTTGGTTCTGGGCACCGCCACCAGTGGCTAAGGCCCAATTTTTCAGCCCCTGTTTAACAAGGGTGTGTAATTACAATTTTTGATGCAATATTTTGCAGGAGCGTTCATTACTGCGCTCAACTACAATATTTGTGAGTTGTTGCAGTGTTGTGGCACCAGCGCCTAAGGCCCATTTTTTCAGCCCCTGTTTAACAGGGGTGTGTAATTACAATTTTTGATGCAATACTTTGCAGCAGGGCTCATTCCTGCGCTCCAACTAGAGTTTCTGTGAGGTGTTGCAGTGTTGTGGCACCAGTGCCTAAGGCCCAATTTTTTCTGCCCCTGTTCAACAGGGACATGTAATTACAATTCTTGATCTAATATTTCACAGCAGGGCCCATTCCTGGGCCCACCAAGAGTTTCTGTGAGGGCTTACAGTGTTGTGGCAACACCACCACCCCCAAAGGCCCAATTTTTCTGCCCCTGTTCAACAGGTGCATGCAATTACAATTCTTGATATAATATTTCACAGCAGGGCCCGTTCTAGCACCCACCAAGAGTAACTGAGGACTTACAGTGTTGTGGCACCAGCACCACCACCACCAAAGGCCCAATTTTTCTACCACTGTTAAACAATAGCATGTAATTACAATTCTTGATATAATTGTTCTCAGCAGAGCGTTCCAGCACCCACCAAGAGTTACTTTGAAGGCTTATAGTGTTGTGGCAACACCAACACCTTAGGCCCAAATTTCTGCAGAGCATATAGGGCAGGCCCCTACTTTCAAACATCCAACTTACAAACGTTTCCTACTTGCAAACGGAAGGAGACAACAGGAAGTGAGATGAAATCTACCCCCGGGAAGAGAAATTCTCTCCTGTAAGAGTTAATATGGGTAAAACGTGTCTCCTCTCCACTGATGCTTTATCACCAATCCTTGCTTAACTAAAAAACCCACATTTTCCAAAAACATTTGTCATTGGGACAGAAAGTGAGGTGAAATCTTCTGAAGAGGTGCACAGACAGCAAAAAAAATGTTACAGGGGAGATAACCCTTCCCTATGTTTTCCAAAAAGCTTCCAAATTGATTTTTTGACTGGAGCTACACTTTAAAAATGTACCAGTTCAAAATTACAAACAGAACATGTTTGGCTCATCCCTAGTTTTCAGATTGCAAGAACATGTTCTAACGACATATTTCTGAAAAGTCATTCAAGCAAGTAAACCTGTTATTATATGGGGAAGCTGGAATTAGCATATAAGCACCCAGTATTTAATTTATTCATTAGAGAAGCATATCATTTTCTTCCATCAGCTCCCTTCTTTTGTTTACTTGACATGTGAAGGACCTAACCCACAGTCACTTAAGCCACCCGTTAAACATAATGTTTAACCCCTCCAAATCCCCCCACAAATGACATGACGAGATTTTGGAGTAAATGGCCTTGACGGCCTTTTATTAATAATTAAATAAATAACATTTTAAATAACTCTTAACCAACTTTTATATACTTTTAGGGTCTTTTGAGGGAAACACCCACCACTGGTCACTGCGCCAAACTTCTTTTAACTTTAGGCCTCCAGTCGCAAGCCCCCGGACCTGGAGACGGTACTCAACTTTCGCAGTGACCTACCTTTTACCCCTTCCTGGTTAACCCCTCGTTAACCGGAAGGTACCTGATAACCCCCATCCACAGATGGGTAGCACCCATGTTAACCCCATACCACAGATGGGTACCAACCATGTTAACCCCATCCCACATATGGGTACCAACCATGTTAACCCCCATCCCACAGATGGGCAACAACCATGTTAACCCCCATCCCACAGATGGGTACCAACCATGTTAACCCCCATCCCACAGATGGGTACCAACCATGTTAACCCCCATCCCACAGATGGGTACCAACCATGTCAACCCCATACCACAGATGGGTACCAACCATGTTATATATGCATATAACATCCATATTCTCCTTCTCCAAAGCCCCAACCACTGCCACAGCACGAAAGGGGTAAAACCTTACCCTTGCGTGCACCTCCACACCCTCATTGCTCGCTGCATGCATTCCCGCAAACCTAGAGCCCAAAGATTGGTTCCCACTTCATTAAGGTGCACCCCACCACTCCCAAGACACCTCCTTATATCCACCTCCAGAGCTCTGTGAGGTATAACCACACCCCCGTTCCTGATCACAAACCTATTCACTGCCATATTTTCTTTCACTCTGGTCCTATCAACCTTTGTTCCTGGCCAAGGCATACTGCCCACCACATCTGACCAAACGATGACCCTCCCAGCTGAGCTTCCTGACTGGGGATGCCCAATTGCCTACCGTTGGTCCAAACATCAGCTCTTCTGGCCCACCCCCATTAAACGTATGAGGGACCCAGGATCCACACTAGGCCAACTTTCCCACCCACAAAAAAATAAAATAAAAATGACAGCACAAAACAGTAAGTTCCCCCATACTAACACCAAAATAAAACCCGAAAAACCCATCTTTAGACCCAATTCTGCAACCAATGTGGGTGAATGTAAAAAAAACCATATGTCTGAATCCCACCTACCAATGCGCTTATCTGTTTCATAACTGCGACCAGCCATGGAAGCTTCTGCAGCCAACCCGTTTAAGAAAGAATGGGAGGCATAACTTTTTGGATTGTAGCCACCGCTGTCAAACATTCTCAAAATATGGCTATAAGTTGGAACCTTGACAAGGACAACCCATCATTATGTATCCTAAAAAGGGGGTCTGTGAACCCAGGCCGCATGTCCCGTAAGGGTTACGCTCCTCTTACCGAACAATTGTGTGTCTCCGTAATCCAGAACACTTCCAGTCGCATGTCCTTACCGGTCTGATCGGTTTTTAGCCCGTCTTACCCACATTCTGACCGAATCTTGCAAATAACCCCCACCAGCAGCCCCCCTTTGAGACCATTCCAAAGGGCAGACTAGCTCGCTTATCCATAATGCCCCAAAGAAAGCCAGTGCGAAGGCCGTGCGGCATAGGGAACGTTCATATTCTTCTGAACCTCAAATGTTGCTCACCTACGAAAAAATTAGGCCGTGTAGCATATCAATGGAAACTGGGCACCTCCTACAGTGAAAAGAAAGGCCAAGCCTGCCAATTTCCGATCAATGACACTTGCCAAGATACCTCTCTCAAAACTCGTGGTAATAAAATAGAGGCCTCCGTGAGCTCGATCTCGACCCTTGAAGGCGGTACCAAGCCTGTACCAGCCTGCTGCCTTCCTGCCCTACCTTGTAGTAGCCCACCCCAAGTTGTCGTACTCCAGAGTGTTGAATCCCGCGTGCTGCAACCCAAGGTAATTTTTTCCTAAGTCGGGACGGGTGACCCGTATTGTTCCATGGCTGGTGCCAACTCCCGGACCTGACCCGTCGAAAACGAGACAAAGCACCTGCCAAGGTGCTGTCCCTCCCTAGTAAATGTACAGCATAAATGACGGCGTTCAATAGCAATCAGCACAATACCAAACCTCACAACCCCCAGACCACTGTCATGGATGCTGCCGACAAGCGGTTGCCACCTGGACCCCCCCAGGTAATCACAAATGAGACACACCTTTAACTTCCGGAAGGATTCCCTTCACATTTCCATTACTTCTACGATTAGAAATAGTTCCAGGAGAACAAGTTCTTCAAGAACCGGCCTCCCACCCCACTGGGGACAAAAAGGCAGCGCTACCTTTTTCTCGCAAGAAGGCCCCCATAGCCCGTGGGTCCTGCAGCGTCTGTGAACAGTCTAACTTGCCATACTGATGGGCCCAGACCTCATAAGCATTCCCATTAAATGACTGCAGGAAGTCCTGCTACCCCGCAATTCCTCCCAGTGCTCCCTGTTGAGACGCACGAAGTCCCTCTGGGACTTGGCTACCTGGGACGCTGCCGGAAGCCTGTGGCAAAACCATGCCCATGGGAATTAAATGGCAAGCAAAATTAAGTCTGGCATTGGCATTCCATTCCAATCAAATCCACTGCAATTCCCAGGAACAATGGTAAACGTGGGGCCCTCTGTTTTATCCCTTTGCTAGCGGACCCCGAAATGTTCTGCTATATGTTGCAATGTCCCAAACAGGACGGCGCCAATGTTAGAACCCCGTAGGCTAACGCATCTGAAGTCATCCAGATCATGAATGACCGAGTTGATCTCGGAGATGTCCCGTACTACCTATTCTAAAAGGAGCGAACGGTTCGAAGAAAACGCATGAGATGAAGCATCCCATCGGGAGACAACAATCCCCATAATATGCCACATTCCATGTACAGCATAGCAGACGGCAACTGTCTGGATGAACTGGCAAAAGCCAGAAACTGAATAAATATCCGCTTTCGACCCCAGTGACCCCTGCCTATATCAATGCACCCATGATATCGCTGCACCCAATTATATGTTACCTCAAGCCCCTCCAGAGCAATCGAATCACTAACCAACCTATGGAAAGGAAAGGTTGTGAATCAATCTGAATTTGTTTTGGCTCTTTTCAGGGAACTACTCCCAATGGATAGACCACCAGGTCTGGAAGCAGAACCCTATTAAAAAAGGGGGGGGGCACACATCCTGCCCAGACAACTCTTTACGAAGTTTTTCAGAAACCACGGTCAGACGCAGTTGGGCCGAACGTAATTTTGAAACCGCTCGAGAAAAAACCCAATTCCAACAACTGAGCCGCTTTTTGGTCAGGGGTACCTACTGAGAAAAGGAAGCATCCAGTCCATCCACCAGCATCGTCCCTCCTCTTCCGAACCCCTGGGATCCCCGCGGCCAAAACGCGTGTGTTTTAAGCGAAGCTCGCCCCCAAACTTATCCTGTTCGGTCGGTTGTCCTGAGGCTGCAGTACCTCCGACCCCTGCCTGAACTTTATTAGGACACTTCTCCTCCGTCATAAGCTTCATCCACTGGCTAACACCCTGGTGATCCCATCGCCGTGACTGTCGGACAGCCATTCGTTGTCGAATCTGTCCGTCGTACCGCAGCCATGCCCTGCCGCCATCCGGCTGATGTGCCTTGCTAATGGCTTCTAGATATACGAACAATGTCGAGCAGTGTACAGGGGCCTCCTCCCCCCCCCCCACGCTCACCAAGATGGCGAACACCTGTAACCAGTTTGAAAAAGGTACGAGGAATCCTCTCCCCTTTCCAACTTTTCCTGTTACCTCTGTTGTAAGATGGTCACTCCAGGGGGCCTCGCAACCAACATAAACCTCTCTTTTTTGTGGGAACCGCCATCCTGACCGAATTCGCTTAATTCTCCCCTGCTTTTCCTGGCTATCAGGGGCCTGAACGCTGGCCTGTATGTGGGGAGGATCGACTACCGCCTTCCCTGTCCCACTGACATCACCGGCGAATCGCATGTAACCTGGACTGTAGCCAGCGGTGTAGCCGCCGTGGCCCGAACCTCACTTATGTAGTGCCTGGGCTGTTCTGCCTGGGGCCTGTGACTGCCTGCCCATGATGAACTACCCACGCCCGGGGACCCTGCTTTCCACCCCGATCTACCTCTTGTTTTAATAAAGAAGAAACATATAAAGAAAAAAGTGCACTCACCGGGCTGCCCAGGCCTGGGCCCACCAGCCGCCACTCTAGAATCCACCGTTGCCGGATGTCCCAGGTCCTCGTCCCTCTCCGACCCAGACAGTTCTCCCTCCAGTCTGTCACTGTTCACTGGCCGAACGACCCCTGGCTGCACACCAGAGGGTCCTGCTCTGGTCACCGGGGGGTCTGCATTGCTGTTCCCATCCATCTCACCATCCCATCATGCCAGACCAGCTCGCTGCCCACATTGATTGGGCACCCGGTCCTCCTCCCAGTCTGGGCATCCATTGCTCACTCTCTGTCCTCGCTCACCGCTGTCACAACACTCCTCTTGGTCCTCCCTCTGGTCAACCCGTTACCACTGGTCACCCCGACCATCCTGAGACATGGCTTACCTTCGCTGGGCCGACTGGCTGCTCCGACCTTGTCCTGCAGCCCTGGCCGTCTTCTCCTGGCCTCTGCGATGAGCGGGGGGGGGGGGGGGCAGAGCCATATGCCGTACTGTGCTGTACTGTGCTGCATCAGTATCACACTGGGTTCCCCCATCCCTGCGCTCCTGCCTCTGTGCTGTGTCCTTCTGAAGTCCCACATTCCTGGATCACTGTGGCTGCTGATCGCTGGGGGGTGGAAGTTCTCCCCTCTCCCATGTGCTGCTGCTGCTGCCTCTGACCACCGGGAGAGGTGTCAGGGCCGAATATCTCCTGCAGTAGGGACCGCCGAGCACGTGGAGCCACTGGTCCCCCGTACTGAGCCGCTCTCTCTTCGTCCTTAATGGCTGCTACCTGTGCCCTCAGCCAGCCTGTGCCCTGCGCTGCTGACGCTAGAAGCTATACCATGCAGGATCCATTGTTGCCGCCGCTGCAGTTTTCTTGGATAGGGGATAGAGAGCGGTGGGAGCGCATGGAATCTTCTCCTCCGCCGCTCACTAATGACGTCACTCCCCTTCCTTCCTCTTAGCTTCCTAACTCGAGCACCTCCCCTGCTTCGGGCCACTCCCCCTTTCTTAAAGGGGAAAACTTTTTCTCCGAAAAGCATGACTGTGCTGTCCACACCTGTCATGCCGTCCCTATGCCAATCCTTTCCTCTCCTTCTGCTCCTAGACTCTCTTCACAAACGCTTTTACGTCTTAGAAACAGAAACAATTCACCAGCATGGTCCCAGTATCTCCATTCAAAGGACATGTAGATTAAGGTTATAGCCCTGGCTACTTTTACGAGTCCTTTGAAGCACAAAAAAAAGATGAAAAATTCAAAACATAGCATATATAGACACTGACAGAAGAAGAATAGCAACAATTTGCTTTAAAAATACTTGTAACAACCTATCCCTGAACATTGATCCCACTGGCCCTCACTCAAGTGTCTAACTGCTTGATCCATTTCTCAATTACATAGGTTCACCTTACTAGTCATGTACATTCCACATCCTGTCCATGAAAGGCACTGTTAAAAATACATATATTCTAGTAAAAAATGTTTATTTTAACTGAAAGGCCATGGAAGTACTGGGAGATATTAGGGCTTTCCTTTACAGATATGGCCGTTAGGACACAACCTAAAGTACAGTAACCCATGGCATTAAAAGGGAGATAATTAGGGCACTCTTACCACACAAGAAGTAACAACGAGGGATCTGTTGGACCAGTGGGAACTAAAAGTTTTAAAATCATGACATGTATGAGCCTTCATGTAAAGAGAACGTTTAGGCTTCCTTCACACTGATGATAGTCCGCGTGGGTTCTTTTTCAAAGGGTGGTATTGCAGCAACCGACAGGCGTTAGGAGACTCCTGTTTGTTTTTGCTATACCTGTTAAACTCTGAATCTTGAGTTAAAAAATTATGCGGCTGCAACATGTGTACAGCCCTCTATGAATATACTGTTAGGATTCAGGTCGGCAGATGGAGGGGGGGGCCTGGACATTGGAACAATGTCTCAGCTGCCTGTTTTTACTGACCCCCTCCAGCTGCCTGTGTGAAGGACCCTTTACTCTTGGCAAAGCAAGTGAAAATCCCCTTGCCATTATTGTAATTGTGTGAAGTTTTTTTTTTCTAAAACCAAAATTATGGTACCTGTCCTAACCTGTGTTCAATCAGAGTCATTGTAGGGAACCCCAATCAGGAAAAGTCCCTTAAAAATAGGAACATTTCCAAACACCCAGCAGTTCAAAATCACTTGAAGTGGCATTGTTTTGTTGCAGTGTCAGTCCACTGAGCTTTAGCAATAGCTGGGAAAAGGCCTCAATATGGCTGATTCTCTTCACTATCATCAGGAGGTTCATCTTACAAGGATAGTTGACTGGTGCAGACATACCTCACATAAGCAATGGACTATATGAAATTCTTAGCTCTTCATCTGCAAGGGCTGCTATGGTCCCCCTTGAAATATTATCTTTCTCCGGCTAAACATCTAATGGGCCTATTTGAAGCGCACAAATATTTGTCAGAGCCTCATATCTTCTCAACTTCCTCACCCCCATTATTGGACATTTAGCATTTCTGACAGGCCTAACAGACCCTAGCTTTCATCTATGGTTGGCAGAACCACCCACTTTATTCAAGTAGCCACATGGACCCCACCAATGCATCTTTACAAATTGCTCAGGTTTTTACCTTTTCTTTCTCACATAGACTAATGAGTTTTCAAAATCTTTGTTGTGATCCTGGAATGCCTAGAGGGACCCTGTAACATACCTGACTGTGGAGCCCAAGATGATGAGGGTGGTCTTTTGTACAATTCCCATCCAAGAACCTTAGGTAGTGCGGACAGGGACTGCTAGGGCAGCAGAAGGGTGCAGGTGCCAGGAAGTCAGAACAGTGACCTTGAGCTTGGAAGCACAAAGATCCACCGTGTGGAAATATGGAGTCAGGTCACCACCTCGGCTCGGCAGCAGCCGGGAATATAGGAACAGGATCACAATCAGGTTTCAGGTCATAGGCAGGCAAAGGTTGGCATTGTGCTGACAGCAAAGTACAAAGTCACGATTGACGTTACAAAGTCACACGTTGATGCTAGGCAGACCTCAGATTTAAATAGGCCACCGTGTACCAGGATTTGCCCATGTATGCACATGTGCTCCATGGCCAATGTTTCTACATGCACATTCTCATACTTCTACATCTTCTCAAACACCTATGCTTATGAGTATGTGCACCTCCCTGCGCACACGTACAAACATGGAGCAAGAGTAGAATATATCTTTTACACCAAATCCATTTATTTGTGCCATCTACTTTGACAACAAGGCCTCAAATGCCAGCAGCTGCTAAAAGACACATTTCTAACCAAATAGTACCAGTCGCCCATGTACCTACACAAAATTTTCCCTTTGGTCCCTAGTACTGTACATGCTGGTAATGTCAAAAACTGGGGTATGACCAATATACAGCACATGGAGCATGGCCCCTTCAAGCTCAAACCTTTCTGGTCCACAATTACATAGATAACCTGCAGACTAGGGATGAGCTCGGTTTTCGACTTGAACGCATGTTCGACTGGAACATCGGCCGTTCGTCTGTTCTGCGAGTTCAGAACTTTGTGGAGCGTTCGCACCAAATTCATGTGGCACGAATGGCCCACAATGCACTACGCCATCGCAGTGCATTGCTGTCTCATGATTGGCCAAGCATGCACTGTGACCCCGCATGCTTGGCCAATCACAGCGCCGACAGCGAGGAGAGCCATAATTGGCCACAGGCAGGATGCCTGTGGCCAATTATAGCTCAGGGGGTTTAGTACATGCCCCACACTATATAAGGCCGCCAGCACGGTGGTCTTGTGTTGTGTGTTCCGGCGTTCAGGGAAAGAGCAGCATAGGCAGGGACAGTGTGTTATTTTCTCAGGCATCTGCAGGAGTTAGTGGGTGTTGTGTGCCTCCAGCGCAGTATACACCTGTATCTACCCTTTATTGCTGTTGTTCTCTAATACAGCCATCTGCAGGAGTTAGTGGGTGTTGTGTGCCTCCAGCACAACACAATATACACCTGTATCTACCCTTTATTGCTGTTGTTCTCTAATACAGCCATCTGCAGGAGTTAGTGGGTGTTGTGTGCCTCCAACACAGCACAGTATATACCTGTATCTACCCTTTATTGCTGGTGTTCTCTAATACAGCCATCTGCAGGAGTTAGTGGGTGTTGTGTGCCTCCAGCACAGTATACACCTGTATCTACCCTTTATTGCTGGTGTTCTATAATAAAGACATCTGCAGGAGTTAGTGGGTGTTGTGTGCCTCCAGCACAGCACAGTATACACCTGTGTCTACCCTTTATTGCTGGTGTTCTCTAATACAGCCATCTGCAGGAGTTAGTGGGTGCCGTGTGCCTCCAGTACAGCACATTATACACCTGTATCTACCCTTTATTGCTAGTGTTCTATAATAAAGGCATCTGCAGGAGTTAGTGGGTGTTGTGTGCCTCCAGCACAGTATACAACTGTATCTATCCTTTATTGCTGGTGTTCTATAATAAAGGCATCTGCAGGAGTTAGTGGGTGTTGTGTGCCTCCAGCACAGTATACAACTGTATCTATCCTTTATTGCTGGTGTTCTATAATAGAGGCATCTGCAGGAGTTAGTGGGTGTTGTGTGCCTCCAGCACAGTATACACCTGTATCTACCCTTTATTGCTGGTGTTCTATAATAAAGGCATCTGCAGGAGTTAGTGGGTGTTGTGTGCCATCAGCACAGCACAGTATACACCTGTATCCATCCTTTATTGCTGGTGTTCTATCATACAGGCATCTGCAGGAGTTAGTGGGTGTTGTGTGCCTCCAGCACAGCACAGTATACACCTGTATCTACCCTTTATTGCTGCTGTTCTCTAATACAGACATCTGCAGGAGTTAGTGGGTGTTGTGTGCCTCCAGCACAGTATACACCTGTATCTACCCTTTATTGCTGGTGTTCTATCATATAGGCATCTGCAGGAGTTAGTGGGTGTTGTGTGCCTCCAGCACAATATACACCTGTAGCTACCCTTTATTGCTGGTGTTCTCTAATACAATACTAATACTCCCTGCAGGCCATTACTATGTCTGGAAGGCCAACAAGGAGAAGCAGACAGTCACAAGCCAATAAAAGAGGGAAAGCAGGCTCTGTGTCTAGAGACAACAGTGCTGGTCGTGGACGCGGTGCATCGTCATCAGCACGTGGCCATGGGACAAGCTTGTCCTTATTTTCGGCAGCTGGACGTGTTGAGCCCCATCATGCCAAAGACTTGGTAGAGTGGATGACTTGTACGTGGCTGGGAGGAGGTGGCTGCGGATCATGTTGTCCTTAGTGACCCAAAAGGACACCGGACCGAATGCCTAAACTAACCTATGCTGCATTGCCTCCCTGATCCTGCAAAGCCTGCGGAAGGATCCTCGTATTCTTCAGATCAAGGAGAGGGACCATTACTGGCTGGCCACTCTCCTTGATCCATGTTACAAGGGTAAGGTTGCGGATCTTATCTTGCCATCGCAGAGGGAGCAGAGGATGAGACATCTCCGGGAGGCTTTGCAGAAAGGTCTGTGCAACGCGTTCCCAGAGACTGGGAGGTTACAAACTCCTGGTCCTGGACAACTTGTTGCTGAGGCTTCGGTCAGAAGGTGTGGTGGAGAAGGTGGCCGTCTGACCGATGCGTTCAGACAATTTTTTAGTCCGCAGCCCCAAGGTATGATCGGTTCCAGCAACCATCGCCAGCGTCTGATTTAAATGGTGCAGGAATACCTAGGGGCAAGGTCAGACTTGGACACCTTTCCCCCCGAAAATCCTCTGGCTTACTGGGTCTTGAGGATGGATCCCTGGCCAGAGCTTGCACAGTATGCAATTGAGCTACTGGCCTGTCCTGCATCCAGCGTTCTTTCGGAACGCATCTTCAGTGCTGCTGGTGGCTTTGTAACCGATCACAGGGTGCGCCTGTCCACCGACTCAGTTGATCGACTGACCTTCATAAAGATGAATCAGTCTTAGATCATCACCAGCTACCAAGCACCTAAAGCTGATGTAATCGAATAATTTTTTTTTTTCTATGGAAGAACTCCTCCCCTCCAACAGCTGAACAATGGTTCTCAAGAGCTAATGACATAACGACAGTAGAGGACCATACATCCTCTTTGCAGAACCAGGACAAATCATTTTCACAAACATGGTTCTACTAGGCAGGATTGAATACAAAACCTCCTTGAAGGTTGAGGGGGCGTGATTTGGCCTCCGGCTAAGATGGCCGCCTAAGACATGAGCTCCTTCTAACAGGGACTTCTTTATTGCTTCAGCAGAGGTTCTCTTACAACTTACCATGGGGCATCACAGTGTGCCTCAGTATCATGTTCCCGCTCCCCACGTGACAGGGGAACACAATTGAACCGCAACATCCTGGAATTGTTCTGCATGTAATCCACTGGCATGGTGGCTTTCTCTCAGGCCTCAACATGCACCTATCGCTCCCACCACGTTCATGTTTGCCCCCTCTCTAACAAGTCACCTAATCTGGGTAATCTCCATTCAATCCCTGCAGACATAGAGGACACCCTTTCAGTGCCTATTTTAGACCTATGTCTCAAAATTCAAAACACTCATACATTTCAGCTTTGTGAGCTACACAAACACCTGGAAGACCTAAACAACAGAGGCTAAAAGCATAATTTGCAAGTTTGTGGTCTTTGAGAATTGATCAAGCGAGATCAACTGTCCCAGTCTGTTATAGCTGTCTTTAACAATTTACTTGACTGTCCAGCTGAGACCTAGATCGATATGCAATGCATGCACCAAGCTCTATGACCCTGAGACAAAGACTCAGACCCGCCATGGGATATTGTATGCTGGCATGAGATAGGAACCACATTATCTATAACAGGATGTAAATCAAAAAAAATTTTAAGACTTATTTAATATCTCTCTACAACAGTGCCGAGAGCTCCGTCCCCTGCTTGACTTCCTCTGCTCCCCAGGTATATGCTGTTGCTGGAAGTTTTATTTTGCCTCTGCTATGAGACACTTGTCTCACTTAAGAGTCCCAGAAGACCTACTGCATTTTTGTGAAAGTCTGGATCTCCCCATGGTTGAGCCCCCAGACTAGTACACCTCTTTTCATCCACCATCCACCTGGACCCCTGCTCATCTTATGATGGCTACATGGATTTGCAAAGTAACAGGCCTCATCGCAGGAGATCTTTGCCTCTAGGCTCCCCACCACCTACTCACAGGGCTGAGGTTGGTACAAGCCCCACTGTGTCTCCTGCGCACCGGAGAGTCTGCCATGATGCCTAACAACAATCCAAATTTAGTCCATCTGGACAGATAAGTGTCTAAGCTGTTTTTTTCAGGTCCTGTTTTGCACTATGCTTAGGGAATAAATATCTCCTTTCTGTTGGCTGACCTTCCTCTGTGCTGGCTTATTATCTACACACCCTATTGCCATTACTATGGGTATATATAGCTACTGATTCTAGGAGTTCCCCTTTCCCCTGGAAAACCTATTAATTACACTTCAGTTGACACCTTGTGAACGCCTCTTTGTAGAATATACATATTTGAACTGCTTATCTGCTTACACAACAAGCTCACTTAACCACTGAGGAGTATAAGTGTATCTGGATGCAGCCCTCATTTGAATTTACTAACTGATGGGAATAATGTTCTGAAGACATGCAGACTCCCCCCCGGCTGTACAAGAATGTTACACATATTATGCTGACCTGTTTCAAACTGTTATACACTAGGGATGGCCGAATGGTTCACCCGGCGGTCGGTTCGCGGTGAATTTTTCCTGTTTGCGATTCGCCAGATCGGCGGACTATTGCCGCTGTTCGCCGGGTGGACTTATGTGTTTACAGGGTGAAAGAACTTTGACCCATGATGACACATCCATCATGGGGTACAGGACAGCCAATTGAGACATTTCAGCACATGGACAATTGGACACTCCCCCTAACTTATAAATAGACCCGATTCCGCGGCCATTTTACATTCTTTCGTATGTCACTGAAGGGAGAGTGCAGTGACACAAATCGCTAGCTATTAAGTCCACAAAAGTCCTTTTAAGGACTGGTATGGTATAGGTATAGTACAGTATATAATGTTCAGTGCACTGCTGTGCTTGTGATTGCAGCAGCCTGTCTTTAGTGAGTGCAGGGAGGGACAGGACACTGTGTGTAGCAGGGACAGTCAGTTTAATCACTAGCTATTACTATTAGGTCCACAAAGGTCCTTTTAAGAACTGGTATGGTATAGGTGTAGTACAGTATATAGGGTTCAGTGCACTGCTGTGCTTGTGATCACAGCAGTCTATCTTTAGTGAGTGCAGGGAGGGACAGGACGCTGTGTGTAGCAGGGACAGTCAGTTTAATCACTAGCTATTACTATTAGGTCCACAAAGGTCCTTTTAAGGACTGGTATGGTATAGGTGTAGTACAGTATATAGGGTTCAGTGCACTGCTGTGCTTGTGATTGCAGCCGTCTGTGTTTTGTGAGTGCAGGGAGGGACAGGACGCAGTGTGTAGCAGGGACAGTCAGTTTAATCATTAGCTATTACTATTAGGTCCACAAAGGTCCTTTTAAGGACTGGTATGGTATAGGTGTAGTACAGTATATAGGGTTGTACACGTATAATATACTTTCTTCCAAATAAAGAAAGAATATTATACTTGACTGCTGCTCTATTCTGCAGCAGTCCTTTATCAGTGTAGGGACTGAGGTACAGTCTGCTAATCACTAGCTACTAGTTCCACAAAGGTCCTTATAAGGACTGGTATAGGTCCACAATATATAGGGTTGTGGTGCACTACTGCTGACTGCTGCCCTATTCTGCAGCAGTCCTTTATCAGTGTAGGGACTGAGGTACAGTCTGCTAATCACTAGCTACTAGTTCCACAAAGGTCCTTATAAGGACTGGTATAGGTCCACAATATATAGGGTCGTGGTGCACTGCTGCAGATTGCTGCCCTATTCTGCAGCAGTACTTTATCAGTGTATGGACTGAGGTACAGTCTGCTAATCACTAGCTACTAGTTCCACAAAGGTCCTTATAAGGACTGGTATAGGTCCACAATATATAGGGTTGTGGTGCACTGCTGCAGATTGCTGCCCTATTCTGCAGCAGTCCTTTATCAGTGTAGGGACTGAGGTACAGTCTGCTAATCACTAGCTACTAGTTCCACAAAGGTCCTTGTAAGGACTGGTATAGGTGTACTATTTGGTGTGCAGTATATAGTTGTGTAATACACGTATAAAATACTTGCACATATAGAAAGCATAGTATAGTGTGTTTCCACTGTGCAGCATTGTGACTGCTGAGCAGTTCTGCAGTGATACTACAAAGAGTGACAAACGAAATAAAAAAAAAGTATTATAACTGGTGTGATAGACCAGTGGCCCCCAAAAACAACAGATTGAAGCGGGGTGTTCTTCCACATACATACTGCACTTCTCTAGAGACTTTTGTCACAGGGTCATTTAAAAAATGACAGGCAGAGGAAGAGGCAGGCCCTCCCGCAGGGTTGGTAGGGGTAGGGCAGGAGCAACAGGCTTGAGCCAAAGTGGCAAATTGCAGAAGGTGCGTGCGATTACGTCAAAGGATGCACCAGACTTGGTTGAGTGGCTCACTCAGCCTTACTCTTCTGCACCCTCCTCATCCTCTCGATCTGCACCCTCTTCTTCACTCTCTGCTATGTGCACCCCCAAAGACACTACCACCAACACCACCACCACCATATACTTTCTGCTTGAGTCACAGCACCTAAGGACGACCGTCTTAAGAAGGCACATGAGCTGCCATCCCCGAGCCCAGTGGGAGCAACGGAACACACAAAGCCACACTCCAGGCTCTCACCGTCCAGCCTCTTCTTCTACTTCTCCTTCTCCTCTCTCCTCACAATTGTCCTCCACGTCACCTTCCATCACGCCATCCTCACGTTTTTCTGCAAAAAGGCAGGCTTCTGTGGGCCAAATGTTCGAGCGTAAAAAAAATGATGACGCCGGATAACTCTCTTGCCCAGCAGTTGACGGCTGGCTTGTCAGAACTGATAGCCCACCAACTACTGCCATATAAACTGGTGGACTCGGAGGCCTTTCGAAAATTGTGGCCATTGGAACACCACAATGGAAGGTCCCAGGAAGGAAGTATTTCTCACAGAAGGTCATCCCAGAGCTATATGGCCATGTTCAGCGGTAAGTGAATGTATCTCTGGCACACAGTGTTGGTGCCAAGATACATCTGACCACATCTGGTCTAGCAAACACAGGCAGGGAAGGTATATCACTTTTATTGCCCGCTGGGTGAACCTTCTGACGGCCGTCAAGAATGTAACCCGTGGCACCCATGTAGATTTGGTTTTACCGCCATGGATTGCATGCAGGCTTGCCTCTTCTTCTCCTCCTCCAACTCCATCCTCCTCCCTCTCCTCCTCGGCTGATTCCTCCTTTTCCGCTGCTAGCGTCTCTTCCGCTGTGCTGCCCAAGCTCCCCAGAACCTATTCGACATGCCAGGTGAGACGTTGCCATGCCGTGCTGCGTCTGTTGTACCTGGAAGCCAAGAGCCACACTGGCCCGGCCCTCCTTTCAGCTTTGCGTTCACAGGCAGATTAGTGGCTAACACCGCTCAATTTGACAGTTGGTAAAGTGGTGTGTGACAACGGTGCCAATCTGCCTAGCACATTGGAAACAGGGCAAAATTACGCACGTGCCATGCATGGCACACATCTTAAACTTGGTCGTGCAGCGATTCCTTGTCAAATACCCTGGAGTCCAGGATATCTTGCCGCAGACAAGGAAAATCTCGGCCCATTTCAGAAGATCTTACACGCCCATGGCTCGCCTTGCTGACATTCAGCAGCGACACAATCTGCCGGTCAGACGTCTTATTTGCAATTGCCTGACGCAATGGAACTCAACCTTCTATATGCTTGATAGGCTGCTCCAGCAGAAACGTGCAGTTAACGTCTACCTGTATGAACTCTGCAGCAGAACAGGTTCTGGGGAGCTGTTTTTTTTCACCGCGCCAGTGGCTGCTCATGCGCGACGCATGCAGACTTCTGCGGCCATTTGATGAGATCACCAAACTGGTCAGTCGCAATCATGGCGCCATCAGTGACATGGTGCTTTATGCCTTCTTTATGGAGTGTGCATTGCGTTGTGTCATTGATCAAGCTGTGGAGGAGCAGGAACGGGAAGATGAGAAAGTCGCAATGCTGGATGAATTCCCAGGGGGGGCTACTCTATCTGAGACAAGTCAACAACAGGAGTCTGAAGAGGAGTCAGAGGAGGATGGTGCTGGGGCAGATGTGGAGGAGCAAGAAGAGCATGCTTTAAACCTTTCTGGGATCCCTGTTGTTGTGCGTGGATGGGGAGAGGAGAACGAGGAGGACGACATTATCCTGGATGATGAGCAGGAGCCAGGCCACCACACCGCTTCCAGTTTAGTGCAAATGGGGGCCTTCATGCTCCAGTGTTTTAACAGGGACCCCCGTATAAAAAGCATAAGGGTCAAGGACCAGTACTGGGTGGCAACGTACTTAGACCCCGGTACAAACACAAAATGGCGGAAATGTTACTGCCGTCACAGAGGGCTGCCAGAATGGAGCACTTCCAGGCCTTGCTTCGAGAAATGCTGCATTCTGCTTTTGCGTGCGCTGGCAGAGGAGGAATTCCCACTCCCAGAGAAAGTTGCGGGTACCAATCCAACAGCGCCTGCAAGAAGAGGGCGGTTAGAAGATGTGTTGGTGACTTCTGATATGAGGTCATTCTTTCAGCCGACCCATCGACAGGTGTCATCCGGATCCAGCATCAGGGAACGCCTAGACCGACAGGTGTCCGATTACATCGGGTTAACGGCCGATGTGGACGCTCTGAGGAGTGATGAACCCCTGGACTACTGGGTGGGCAGGCTTGACCTCTGGACAGAGCTTGCTCAATTTGCAATGGAACTGTTGGCTTGCCCCTCGTCCAGTGTCCTGTCCGAAAGGACGTTCAGCGCAGCAGGGGGGATCGTGACCAATAAGCGCACTCGCCTAGCTCACGACAGTGTTGACTACCTCACATTTCTAAAAATTAATGAGGCATGGATCTCGGAGGAATTCAACACATGTGACCAGTAGACCATGCATATCTCTATAAACTATTTATTTAATCGAGCACACAGACCTTGTTTCTACATTTGGCTCACTTCCTTGTACTAAAAAAGCACACCGTACTATATGCCCGTACCCTCCCGTTTGAAGAGGTTGAGCGGTGTCATATTTTTGGGGCCCAGCAGCAAGTTGTTGGTATCAGTGCTGCTGTCAGTGCTCTATATCTCGGTGCTGGTGTCAGTGCTCTATATCACGGTGCTGGTGTCAGTGCTCTATATCACGGTGCTGGTGTCAGTGCTCTATATCACGGTGCTGGTGTCAGTGCTCTATATCACGGTGCTGGTGTCAGTGCACTCTATCACGGTGCTGGTATCAGTGCACTCTATCATGGTGCTGGTGTCAGTGCTCTATATCTCGGTGCTGGTGTCAGCGCTCTATATCACGGTGCTGGTGTCAGTGTACTCTATCTCGGTGCTGGTGATCTTCTCCTGCACCCTCTTCATAGCCTACCCTGACCTTTCCTCTCCTCCTTTGCGCTCCTGAGTCCTGAATTGTCAGAATTTCACATATTAAAAAAGAATGCTTGTAGTTGTCGATCCCAGATTCACTTCATACATGTGTTATGTCAGTGGCCATGTGGTGGGACTATGTGTGCACAGCTAGTAATTATTTTGTGGCTGGAAATATGACCTGTAGGTTTTTAAAATTTGTCTGCCATTGAAGCCAATGGGGCCCGCCGCGAACGTTGGCGGTTCACAAACTTTTGGCCGCGTTCGCGAAACGTCCTGTCGGAAGTTCGTCCATCACTATTATACACACATTGATTATGCCCATCACACATTTTGTCTCACTTTCAAGAGCTTAGCCAGTAGATACCTATTTTTGTCTCTTTCCAATGCTCCCATATAGCATCAATGAAACATATGGTGCTGCTATGATACACTGATGCAATACTCTCTTTCTTACGAAAGATATGTTAACATGTCATACTTCACAATCTTATCTGAATCTTTAAACATTTTTACAGTTTTTACCCCCTGGCTAAGCTCATGAAACTCTGTAGTTATCACTGTTTGTTATTGTTAACCTAAATAATGGGAGAACATGTAGTTATAGTGGCAGTGGCTTGAGGGGGGTCACTCTTTCTTTTACCATATACCACCCTCTTTGTTGCATCTCTAATCGCCCTTATCTCTTTAGGTAGTACCAAACCATTTCAGAGGCCTGACATACTGGCCTACTCCTTAACAACACCATTTGAATGGTGTTCCCTGTAGGCCCTGTCATATCAGCCGCCTTTATCAATGATTGGAAGGTCTACAGTTTGCTTTATTGAACTGTAAGCCCCATTTCTATGTATCTTACTTATCAACTTAAAACAAATTTTACCCTATGTTGTGGCAAGCTTATGTGGGTGCTTTTTAGATCTACTGTATATTATTGCTATTACAGTGGTATATACATACATAAGCAACTCCTTTGTTAGTGGATGGTACAATGCTATACCCAGATATCCCTTGGGTGGTGGTTTGTTGTATATGCACGTGTCCCCATATCCACTGTGTCTGCGCCTAAGTGTGGTTCCGGATCCCTGCACTAACTTAGAAAATGGATATTATTATGGTTAGGAGACATGTATGTATGTATTTAATACATGTTTTGTACTATTTTTTACTCTCTGCTTTTATCTGTCTAGAATATTTACTCAAGCTCCTGAGGAAGCGCTTTGTTGTGAAACATGTTGAGCTCCAACAAGCTACGTCAGTCAATCCCCTTTGGACAGTGACAGCCTTATACCGTCTGACTGATTTAATAACATCTATTTAGGATTGGTTTGGGTCTTCTAGCTATATTAGTAGCTTACTTTGAGTATTTATTTTCATTTATGAGATTTTAGATACATTTGATGTTTTTTAAGATATGAAATAAAATTTGTATATTTTATACAAACATTTGGTTGTGTTGATACCTAAAAAGTTCATGGTCTCTTCACCCTACTTTACTCCTTAACAACAGTTGAGGTTGGCGCGGTACTCCGAGCTTGCCCTTTACCCTCCTCCCTCATCTCCCTGCCTGCTACTTTATACTGAAAATAATTATATGTAACTTATTTTGCTACATACCACACCTTGTCTGATTGATTCAATACTATGTAGTTTTTTAGCTTACCAAATTCATTGGTGGATGAGAAAGGTTGCTCTCTCCTTCCCCTGATCCCTATTATTTCCTTCCTTACCCCCTTTCTTCCTTCCACACCCTCTTCCCTTCTGTCCCTTTTCCTATCCCGCTGTCATACCCCTACTCTTATTAGCCATGTAAGCATCACCTATCTATACCATAGAACATGATCCCACTGCACTTGTTCTATCTATGTCTGTCTCATGCTATTACAATGCAATTTTGTAGTTTATGATCTACTTGTTTAAATGTGTGCAAGGGTTTTGTTGCAAGGGGCTGTCCCTCTGAATGACAGTATTTCTGTAAATGATGTCACTGCCTTCAACCTCCCCTCACCTTTAATTGTAATTATACTGTCCTACACCCAGTTCTCAATTATCTCCACATTATTCAGTTCCCCCTCTGCAGATGAACTGATCATACTTATATGGGGACTTGTGCTACCCTACTTGCCTTGATGGGCCTGACCTTACAAATTACATGTCTCTACAACCCCTTTTACACTGTCCTTATGACTATACCCTACTGCATAAACTGGAACCAACCTGGTCTATTTTGTCCTGAGTAACATCTAGTACTAACCAAACATCTCAGCCCTGTTTTATGGGCATGTTTTACACTACCTAGTCTATCCCCCCAACCATCACTGGCATTATAAATACCTCATGCTTTATATGGGAACCCCCATCCTTCTCTTTTTTATAAGTTAATTGAATACTTTTGCCATGGTTTTATGGGAGCTTGAGCGATGCTGAATGGTGCCAAGGGCCTGCCAGTGGTCCCTCCTGGCCTCATCTACCTCTCTCTGCTCTTATATTCTTACAATTTTACGCCATTTAGCTTATCTGTTGGTGTACTTACTCAGAAACGTTCACCTGTTCGATCTCCCCCCTGGTTCACTGTCATTGACTTATTTTAGTCACTTGGACCTGTGATGCAGTGATTGTTCCTACACTTTCAGCTGTTTCTACGCATCTACTACCTCCTCAGAGCTGGAGAATATCTCTGCTTTCTGTCTTCTACCTAACCCTCACACAACAGTCTCAGCGAGCTTCTGCTGACTTTTTCTGGACTCTTGTGCTGTCTCATTGTGTGGGCTAGCTGGTCTGCTTCCACATCCAGATTTTTCTTTTTTCTTGACCGCCCTTGAACCCTTGGCATCTCACTCTCCTTCCTAAGTGAAAAATCTTGAAAGCCCTATTTCTATGGAGGAATTGGAATAAGAATTTAAGCAATTAAAAAAATAAAAACAGGAAAGAGTCCTGGTCCAGATGGGTTCACGGCTGCATACTTCAAAAATCTTTCATGCGTACCCACCTCTCCATTTTTTGATGCTTTGAATTCTCTAGCATCTACTATTTGTGACTAAAAAGGAATAAAAAATTACCGCGCTCCTGATCTAAAAAAAAAAAAAAAGGAATGTAACACCACACAACTAAAGCTGCAGCTACCAAGATGTGATACACATCCAAAAAATCAATACGCATAAAAATATATGTGGCTGCGCTGGTGTCAGATGGTGACTTCTTGATGTCAGGTGGCCATTGTACCCTTAGGTGGCCCATTGTACCCTTTGTCTAAGGGTACAATGGCCACCTGACATCAAGAAGTCACCATCTGAATTGCTACCTGCCTATTTGAGAATCTCTTGTGATTTTTCCGCGATAAGCTCTGCAACAAGTTCCGGTCAGAATCGGTGTGGTTTGTGTGAACCATCCATATATTTAGTGAGCATCTACACCCCCCTTTTTGGTAAGCGTGCATTCTTACTGGTGATCAGCACTTTTGGTTTGGTGAAGGAGGGTTGCACGATTGATTAGCATCATCCTAAAGGGATATTCCTCTCACTTCAAGGACTCTGTTGGACTGTTTCACCTTAGGTTATGGGTTTACTGCTTCACATATTTTTTATGCACAGTTGTTTTTTTATTTACATTATTTACTTTATTTAATCAATCCATCACTGGCACTTTAATAATTTATTTATTTATCAATATTCACTGTATTTATTTATTTTATATTTTTTATGTAATAATCATTTATTTATAGGTATTTATTCATGATTGTTTATGAATTTATTTAATATTTATTGAGTTTTATGAATTTGTTAAATTTTTTATTAAGTTTCACTTAATTAATTGGGTAATTTTCTAATTATTTTTTCATTTAATTCACATAATAACGAGTTGGTCTGTAAGTAGTGACAACATCTGTGGGTCATACTAAGTGGGGTGGGAGTGTTTAGATAGCGAAGCCACATATATTTTTATGCGTACTATTTGTGACTCACACAGTCATTTGGAAGCAAATATTTCTGTGATCAAAAAAGATGACGCAGATATGTCGTTGGTGACTAACTACCAGCCCATATCACTCCTTAACGTCGACCAACTTTTTGCCAAAATTCTTGCTAATTGCCTGCTCCCGTTGCTCTCTTCCCTCATAGCCAAAGACCATGTAGGTCATGCCACTGGCAGGGATGCCAGGGACAACACCATTAAGGTCTTGAATCTCTATCACTGGCTAACCTCCTCTAACCAACAAGGCTTTTTTCTATCTTTAGACGCAGGGAAGGCATTTGATGGAGTGGCCTGGGACTATATGACTGCTGGGCTATAGGACTATAGGCATGCTTCATTTCATCCTATCACTCTACTCAAATTCTACTATGATAGTCTGAGTTAATGGCCATCTGTTGAATGTCTTCCTCATCTTAACCAGACATGATAACCATCCTTTGCCAATCCTCTTTGTGCTGACACTGGAACCACTTCTCTGACAGCTTCCGGCTAATGTAGACATTAAAGGACTTTTAACTGGTTAAATCGGTTTCCGGACAAACTTTTAAGCTTGCCGCATTTGTGGAGGTTATTCTTCTTTTCATAACGGAACTCCATGTTACATTTGCTAACCTACCTATGGATTTCTTTCTCTTCAATTATGCCCTGAAAGTGTCCCTTCTCCCAGAAATAGTAGCTTATCGTCAATCAAATTTTCAATTTAAGTGATAACCTAACACTATACCATATCTTGGCATACAGCTCCTGGCCCCCTATCAGACCTATACCCTGGCAACTATCTGCCTGGCCTCTGAGACATACAACCTTATATACAGTGCTGAAATAAACCTTTCTTCCCTTTGACTTTGTTTTCCTCATACCTTCTACTGGGTACTAAACATTCCAAGATTAGCTATGACAGACTGACACTGCCCAAGTTGAAGAGAGGAATAGGTCTTCCCAGGCTCCTAAAATACTACTGGCCTTGTCAATTGACCAAACTAGTAGACTGTAACATTCACAACCAAGTGAAAGGCTTGGTGTAGATAGTGTCTTTGCCACTATACCCTTGGCTAGCTCCGCAACATATCACCCTGCCTATATGGATCACCCACTCAGAAAAACTCCCGATATCTTCTTCCCCGGGTCCCTTGACCCCAATTCAATACAACCCTGATTCTCCCTCTGGGATGTCTAGGCAATTCTTAGAAAACACATGGCCATACAAATTTGCGCAGAGCACTTCTTCAGTCAAGGATCTCTCCTAAGTTACGACTCCTTAACCTCTCGCATGCAGGGGCAGATGTTTCCCATTTAGACTTACCTCCACTTTTACTTGTCCAAACGGCATCTGCCTTTGGTCTTGACCTCACACAGTCTACAGTATATACACAAGAAATACATTGCAACAAGACTTGATCTCCATCATTTACTCTCTCCTATTTTCTGATTAACCACCCAATATAAAGCCTGCGAGAGAGTTGACTTGTCTGCTGTGGAATGGGAATGTATTTTTATGTGCATTCATAAGGGGTCCGTGAATATTTCAAAGCAGGAGAATGGGTGTAATGTACTATCAAGATAGTATAGAATCCCTAGCTAAATATGTTCTCCCTTTCTATATCTAACCAGTAGCTTGGAACCTGGAACCATGTTACACATATGGTGGACCTGCCCGACCCTCCAGTCCTAGTAAATAGGGGTGAGCTTTGTGTTCGAGTCAAACTCATGTTCGACTCGAACATCGGCTGTTCAACCGTTCGTCGAATTGCGAACATTATGGGCCGTTCACGCCAAATTCGAGTAGCGTGTCACGGCCCATAATTCACTGCGGCATTGCAGTGCATTGCTGGCTGATGATTGGCCATGCATGCACTATGACCCACATGCTTGACCAATCACAGTGCCGTCTGTACAGCGAGCTGTAATTGGCCAAATTATGGCTCAGGGGGTTTAGTACATGCCCCACACTATATAAGGCCGCCTGGAAGTTGGCCCTGTGTAGTGTGTCCCGGCGTGCTGATAGAGAGAGAGATAGGCAGTGTCATTTCATTTGAGTAATGCCGCGTACACACGAGCGGATTGTATGGCGTACTTAGTCCGTCATACAATCCGACGGACAGTCCGTCGTACTTTCCACTGAACGGACTTGACCACACACGGATACACAAACAGTCCGTCGAAAGCTTGCGCGATGACGTGTACAGCACGTACGACGGGACTAGAAATAGGAAGTCCAAGACACAGCAAAGCACCCTTCCACCGTGTAAATCCTTTCTGGGCATGCGCCATTCTTAGTCCGTCGAACTAGCATACTGACGACCGTATTGTCCGCTGAAACCAAAGTACGACGGACAGAATTTCGAAAAAACCGAAATACTTAGTACTCCGGACTGCACGCTGAAAAAGTCCGCTGAAGCCCACACACGAGCGGATTGTCTGCTGAAATGTGTTTCGACGGACTAAGTACGCCATACAATCCGCTCGTGTGTACGCGGCATTAGATAGAGCAGGCAGGAGGTGAGTCAGTTAGCTGCAGTGAGTGTATTGCGTATATATAGATGCATCCTAGGTGTGATATATATATATATATATATACACTGTATTCAGTTTAGCTAGATTCGTTCCTGTGTACTCTGTCCTTTGCAGAGTATGCACTTAAAGCTACCCCAATTGCTGGTGTTCTTCTGATCCTATACCACAGGCAGCTGCAGTAATTACAGTTGGTGTACTGTGTACTCTGCACAGTGTGCACCTAAAGTTACCCCAATTGCTGGTGTTCTTCTGATCCTATACCACAGGCAGCTGCAATAATTACAGTTGGTGTACTGTGTACTCTGCACAGTGTGCACATAAAGCTTCCCAAATTGCTGGTGTTCTTCTGATCCTATACCGCAAGCAGCTGCAGTAATTACAGTTGGTGTAGTGTGTACTCTGCACAGTGTGCACTTAAAGCTACCCCAATTGCTGGTGTTCTTCTGATCCTATGCCGCAGGCAGCTGCAGTAATTACAGTTGGTGTACTGTGTACTCTGCACAGTGTGCACATAAAGCTAACTGAAGACAATTGCTGATGTTATCATACTAATAATACTACAGGCAGGCAGTTCATTCTGCTAGCTGCAGTATAATCAGTATATACTGTACGTCCCAGCTTCGTGCAGCTACATCTCCCTGCAGGCCATTAGTATGTCTGAAAGACCAACAAGGATAGACAGACAGTCACGAGCCAATAAAAGAGGGCAAGCAGGTTCTGTGTCTAGAGGCAACAGTGCTGATCGTGGACACGGGACATCCTTATCAGCACGTGCCCATGGGACACGCTTGTCCTTTTTTTCGGCAGCTGGCTGTGTTGGTGCTGAAGACTTGGTAGAGTGGATGACCAAGCCGTCCTCATCCTCTCTCACCCAAGCTCAGGGTACTTTGTCTGGTAAAGCAGCTGCCAACACGACCTCTTCCCTTGGCTCAATGGCATCAGTCACTCCTTCCCTAGCCCCATCATGTCCTCCTGAGGAGTCCCCCGAACTGTTTGACCACAGTGATGCTCCAGGAGGATGCCCGGCGTTTTGAAGGCTCTGATGATGATACCCAGCTAGAGAAAGGCAGTAACTTGAGCCCAGAGAGAGGGGGTGCCCAAGAAGGACAGCAATCTGGCAGTCATGTTCCACCAGCTGCAGCATACTGCCAGGTTTGCTCCAGTGATGAGGAGGGAGGGGATGATGAGGTTACTGACTCCACATGGGTGCCTGATAGGAGAGAGGAGGAGGAGGAGGCACATCTCCAATGAGACAGGATGCCCTTCAGGGGCCAGCTTAAGGGCAGCACACCGACTGCATCACACCGCAGACGTCCGCATGTGCAGGGTGCTGCCTCTGTGCGTTATTCCAAAAGTTCTTTGGTGTGGGCCTTTTTTGAGATGAGTGCATCAGATTGCACCGCTGCTATTTGCAACATATGTCTCAAGCGTATCTCACGTGGCCAAAACATCAGCCACTTGGGCACCACGTGCTTGACCTGACATATGTCGACCTGCCATGAAGTTCGTTGGCAAGCGTACCTAAAAGACCCACACCAAAGAACAAAGCGGACCTCTCCTTGCTCATCATCAGCTGGGATCTCCAACCCCACTAGACCTTCAGTCCTCTCTGAAACCTGCACTGAGAGGAATGAAGGTGTAGAATTAGGTGTGTCACAGCCAAGTACTTGTGGGCAATCTGCTAGCGGTACACCGATGTCAGATTGTAGCAGGCAAATTTCCCTGACCAGCTGCTGGACCATCAAAAGAAGTTCACTCCCAGCCATCCACATGCCCAGTGGTTGAATGATAGCTTGGCTAAATTGCTAGCACTTCAACTGTTGCCTTTTCAGTCGGTAGACTCGGCCCCCTTCCTTTAATTTGTGCAATGTGCGGTTGCTCGGTGGCAGGTTCCCAAACAACACTTTTTCTCACTGAAATCGATTCTGGCTCTCTATTTGCATGTGGAAGGCAATGTCCATGCCTCGCTGGACAGGGCGGTCAGCAGTAAGGTGCATATTACCGCTGTCTCATGGTCCAGCAGGCATGGACAGGGACGTTACCTATCTTTCACGGCGCATTGGGTGACTCTTCTGGCAGCTGGGGAGGATGCAGGACAAGGTGCAGTAGTGTTGGAGGTTGTTCCGCCAACACGCCTCCAAAATGCTACTACTGGTGATTCTGACACACCTCTCTACTCCACCCCCTCCTCTTCTTCTTCCTCCATGGCCTCTTCCTGTGCTTTGTCCTCAGAACCAGCGGTGCTCCGTAGGCATTCAAGGGGCTACGCATGTACGCAGGCAAAAAGATGCCATGTGGTGCTTGTGCTGGTGTGCTTGGGGGACAGGAGCCACACTGGGGCAGAGATTCTGTCAGCTCTGCAGGGGCAGGCTGAGAGGTGGTTGATGCCACGGCAGCTTAAGCCGGGAATGCTGGTTTGCGACAATGGCACCAACCTCCTCTCCTCCCTCCGACATGGACAACTGACCCATGTGCCCTGTTTGGCTCACGTCCTTAACTTGGTGGTGCAGCAGTTCTTGGGCAGGTACCTGGGCTCACAGGATGTTCTGAGGCAGGCCAGGAAAGTCTTTGTGCATTTCCGCCGGTCATATAATGCCAGTACTCGGCAGGCTGACCCCCAAAAGGAATTTAACCTGCCCAAGAACCGCCTAATCTGTGACATGCCCACCAGGTGGAACTCAACGGCACCAGGACAGGGTCAGGGGAGCTCGGTTTTTTTTCCCCACGCCAGTGGGCCATGATCAGGGATGCATGCACTGTCCTGTCACCATTTGAGGAGGCCACGAGGATGGTGAGCAGTGACAGTGCATGCATCAGTGACACTGTCCATCTTGTCCACCTGTTGGAGCATACGCTGCGTGAAATAATGGACAGGGCACTTGAGGCAGAACAGAGGCAGGAAGAGGAAGACTTCCTTGCCTCTCAAGACCCCCTTTATCCAGTGTTCCTGCTGTCCCACCAATAACACAGGAAGAGGAGGAGGATTGTGTCAGCATGGAGGTGGAGCCTGGCACTCAGCATCAGCAGTCTTTAGGGATGATTTACAGTCCCAAGAAACCCATGGACTTGTACATGGCTGGGAGGAGGTGGCTGCGGATCATGTCATCCTTAGTGACCCAGAAGACTCTGGACCGTATGCCTCAGCTAACCTACGCTGCATGGCCTCCCTGATCCTGCAAAGCCTGCGGAAGGATGCTCGTAATCTTCGGATCAAGGAGAAGGACCATTACTGGCTGGCCACTCTCCTTGATCCACGGTACAAGGGTAAGGTTGCGGATCTTATCTTGCCGTTGTGCAACACATTCCCAGAGACTGGGAGTTTACAAACTCCTGGTCCTGGACAACGTGTTGCTGAGGCTTCGGTCAGAAGGAGCGGTGGAGAAGGTGGTCGTCTGACCGATGCATTCGGACAATTTTTTAGTCCGCAGCCCCAAGTTATGATCGGTTCCAACAACCATCTGATTTACATGGTGCAGGAATACCTAGGGGCAAGGTCAGACTTGGACACCTTTCCGACTGAAAATCCTCTGGCTTACTGGGTCTTGATGATGGATCACTGGCCAGAGCTTGCACAGTATGCAATTGAGCTACTGGCCTGTCTTGCATCCAGCGTTCTTTCAGGACGCACCTTCAGTGCTGCTGGTGGCTTTTTAACCGATCACAGGGTGTGCCTGTCCACCGACTCAGTTGATCGACTGACCTTCATAAGGATGAATTAGCCTTGGATCATCACCAGCTACCAAGCACCTGAAGCTGATGTAACCGAATAATTTTTTGGGAAATGTCACATCCCATCAAGACTGCCCATGCTGATGCTGAGTGACTGTCCTGTTATGTTGACTGACTATCCTCTTCCTCCTCAATGATCCTGCTGATATCTTGGAAGAACATTTTTGGTTCTGGGTGATGCTACCAGCCCAATTTTTCAGCCCCTGTTTAACAGGGGTGTGTAATTAAAATTTTTAATGCAATGCTTTGCAGCAGGGCTCATTCCTGCCTCATAATCGTATTCACACACTACCAGGTTCACTTATGCATTACAAATGAATAAGAATTTTGATGGATCTTGGAGTGCAGCCATTTCTTCAGAGTTGGGGACATGGTGGGTACCGGAGGCTGGAGGGTAAGGAGAAGAGCGGACACACATCCACCCTCCTTCTCTTCTTGTTGTGACCTGGAAAGCAACGTCTCTGATGTCACTTTCGGGTCAAGCTCCCAGTGTCCCCAGCTAGCTTAGCCAGGAAAAGATGTCTTCCAATGCGATCTGCATTGCATAACATTCAGTGGAGCCCAGAGAAAAAATTGGGGGTCTTTAAGACCCTGCATGTCTCATTAAAGAGAACCTGTCACCTAGAAATCATCACGTAGGAGACTTTTTGTCCCCTATGCAATGAAAACAAAAAAGTTAAGTACATTTTTTTTATTTACAAAAACATAAAGTTCCACCCAAGCACAGAAATCCCCCCCCTCCAAATCTTTTGAGGCCCCACACCCCCACATATACGCACATAGGAATGTAAACACATGCATCGGGGGCACCTACGCATGAAAACATCAATTGCAATACACATGTTACATATTGCTGTGCAAGTAAGGGAGGGAGAGTAATCATTTTAACACAAGACCTCCTTCATAGCACTAAACTGATGACCTATAGGGGGCTTTTGAAGCATCGTCTATAGAAAATATAGGGTACTGCAGTTTGTCGCCATTTCACGGGCGCACAAACATTTAAGGTTTGGCATGTTGGTTATCCATTTACTCGGGGCAACCTGGTCTTTTATATTTTACCAATGTGGGTAGTTCAGTGCATTTGGTCCCCCTTAAATTCACTTTAGTGTGTTTTTTTATATTTTGCGTTTCATAGACTTTTGTAGTAATAACATGTGACATAAAAAAAACGGAACTACCACTATTTTGTTCTCTAGGGTATCTGCTTTCAGAATATATAGCATTTGGGGATTTTGTGTAAAAAATTACTCTGGCAGTGAGTCCGACCAAACATTTTTTCCTTTTTCTAAGTTTAACCGGTACCCGACCTCTGTACGACGATATATAGTGGCAGAATGACACAGGTGGGCAAAAGGGCGTACAGCTATGTCCCCCTTAAGAAGCGGTGCTGCGGGCACGCGCTACGTTCTCAATGACCGTGACCGTGGGTCTTGCGTACTTGATGTCCACTGGGTGCCCACGATCGTGTCATGGAGAGGTAGAACGGGGAGATGCCTTTGTAAACAAGGCATTTCCCCATTCTGCCTTATGACATGACAGAGATCACTGCTCCCTGTCATCAGGAGCAGTGATCGCTGTCATGTGTGTTGAAGTCCATCCCCCCCGCAGTTAGAATCACTCCCTAGAAGACACTTAACCCATTCATCGTCCCCTAGTGGTTAACCCCTTCACTGCCATTGTCATTTACACAGTAATCAGTGCATTTTTATAGCACTGATTGCTGTATAAATCACAATGGTTCCAAAATAGTGTCAAAAGTGTCTGATGTGTCCGCCATAATGTCGCAGTCATGATAAAAATCGCAGATCGCCGCCATTACTAATTTAAAAAAAAATGCCATAAAACTATCCCCTATTTTGAGATTTTTTTTTCTTTTTTTTAACAAAAATATGTAGAAGAATACATATTGGTCTAAACTGAGGAAAAAAATTGTTTTTTTTATATATTTTTGGGGGATATTTATTATCGCAAAAAAGTAAAAAAATATTGCTTTTTTTTCAAAATTGTTGCTATTTTTTTTTTGTTTATAGCGCAAAAAATTAAAAACGCAGAGACGATCAAATACCACCAAAAGGAAGCTCTATTTGTGGGAAAAATGGACGTCAATTTTGTTTGGGCAAAGCGTCGCGCAATTGTCAGTTAAAGCGACGCAGTGCCGAATCGCAAAAAGTGCTCTGGTCATTGAGCAGCCAAAACTTCCAGGGCTGAAGCGGTTAAAGAAAAACATTGCACTCACTATATTGGATGTCTTGAGAATCCTCTGCCGTGTGAGAGGAAAAGTTGTTATAAGAATATAATTATAGTTGTATGCTGTCATTATACATTAGATAAGAGGATAGGTGTATATTAAAACTAAAATGTAATTATAGGATGTCACTTGTATGATGAAACTCTGAATATAATAATATCTTCTTCCGCCTCCTCCCTGATCTCCTCCTGTACTGAGTCCTATATAACCCGCCGTGTACATCCCGAATCTCATAGACTCAACCATGTCTCCGTACAACGCCTTCTTCATCCTCCTCCTGAGCTGTTCAGCCATCTACGCTGATTTTTACCCAGACAATCCAGGTCCTCCACCCCACCATCCGCCTCCACCAAGTAATTATCCAGTTCCTGTACCCCACCGGCCCCCTTCTAGAGGTAAGTCACCCATCAAGGGCTATGAAAATGGCAGAACTTGGGGGTCAACCTGTCCTTGTTTGTTTCTTGTGATTGTTTCATTTGGTGTTCACCTTTAAATCTGACCTCTGGCCTATCCCTTCAGTCTTGCGCCGTTGTACCGGCTCCTCTCCTCTACTGAAATGGCTTATTCTGATTTCACGGCACACTGTGAGCTTTTCACAATGTGCATTAAAGAGGAAGTAAACCCTGATGAGTTTACTTCCTCTTTGATTCCCTGCAAACGTAAAGCATAATGGACTACTATGCATCGCATAGTAGTCCATTATGTGTCACTTACCTGACACAGGAGCCAGCGAAGTCACCGCTGTCCCCAGTCCAGTCCGGAGCATCCATCTTCTCGGTGGGTCTTCGCTGCCCCGCCGCTGTCATTCGACGAAGCCGCGATGACGTCACTCCCGCGCTTGTGCACGGGAGCCGCCACTCGCGGCATATCGCCGTTGACAGCGGCGCGCTCAGTGCCTGTCTTTTGGCAAATATCTCCTAAACCGTGTAGGTTTAGGAGATATTTCTTGGACCTACAGGTAAGCCTTAATCTATGCTTACCTGTAGGTCAAAGTGGTTTGTAAGGGTTTACAACCACTTTAAAAGCTGCAGCAAATTAGATAGAGCCCCATCGCATTTCCTGGTTGGAGGATGTCTAGCATCATCTAGGCCAGTGATGGTGAAACTTGGCACCCCAGATGTTTTGGAACTAGATTTCTCGTGATGCTCAACTACACTGCAGAGTGGACGAGCATCATGGGAAATGTAGTTCCAAAACATCTGGGGTGCCAAGTTTCACCATCATTGATCTAGGCCTTTCCTCCCCAGCCTGACCGCTCCTGGCCTTCCTCTTTCTTTCTTTGGAATTCAGCGGTTTCAATCATGGAGGCTCAGCATCACGTGTTGGCTTTACTTGCCTGCATCGTATAAAAAAGCATAGAGCTCCAGTGATGACATCACTAGGTCTAAAATAAGGTATGTAATAAAAAATATATATAAAAATGTCATTATGTTGATTAGGGGGGGACCAGGGCAGGCAAAATATAAGCAAATTAAACTTCAAGTTGAACTTTGGGCATACGCTCTGTAATTATTCTCCCGGCGAGCGTGTCACTGAGTCGCAGAACGAGGAGATGCCTATGTAAACAAGGCATTTCCCCGTTCTGCCTAGTGACATGACAGAGATCACTGCTCCCTGTCATCGGGAGCAGTGATCGCTGTCATGTGACTAGTAGCCCACCCCCCCACAGTTAGAATCACTCCCTAGGACACACTTAACCCCTTGATCGCCCCCTACTGGTCAACCGCTTCCTTGCCAGTGTCAGTGACATTAATCAGTAAAGATAGGGAGAAAATTCTGGACAGCCGCACTCCCAAAGAAATGTTGCCTTTTATTCAAAAAACAGGATCACAAAATACAGGCCACAGCAGGGGCGGACAGAAGCGCTGACGCATTTCACACTACAAACAGTGCTTACTCATAGCATTTTTATAGCCCTGATCGCTGTATAAATGATAATGGTCCCAAAATAGTGTCAAAAGTGTCCCATGTGTCCGCCATAATGTCGCAGTCACAATAAAAATCGCAGATCGCCACCATCACTAATAAAAAATAATAATAATAAAAATACCATAAATCTATCCCCTATTTTGTAGACACTATAACCAATCAATATACGCTTATTGCGATTTTTTTTAAACAAAAATATGTAGAAGAATATATATCGGCCTAAATTTGTTTTTTTTAAAATATATTTTGGGGGATATTTACTATAGCAAGAGGTAAAAAAAAATTCAAAATTGGCGCTTTTTTTGTTTATAGCGCAACAAATAAAAATCGCAGAGGTAATCGAATACCACCAAAAGTAAGCTCTATTTGTGGGAAAAAAGGATGTCAATTTTGTTTGGGTGTAACATCGCACGACCACGCAATTGTCAGTTAAAGCGATGTAGTGCCAATTCGCAAAAAGTACTCTGGTCAGGAAAGGGGTAAAATCTTCTGGGGCTGAAGTGGTTAACGAGAGGGTGAGAGAAGCAGCACAAGGCTCCAATGAGATGTTCCTCATTGCAAGGATAGTAGGAGAGACAGAGAGCCGAGCGCAACACATTACAAACACATGTAAACACACACGTGGAACCGCACACGCGGTAGTTGCAGTGCATATCTTGGTTGGAGCGTCTGCTCATAATAGGGAATTATGATTGAGAATTGATTGCTTTGAAGGTCCCCCCAACCCCTTGACCACCCCTTTAAGCTGCACAAGTAGCCAGAAGGGGTTGTACATGTACCATGGTTGGGATTCTTTGCTTTGCTTATGGGGTGCAGCAAAATTTATACCCCCTTTAACTACCCACCAAACATGACCCATTCAAGTAAATGGATCCACGATTCAATTGCCCTACAGGTCAGTTGTGCAGCTTTGAAGGGTTAAATCAGGCACTGAGGAGGCGACGTGCCATTTTTCCAATCACTTGTCAACCACCCTCTGTAAGCAATCCACCGCAGACCCAACTGTGAAGGGGAAGTTGGAGTTGCACCTCATAATGGTCAAGAAGGGGCTTTTCTTCTGCCTTCTGACTGGACAAAGGGCAAAAGGAAAAATATTCCCACCCTATGATTTGCCACCTTTGAATACCATAGAAGCTTGGTGCACCTGACCCAGAATAGGCGATGGGTAGATATTACGCTTCTTTGGTTCAGATGAAATAGGGACACCGTACTGGAGGTAAAATATTCAGGCGATTTGATTTGCCATTATCAAAAGGTGAAATATTAATGTTGGGAGATGCATTATTTGGAACAAATATTTCACATTCAGTTGCAACAATATCTTCTTATATATTATTTTCATGTGTTGCTTTTTGTTTTTTTAATTACTTATTATTATTTTATTATTATTATTATTTAAGTTAATTATTATTTTATTTTTTTTAAGATTTAATACTATATTTTTTTTTCATCAGATAGACTTTAATTTGCTCACCAAGATCAAAAAACAAATATCCTCCCTATTATTTGCTCATGTATTACTTATTTTATTATTTAATTACTATTATTATTATTTAAATTTCTTTCTTTTTTTTCTTTCTTTACAATACTATAATTTTTGTTCTTTACATATGCTTTTAGCTGAATACCAAGGTCTAAGTTGCAAATACCCTCCTTATTATTTGCTATTTTTGTTAATTATTATTATTATTATCGTTATGTAATTATTTCTTTCTTTCTTTCTTTTTAAGATTTATTTAAGATAAATTTGTGTTCTTTAGATAGACTTTGAGTTGAATATCAAGATCTAAAAGATATGGCATATCTTCCTTATAGAGCCCTGATACGTGGACAAAGGGGGTTAGACCCTTTAGCCAGCAAAGAGTGGGAGCAATTCCACGACAGGGGTACGATGCATCTTTCAACATATAGTCAAGATGTAAGATCTGGATGCCCTCATAGGGGGCAGCCTCAAGGGTATGACCAATGGAACTTCCTTCCAGTAAAGTCAGGGTCAAGGTTCGGGTGTCTCCAAGAAAAAAGGCAAAATTCTAGATAAAGATAGAAACAGAGTGCAACTTTATAAGGGGTTACATTGAAGCTATGACCAATGAAGCTTCCCTCCAATAGAACTGATGGACAAGTTTTGGGTATGTCCAAGATAAAAGGCTGGCCAAGTAGTAGATGAAGATAAAAAACAGGCACAACCTCATAGGGAGTGACCTCAAGGGTATGACTAAAGGAAATTCCCTTCTGCAGAGCCAGTGACAATGTTCAAGTGTTTTGGGAAAACGGTCAAAAAGTAGATGATAGGAACGGGGGAAACCTCATAGGGGGTGACACTGAGGTTATGGAGAAGGTTTGGGTGTCTCAGAGAAAAAGGTCAAGATGTAGATAATGGTAGGAACAAGGGGTGACCTTGAGGATATGACCTATGAAGTTTGTTTCCTGTAGAGTCTGTGGACAAGGCTCAGGCGTCTCAGAGAAATAGATCAAAAATTAGATAAGTACAGGGGGCAACCTCATAGGGGGTGACCTTGTGAGTATTAACAAAGGAGCTTCCCTCCAGTAGATCCAGTGGATAAGGTTTGGGTGTCTCAGAGAAAAAGGTCAAGAAGTAGATAATGGTAAGAACAAGGGTCAATCTCAAGGTTATAACCTATGGGGCTTGCTTCCAGTGCAGCCAGTGGACAAGGTTTAGGTGTCTCAGAGAAAAGGGTCAATAATTAAAGATAAGAACGGGGGGCGACCTCATAGGGGGTGACCTTTTAGGTACGAACAAAGGAGCTTGTCTCCAGTAGATTCAGTGGACAAGGTTTGGGTGTCTCAGAGAAAAAGGTCAAGAAGTAGATAATGATAAGAACAAGGGTCGATCTCAAGGTTATAACCTATGGGGCTTGCTTCCAGTACAGCCAGTGGACAAGGTTTAGGTGTCTCAGAGAAAAGGGTCAATAATTAAAGATAAGAACGGAGGGCAACCTCCTAGGGGGTGACCTTTTGGGTACGAACAAAGGAGCTTCCCTCCAGTAGATTCAGTGGATAAGGTTTAGGTGTCTCAGAGAAAAAGGTCAAGAAGTAGATAATAAGAACAAGGGTCGATCTCAAGGATATGACCTATGGGGCTTGCTTCCAGTAGAGCAAGTGGACAAGGTTCAGGTGTCTCAGAGAAAAAGGTCAAGAATTAGATAAAGATAAGAACAGGGGGCAACCTCATAGGGGGTGAACAAAGGAGCATCCCTCCAGTAGATCCAGTGGACAAGGTTCAGGGGTTTCAGAGAAAAAGACCAAGAATTAGATAAAGAAAAGAACAGGGGGCAACCTTGAGGATATGACCTATAGAATATTCCTCCAGTAGAGCCATACACTAGGTTTGTGTGTCTCCAAGAAAATGGTCAAGAAATAGATAAAAAGATAAGAACAGGGGGAAAGAAAAAAAAGAGGCTGTTTGGGTATGGGAAGGGAAGGGGTCTCATCTTGTTTTTCGCAGCTAGAGGGTAAAACTTTTAGTTGTGATCAAATATTGTATGCTGAAGGGTATCCATAATGTCGCTCATGCAGAGAGGTCTCATGTACATCTTGTTTTGTGTTTTAGTGAAGCCTGGAGTCTGCCAACCTCCTTCTCCTAGGTGTAGATTTACCGGTATACAGCCGAAAGGACAGTGTAATGATGATGGGGACTGTGAGCGAAATCTGAAGTGCTGCACCACCTACTGTGTGCCCCAGTGTCTCCCACCTATGCCTGAAAGACCTGGGAGGCCTCGACCACGTAAGTACCTTGAAGGGATAAAAAATCTGGTAATTTTCCATAGGTCACATCCCAAAGGTTAAGTCAACTATGCAAGTAACCCATTAAACTGCTACCAGATAGCTTTTAGGCCTATCGATCCTTCACAACAACAGCAATGACACCTATGATTTCCGAATAAACATCTTCAACACACACTGTCACCACAGACAGGTAGATTCAGAGATTCAAACTATAGCAGACATGTGCAGAACAAATAAAATGTATTTCATTTTGATTCGTTATCTGCATAAATTTGTTTAGTTAAATATGCTTAATTTGTTTCGGAATTTGTTTTGTTTATTCAAATTCGAATCGATTCTAATTTTCCAAATGCCATTCAAATTCAAATCAAATTCCATTAAAAAACTAATTTAATTGGAATTTTGGAAGATGGTTATATTCTCTTTCTATTTCATTGTTTTTTCTATTCTGTTCTTTTATTTTATTTTCTATTCTATTCATATTAAAATGTAGTCTATTACATTTTTTTTATGTTAGAAATTTGAAGTTTGGAAGGTGATTATATTGTTATATTCTTTCTATTCTATTCTATTGTTTTTTCTATTCTATTCTTTTCTATTCAATTCAAATTTATTCTATTTGAAATTTGAATTTTCGGAAGATGATTATATCCTATTTTATTCTATTCTATTTCAATTCAAATTGATTCTATTCGATTTTGGGAAATGGCTATATTCTATTCTATTTTTTTATTCTATTTTATTCTTTTATTTTCTATTTTATTATATTATTTTCTATTCAAATTTGAATTTATTCTATTTGAAATTCAAATTTCAGAAGAAGGTTATATTTTATTCTATTAATTTTCTATTCAAATTTATTCTATTTGAAATTCAAATTTCGGAAGATTTGTATTCTATTCTAGTCCTTGATTTTCTATTCTATTCAATTTTATTCTATTAAAATTTCAGGAAATTGTTATATAATTTCTATTCTATTCTATTGCTTTTTAAATTATATTCTTTTATTTTCTATTCTATTCTATTCTATTCTATTCTACCATTTTATATTCTAATTAGAATTTAATTTAAACTTAGAATTTCAGAAGAAGGTTATATTTTTCTATTTTATTCTAGTCTATTATTTTTCTATTTTATTCTCCAATTATTTTTTCCTATTCTATTTGAATTACAATTTTTCTATTTGAAATGTGTCTATTTTATTTTATTCTTTTCTACTCCTTTATTTTATGTTCTTGCTTTGTGCACTGGTCCAAATCATTTGATGGAGGGGTTATTTTGGTGTGGGGTTGTTTTTCAGGTGTTGGGCTTAGCCCCTTAGTTCTAGTCTTTGATTTTCTATTCTATTAAAATTTATTCTATTCAAATTTTGGGAAATGGTTATATCATTTCTATTCCATTCTACCGTTTTTTAATTCTATTCCATTCTTTTATTTTCCATTCTATTCTTTTCTATTCTATTCTAAATAGAAATTAATTTAAAATTAGAATTTCAGAAGGTTATATTTTTTCTATTTTATTCTATTCTATTATTTTTTTCTATTCTATTCCCCAATTATTTTTTCCTATTCTATTTGAATTCAAATTTTTCTATTTGAAATTTGATTTATATTTTTTTCTATTTTATTCTATTCTTTTCTATTCCTTTATTTTCTTTTCTTGCTTTTTGCACTGGTCCAAATCATTTGATGGATAGGGGATTATGGTGTGGGGTTGTTTTTCAGGGGTTGGGCTTGGGCCCTTAGTTCCAGTGAAGGGTACTCTTAAGGCGTCAGAATACCAAGTAATTTTGGACAATTTCATGCTCCCAACTTTGTGGGAACAGTTTGGCGATGGCCCCTTCCTGTTCCAACATGACTGTGCACCAGTCCACAAAGCAAGGTCCATAAAGACATGGATGAGCGAGTTTGGGGTGGAAGAACTTGACTGGTCTGCACAGTCACAACCTCAACCTGTTAGAACATATTTGGGACCCGAAGGAAGCCCGGTTAGAAGATGTTGGCAATGGTGTGGGACCTCAACCTGATAGAACACCTTTGGGATGAATTAGAGCGGAGCCAGGCCTTCTCATCCAATATCAGTTCCTGACCTCACAAATGCGCTTTTGGGAAGAATGGTCAAACATTCCCATAGACACACTCCTACACCTTGTGGGCAGCCTTCTCAGAAGAGTTATAGCTGTTATAGCTGCAAAGGGTGGGCCAACTCAATATTGAGCCCTACGGACTAAGACTGGGATGCCATTAAAGTTTGTGTGCGTGTAAAGGCAGGTGTCCCAATACTTTTGGTAATATAGTGTATGTCTATATTCTGGCTGTGCTGTTATAATTTAATGAGTTCTGAAATATACAGGGATTATGAAGTGGAAGAGACAGAAATGTTGATTGCTAGAGGCTTCATCAAAGGGGTTTACGATAGGGTGGCCTGGCAGAACTCTCTGTATTTTCGTGGTTGCTCAAGCTCGTAAACTGGACAGATTTACGAGGGTACCTAGACTTATTTGGGTATTGGTCAATAGAAAGGGTCTATGTGTCCGATCAATGGGCTGATAAGGGGGGTCCTGGTATCAGTTAACAATTTGGGTGGTATTTAGGGGTCAGGTAGGAGTTAAATGGGAAAGACAGGTAGGGACGCAGCCAGACGTGCCCCCCCTCCAATCACCCAGCACCTCCATGGCAGAAATAGCCCCTCAGCCTCAGTCAGATCAGGAGGCATTACCTCCCACAACTAGGTTGGCCTCGTTGGTAACACTAACACCCCCCCCCCCCCCCCCCCCGGGCATGATGGGCATAAAAGAGGCAAATGGTTTGCCAATATGCACTCAAAATCAGTAGCGCAAGAGTCAGTAGCGGCCCGTCCATACGGGGTGCAGGAAACCCCCCCACCCTAATCCTTGTGCCTGCCCCCTAATCTACATGTAGGGCATGATGCATGAGTTCCAAATTTTTCTTTTAGAAGCCGGAGGCTCTAATTGGCTTTAAAAAGGCTGGGCTCAGCGCCCACCCACTTGTGTGACAATAACGAATTAACGTTCACTGTTTGTCTTCCTGCTACTCCTCCCGGCAAATCAAGAAGCGGGTCCTGAGACCTGATTGGCCGAGAGGAGAAGCACGGGCTTCCATTCTCCTTCCTTCCGTCCGGCACGCCTGAGGCTTTGGCTCAGCTTGGCTCCCCTGGTCTCTGGTCCCACATCCAGCAGGGGCTGGTGGGGCAGACAGGCGAGCAAGCAATTTGTTTGGTGGAGGGGGGCAACCGACCGTGGGGGGTTTGTTTGCCAGAATGGAGCACCAGCCACCACTGGTAAGAGTACTCCAGCCAATAGAACCACATCTTATTCAATTTCTCTTCCATCTCCTCTCCTAATTAGCCCTTAATAACTCCATATTCTCCCTCTTCCCTTAACTATTATTTTGCTGCTGTTTTTTGTTATTTTATTTTTTTGCCATTAGTAATTATACTTTTCTTTCTTTTTCATTTTTTTTATTTTTTTAAATATATATATATATATATATTTTTTTTTTTTTTTTTTCTGCAAAATTTTGCCAAAAATGCCTTTATTTCATTAGGAAATAATTTTGCCGTCCTTTGCAATAGAAATAGAATTTTGGTGTCATTAGAAATAGGAACATTTTAGAATAAAATGTATACTTTTTTAGCTACAGTAACACTAATCATTTTAAAAGTAACACTGTTAAAACTGGACAAAAATCCGTTTTCTTTACATTTTCAGTTGGTTTTGTTTCATTTGGTTACACCATTTTTTCAATAAATGAAAAAAAAAAAAAAAAAAAAAAATTGGCAATACAATATTACCAGGAGATGGCAATGGTGTTTCAATAAAAAGCGAATTATTTTTATCATTTGTATATTTGCCTTGCAGCTTTCAGAGGAAATGATTGTCCGAAGTATCCCGATATACCATGCCGTACCCCGTGGCTTCGATCTGAATGCGAAACTGACCGTGGCTGCAAAAGGAATGAAAAATGCTGCCAAACCCCCTGCAATAAAGTCTGCATGAATGTCTAAGGTAACACTCAACTCAAGAGCACAGTAAGGATATAGCATATGAACTTTTGGCTTCTAAAATGTTTGTGTGAATTCCGCTGATACCAAAGAGTTATCACACCGGAAAATATTTTTTCAATTCTTAATGGATCTCCATACCTCCTGTTTCCTATTAGAAGATAGAAGAGAGGACCCTTATGTCAGGGTCCTCAGAGAGCCCCTCCTTACACCAGGTTCCCTAGAGAGCCCCCCTTACACAAGGGTCACCAGAGAGCTCCCCTTAAATCAGTGTCCTCAGAGAGTCTCCCCCTGCATCATTGTCCCCAGAGAGCCTCCCCCTATATTAGGGTCAACAAAGAGCCTCCCCTTACATCAGGGGTTGGTTGATTGCCCTTGAGCCGCCACTGCCAAAATATATAATTGTTACTATGCATCGTTTCTTAAATTTACTACTGAAGGGGATACAGTAAATAAGTTTTATCACAACAAAGATCATCACACCTTACTTCAGGCTGGGAAGGGCTGTGTGTTTCAGTGAAGAGCCAGGTCCTTGCACCTTTTCGGGGGGGGGGGTGGGGGGTGATGATTCTGCCTTGTCACGTCAAGTCTCTTCTTCTCTGCAGCCAGCGCCCAGCCCCAGCCCACAAGCTCAGCAAGTCACATAGGACGGGATGTTCTTGACGCCGCTCTTACCCTCCCCTGAGGTGCCACGTGACCTGCCTCTGAGAGTCCTGGGAGGTGGGAGTTGTAGTTTGCTGCACTGATAAGGTCCTTACCTTTAGCACGGCCTGACTACAACTCCCACAATGCAGCACAGCCTGCGTAGCAGCAGCCAGCCAATAGGCGGCCATCGCTGCCGACATCTAGCAAAAAAATTAACAGACAGCCAGCGCCGCGGCGGACATCTAGCAAAAAAAATAACAGACAGCCAGCGCTGCGCGAACATCTAGCAAAAAAAAATAACAGACAGCCAGCGCCGTGGCCCGCAGCCATTTTAAAGAGAATGTATGTGGCCTGGAAGGAAATTTCCACCCTGCCCCCCGACCCAGCCCGCCCCTGTAGGCGGGATGCTGGATCTTGGGGCCCCCCCACACTGATGGGGCCCTATGCAGCTTGCGTAGTGAGCGTATAGGGCAGATTGGCTCTGATTAGATAGGCTCTAATGTACTGGACCCTCATATCTCCTGCTTTCTATTACATGATAGGCTCTAATGTACGGGACCCTCATATCTCCTGTTCCCTATTAGATGATAAGCTCTAATGTACAGGACACTCATATCTCCTACTTTCTATTACATGATAGGCTCTAATGTACGGGACCCTCATAACTCCTGTTCCCTATTAGATGATAGGCTCTAATGTACAGGACCCTCATATCTCCTGTTCCCTATTAGATGATAGGCTCTAATGTACAGGGCCCTCATATCTCCTGTTCTCTATTAGATGATAAGCTCTAATGTACAGGACACTCATATCTCCTGCTTTCTATTACATGATAGGCTCTAATGTACGGGACCATCATATCTCCTGTTCCCTATTAGATGATAGGCTCTAATGTACAGGACACTCATATCTCCTGGCACGATCGAATTGTCCGACGGACTCTGCCCCCCTCTCACATCAAACCCCACAAACATGACCTTCCTCCCCACAGTGGTGTCCTCTGCCCCTCTCACATCAACCCCCTGTAAACACCACCTTCCCCCCACAGTGGTGTCCTCTGCCCCTCTCACATCAACCCCCATAAACACCACCTTCCCCCCACAGTGGTGTCCTCTGCCCCTCTCACATCAACCCCCATAAACACCACCTTTCCCCCACAGTGGTGTCCTCTGCCCCTCACACATCAACCCCCACAAACATCACCTTCCCCCCCACAGTGGTGTCCTCTACCCCTCTCACATCAACCCCCACAAACATCCCCTGCTCCCCTGTCTTTCAGTGCCAGGTCCTCTGCCCTTCTCACTCCGCTACCTGATAGATACACAGAGCAGAAAGTGGAAGGTGGGACAGATCGAAAGCGAGAGCCACAGTGGCACTGCATGGTGAGCCGGAGCTGCCGAAGTTAATTTTGCATATTAACAAGCTACCCACTTGTAAATACCAAACGTTTCCATCTACTTATCATCTATTTCTTTTTTTCCAGGTTTGGCTGCAGATCAATACGGGAAGAGTTGGTTGCTCCTGATAATTCCCAGCTAATTTTATAACATCAAATGTGTCTCATGTATAGTTCATCATTAAAATACATGACAAATATTGGTCTATATTGTAATTTTTGTTGCTCAAGCTTGTGTGTCCTTTGAAGCTGAAGTTTAATCTGCTTAATTTTGCCTTCTCTGGTTCCTTCTCCCCCCCCCCCCCCCTCATCAACATGCTAATAACCTTTTTAAATAAAGCCTTTCCATTGTCATTACATATCTTATTCTCTATGCAATGCAGGCAGATTATGGCTGGTGGGAAGGGTAAGGTGTGGTACATCGCTTCCTGAAAACATCACCACACCCTGCCTCTGTATTCCTTCCAAGAGCCCTCATTCCTGATTAGGGATGAGCCGAACACCCCCCAGTTCGGTTCGCACCAGAACTTTCGAACGGACCGCAAATTCGTGCGAACTTTAGAATCCCATTGAAGTCTATGGGACTTGAACGTTTTAAATAAAAAGTGCTCATTTTAATGGCTAATATGCAAGATGTTGTCCTAAAAAGGGTTTGGGGACCTGGCTCCTGCCCCAGGGGACATGGGTCAATGCCTAAAATGTTTTTAAAAACGTCCGTTTTTTAATGATGATTAAAGTGAAAAAAAAAAGTGAAATATTCCTTTAAATATCGTGCCTGGGTGGTGTCTATAGTATGCCTGTGAAGACGTGTGTGAAGTGCCACATGTTTCCCGTGTTTAGAACAGTCCCTGCACAAAATGACATCTAATGGAAAAAAAGTCATTTAAAACTGCTTGCGGTTTTAATGTATTATCTGGTTCCGGCAATATGGATGAAAATCATTGAGAAAAATGGCATGGGTAGCCCCCCCTCCCATTACCAGCCCCTTTGGGTCTTGTACGGATATTAAGGGGAACCCCGTACCCATAATAAAAAAAGGAAAGACTTGGGGCCCCCAGGCCCTATATACAGTGGTGTGAAAAAGTGTTTGCCCCCTTCCTCATTTCCTGTTCCTTTGCATGTTTGTCACACTTAAGTGTTTCGGAACATCAAACCAATTTAAACAATAGTAAAGGACAACACAAGTAAACACAAAATGCAATTTGTAAATGAAGGTGTTTATTATTAAAGGTGAAAAAAAATCCAAACCATCATGGCCCTGTGTGAAAAAGTGATTGCCCCCCTTGTTAAAACATACTATAACTGTGGTTGTCCACACCTGAGTTCAATTTCTCTAGCCACACCCAGGCCTGATTATTGCCACACCTGTTCACAATCAAGGCATCACTTAAATAGGAGCTGCTTGACACAGTAAGGTCCACCAGAAGATCCTTAAAAGCTACACATCATGCCGAGACCCAAAGAAATTCAGGAACAATTGAGAAAGAAAGTAATTGAGATCTATCAGTCTGGAAAGGGTTATAAAGCCATTTCCAAAGCTTTGGGAATCCAGCGAACCACAGTGAGAGCCATTATCCACAAATGGCGAAGACATGGAACAGTGGTGAACCTTCCCAGGAGTGGCCGGCCGCCCAAAAATTACCCCAAGAGCGCAGCGACGACTCATCCAAGAGGTCACAAAAGACCCCACAACAACGTCCAAGGAACTGCAGGCCTCACTTGCCTCAGTTAAGGTCAGCGTTCATGCCTCCACCATCAGGAAAAGACTGGGCAAAAATGGCCTGCATGGCAGAGTTCCAAGGAGAAAACCACTGCTGAGCAAAAAGAACATCAAAGCTCGTCTCAATTTCTCCACAACACATCTTGATGATCCCCAAGACTTTTGGGACAACATTCTGTGGACCGATGAGACAAAAGTGGAACTCTTTGGAAGGTGTGTGTCCAAGTATATCTGGCGTAGAAGGAACACTGCATTTCATAAAAAGAACATTATACCAACAGTAAAATATGGTGGTGGTAGTGTGATGGTCTGGGGCTGTTTTGCTGCTTCAGGACCTGGAAGACTTGCCGTAAAAAAAGGAACTATGAATTCTGCTGTCTACCAAGAGATCCTGAAGGAGAATGTCCGACCATCTGTTCGTGTACTCAAGCTGAAACGAACTTGGGTTCTGCAGCAGGACAATGATCCTAAACACACCAGAAAGTCCACCACCGAATGGCTGAAGAAAAACAAAATGAAGACTTTGGAGTGGCCCAGCCAAAGTCCTGACCTGAATCCTATTGAGATGTTGTGGTATGACCTTAAAAAGGCCGTTCATGCTCGAAAACCCTCTAATGTAACTGAATTAGGACAATTCTGCAAAGATGAGTGGGCCAAAATTCCTCCAGGACGCTGTAAAAGCCTCATTGCACGTTATCGCAAACGCTTGGTTGCAGTTGTTGCTGCTCAGGGTGGCCCAACCAGTTATTAGGTTTAGGGGGCAATCACTTTTTCACACAGGGCCATGATGGTTTGGATTTTCTTTCACCTTTAATAATAAACACCTTCATTTACAAATTGCATTTTGTGTTTACTTGTGTTGTCCTTGACTATTGTTTAAATTGGTTTGATGTTCCGAAACACTTAAGTGTGACAAACATGCAAAGGAACAGGAAATGAGGAAGGGGGCAAACACTTTTTCACACCACTGTACTCAGAACATCAGTATACAGGCGGTACAAACAAGACAGGGACTGTGTAGTTTTGTTGTGTTAAGTAGAATCTGTTTGTAATTTTGAACTGGTACATTTTTAAAGTGTAGCTCCAGTCAAAAAAATCTATTTTTAAGATTTTTGGAAAACATAGGGAAGGGTTATCACCCCTGTATAATTTGTTTTGCCGTCCGTCTTTTTTCATCTCACTTCCTGTTGTCTCCTTCCGTTTGCAAGTAGGAGACGTTTGTAAGTTGGATGTTTGAAAGTAGGGGCCTGCCTTATAAGCTCTGCAGAAATGGCGGAACAAGGTGTTGGTGTTGCCACAACATTGTAAGCCCTAAAAGTGACTCTTGGTGGGCGCTGGAGCGCCCTGCTGTGAACGATTATATCAAGAATTGTAATTACATGCCATTGTTGAACAGTGGTAGAAAAATTGGGCCTTTGGTGGTTCTGGTGGTGGTGCTGGTACCACAACACTATAAGTCCTCACAGTTACTCTCAGTGGGCACAGGAACGGGCCCTGCTGTGAAATATTATATCAAGAATTGTAATTACATGCCCCTCTGAAAAATTGGGCCTTAGGCACTGGTGCCACGACACTGCAACCTCTCCCATATACTCTAGTTGTAGTGCAGGAATGAGCCCTGCTGCACAGAATTGCATCAAAAATTGTAATTACATGCCCCTGTTAAACATGGACTATAAAATTGGGCCTTAGGCACTGGTGCTGGTGCCATGACACTGCAACCTCTCCTATATACTCTAGTTGTAGTGCAGGAATGAGCCCTGCTGCAAAGCATTGCATCAAAAATTGTAATTAAACGCCTCTGTTAAACAGGGGCTGAAAAATTGGGCTGGTGGCATGACCCAGAACCAAAAATGTTCTTCCAAGATATCAGCGGAGGAGGAAGAGGATAGACAGTCAACATAACAGGACAGTCACTCAGCATCAGCATAGGCAGTCTTGAAGGGATGTGATATTTCCAAAAAAATTATTTGGTTACATCAGCTTCAGGTGCTTGGTAGCTGTGGGTGATCCAAGACTGATTCATCTTTATGAAGGTCAGTCGATCAACCGAGTCAGTGGACAGGCGCACCGTGTGATCGGTAACAAAGCCACCAGCAGCACTGAATGTGCATTCCGAAAGAACGCTGGATGCAGGACAGGCCAGTAGCTCAATTGCATACTGTGCAAGCTCTGGCCAGTGATCCATCCTCAAGACCCAGTAAGCCAGAGGATTTTCGGTGGGAAAGGTGTCCAAGTCTGACCTTGCCCCTAGGTATTCCTGCACAATGTAAATCAGACGCTGGCGATGGTTGCTGGAACCGATCATACCTTGGGGCTGCGGACTAAAAAATTGTCTGAATGCATCGGTCAGATGGCCACCTTCTCTACCGCTCCTTCTGACCGATGCCTCAGCAACACGTTGTCCAGGACCAGGAGTTTGTAACCTCCCAGTCTCTGGGAACGCGTTGCACAGACCTTTCTGCAAGGCCTCCCAGAGATGTCTCATCCTCTGCTCCTTCTGCGAAGGTAAGATAAGGTCGGCAACCTTACCCTTGTACCGTGGATCAAGGAGAGTGGCCAGCCAGTAATGGTCCCTCTCCTTGATCCGAAGAATACGAGGATCTTTTTCAGGATCAGGGAGGCCATGCAGCGTAGGTTAGCTGAGGCCTTTTTTTTCCAGAGTCCTCTGGGTCACTAAGGACAACAAGATCTGCAGCTACCTCCTCCCAGCCACGTACAAGTCCACGGGTTTCTTGGGACTGTAAATCATCCCTACAAGACTGCTTCTGCTGAGTGCCAGCCTCCACCTCCATGCTGACACATTCATCCTCCTCCTCCTCCTCTTCCTGTGCGATGGGTGGGACAGGAGGAACGCTGTCTGGATAAAGGGGGCCTTGAGAGGCAAGGAAGTCATCCTCTTCCTGCCTCTGCTCTGCCTCAAGTGCCCTGTCCATTATTCCACGCAGCGCATGCTCCAACAGGTGGACAAGAGGTACAGTGTCACTGATGCATGCACTGTCACTGCTCACCATCCTTGTGGCCTCCTCAAACGGTGACAGGACAGTGCATGCATCCCTGATCATGCCCCGCTGGCGTGGTGAGAAAAAACCAAGCTCCCCTGACCCTGTCCTGGTGCCGTAGTCGCACAGGTACTCATTGATTTGGTGATTTATATCTAGGTTTTTTACATTTTTTGACATTATAGCGCTACATTGTTATCACTCATTGATGGCCCTCTGCTGCGTGTGCAGCCGCTGCAGCATGGCCAACATTAAGTTCCACCTGGTGGGCATGTCACATATAAGGCGGTTCTTGGGCAGGTTCAACTCCTTTTGGATCTCAGCCAGCCGAGCACAGGCTTTAAATGATTGGCAGAAATGCACGCAGACTTTCCTGGCCTGCTTCAGGACATCCTGTAAACCCGGGTACCTGCCCAAGAACCGCTGCACCACCAGGTTAAGAACGTGGTCCACACAGGGCGCATGGGTCAGTTGTCCCTGTCGGAGGGCGGAGAGGAGGTTGGTGCCATTGTCGCAAACCACCATTCCTGGCTTAAGCTGGCATGGCGTCAACCACCTCTCGGCCTGCCCCTGCAGAGCTGACAAAATATCTGCCCCAGTGTGGCTCCTGTCCCCCAAACAAACCAGCACAAGCACAGCATGGCATCATTTTGACTGCGTACTTGCGTAGAGCCTTGAACTCCTATGGAGCACCGCTGGTTCTGAGGACAGAGCACTGGAAGAGGCCATGGAGGAAGAAGAAGAGGAGGGGGTGGAGGAGAGAGGTGTGTCACAACCAGTAGTAGCATTTTGGAGGTGTGGTGGCGGAACAACCTCCAACACTACTGCACCTTGTCCTGCATCCTTCCCAGCTGTCAGAAGAGTGACCCAATGGGCCGTGAAAGACAGGTAACGTCCCTGTCTATGCCTGCTGGACCATGAGTCAGCGGTAATATGCACTTTACCACTGACCGCCGTGTCCAGCGAGGCAAGGACATTGCCTTCCACATGCCGGTAGAGAGGCGGAATCGCCTTCCGTGAGAAAAAGTGGCGTTTGGGGACCTGCCACTGAGGAACCGCACATTGCACAAACTCACGGAAGGGGGCCGAGTCTACCAACTGAAAAGGCAGCAGTTGAAGTGCTAGCAATTTAGCCAAGCTAGCATTCAACCACTGGGCATGTGGATGGCTGGGAGTGAACTTCTTTCGACGGTCCAGCAGCTGGGGCAGGGAAATTTGCCTGCTATATTCGGACGTGGGTGTACTGCTAGCAGAGTGCCCACAAGCACTTGGCTGTGACACACCTAATTCTACACCTTCATTCCTCTCAGTGCAGGTTTCAGAGGAGACCGAAGTTCTAGTGGGGTTGGAGATCCCAGTTGATGAGGAGCAAGGAGAGGTCCGCTTTGTTCTTTGGTGTCGGTCTTTGAGGTACGCTTGCCAACGAGCTGCATGGCAGGTCAACATATGTCTGGTCAAGCATGTGGTGCCCAAGCGGCTGATGTTTTGGCCACACGAGATACGCTTGAGACATATGTTGCAAATAGCAGCGGTGCGATCTGATGCACTCGTCTCAAAAAAGGCCCACACCGAAGAACTTTTAGAATAATGCGCAGAGGCAGCACCCTGCACAGGCGGAGCTCTGTGGTGTGATTCAGTCGGTGTGCTGCCCCTAAGCTGGCCCCTGGAGGGCAATCTGCCTCACTGAAGATGTGCCTCCTCCTCTCTCCTACCAGACACCCACGTAGAGTCAGTGCCCTCATCATCCCCTCCCTCTTCATCGCTGGAGCAAACCTGGCAGTATGCTGCAGCTTGTGGAACATGACTGCCAGATTGCTGTCCTTCTTGAGCATCCCCTCTCTCTGCGCTCACGTTACTGCCTTCCTCTAGCTGAGTATCATCATCAGAGCCTACAAAACACTGGGCATCCTCCTGGAGCATGTACCCAACACTGTGCTCAAAGAGTTCAGGGGACTGCTCAGGAGGACATGGTGGGTCTAGGGAAGGAGTCACTGATGATGACATTGAGACGAGGGAAGACGATGCGTTGGCAGCTGCTTTGCTAGTACCCTGAGCCTGGGTGAGAGAGGATGAGGAGCATGAAGAGGGCTTGGTCATCCACTCTACCAAGTCTTCGGCATGATGCGGCTCAACATGTCCAGCTGCCGAAAACAAGGACAAGCGTTTCCCATGGCCACGTGCTGATGACGATGCACTGTGTCCACGACCAGCACTGTTGTCTCTAGACACAGAGCCCGCTAGCCCTTGTTTATCGGCTTGTGCCTGTCTGCCTCTCCTTGTTGGCCTTCCAGACATGGTAATGGCATGAAGGGAGATGGGAAATCCAGCAATTGGGTAGTGTATATTGTGCTGGAGGCACCCAACACCCACTAACTCCTGCAGATGCCTTTATTATAGAACAACAGGAATTAAAGGGTAGATACTGGTGTATACTATGCTGTGCTGGAGGCACACAACACCAACTAACTCCTGCAGATGGCTCAATTAGGGAAGAGCAAAATAGGTGGATATAATGGTGTATACTGCACTCAGGTCACACAGACAACACCCACAAACTCCTGCAGCTGGCTGAAAGCTCAATTACAGAAGAGCAAGAACGCTAAATCGGTGGATAACGGACGGTGTATACTGCATTGAAGGTATTTAATTACAGAAGAGCAATATAGCTATATAGGTGGTTAATGGTGTATACTGCGGTCAGGTCAGGGCACACAGACAACATCCACAAACTCCTGCAGATGGCTGAAAGCTCAATTACAGAAGAGCAAGAATGCTAAATCGGTGGATAATGGTGTATACGGCGCTCAGGGCACACAGACAACACCCACAAACTCCTGCAGATGGCTGAAAGCTCAATTACAGAAGAGCAAGAACGCTAAATCGGCGGATAACGGACGGTGTATACTGCGTTGAAGGTACACAGAGAACACCCACTAACTCCTACAGATGCCAAAACATCGGGACTATGTTCAGGCTAGTAGCCAATAGCTTTAGTCTAGAAATTTGATTTGAGCATGCGTGGCTGATGTCTGATCGGAATTCTCTACACACAATCGGATAAAGTCCAATCAGATTATGTTGTCGGAAAGTTTTATAGCCCAGCTCTAAAACTTTGTCCGTCAGATATTCCGACGGAAACAGTCCGATGGAGCCCACACACAGTCGGATTATCCGACAACACGGTCCGATCGGACATTTTCCGTCGGAATGTCCGACCCTGTTTACAAGGGCTAAAAGTTTACAGATGCAGGATTCAAATCGACCCACATGTGATGTGAGATCTACTTAGAAATACTCACATACATTTTAGTCCCCTCCCAAAAACACAGTTTACTCCACCCACAATCCACCTGAGGTCCGCCCAGTGACTGGGAAGGCGTGACCAGACCATGCCCACCTAATAGAGTGGTCCACCCAAACCCAACTCTAATTATGTGAGCATGCCACTTATAGCCCTTGATCACCGTAATTAATGCCTTTAATGAGTTATATGGTAACCTTTGTAGCTGGTCACTGGCTGGAGCTTATAAACAGCTGTGCGCAAAAGTTTGCATTCCCTGGCAGAAATGGTGACATTTTGGCATTGATATTAAAAAGAAATATGATTAATCATGCCAAAAAAAATTATTTTATTTAAGGATAGCGATCACATGAAGCCATTTATTATCACATGGTTGTTTGGTTCCTTTTTAAATCATAAAAGAAATCACCCAAATGGCGCTGAACAAATATGTCCATGCCCTGGAATGTTTGGCCCTGGTACAAAAACACAAAGTGACCCACACGGGTTAAAATAGCAATTAAAGGTTAATTTTTTGTAATTAGTGTCTGTGTATACGTTTATTTGCGCTCACGTGGATGCACCAAGCAGGCTAGTTACTGAGCCATGGGGACCAGAAAGGAACTGTCGAAAGATCTGTGTAACAAGGTTGCCAGAAAGAAGCATATACTGTGCCAATGCCACAAAAAAGCTTGCATTTTTGACCCCTTGACATGCCTCACAGCTCCTGTCACACTTCAATCTGGAGTGAAGGCTTATTTTTGGAAACTCGAACATGCAGCTCATTTTTGTTCAAGCATTGTGCACCTTGAAACAACCACACCGTCTTTTTTCAGGGGCAGCCTATATTTCTCCAGAGGTTACCTGTGGGTTTTTCTTTGAACTGCGAACAGAACAACTCTTCTGGCAGTTGTGGCTGCAATCCTTCTTGGTCTACTTTACCTTGGCTTGGTATCAAGAGATCCCAGAATTTTTCACTTCTTAATAAGTGATTAAAAAGTACTGACTGGCATATTTAAGGTTTTGAATGTCACGCTTCCCCCTAATGCAGGTGGTCAGGGCTGGACTTACCATTGGGCTTGATTGGGCTCCGAGATACATTGGCTCAGCTCCGCTCACAGTCATCCCCAGTCCCTCCCTATGATGGACATAACACAGGAACTGGCGTGACTGTGAGCCGAGCCGAGTGCACTCGACTACTCTCGGCTACGCTTGGGACTGCGAGAGGACCCGACAGCCGATGACTTATTCGGCGACCAATCGCAGTTTGCTATGGAAGTGACATCCATCGCCCCCATCTTGCTACACCCCACACTCAAACACAGTAAGGATACACTAAGAAGGGGTAAAGCGGACATGTTGTTACACCCACTGGAGTTTTGCATTTTAGACATATTTAGAACATTAAAGTTAGTATATAGTGAAATACAAATACTTACAACTCCATCTGACTCCTTAGATGTTGAATTTTAAAAGCAGCGAATTTCGCTCAGATTAGCAAACCTGTGAGATGAGCAGGGTTGTTGCTGCTTTTAAAATTCAAGATGCAAGACAAGGCTACACTGACAAGGCTACAAATGACATTGACAAGGCTGCAATGAAACTGGACAAGGCTGCAGATGGTTGGGCAAGGCTGCAGATGGACACTGATAAGGCTGCATTGATGGGAATTTAAATGTAAGTTTTTTTCCATAAACTTCCCTCCTAAACTTGGGGTGCGTGTTATACACCGGTAAATGCTGTAATGTATAGAAGGTAGGGCCCGAAAATGACTCAAGCCCAGGGGCCCCCACCACCCTAAGTCCTGCCCTGCAGGTGGTCATACATTATAGCTGGCTACTGTGTTCTATACCTATAGCAGCCCCCTTTCCCATAAGGCAAGCATGACTACCGGTACTCGGTTGCCCCCAAGACTTATACACAATGCTATTGTGCCTGGTCACCACACCAGAGCAGGCGAAAACTGAGTAAAGCAAACAGGTACTTTCGGTTGGCAGATAGGCAGAGTGGTTCAATAACAGTCCAGGTACAAGGCAGGCAGAGTTCAGAGAATAGTCATTAACCGATCCAAGGTCATACACAGGGAAATCAAATCTAGCAGAGCAGGGCAGACAGATAGGCAGCTTGATTGGGTATTACACACTCTAACACACTCTATCACAAGCATGAGACTGCAAGCTTGGCTAGTTTAAATCAGGTTTAGTCTCCACCCAGAGGCTGACCACATCCATCACTTTGCAGATGGAACAGACAGACAAGCAGAATGCCACAGCTAAAACCAGGATGCTGGAATCAGCAGCTATGATGGAGCAGGAGCACATACACTCCTGACAGTGGACATCTTTTTATATCCTTTTCCATCTTTATAAAGTTCCATTACCTTGCTACTCAGCTCTTTTGACAGTTCGTTTCTGCTCCCCATGGCTCAGAATCTAGTCTGCTCAGTGCATCCACATGAAAGCTAACAAACTAATTGACAGAAACATACACTAATTGCAATTTACAAAGCCACAGATGTGGGAAATTAACCTTTAAAAGCCATTCTGTGTGTTACCTTGTATGTCTGTACTAAGGCCAAACATTCCAGAGGATGGAAACTTTTGAGCAGGGCCATTTGGGTGATTTCTGTTGCCATTATGATTTAAAGTGGTTGTAAACTCCAAAAAACAAAACAAAACAAAAAAACCCTGCAAGACAAAGGCATAATGAGCTAGTGTGCATCGCTTGAAATATTTACTTTAGATCGAAGCTGTTGCAGCGGCCCCTGCACACTGATGTGACCGGCGACATGTCTCCTGGAGTTATTTCCAAGTTCGCGGGCTACGGTGCTGTGATTGGCCGGAGCCGGGATCACGTCCCTCCCGCGGTCACAGCACAGAGAAATGGCACGAGCAGACGTGTGAGGCGGGCGTATGAGGAGATTTGCCGACCAACCGACCGAACTGGGGGCCATTAGATTTGTCTGTGTCCCCCCAAAAAAATGCGTGTGGCGGTGCTGACCAGGCAGAATGCCTCCAATCCCTACATGCTGAGAGGTACAGATAGGAGATTAAGCTGCAAGGATTTCCATTTCCCGGACCTGTGAAGCGGCATTCCGGTGTCTGAGAGCGGGGGATCGCAGAACTCAGGTACAGCGGGACCGGGGGGCAGGGCCATCTTTAATATTGATTGGACCCTGCCCAAACATTTTCTTGGGCCCTCCCAAATCCACTTGTACGCTATTTGCATGCAGTGCGGGCTCAAGGGGCAGCTGCTGTGGGCCCCACAACAATGACTTGCCACCACCCTCATCTATAGCTGGCTATAGCAGTAAGTGGCATTGGAAGGCTAAATTAGGTACCAACAAGGCCTGGGGTTTGCCCAGGAAAAATCCAAGCCTACTTACCACCAGCTTGCAGACAACCAAATTGACCTGTCTAACAGTACATTAAAAACAGGGGTTTAGTCCGCACGCATTTGCAAACGCATGCGTAAGCCACAGAGCCTCGTCAAGGCACCCTTGTATCTGTGGTCCTAACACTAAAGTATGAGTGTCCCCACAGTGGAGGCACATGCATTCTAATGGATAGATGAGGTCAGGTGGACTGAACGGGAGCCCCCCCCCTTCTTAAAGGTACATGAAGTACACCAAACACCCAGCATGTAGCACAATGGCTGCAAAGGTGTTGGTGCATTGCTACAACAATGACTTGGCCCGGGGGGAGCTGTCCCTTTTTTCCTGTGTTAAAGGCGGCCTTGCCAGGGAGAGGTGGTCCAGTGCAAGTGCACCTTACAGAAGGTGAATGCACACTTTAAATAGAAGGCAGTTTTTTGGCATGATTTTCAATATCAATGCCAAAATCTTACCATTTCTGCAAGGGGATGCAAACTTTTAAGCACAACTGTATAGCTGGTCACTGATAGGATAGAGCCAGCACTGCATATGTTTATATACAAGGCTCCACCCACCAGCACCATGTAATAGGTATAACAGTACATCTTGACCTTTGTACCTGATCACCGTGGCTTTAATCATTGAAAATAAATATAAAATTCATGACCTCTCTCACCCATAGAGGGTACTTAGGAGTGAGAGTTTAAAGGGTTAACGTGGGGTAGGCACAGACCCAAATCATTCTGAGAATTCTGCTTTGGATCAGTTATTAGAAACCTTCTTAGCCTCAGAAACAGATGAAAAATATCTGCAGGTTGTATTTAGCTACTTCGGATCCGCGCTATAGCTGAATGACAGCTACAGCGCGGATCTGCTTTGCCGGGAGGGCGTCTATAGACATCCTTACCTTTGCAAGCTGGCCACGCCCCCTGCAAGGTGTGCGCTCCACGCACTGTGATCACCCGAGTCAATGAGACTTGGGTGATCACAGTTCGGAGAAAGGGGTCAATCCCGACCCCTTACCACGCGATCACCTGACAGCTGATCACGTGATGTAAACAGAGGATCGGTAATCTTTTTTTTTTCTTCTTCTCACGCTGACAGCATGAGGAGAAAAAAAAGCCGATCACCGGCTTCTGTTGAAGGGACATCAGTCACGAGCAGGGAGAGGCGAAGCCGCCTCATATGTGCCCACAGTGCCCACCAATCAGCGCCCACCAGTATATCAGTGCCACCTATCAATGCCCACGAGTGCCACCAATCAATGCCCACCAGTGGTGCCAATCAGTGCCTCATCAGTGCCACCTAGCATTGCTGCCTATCAGTGTCACCTACCAGTGCTGATCAGTGCCCATCACTGCTACCCATCAGTGCCCATCACTGCCACCCATCAGTGACACCTATCAGTACCCTTCAGTGTCACCTATCAATGCCCTTCAGTGCCGCCCATCAGTGCCACATCTCAGTGCCTACCAGGGCCACCTCATCAGTTCCCACCAGTGCCGACTATTAGTGCCCATCAATGTCGCCTTATTAGTACTCATCAATACAGCCTATAGGTGCCCATCGATGCAGCCTATCGGTGCCCATCAATGCAGCCTATCATTGCCCATCAGTGCAGCCTCATCAGTGTACATCAATAAAGGAGAAAAATTCCCCGTTTGCAAAATTTATTACCAAATATAAAATGGTTTTGTATTTTCTTTTTTTTAAATTCAGTTTTTTAAAAAAAAAATTACAAAAAATAAAAAATGCAGAGGTGATCAAATACCACCAAAAGAAAGCTCTATTTGTGGGAAAGAAAAAAACAATAAAAATGTCATTTGGGTACAGTGTTGTATGAATGCGCAATTGTTGTTCAAAGAGTGACAGCGCTAAAAGCTGAAAATCGGTATGGGCAGGAGGGGGGTTTAGGTGCCCAGTAAGCAAGAGGTTAGAGGTACATACAGCTCCAGAGATTAGAGACTACATTTTTTTTTGTCAGCCCAGAATGCTGTTTTTAATTTGTTACCATTTCTCAGCATGCAACTGTTAACCGCTTAAGGACCGTCTCACGCCGATGGTCTCACGCCGATGTACGTTGGCAGAATGGCACGGCTGGGCACAATCACGTACCTGTACGTTGCCCTTTAAGTGCCCAGCCGTGACACGGTCATGAGCTCTGTGACTTTGGCCACGGGACCTGCGGTCCCGATCGCCGCCAGTATCCTGCAATCGGGTCACAGAGCTGAAGAACGAGGAGAGGTAAATGTGAACAAACCTCTCCCTGTGCTTCTAGTGAGGCTGTCACCGATCGTCTGTTCCCTGTTATAGGGAAAGATGATCAGTGATGTCAGACGCCAAGCCACGCCCCCCTACAGTTAACAAAAAACACACACACTTAACCCCTACACTGCCCCCGAGTGGTTAACCCCTTCGCTGTCTGTGACATTTTTACAGTAATCAATGCATTTTTAATCACACGGATTGCTGTATTAATGCCAATGGTCCCAAAAATGTGTCAAAATTGTCCGATGTGTCCGCCATAATGTCGCAGTCACAATAAAAATCGCTGACCGCCGCCATTACTAGTAAAAAAAAAAATTATTAATAAAAATGCCATAAAACTATCCCCTATTTTGTAGACGCTATAACTTTTGCACAAACCAATCAATAAACGCTTATTGTGATTTTTTTTTTTACCAAAAATATGTAGAAGAATACGTATCGGCCTAAACTGAGGGAAAAAAAACGTTTTTTTATATATTTTTGGGGGATATTTATTATAGCAAAAAGTAAAGTAAGTAAAGTAAAGTAAGTTTTTTTTCAAAATTGTCGCTCTATTTTTGTTTATAGCGCAAAAAATAAAAACTGCAAAGGTGATCAAATACCACCAAAAAAAAATAAAGGTCTATTTGTGGGAAAAAAGGATGCCCATTTTGTTTGGAAGCCACGTCGCACGACCGCGCAATTGTCAGTTAAAGCGATGCAGTGCCGAATCGCAAAAAGGGGCTTGGTCCTTTAGCTGGAAAATGGTTCGGGGCTTAAAGAGGAAGTAAACCCTGATGGGTTTACTTCCTCTTTCATTCCCTGCAAAGGCAAAGCATAATGGACTACTATGCATCGCATAGTAGCCCATTATGTGTCACTTACCTGACACAGGAGCCAGCGATGTCACCGCTGTCCCCTGTAGTCCGGCGCATCCATCTTCTCGGTGGGGTCTCGCAGCTCCGCCACTGTCATTCGGCGGAGCCGCGATGACGTCACTCCCGCGCATGCGCACGGGAGCCGACGCGCTCGGCAGCTCCATTGTTGGAAATGCCACGCTCAGTGCGCCTGCGCGCCGCTGTCTACGGCGCATGCGCCGTAGACAGCGGTGCCTGTCTTCGGGCAAATATCTCCTAAACCGTATAGGTTTAGGAGATATTTCTTGGACCTACAGGTAAGCCTTAATCTAGGCTTACCTGTAGGTCAAAGTGGTTTGCAAGGGTTTACAACCACTTTAAGTGGTTAAAGAGACACATAGCTCTACTGCCATCCTGTGGAAATTTGTTAAAAGTGCAGCAAAGACATTGCGGTTCTGCCACAGTATTTCAATGCAAAATTCCCATTCAGATGGGAAAACATAACACATTCAGGAGGCAGCAGTATCACCTCCTGAGTGTGATTACTGCCAGCCCCTCTGTTCTAATAAGTTATACTACAGTGTAAATGTTTTTTTTTAACCGGTTCCCGACCAGTGCACGACGATGTACGTCGACAGAATGGCACGGGCAGGCATATTGGCGTACATGTACGTCCAATCTTCAATGCCGCCCTGCCATCGGGAGTGCGCCGCCGGCGGCGCGCTCCCGCGCTGGTCAGGACCCCCGTTTGTCCAGTCGCGGGACCCGCAGACTCGATCGCCGCGGGCATTCCCGCGATCGTCTCACGGGACGGCTGAATCAAGGAAATGCCGTGTAAACAGCCTTTCTCCATTCTGCCTAGCAACTAGTGACGCTGATCTCTGCTCCATGTGATTGGAGCAGAGATCAGTGTTCACTAAATGAAAGCCCAACCCCCCACAGTTAGTAACACACCCCTAGGAACACTTAACCCCTACACTGCCACCCACTGGTTAACCCCTTCACTGCCAGTGTCATTTACACAGGGATCACTTCATTTATATAGCAGTGATTACTGTATAAATGACAATGGTCCCAAAAATGTGTCAAAAATGTCCGATGGGTCCCCCACAATGTCGCAATCACAATAAAAATCGCTGATCGCTGCCATTACTAGTAATAAAAAATTATTAATAAAAATACTATAAAACTATCCCTATTTTGTAAACGCTATAACTTTTGCGCAAACCAATCAATAATCGCTTATTGCGGTTTTTTTTACCAAAAATATGTAGAAGAATACGTATCAACCTAAACTGAGGGAAAAAAATTTTTTTTATATATTTTTGGGGGATATTTATTATAACAAAAAGTAAAAAATAATGCGTTTTTTTCAAAATTGTCGCTCTATTTTTGTTTATAGCGCAAAAAATAAAAACCGCAGGGGTGATCAAATACCACCAAAAGAAAGCTCTGTTTGTGGGGAAAAAAGGACGTCAATTTTGTTTGGGAGCCATGTCGCACGACCGCGCAATTGTCAGTTAAAGCGACGCAGTGCCGAAACGCAAAAAGTGGTCTGGTCTTTGACCAGCAAAATGGTCCGGTCTGTAAGTGGTTTTAAATGATGGCGCTAATTACTTTATGTCATATCGCCTCTGTGCAGTCACGTCACCCCCTGTTGCTCTCCTCCCCGCGATCTAAGGGCTACAGTGAGAGGGGCTGAGATTCCCCTCTGACGTCAGCTAGGAGGTCACGTGACTGCTGTTCTTTACGCTCAGCCCCTCCCGGAGGGGGAGAGAAGAGAGACTCTAACACAGCAGAATGACGAAGGCATGTAAACTGACCACAGTATCATGGATCAGCAGTAGGGTGGCCACTTTTTCTTCAAGCCAAACCCATACACTTTTCTGGCGCGCTGCATTTTTCTTTCTAGTTATCACTATATAGACAATGGGATTGTAAAAGACCTTGGATACCTTTGGGTGGCTTAAAGAGTAGTAAAATAGTGTGCTGTGTACGCCACAGTGAACAGAGGGTGTAGCAACATTGCATTAACCATGGAAGGGGCCTAAATTAAACCCACCCTACCGACAACAACCCTTACTATCCACTGCACCCTTCAAAGTAGCCCATCCTACCTATAACCCACACTATCAACACCACACCAAAGTGGCCCATTCTGTCTTAACACTCCAAATCAGTCCATCATATCTAAGGCACCCCAAAGTGCACCCCAGTGGGATGGAAAGGGGATGGATAGGAGATGGTGGGATGGACAGGGGGACAGTGGGATGGATAGGGGGACAGTGGGATGGATAGGGGGACAGTGGGATGGACAGGGGGGCAGTGGGATGGACAGGGGGCAGTGGGATGGACAGGGGGACAGTGGGATGGACAGAGTGGACAGTGGGATGGACAGAGCGGACAGTGGGATGGACAGAGCGGACAGTGGGATGGACAGAGCGGACAGTGGGATGGACAGAGCGGACAGTGGGATGGACAGGGGGACAGTGGGATGGACGGGGGACAGTGGAATGGATGAGGGGGCAGTGGGATGGACAGAGGGGAGAGTGGGATGGACAGAGGGGAGAGTGGGATGGACAGAGGGGAGAGTGGGATGGACAGAGGGGAGAGTGGGATGGACAGAGGGGAGAGTGGGATGGACAGAGGGGAGAGTGGGATGGACAGAGGGGAGAGTGGGATGGACAGAGGGACAGTGGGATGGACAGGGGGACAGTGGGATGGACAGGGGGGCAGTGGGATGGATAAGGGGCAGTGGGATGGATAAGGGGCAGTGGGATAGATAGGGGGCAGTGGGATGGATAGGGGGCAGTGGGATGGACAGTGGGATGGACAGGGGGACAGTGGGATGGACAGAGGGCCAGTGGGGTGGACAGGGGGACAGTGGGATGGACAGAGGGCCAGTGGGGTGGACAGGGGGACAGTGGGATGGACAAGGGGATGGACAGAGGGATAGTGGGATGGAAAAGGGGACAGTGGGATGGACTCGAGGACAGTGGGATGGATAGGGTGACAGTGGGATGGATAGAGGGACAGTGGGATGGATAGGGGGACAGTGGGATGGATAGGGGGACAGTGGGATGGATAGGGGGACAGTGGGATGGACAAGGGGATGGACAGAGGGACAGTGGGATGGACAAGGGGACAGTGGGATGGACAAGGGGACAGTGGGATGGGGGAACAGTGGTGCTCAGTGATGGACTGTACATACCTCTCTCCTGCTGTCCCGTTCTGTAAGCTGTACACTGGCTGCTCCTTCTGCTGGGCTCCTCCAAGAGCGCTGCATTGACAGGGGTGAGAGAGGGTCAGGGGGGCCGCTGCTTTGCTCTGCATGCAGAGAGGGACTGAGGGAGCCGGAATCAGGGGGCGGAGCGCAGGTGAACCGAGCATCGGCAAGCGTCATTGGTTGCTAGGACACTGGTCATAGCTGCCAATGACTTCAAAGTAGATAATGCGGGAAGGAGGGGGGCGGCAGATGCAGGGTGGGAGAGAAGAAAGTTGGACACAGAGGCGCCCGGGTTTCCAGGGAACAGAAACCCGGGCACAAGTTGCCAGACCCGTACTGTCCGGGTCAATCCCGTACGGGTGGCAACCCTAATCAGCAGCCATAGTTACCGTGGTCAATTCACCTAGTGGAACACAAGAACAGACAGGATCAGGATTTTACAGCATAGAAAGGGACAGATTAGACAGCACAAGCACTATGCTGTTTAACCTGCTTTGACCACTTGCTTACTGGGCACTTAAACCCCCCTCAGTCCCAGACCAATTTTCAGCTTTCAGCGCTGATGCACTTTGAATGACAATTGCGCGGGCATACAACACTGTACCCAAATGAAATTTTTATAATTTTTTCCCCACAAATAGAGCTTTCTTTTGGTGGTATTTAGTTACAGCTCGGAGTTTTATTTTTTGCTAAACAAACAAAAAAAGATGCAAAAAAAAAAAATCATGTTTTAATAGTTTGTTATAAAATTTTGCAAACGGGTCATTTTTCTCCTTCATTGAAGTGCGCTGATTAGGCGGCACTGATAGGCTGCATTGGTGGGCACTGATGGGCTGCATTGGTGGGCACTGATAGGCTGCATTGGTGGGCACTGATAGGCTGCACTGGTGGGCACTGATAGGCATAGTTAAGGCGGCACTAATAGGCACAGATAAGACGGCACCGATGGGCACAGATAAGGCGGCACTGATAGGCAAAGATGGGCACAGATAAGATGGCACGGATGGGTGGCACGGATAAGTGGCACGGATGGGCACTGATAGGTACCACTGATAGATGGGACTGATGGGCACTGATAGGTGGCACTGATAGGTGGCTCTGATAGGTGGCACTGCTGGGCACTGATGGGCGGCACTGCTGGGCACTGATGGGCGGCACTGCTGGGCACTGATGGGCGGCACTGGGGTGCAGCACCTTTGAGGCAGATTGTGGGCACTGTGGGTGGCACTGTGAGTGGCACTGTGGGTGGCACTGATGGGGGGCACTTACTTTTATTCAGGATGGCACTGCGGTGGGCAGGTGGGCACTGGCAGGGGGCAGGTGGTCATCTGTACTGCTGGCCGTGATCGGGACTGATGTCCCGATCACGGCCGCCGGTGATCGGCTTTTTTTTTTTCTCCTCGCGCTGTCAGCGCGAGGAGGAATAATAGCCGATTACCGGCTCCGTTCTATCACATGATCAGCTGTCATTGGCTGACAGCTGATCACGTGATAAGGGGGCGCGCAGGCCGCTCGTACATGGGACGACGTCAATAGACGTAGTCCCGGAAAAGTAGATCCGCGCTAATGCCGTCATTTGGCAATAGCGCGGATCTCAAGTGGTTAAAGGAAAATGATCTTTTTCTTTCTTTTCACGTTACAACTGCTTCAAGTACAGAGTGTAGGGTTCAAGTGCGCGCTACATACAGAAAGCAGGTTTCAGGGGTGCGCTGCGTACAGGGTGCAGGGTTCAGGGGTGCGCTGAGTACAGAGTGCAGGGTTCAGGGGTGCGCTCTGTACAGAGTGTAGGGTTCAGGGGTGCGCTGCATACAGAGTGCAGGGTTCAGGGGTACACTACGTACAGAGTGCAGATTTCAGGGGTGCGCTGAGCGCAGGGTTCAGGGGTACACTAGCTACAGAGTGCAGATTTGAGGGGTTCGCTGCTTACAGAGTGCAGGGTTCTGGTGTACGCTGCGTACAGAGTGCAGGGTTCAGGGGTGCACTAGGTACAGAGTGCAGATTTCAGAGGTGCATTGCGTACAGAGTGCAGAGTACCCTTTTCCCCCAAATCCTCTCTCCCCCAGTCCAGTGCTCTACTCTCATCCCCAAATCCCCCTCCTTGACAGAACCTGATAGAGAACTGCGGCTGCAGAAGAGCAGGATAGATTACTCAGGATGAAAGTGTAGAGAAGCTGCGGGGCACGTGGGGCCATGGGCACATGCTTCAGGAACTGCTGCCACCAGACAAACATCGGGTTCCAACTACCTATCTATGCAGAGAGGCGGCAGGCAGAGCACAGTTGAGATCACTCTGCAGCTGAAACTAGAGGAGCAGAATTGGGAAATGCGGCCGCCTGCTCCAGCCGACTTCTATTAAAAATAATCCCAACTGGCTCCAAACTCTGCCTGGATAAAATGCTGCTGGTGCTGCATCAAGTTGTAAAGGAGTTCTTTCTTACACTTTGCGAGCCAACAAAAAATGCCTGAGAAAAAGGACTGATCTTTACTGACATAAAATTCCTCTAACTGATATTTACTGATTTTTACAAACTGTCAATACATTCATTGACAGTTGGCAACAAGCTGAAGTTAGAAGCTGATTGGCTACCATGCACAGCTGCACCAAATTTTGCACTCTCCCGTTTTAGCAAATCAAACCCATTACTCTGATCACATTAGTAAAATATTAAATGGTGTGATCAGCAGACCTCTCCCATCTCTCCACTCCTTGTTCTACACACAGAGATATCTCAGTAAATCCTCCTCTGACCCCCTCCCTCTGACACTCATCTACTTAGTTTTGTTTCTCTCTTTTTCTCTCCCTCTGACACTCATCTACTTAGTTTCGTTTCTCTCTTCTTTTGTCCACCTGGCCCCCTCCCTCCGACTCCCTCCCTCTGACTCCCTCCCTCCCTCCGACTCCCTCCCTTTGACACACATCTACTTAGTTTTGTTTCTCTCTTCTTCTGTCCACCTGGCCCCCTCCCTCCGACTCCCTCCCTCCTACACATCTACTTAGTTTTCTTTCTCTCTTCTGCAGTCAGCGATGGCGTTCTCCGATGCGAGGAAGGAGCTGGACTGTTCCATCTGTCTGAACATTTATACCAATCCCGTGACACTGAGATGTGGACACAACTTCTGCCGGGAATGTATAGAAGATGTTCGGGATACACAGGGCGAGTCTGGACTTTATTGGTGTCCTGAATGCAGAGAAGAGTTCCGGGAGAGGCCTGAACTTAGCAGGAACACAAGACTGTGCAACATAATGGAGAGATTCCAATCTACCAAGCCAGAGAAGAAGAAACGCAAGATCCTCTGTACGTATTGTATTCACTCTCCTTTACCTGCTGTTAAATTTTGTCTGCACTGTGAAGCTTCTCTGTGTGATGACCATCTGAGAGTCCACAGCAAGTCATCCCAACATGTCCTATCTGACCTCACCACTCCCCAGAAGAACAGGAAATGCTCCGTCCATGAGAAGATCCTGGAATATTACTGCACCGAGGACTCGGCATGTCTCTGCGGGTCCTGCAGGCTGCATGGAGACCATCAAGAACACCAGGTGGAGGCACTGGAGGAGGCCTTTGAGAAGAAGAAGGAGAACCTGACCAATGCTCTGCAGAAGTTGGTGAAAAAGAGAGAAGAGATGGAGGAAAGCTTTAAGAATCTGCAGAAGTACAAGAGAAAAGTACAAGGCAGTGCCGACGGTGTAACCAAGAGAGTCGCTACCATATTTCGGGACATCAGGAGACAACTGGACATCCTGGAGAGGAGAGTTCTTAAAGAGATAACTATGAAAGCAGAGAAAGTTTCATTCCCAGCCTCTGATTTAATCCAGGATCTGGAGATGAAGAAGGAGGATCTGTCCAGGAAGATGCGTCACATCGAGGAGATATGTAACATGACGGATCCACTGACTTTCCTACAGGAATCAGACACTGACTTATGTGATACTGAGGATGGAGATGAGGAGGATAAAGAGAGATGTAATAAACTCCTTCATGGTGGGGGGGAACTGGATGTGTCTGGAATCTCACACACATTACATACAGGATTATCTGATATAATAACAGGGGTCTGTGGAGCGATTATACTGGAACCTGCTGATATATCACTGGATTCAGGCACAGCTCATAATTACCTAAATATCCCAGATGATAGGAAGACCGCACACAAGATAAATAAAAATTTGAACCATCCTTATACACAAGAGAGATTTAAGTCCTACCAAGTACAGATTGGTGTTTCTTTTTTAGAGTCTAATCTAGACAGGAATGTTACACTGAACCAGAAAGTGACCGCTTCTTCGGCGTTTGGTGGGTCTCACTCTGGTTTTTCTTTTAGTTCTTATTCAGGTCAAACTGTTCCACAATACAAGGTTGTGATATCTCCTCAGGTGTTGAGCAGTCAGAGTTTCTCCTCAGGGAGACATTACTGGGATGTGAATGTTGGGGGATCATCACACTGGAGAGTCGGGATGTGTTACCCCAGTATAGCCAGGACAGGAGAGGAGTCAGAGATTGGATGTAATGAGAAGTCCTGGTGTCTAGAGAGGAACGGTGATACATTTTTAGTGAAACATAACCAGCAATCAACCAATATAATGGCCAACATCCCAATACACAGAGTCAGGGTGTGTCTGGATTATAAGGCGGGGCGTCTCGCTTTTTACGAGTTGGATATTTTGATCCGACACCTCCACACCTTCACTGACATCTTCACTGAGCCCCTCCATGCTGCATTATATGTAGGGGGAGGTTGTGTAAAGCTAGGTGGGTGGGAACGGGACATGTGACAGGTCTGCCTAGAGACTGCCGACATCACAGGGAGGCCTTTTTCTCATTGGTGGGATCTTCCATAGTATAAAGCAGTGGGCTTGGGCTCCCGCTGAGTCGCCTATCATCTACAGTATGCATCCATAAAATTCTTCCATTGACAACTGATGCGGACATTGACACATCCATCTTCAGACTACATTTTCCAACATAGCTGTGCAAATAGATTGCTTAGCCCTCGAATGCCTGTATGTAGTTTTGCTGTGTTGGCTTGTGTTAGGAAAACTGTACATATTGTAACTAATTGGTGTATCCAGGCAAATTACACTGCAATTTTTTACAGGATAAATGTTATGTTAATGGGTATCTCCTACATTTTTTTTATTATTTACAAAATTATATATATATATATATATATATATATATATATATATATATACACACACACACACACATACACTCACACATACATACATATACACATATATATATATATATATATATATATATATATATATACACACACACACACACACACACACACACGCATGCATACATACATACATACATATATACCGTATATACTCGAGTATAGGCCGACCCGAATATAAGCCGAGGCCCCCAATTTACCCCCAAAAAAACTGGCAAACTTATTGACTCGTGTATAAGCCGAGGGTGAGACATGCCTGTCCATCCCTGTGTGTGTGTCCGTCCATCCCTGTGTGTCCGTCCATCCCTGTGTGTCCGTCCATCCCTGTGTGTCCGTCCATCCCTGTGTGTCCGTCCATCCCTGTGTGTCCGTCCATCCATCCCTGTGTGTCCATCCATCCATCCATCCCTGTGTGTGTGTGTCCATCCATCCATCCATCCCTGTGTGTGTGTGTCTCCATCCATCCATCCCTGTGTGTGTGTGTCTCCATCCATCCATCCATCCATCCCTGTGTGTGTCTCCATCCGTGTGTGTGTGTGTGTGTGTGTGTGTGTGTGTGTGTGTGTGTGTGTGTGTGTCCAGCCTACCTTTGTCCCGAGCCTCCGTCCCGTGCCTTGCCTCCTTGCCTCCGTCCCGTGCCGTGCCTTGCCTTGCCTCCTTGCATCCGTCCCGTCCCGTGTCGTGCCTTGCCTTGCCTTGCCTTGCCTTGCCCCCGTCCCGTCCCGTCCTGTGCCGTGCCGTCCCGTGCCCTCTTCGTCGGCGGCCATTGTAAAGTTCAAAAGCTGCGCCGCCGCCTTCGCCTGTGATAGGCGGAACACTGAATTTCCCAGCAGCCTGTGTTCCGCCTATCACAGACGTCGTATCATCCTCGTCCGTAGTACGAGGATGATACGATGTCCGTGATAGGCGGAACACAGGCTGCTGGGAAATTCAGTGTTCCGCCTATCACAGGCGAAGGCGGAGCCGGAGGCGCGGCTTTTGAATAGAATGGCCGCTGTCTGTCTGCTCGACACGCTGATCGAGCGGGCAGACAGCGATGACTCGAGTATAAGCCGAGGGGGGCACTTTCAGCCTCAAAAAAGAGGCTGAAAATCTCGGCTTATACTCGAGTATATACGGTATATATATATATATATATATATGCAGCGCCTTGAAAAAGTATTCATACCCATTGAAATTTTACACATTTTGTCATGTTACAACCAAAAACGTAGAAGTATTTTAATAGGATTTTATGTAATAGACCAACACAAATTGGCGCATAATTGTGAAGTGGAAGGAAAATTATAAATGGTTGTCATCATTTTTTACAAATAAATATGTGAAAAGTGTGTGTGTGTGTGGGGGGGGGGGGCATTTGTATTCAGCCCCCCTGAGTCAATTGAGCCCCCCTTGAGCTGCAATTACAGCTGCAAGTCTTTTTGGGGATGTCTCTACCAGCTTTGCACATCTAGAGAGGGACTGTTTTGCCCATTCTTCTTTGAAAAATATCTCCAAGCTCTGTCAGATTGGATGGAGAGCGTCTGTGAACAGCAATTTTCAAGTGTTGCCACAGATTCTGAATTGGATTTAGGTCTTGACTTTGACTGGGCCATTCTAACACATGAATTTGATTTGATCTAAACCATTCCATTGTAGCTCTGGCTGTATTTTTAGGGTTGTTGTCCTGCTGGAAAGTGAACCTCCACCCCAGTTTTTTTTTCTTTTAACACAGCAGCCCAACAAACAAAGGTCCCCCCAAATACACACAGCAGACCTTTAACCACTTGCCGACCGCCTCACGTCGATATACGTCAGCAGAAGGGCTCGTACAGGCAAACTAACGTACCTGTACATGGCCCTTTAAGAAGCGGCAAGTGGGCTTGTGCCCGCGGCAAGCTCCGTAAGTTGAGTCACGGGTATCATGGACTCTATGTCCCCAGGGATACCCACGATCACCTCACGGGGAGGAAGAACAGGAAGATGCTAGATGCTAATGTAAACAAGCATCTCCCCGTTCTGCCTAGTGACAGTGTCACTGATCTCTGCTCCCTGTGATCGGAGCAGAGATCAGTGACGTGTCACACATAGCCACACCCCCCCACAGTTAGAAACACTCCCCAGGACACACTTAACCTCTACACTGCCCCCTAGTGGTTAACCCCTTCACTGCCAGTGTCATTTATTTGTCATTTACACAGGAATCAGTGCATTTAATAGCACTGATTGCTGTATAAATGACAAAGGTCCCAAAAATGTCTGATGTGTCTGCCCGTAATGTTGCAGTCACGATAAAAATGGCTGATCACCGCCATTACTAGTAAAAAAAAAAGAAAAATAATAAAATGAATAAAAATGCCATAAAACTATCCCCTATTTTGTAGACCCTATAACTTATGCGCAAATCAATCAATAAACGCTTATTGCGATTTTTTTTTACCAAAAATATGTAGAAGAATATGTATCCGGCTAAACTGAGGGGAAAACATTTTTTTTTATATATTTATGAGGGATATTTATTATAGCAAATTGTAAAAAATAATGCGTTTTTTTTTTCAAAATTGACGCTCTTTTTATTGTTTATAGCGCAAAACATAAAAACCGCAGAGGTGATCAAATACCACCAAAAGAAAGCTCTATTTGTGGGGGGAAAAAAAGATGTAAATTTTTGTTGGGAGTCACATTGCACGACCGTGCAATTGTCAATTAAAGCGACGCAGTGCAGATTCGCAAAAAGTGCTCTGGTCAGGAAGGGGGTAAATTCTTCAGGGGCTGAAGTGGTTAAGGGACCTTTGGAGGGGTCTCTAAGCTTTTTTTTTTTTTTTTTTTTTTAAGAAGCGGGGAAATGGCATTTAATTTACACGGTATATTTTTTTACTTACTAAGGCTGGCCATATATTATACAATTTTCTTGTACAACTTTCCTTTAGATTTACCAAAACCATATAATATGAGGTCAGACCTAAACACTTTTAATTTGTATGCAATCAGGCAGACCCTCACACAACATTGTTGAAGGCAGGGGCGGACTGACCATTCGGCCACTCGGGGGCCAACCTTAGTAAAACCAGGGACAATATGTAAAAACCTGTGTTTTTTTTTTTTTTACATCTGTCTCAGAACTGTCCCTTACCGACATCCTGTTGGTCTAAAAATCCAGAGATTATAGCTGCCCCACCTCTCCAGTACCTTCTCAGCCAATAGAAACATGTCTGTGTATACTGAGTGATTGTATACTGTGTGTGTGTATACTGTGTGGCCCCATAATCTATGATTGCCCAGAGGCCCCATAATCTCCTATTGGGGGGATGTCTTGTCAAGGGGACCCCCCTGGCAAAACAGCTTATCCTTATCTTAATGAGAACAAGGGCATCTTCCCCACATCCTTGGCATTTTGCCTGTGTGGGTCTGTGGGTGGGGGCTTATTGAAATCTGGAAGCCACCTTTACAAATATGGGAGCCCCTAGATACCACCCCCCTCATGAATGATCAAGGAGTATGTAGTATCCCTTCCTATCCCCCTAAAAAGTGTGACCTAGAAATAAAAAATCCTTTATTAAAAAAAAAATCCCCGGTTGTAATCCAGCATAAATCACAATACCACTACAACGTACTCTAATGTATTACAATGATAATGTACTATTATTCTAATGTATCACTGTTATAAAGTTCCTCTAATGTAATAAAATGATAAAGTGCTCCTAGTCTAATGTATCATTATTATGTGTCTATTCTTATATAAATATAACCAGTATAATGAATTACACATCTAAAATATCTCTTGTCTTATGTATCAATACTATTAACAGTCTCTGTTCTAATTTACCACTATAATTAATGGTTTTCTTTATAGCGGACCTTCTCTACTACTAACACTTACCTTACCTGAGCTCCCCCACCGCATTGATCACCAACTGGAGCCCTTGGGAAATCCCCAGTACTTTCTGGTCTGGGGGAGAACGGGAGTCACTCCCCTTCCTCTCATGATGTAGTGAGCATCCAATCACCAGGCCTGAGCTATGTCACATGGGAGGAGGGAGGGGGGGGGGGGGAGGTTCACCCAGTGTAAGCTCCAACATAGAGCTTACAGAGGGCTGTATACATGGGTGAATGAATGGGGAGGGGCAGGGAGGTAAGTATCAGTATCATTGAAGGATGGGCTGTTTATCTGAAGATAATCTGTTACTGTGCCTTGAATGCTTCACTTCAAGTTTCACTTTGGTCATATTATAAATAATTCTGTTAATTATGATTCAAGGTATTATCACAATTATTATCACTATCCCATTATATCCTGAAGCATGTCATATCCAATCCAATTCTATTATACCTTATCCCATCTTCTCGTGTCCTATTGTATCTTATCCTATCCTATCTTGACCTACCTTAACCTATCCTAAATAATCTTATCCTATCCTACAGTATTGTATCCTATCCTATTCTATCCTGTTGTATCTTATCCCATCCTATCATATCCTATACTATTGTATCTCATTCCACCCTATCCTATCGTATTGTATTGTATCTTATTTCATCCCATCCCATCCCATCTCAAAGTTTCCCACCCTATACTATTTTATCTAATCCCATCCCATTCTATCTTTTTTATCCTATCCTATCCTATCCTATCCCAACCCAACTCAACCCATCCTATCTTATCCTATCCTATCTTTTTTTATCCTAACCTATCTCATCCTATCCTATCCTATCCCAACCCATCCTATCTTATCCTATCCTATCCTATTGTTTTTATCTTATCCTATGCTATCCCAACCCATCCTATCTTATTCTATCCTATCTTTTTTTATCCTATCCTATCTCATCCTATCCTATCCCAACCCATCTTATCCTATCCTATCCTATCTCATCCTATCCTATCCTATCCCAACCCGTCCTATCTTATCTTATGCTTTCTTTTTTATCCTATCCTATGCCAACCCATCCTATCTTATCCTATGCTATCTTTTTTATCCTATCCTATCTCATCCTATCCTATCCCAACCCATCCTGTCCTATCTTTTTTTATCATATCCTATCCCAACCCATCCTACCTTATCCTATGCTATCTTTTTTATCCTATCCTATCTCATCCTGTCCTATCCCAACCCATCCTATCCTATCTTTTTTTTATCATATCCTATCCCAACCCATCCTATCTTATCCTATGCTATCTTTTTTATCCTATCCTATCTCATCCTATCCTATCCTATCCCAACCCATCCTATCTTATCCTATCCTATCTCATTCTATCCTAACCTATCCCATCCCTTCCTATCCTATCCCATCCCTTCCTATCCTATCTCATCCCATCCCATCCTATCCTATCCCATCCCATCTTATCTTATCCTAGGCTATTGTATCCTATATTTTTTTATCCTATCCTATCTAAAAGAAACAAACAAATGAGAGCAGGGACCACTAAGGGAACCCTCTAGTAGATGTACACAATAAATGTTCGGTACCACATCCTAATCAAATCACCCACAAAAAAGCCCTAGAAGCTAAATCTAGGACATTAACAGTACCACTAAAGGAAAATACGGATAGAAAAAAGAACTTTTGTAATATTTTTATACATTCATCGTCACCCTACTGCAGCCAGGTGGTGATTAGCTCGCTGTAACTTCAATGTAGATGCGTTTCACGGGTCAAAGCTTGCTTCATCAGGAAAATAGAACTATTGCACAAGCTCTAAAACAGAAAATGTATATATACCAATTTTATAATCCCTGCACATGGTATGAAATACTTTTATAGGAAATAAATACATACCTAAATATGTATAAACAAAAAATATAGGTAGTCATCCTACAATCAGCTGTCGCCAACTCCTTCAGTGCATGGGATAGTCAATAATATGGGCTTTTCCATAGATCCACCAATTAGCGAGTATAATCAATGTACGGTAAGTGTTCAAATGAACAATTGTCTACATAGAAAGGATTACATAATAATACTTAAAGTACAACTAAAGGCAAACTTTTTTTTTTCCAGTTTTGGATGGAGTGGAGAGGGATTAGAAGATCTGTCAGTTTTCATTGCTGTCTGTGCCCCTGTAGGGGGATTCGCCCTCTCTATTTGTCCTGTTTACCATTATCATTGAAAGCCAAAGTAAATGAAAATTACACATTTTGAGTTGTCCCCAAGAAAGTAATAGAGGGGGGATCTTCCAATGGGAACACTAGTTCTGGTGATATGGGGGTCCCCAAGAGATTCCCTTAATGTGATGGGATTTACTCTCACTTCCTGTCTGGCTATGGGACAGGAAGTGAAGGGAAATCTCCCCACTGGGGCAAAGATGGGCAAAGATGGCAAAAATAAACCTTACAGGGGTTATTATCCTTCCTTGCTCTATCTAAAGTTTTAAAAAAAAGTTTTTCCTTTACGTTATCGGAGATACACAGGGTATATTCTGAGAAAGAAGAGTGACAATTTTGAAAAAAACACAATATTTTTTACTTTTTGCTATAATAAATGTCCCACATTTAAAAAAAAAAAATACATTTTTTCCCTCAGTTTAGGCCGATATGTATTCTTCTACATATTTTCGGTAAAAAAAATTTGCAATAAGCGTATATTGATTGGTTTGCGCAAAAGTTATAGCGTTTGCAAAATACGGGATAGATTTATGGCATTGATTTTTATTTTTTACTAGTAATGGTGGCAATCTGCGATTTTTATCATGACTGTGAAATAGCAACGGACACAGCAGACACTTTTGACACATTTTTGGGACCATTTACATTTATTCAGCGATCAATGCTAAAAAATTGCAATGATTACTGTGTAAATGTGAATGGCAGGGAAGGGGTTAAACACTAGGGGGTGATCAAGGGGTTAACTGTGTTTCCTAGGGAGTGACTCTAACTGTAGTGGGGCGGGGAATCAAAAGGGGAGGAGACCGATCGGTGTTCCTCTGTACTGAGAACATACAATAGAGTTCTATAGGACCCATGGGAACTTATTAGCCCCCAAGCTAGCACAATTCTATTCTCAATGTTTGACCGATGGCGCCCTTTCACCTTCCATGAGTCATGCCCATGTTACAGTAATTTATAAAGCTTTAAAAGATCCTACTTTGTGTGCCTCCTATAGGCCAATTGCCCTACTTAACACAGATTTTAACATTTTTACTAAACTACTTACCACCAGACTACAGCCATTATTATCATCTGTTGTAGATACTGGCCAATAGGTCAATCAATATAAATCTGAGGCGTTTGTTTATCAATATACATGCAAAACATTTGAATGAGGGTACAAGGGTGGTGGCCTCCCTAGACATCGAAAAGGCCTTTGATACCATCGAATGGCCTTTCATTTGGGAGATCCTCAGTAGGATGGGATTTCCCTTCATTTTCATTAAATAGATACAGATACTCTATCAAAATCCCATCTCATCTATTAAGTTTGGAGGGGACCTCTCACAGTCCTAGCTCAAAAAGGAAAAGAAAAAAAAGGACGTCAATTTTGTTTGGGTACAACGTGTGAAGTGAAAACAAAACAGTTGCGGTAGGTATCGGTAATTGGTATGGGCGAGTACTAAAAAAAAAGTTTTGGCACTCGTACTCGTAAAAAAAAAAATGATATCAGAGCATCCCTAGTTTTTACTAAGGAAAGTGATGGATTTTCTTTCCCTGCTTTGCAGGAACACAAAATTCATCCATTTCTCCCCGTCGGAACGGAGCACTGCCTTGTTCACAGATCTCCATTCTGTGTGTTTTCCAGATGATCGTCAGGTACTGGTGGACATCCATTGGCCGACACCCACTGATCAGCTTCTGCTTTGACAAATGACAGCAGAAGTGGTGCATCGGAGGCGCACATGTGCGCCCCCTACCTGGGAGTGCAGAATCATGTATATATGTGTGATTCTGCACAGCGCGGCCCTGTAGCAGTAAATCTGCCATATGGCAGTCAGCATGCGGTATCCTTGTTGATAAACATTGCACGGCTGCTTTGTTTTTTTTACAGCTCCAATTAATGGATTTCTTTAACACTTCAGCCGTCAAGGGGGGAATCGCACCGACAGCTGAATAAGTCATCGGTTGTTAAGCGGCCCTGCTCCTTAACAACTGATAATTGCCTTTTTTTTTGTTTTACATCTAAACTGTCAGTGGGCGAGAATACTGATTCTTGTGCAAGTGCTTAGTATTGGCACCGATACAGATACAGATACTGGCATTGGTGCAAACCTAGTAAAAGCAGAACACATAGTACACACATAAACACTGGTTAGGCACACATTTAAGCCCTTGATCGCCCTGGCTATTTAACTGCTTCTCAGCCAATGTCATAAGTACACTGACAGTGCATATTTTTAGCATTGATCACTGTATTAATGTCACTGGTTCCCACAAAGTCTCAAAAATGTCAATTAGTGTCAGACTACCCTAACCTACTTTCTCTCTTCAGAAATTCCCACAATCCTTCTTGGTGATTTCAACATCCCTGCTAAAAAAAACACTCCTGCTACTTCTAAACTTCATATGCCGCGTACACACGATCGGAATTCTCGTCGGAAAAAGCTCTGATGGTTTTTCTGACGGAATTCAACGTAATTTGGCTCAAGCTGTCTTGCCTACACACGGTCACATCAAATTCTGATCGTTTGTAACGCGGTGGCATACAACACGTACAACGTCACTAGAAAAAGGAAGTTCAATAGCCAGTAGCCAATAACTTCTATCTCTTGGTTGAATCTGAGCATGCGTGATTTTTGGCGTGTCGTAATTGCATACACACGATCGGAATGACCGATAGAAAGTTTTTCCGTCGGGAAAATTGAGAACATGCTATCAATTTTTGGCTAGCCGAAATTCGGACAGCTAAATTCCAATGGAGCATACACACGGTCGCATTTTCCAATGAAAAGCTCTCATGGGTCTTTTTCTGGCCGGAATTCCGATCGTGTATACGCGGCATTAGTCTAACCTCTTCATTTGACCTGAAGCAATGGGTACAGGCTTCTACTCACTCTGATGGCAACACCCTTGACCTTGTCTTCTACCTTTGCACTCCATACAACTTCTCAAATAATCCTTTTCCTCTCTCTGACCATCATCACCTTATTCATTTCTCTCTCTCCCTGTCTTTCAACACCTTTCCCTCCAATCGCCTAACCATCACCTGTAGAAACTTTCGCAACTTCAACTCTTCTCTCCTCTATTCTGCTGCTGACCATCTCTATGACAAAATCTCTCCGCTGTCCTGCCCCAACCAAGCCACTTCCATCTACAATAAATCCCTGTCCTCCACCCTGAACAAGCTCGCTCCACTCACTACATACACGCAGAATCAGGCCTCGATCCCTACAACCCTGGCAAACAGATGACACCAGAATTCTCAAAAAACGTAGTCGCGCTCTTGAGCGTCTGTGGCACAAGACTACGTCTCTCAAAGACTTCGACCAATACAAATATGCCCTCCAAAAATACTACTCTTTCCTCCACACTGGCAAGCAGACCTATTTTGCAACTCTTATTAACACCTTCTCGTCCGGTACCCGTAAACTTTTCTCTACCTTCAACTCTCTACTTCGTCCTCCACAGCCTCCACCCACTGACTCACTCACTGCCCAGGAGATTGTATCAATCTTGTTTTTGAAGTGATTAGCAATCAGTGATAAAATCTCCACTCTACAGGTATCTCCCTCAGTTAAGACCCCATTACAACAGGTACTCTTAACACTCCCCTTATTCAAAACTGCTACTACAGATGAAGTTGCTAAACTCCTTTCTAACGCCCACCTAACCACCTGCCCCCTGGATCCTATTCCCTCTCAAACACTACGGTCGCCATCTGACTCTATCCTACAATCTCTAACTCACATCTTCAATCTCTCCCTCACCTCTGGCATTTTCCCCAATGCTCTAAAACATGCACTGGTCACCCCCATACTTAAAAAGCTGTCCTTGGACCCTACCAATCTTAACAACCTATGCCCTATCTCCTTGCTCCCCTTTTCCTCTAAACTCCTTGAACGCCTGGTTTACAACCAACTGAGTGACTACCTCATTAAAAATAACCTTCTTGATCTTCTTCAATCTGGATTTCGCCCACAACACTCCACAGAAACTGCTCTTTTAAAACTCACAAATGACCTACTAACTGCAAAAACCAATGGACACTATTCTGTACTCCTACTTCTGGACCTTTCAGCTGCCTTTGACACGGTGGACCACCCCCTCCTCCTCAAAAAACTTTACTCCCTTGGTCTCCGTGACTGTGCTCTTCAGTGGCTCTCATCCTAACTAACCCAATGCACCTTCAGTGTCACTTACAATTCTACTTCCTCCACTCCTCTTCCCTTCTCTATCGGGGTCCCCCAAGGTTCTGTTCTTGGACCTCTTTTATTTTCGATCTACACCTCTTCCCTGGGTCAGCTGATAGCCTCTCACAGCTTTCAATATAATTTCTACGCTGACGACACACAAATCTATCTCTCCACCCCTCAACTCACTCCATCAGTCTCCTCACCCATCACTAACTTACTAACAGACATATCTGTATGGATGTCACAACACTTCCTCAAACTCAACTTATCCAAAACCGAACTTATAATATTTCCTCCCCTACGTGCCTCTTCCCCTGACTTCTTTGTCAAGAGCAATGGCACAACCATCCACCCATCCCCACATGTCAGGGTGCTAAGTGTTATCCTGGACTCTGAACTCTCCTTTTGGCCCCACATCCAATCACTTTCCAAAACTTGCCGCCTCAACCTCCGAAACATCTCTAAACTACGTTCTTTTCTAACCAATGAAACCACAAAGCTCCCGATTCACTTCCTGGTTATCTCTCACCTTGACTACTGTAACTCTCTCCTCATTGGCTTACCTTTAAATAGACTATCCCCCCTTCAGTCCATCATGAATGCTGCTGCCAGACTCATCTACCTTACAAACCGCACAGTGTCTGCTACCCCTCTCTGCCAATCCCTCCATTGGCTGCCACTTGCTTAACAAATTAAATTCAAAATACTAACACTTACTTACAAAGCCATCCACAATTCTGCCCCTAGCTACATCACTAGCCTAGTCTCAAAATACCAACCTAATCGCCCACTTCGTTCCTCCCAAGACCTCCTGCTCTCTAGTTCCCTCATCACCTCCTCCCATATCCGCCTCCAGGACTTCTCCCGAGCCTCGCCCATCCTCTGGAATTCACTACCCCAATCTGTCAGACTGTCTCCAAATTTATCCACTTTTAAGCGATCCCTAAAAACTTTCCTCTTCAGAGAAGCCTATCCTGCCTCCATCTAACAACTGCACTATTTTCTCCATGAGCTCATCCCCACAGCTATTACCCTTTTATATAACTTGACCCTCCCTCCTAGATTGTAAGCTCTAACGATCAGGGCCCTCTGATTCACCCTGTCTTGAATTGTATTGTATTGTAATGTCTGCCCTAATGTTGTAAAGCGCTGCTTAAACTGTCGGCGCTATATAAATCCTGTATATTAATAATAATAATAATAATAAAGTATTAGTGTCACTGGTTCCCACAAAGTCTCAAAAATGTCAATTAGTGTCAGAATGTCCGCCGCCATATCACAGTCCCTCTATAAGTCACTGATCATTGCCATTACTAGTATATATAAAAAAAAGTTAATAAAAAATCCAGTTTATATCCCATAGTTTGTAGACGCTAGAACGTTTGCACAAACCAATCAATATCAACAGAATACATATTGGTCTAAATTCATGAAGAAATTTGATTTAATTTTTTTTTATTGGATATGTTTTATAGCAGAAAGTACATTTATGCTTTTTTTTCAAAATTGTCACTCTTTTTTTAGTTTATAGAGCAAAAAATAAAAACTGTAGAGGTGATAAAATACCACCAAAAGAAAGCTCAATTTGTGATTTTTTTTTTTAAATTAGGGTACAGCGTTGCATGACCGTGCAATTTTCAGGTAAAATAACACAATACCATTATTAAAAAAAAAATGGTCATGAAGGGGGGTAAATCTTCCAGAGGAGAAGAAGAAGAAGAAGGAGACAGAAGAGAAGGAGACGGAGAAGGAGGCAGAGGAGAAGGAGATGGAGGAGATAGAGAAGGAGATGGAGAAGAAGGAGAAGGAGAAGAAGAAGGAGACCAAGACCGAGAAGGAGGAGATGGAGGAGAAGAAGAAGAAGAAGAAGGAGAAGAAGAAGCCATCAGGCAGGCAGACAAGGAGGATGGCGGATCAATTTAGGTGCAAATCCAGGTTCCATCTACAGTTGAGACCTTGGGGTGCCCTGGTCCGCAACCTGAAGATCCACCAAACCTCCCTGGCAAGTAGCTTGTGATGGTGGTCACCCCCTCTCACAACTCACAACCCAACATAGCCCCTTTACACCAGGGGTCCCATCAGAGCCCCCATACATCCGATTTCTTGCTGGTTTTCCACTCTTAGTTTGCTAACAGCATGGCTATAGTCAATGTAGAGGTAGAGCAGAAGCGGCAGCAGGATGGAGGAAGGAACTTCTGTCCTCCTGCTTATTCAAGCAATTTATTGGTTGTTTGAATACCAGTGGCCCTACCAACCAACTGACTTGGAGTAAGACAGCACAGCAGGGGGAACTTGACCATGCTGGGGCAAGCATTACATTGGTTACTAGGACACCAGCTGTATTAGCAACCAACACATTGGGTGATTACCACAGAGGAGAGAAAATCTGTCCCTAGCTGTGGGCCGGATGCAGACCTGTAGCGGGCCAGATTTGGCTTGCAGACCATAGTTTGGAGACCCCAATCTTCAACCAATATTAAAAAAAACAAGTAAATAAATAAATATAAAACCTCCATATACAGATGTATGTGATGTAGGTAGAAAAGATCTTTCCTAGTACAAGTCTTCTATCTGGTACATGTCCTCACCAATACAGATGACCCCCTCATTACAGATCTTCCCAGGTACAGATCTCCACCAGTGTAGTTCTCCCCCAGTACAGATCTCCACCAGTAAAGCTCTACCCGGTACAAATCTTCCACCTAATGCAGATCTACCTCAGTACAGATTTCCCCTGTAACAGCTCTCTCTTTGTATAGATCTTCTACCTAGTACAGCTCTTCAGTAGAGATTACCCCTCCCTCAGTACATATTACCAAGCTGTACAGCTCCCTTCACCAGTACAGATTAAATCCCCTACCTAGTGTAGATCTTCCACGGTACAGCTCTCCCTCAGTAAAGATCTCCCCCTGTACAATGCTCTTTCAGTATAGCTCTCTTAGCTGGTATAGGTCTTCCCCAGTACTGCTCTCCTCTGTACAGATTACCCTAGTGCAGATCTCCCCTGTTGCAAATATCCTAGCAAGTGCAGATCTTCCCCAGTAAATAATATCTTCCCCCTGTACAGATATCTTGCAGTAGAGATCTCCTACATAATACAAATCTATCCCAGTACAGCTGTCCCTAAGTACAGCTCTTCCCCAGTACAGCTCACCCACAGTACAGCTTGTAGGCAGGTTGAACTGTGTTTTGTTCTAGTAAGTTAGCGACTGGCCAAGGCTGGGGGAAAGGGTTAACTTTTGGAAGCTTCGTTTCAGGGCTTTTTGGTCTTAGCCAGCCCATCTGTGCTATAAAAAAGGGGGAAGCTCTTCCTAGCTGAACTGTTTGGTTCTACTAGACTCATATGAAATCACTGGGACTTTCTTAGCCCTTGTACACACGGTCGGAGAATCAGTCGAAATGTGCCCTATCGGATAATCCGACTGTGTGTGGTATGTATCGGACTGATTCCGTCGGAATATCCATCGGACCCAATTTTCCAACTTGTTGGAAATATTTTCTGACCAACTGGTTCGGACATTCTCCGATCATGTGTAGAGAATTGTGATCGGACCAAGTGCCACGCATGCTCAGATCAAATTCCTACATCAAAGCTATTGACTACTAGCCTGAACGTAGTCCCATCGTAACTAAATTACGTCATCACGTTCTGAATGATCGGATTTTTTGACAACTTAGTCCGACCGTGTGTATGCAACAGTTTCGGACAAGATCCGACGGACAGAATCCGACGGACAAAATCCGACGGATTTGGTTGTCGAAATCTCCGACCGTGTGTGCAGGGGCTTAGACATCCAAGCCATGGACAATGCCATAATGGACTCACAGAGGTATGTCTGGACAGTCACATGACCATAGTTACACTTAGGAGAATTATATAATCTACGAGTACCATCAAGCGTTTCTAGGCCTCTCACAAACCCCACTTGGTCTGCTTTAATCAGTTGTGGCATGATTGTTGCTAATCGATTGGCGATAAGTTTCGCATACATTTTTAGGTCAGTATTCAATAGCAAATTGGTCTAAAGTTTTGAGGACAGTCCGGCCTCTTTCCCAGTTTGGGCAAAGCTATAATAGTGGCTTGGAGCATCTCTTTGGGAAAAGAGGCAGTTGAGGCTGCTAAGGTGAATAGTTTTTGCAAATGTGGTGTGAGGGTTGTTGCGATATGAGCACACCAAAAGATACATTACATTAGTATCTGCATTATCATTAAGTTGAAAATTTTCCTAAAGCTGATAATTGTCCCTTGTGTTGTGGGTTAGAAAGATACGTTGCTCCTCCATAGATATGCAGGATTGCAGGAATGTTGTTCATTTATGTGATAGTCACTTGACCAATGTATCCAAGATATCGGCAACTACTCCCTTACCATCTTACCTTCTTAAACCTCCCCTTTTTATCTAACCTCCCTTCCCCCTTTTAACCAATAGACCACACAGGAGTTTGGAGTGTAAATGGCCATTGCAGCCTTTATTAACAAATATTCAAACCAAAACTTAAACAACTTTATAAAAAAAAAAAAAAAAAATGATATTATATATATATATATATATATATATATATATATATATATATATATATATATATATATATATATATATATATATATATATATATATATATACACATATACACACACACACACACACACACACACACACACACACACACACACACACACACAACACCAATTTTGTAATGGCAATTTCAACTCCCAGTCCGTTGGTCTTTGATGGTACCCAGACTTCGCCATTTTCCACTTTAACACTTTTTTCCAGTACACTGCGGGACAACATTATACCACCAGGCCTCCGGCCATTTATCAGCCCGGAGACAACCCCCTTTCTCGCAGTGCAACCAAACCCGTATTCCACCCTACCCTTCCACAGAAATACACCAAAAGGGGACACATACCACCTATGTGCCCCCCCCCCCCACACTTCCATCACCTCAGTTTCTTGCCACCATCAAAGACACCACCGTTACTGCTGCTATGACAACCCGAATCACCGACACCCTGTAAGAAAAAGAGACACAGACAACAAACCAGAAAAACACCACAATCATGGACTCAATGATCAACAATAAATAAAAAAGGGGCGGGTGGGTGGCCAACTTCCTTTTTAGTTCTGCCCACGCTTGTTTGCTCCTCCCCGCCCACTCCTTTTATAACCCTCCTCCCCCTTCGTTCTTTCTTCACCCAGTCTCCTCCCCCTCTTCCCTAGCGTCATCCTTTTAACCCCTCCGTTGCCCCTCACTTCCCACATTTGTCATGCCGGCCCTCCATCTATCTTTTTTCTTTCTTTTATTCCGGGCCTCCCTGGTGCATGGTCCGACCATGTTATATTGTGGATCTGTACATCCAGAGTCCTTTGTAAAAGGGAGAGATCTGAGAGGATCAAATCAATCCCTCTTAGCCCCCGTACACACGGTCGGACATTCAACTTCGAACCAAATTCGACGGATTTAGTCCGGAAGAGGTCTGGAAGTGGTGTCGCATACACATGGTCGGACTAAGTTGTCGGAAGTTCAGGTTGCCAAGAACGCGGTGACGTAAGCTGCGTACGACGGGACTAGAAAAAGGAAGTTCAGCACAACGTCCGGCACCCTTTGGGCTCCTTCTGCTGATCTCGTGTTTATCGCGTGTTAGTAGAAGTTTGGTGAGAGACGATTTGCGCTTTTCAGATGTGTGCTTCAGTTCAATACTGCTCTTCAGTTTCTGCTTGTCTTTGCGTATCTAATTATCAGTGCGTTTAGTCAGTAAGCATTTGTTTCTCATTGTGGACTATATCTTGGTATAGTACACTTTGATTTGCATTGCTTATTGTCTGTTTGTTTCTGCTTTTCAGGTCGTTCTTTCAGGCATTGCTGTTTATCAGTGCTTTCTGTTGTCTGTTCTGACGAGCTGACCGTTTTAAACCATGTTTTGTGTATGTACTCGTCGTAGAGTTTGTGCTGTGCAGGGGCTTGGTGTTGGGCTTTTAGCTTTCACACAAGCCCGGTCCATGAACAGGGAGAGGAGGCGTTTGTGGACCAAGAATTGGTTGCGCCAGCGTGACCAATTCTCGCACATGTCTTTGCTCCATGAGATCCGGGAGAATAATCCTGATGATTTCAGGAATTATCTCCAGATGACGGACCCCATTTTTCACCGTCTGCTGGCTTTGCTGTCCCCTTATATCACCAGGCAGGATACAAGCCATCACTCCGGAGCAGAGGCTCATCACCACATTGCGCTACTTGGTGACAGGGAGAAGCATTCAGGACCTCAAGTTCTCCACAGGCATCTCCCCCCAGGCTCTGAGGATCATTATTCCAGAGACCTGTTCTGCCATCATTCAGGTCCTGCAGAAGGACTATATGAAGGTAAGTTTTATCCTTTAACATCACATTCTATGTATTTAATGATTGCTAATGTCTTGGATTTCTTTCCTCATTCCCTAATTACCATGATTGCAATATGCTCTAACACATCATGCTCTTTTGGGCCCATAAAACTATAGTCTAGTCACTTAGCAATGTCTTTTGTCAGCTCCATAGTATTGCTTTCCCCTAAAAACCCCCTAAAATGTCTACAAATGTTATGTGTGTGCTTAAATTCATGCAGAGTGACATTTTTTTTTGGGTTGGGCCAAACTCATTAGGTAATAGCAGAATGTCAAAATGTGTTTCCATTTTTTTTTTTTTTGGTATTATGACACTTTTTACCTGTCCGGTGGGCTGCCAATAGTGTAAGTAAGGAGGGGCTGCCCAAAGTATCACACACTATTTATGCATTCAGCTCTCAATCAAGTGGAGAGGGTTACCTGTCCAAAACATCCCCCCCTCATTTTTTGCAAGGGTCCATCAGATGGGGGGGGATGGGGGAGGGATGGGGGGTGATGAATCTGATAAGGGGACCTTATACTTTAGGCTTTAAATACTCACTTGCCAAAAGGTTATACTGATCTTGGCCATGTTGATGTGCAAAATTACTCATTTTTTTTCTTGTTTCACTCCACAGTTTCCTTCAATGCCACAGGAATGGCAGACTGTGGCCTCCCACTTTGCTAGCTGTTGGGACTTTCCCAATTGTGGAGGTGCAATTGATGGGAAATACGTCCGCATCATCCCACCCCCCAACTTGGGGTCCTACTATTATAATTACAAGGGGTTTAATAGTATCATGATGTTGGCGGTGGTGTCAGCGACCTATGACTTCCTGTATGTGGACGTGGGGCAAAATGGCCGGATGTCGGATGGTGGAGTGTTCTCATGGACGGAATTCTACTGGCGTCTCCAGAGTGGCAGTCTGGGCTTGCCACCCCGAGAGGAGAATCAGGAAGGACTTCCGTTTGTATTCGTTGCGGATGAGGCGTTTGCCCTGGCAAACCACCTGATGCGGCCTTTCCCGATGAGGACCCACAAAAAACACAACGGCCTCAGCTACCCCTTCCTCCTCCTACCTTATACAGTTAAAACCTGTCCCACTGAAAGCGAGACAATGCATCAGCAATTCAATTTTCCACTCCTGGGAGGTGCACAGCATAGATGGACACATTCAGCTGCAGACAGTGTAGTACGAAGTGCCTGAGCAACCTGACTACCGGTGGTGTGACGGACTGGGGTTTATATGGTCACAAAACAGACACCCCAAAGCAAAGTACATATTCATTTTTTTTATATTTCTAAACATCTCCCTTCTATTCTATTAATAACCAGTAGATGGCAGAGAAGGTACACAAACAGAGTCTATATAAGGCCACACACCATGTGACTGGAAATTAAACTACTTCCAGCCATAAAGTCAGTGGTCATATCTCATGCTGTTTGTGTGATTCTTTGCAGGTATGTACTCTAAATTGTTCCTAATCTGTATTAACCTGTGATAGAAAGATTTCTAAACATCTTGAGCAGATGCAGAAAAAGTCTCAGCAGATTTTATGCTATAGTTTTGCTGTAATTAGAAGTTTAGAACAGCATGTGTCAGAAACAAGGGAAAAGTGCATAAGAACATGAAAATACTGCATTAGTCAGAACAAATGTCTATGATAAACACTAAACCTTTCTAAATAGGTATATTTAAACCTGATTTATTGGAAATGGCATAGATTTATAGAAGCACATGTTTTCTGTTATTAATATAGAAAAACCTATTGTATGTAAAGCTTATGTATTGCATCATACAGACATGCAATGTGCACCATCTAGTGGTTAAAAAAGAGTACTACCATGAAAATATTTGTATTAAAGCAATGCATTGCTAGTATGATTATTGCACACTTAAAGTGTACCAGAGAGATAAAGATAATTATCTATAACACTGAATAACAGGGATATATATGTTATTAAATTTAGTAATGTTCATTGTTGTAACTACGTTTTAAAATACTTTAGTTAAAATCGGTATTATATATGTTGTTAATGTTTATAAACATGTGACTATAAAAATGTAAAAGATGTATTGTTATGTAAAAATTAAACTACTTCCAGCCATAAAGTCAGTGGTCATGTCTCATGCTGTTTGTGTGATTCTTTGCAGTCCACGCCAAGCTGATCACCTTATCTCATCGCGTCTACAATCATCGGCTCTCTTAATTCACATTTTGAGGCCGGTAACATTTTGGGAGCTCGTGTGCCGGGATTCGTTGTGTTACCAGTGAGAGGGAAGCGCGAGACAAGCGTGAGCCTGCTACAGAGCTACAAGGAGAGTCGTGAGTGTCGTCTGCCTTGTGAGTGCAAGTCTTCAGATTGCAACAGAGATGGCGTCTCCTCGTCGTGCGCTGATGTGGGATATCCAGAAACAAATTCATCTGCTTAATGAAGAACAGCTGCATAGCATCGCTATTACGCTGGAAGATGAAAGAGACGTGGACGTTCCATCAGTGACTGGTACCAACGAAATGGAACTTGTTGAATTTATTGAAGACTACTTGAGAAGTGATCAGCTGGAAAAGTTGGAAGATCAAGGTATGTCTTACCTACTCATCATCCAAGACAAGATCAATGAACTAAAACTTAACAAGGAAAGTACACCAACTGTGGACATTGCAACCGCTGCAAAAAAAAATAAGTAGTGGGACTGCAAGGACTGAACAGGTATCGGAGGTGGTGAGATTAACTGATGTTGTTGCTTTATTGCCACGTAGAGATTTTAAAATGCATGGTGGTGTAATTTCAGATCATGGTTCGGACATGAGTTACAGTAGCGTGTGCAGACAAATTGATGAGGGTCTAACAGAAAAATTCCCTGAATCTGAAATTATACGCACAGTGTTGAGAATAATCATACCTGGTAATTTTAAAGATATGTTGACTGACAAAGATGATCTTACTGTTGCTGAATTGAAAAGGTTTTTGAAGTCACATATGAGAGAACGAAGTGGTAATGAGTTATTTCAGGACCTTAGCAATGCTGCCCAGCAAGAAAGAGAAACATCACAACAATTTGTTTACAGGCTAGTGGGGTTAAAACAAAAAGTTCTGTCTACATCACAACATGATAGGCGAGAGCTTAGCTATGACAAAAAACTGGTGCAAGGCATATTCCTTCATACACTGTATCAGGGACTAAATGAGAAAAATTCTAATGTTAGACGAGATATCAAGCCTTATGTGTCTGATTTGACAGTAACGGGTGACTTTATCATAGAGCAAGTCACCAGATCAGTTGATGAGGAAACAGAAAGGCAGAGACGCTTAAACAGTGCTCCTAAACATAAACCTCTTACTATTCATTCATCACAGACACCAGGGAATAGTGAAAAAGACACCTTGCAAAAGAGAGTTGAGGGAGATGTTAAAGCAAATCACACTGCATTAATGGAACTAACAACACAGGTCTCTGCTCTCACAAAGAACCTGGAAAAGATGATGAAGCTAACTCCTCTTGTTGGGAATCAAATGACTAAGCCGCTAACCAATGTTCAAGTTCCAGATACAACTCACTGCAAGCCCAGGTGTGATGATTGCATTAAACGAGAGAGTCAGAACTGCTACCATTGTTTCTACTGTGGTTGGACAGGACACAGAGCGGTTGATTGCTTGAAGAAAAGAAGGCAGTCGGGAAACGACAGACGATCACTGGGAAAGGGACAACCAGTGACCACCTCAAATGATCTGTCCCATGCTAAAGGTAAACAGGGTATTCACCCACCGGTCAACTAGAACACTCCCAAAAGAGAATGGATTCTCCAAACAACACATAGCACAATTAATTGGAGGAAAATGCCTACTGTCATGTCAGATGAATGGTGTACCGGTTGACATGTTGATGGATACAGGAGCTCAGGTCAGCATTGTCGGGAAGGCATGGTTAGAAAAGTTTCTGCCCAGCGTCTCCATTAGGCACATACAAGATTTACTTTGTGATGACAACTTATCCATTACAGCTGCAAATGGTTCTATCATTCCATTCATCGGGTGGATTGAAGTCTGCCTGGAATTCGAAAGTAGTGGACATGGAAACTCAGCCATTTATGTGCCAATGCTGGTGAGTGACTGCTGTAATGACAATCCAATTCTTGGGTTTAATGTTATCGAAGAATTGATCAGAGAAAACCGTGACCGACCAAACAGCACCCAAAACCTGACTATCTTGCTGAGTGAAGCTATGAAAGTAAGACAGAGTGTAGCGAATAACATTGTCAATGCTGTCAGTCAAGCAACTGACCCAGGAGAAATATTCGATAGTCGTATGGTCAAAGTGGGGAAGAAGGGACTCCAGATTAAAGGAGGCGAGCTCTGTGAAGTCAAATGTAGAATTAGAGCGTGGCCGAAAGGAGGAATCATGCCATTTGAACCACTTCCCGAATATCCAGTTGAGGAAGGACTTGAACTATTTCCTTCAGTGGTAGATGTGCCAAATGGGTTCTCTAAACTGGTGAAGATACCTATACTGAACCGTGCTCAACATGACATCTACCTTCCACCCAGAACAGTATTGGGTACCATTTCTCCAGCAGCTGAGATTCTACCATTGTCTCCAAACAAAGACGATGGAAAGGGAATTGACCAGAAGAAAAGGGTGTTTCATGTAAACCAGTTGAATCAAGTGGACACTGGAAATCAGCTACCCACTAACAAATCTGTTAAGTGGCACCCACCTGTCAATTTGGAAGATCTCTCAGAAGAAGAACAGGAGATAGCGAAACAAATGTTATATGATGAATCAGATGTCTTTGCTCGAGATGAGGGAGACATAGGATGCATCCCTAACCTGAAACTGAGGATAAATCTGAAAGATGAAACTCCTGTCCAGAAACGCTACAATTCAATACCGAAACCCCTATACAAAGAAGTGAAAGAATATATCCAAAACCTTCTTGACCGAGGTTGGGTAACAAAATCTTCTTCCGCATACTCATCACCAGTTGTTTGTGTTCGAAAGAAGGACAGTAGCCTACGACTATGTGTTGACTTTAGGGAGTTAAACCGAAAGACTATCCCAGATAGACATCCACTACCCAGAATACAATATCTGCTGGATAGCTTAGGAGGATTTACGTGGTTCTCAATCCTGGACCAGGGTAGTGCGTATCATCAAGGCTTTGTGCATGAAGACTCCAGACATCTGACGGCTTTCAGCACCCCCTGGGGACTCCTGGAGTGGAACCGTATTCCATTTGGATTAACGAATGCCCCAGCAGCTTTTCAGAGATGCATGGAGAATGTATTAGAGGGCATCAGAGACAAATGTTGTTCTCCATACTTGGATGACGTACTTTGCTACTCCAAAACTTTTCAGGAGCATGTCAATGATATTAGGCAAGTGCTTAGTCGAATGCGTGAGCATGGTATCAAACTTAGACCGAAGAAGTGTGAACTCTTTAAACGACAGATTCGATATCTTGGACGAATGGTGTCAGAAGAAGGCATAAAAATTGACCCAAAAGATCTTGAAGCGGTATTACATTTGAAAAGGAAAGAACCCAAAACAGTGGGAGGAGTCAGATCTTTGTTAGGATTCCTGAGCTACTACAGGTCCTTCATTCAAGATTTCTCTCGACTTGCTAAACCCCTGTATGAACTTTTGCAGAACACTAAGAAAGAATCTGCTACATCCATCCCCAAAAACAATCGGATGGAATCTATGAAGAAAAACAGGAACAAAGCACAAGTGCCATCTAAAACACTGATTCAATGGACACCCAAACATCAAGCTGTAGTATCCAGACTGGTGGACATGCTAACCAATCCACCAATTCTAGCATACCCTGATTTTGACTTACCCTTCGTCTTACACACTGATGCTTCCAATGAAGGCCTAGGTGCTGTACTATACCAACGACAAGGAGAAAAACTTCGTGTTATTGGGTTTGGCTCCAGAACATTGACTCCAGCAGAGCGCAATTACCATCTTCACTCTAAACTTGAGTTTTTAGCTCTCAAGTGGGCAGTCTGTGACAAATTCAGAGATTACTTGTACTACGCTCCAACATTCACCGTTTACACAGACAACAACCCATTGACATATGTATTGAGTACTGCCAGACTGAATGCTGTGGGTCATCGCTGGGTTGGCGAGTTGGCCGATTTCCACTTCGATATCAAGTACAGGCCAGGTAAACAGAATGCAGACGCAGATACACTGTCACGATTTCCGATGGAACTCACGAAGAATCTGAGGGAGTACACAGAGCTTGTACCATCTGAGGTTGTGTCAGCTATGTGGCAAGGGAGCAAAGCTGTTGACGAAGAAGAGGCATTATGGGTGGCTTCATTGACTCTTCACTCAGAAAGTGATGTGGCCGAAGAATTGCTGAAAGGACAGACAATCTGCCCAATGACTCAGGAGAATATCAGAGCATTACAACAAGACGATACCAACATTAGAGAAGTGGTCTGGCTTAAGGAGAACGACTGGATTCCAAACCACAAAGAAAAGGAGAGTATGACCAGCAAAACAAGACGTTTGATACATGAATGGAATAAACTCAGAGTCGATGAAGTAATCCTCTACCGACACTCTGGAACCCGAAAACAGCTAGTTCTACCAGAAAAGTTAAAACCATTGGTCTTAAGAAATCTTCATGATGACATGGGTCACATTGGTACTGACAAGGTAACCCACCTAGCACGTGAACGATTTTACTGGCCATTTATGCAAAAAGACATTGATGAATATGTGCTGAAGAAGTGCAGCTGCATCAAACAAAAGCGTCCAAATATCACCGAAAGAGCACCTATGGGTTCGATTACTACCAGTTCACCTTTGGAGTTAGTATCCATTGATTATCTTCACTTGGAGAAAAGCAAAGGAGGATATGAGTATATACTTGTAATAGTTGACCATTTCACACGCTTTGCACAAGCGTATCCAACTAAGAACAAATCTGGAAAAACGGCGGCAGAAAAGATCTTTCAAGATTTCATACCACGTTTTGGCTATCCAGAGAAACTCCACCATGACCAAGGAAGAGAATTTGAAAACAACTTATTTCAGACATTGCAACGATTGGCAGGGATTTCTCATTCAAGAACTACTCCATACCATCCACAGGGTAACCCAGTGGAGAGACTGAACCGTACTTTGTTACAGATGCTTCGCACCTAAGGCCGCGTACACACGGGCGGACTGTTCGCCCAACTTTGTCCGCTGAACAGTGTTTGGGCAGACAGTCCGCTCGTGTGTGGGCTTTCAGCGGACAGTTTCAGCGGACAGTTGGACGGACAAGGTTTTTCGGAATTTCCGAAAAACTGTCCGCTGAAACCTTGTTTCAGCGAACAGCCCGCTCGTGTGTAGGCTTGTTCGTCAAACAAAGTTGCGCGCATGCTCAGAAAGGATTTTCACGCCGAAAGCTATAATGCAGTGTATAGGACGTCGTATTTTTCGTCCCGTCGTACGTGCTGTTCACGTCATCGCGCACGGTTTCAGCAAACTGTTCGTTCGTCGTGTGTGGGCATGTCCGTCCATGCTAATTTTGAGCGGACTGTTTGCTGAAACTGTTGGACGGACAAAGTTGGGCGAACAGTCCGCGCGTGTGTACGCGGCCTTAGAGGAAGAGAAAAAGTCAGATTGGAAAGAACATCTTCCACATATGGTTCATGCATATAATTGCACCAGGCATGAAGCCACAGGATACTCGCCATTCTTTCTATTGTATGGAAGATCTCCTCATTTGCCAATTGACCTAATGCTCAACCTAAATTTGGAAAAGGAATCACAAAGTCAACTAACATTTACTCAGAAATGGGCATCTAGAATGCAAGAAGCTTACAAAATCGCATCCGAGAATAGCAAAAAATCATCTGCTAAAGGGAAGAAGTACTATGACAAAAAGATAAAAGGAGCACCTCTTCAACCGGGTGATCGGGTCTTAGTACGAAATCTCTCTGAAAGAGGAGGACCTGGTAAACTTCGTTCATACTGGGAAGAATCAGTACACAAAGTGGTAGAAAGAATCAAAGATGGGCCTGTGTACAAAATTCAGCCTGAAAGTGGTAAAAAGACTATTCGAGTACTGCACAGAAATCTTTTACTACCAGTAAATGACCTACCAATTGAAGGACACATTCCAAGAGTACCGATGAAACAAAGACAATCAAGTAACAGAAAGGATGCCAGAATGGATGTGGACCAGGAGGAGGAATGTTCAGATGAAGAAAGATGGTATTATCCTTATATACCAGAGACTACAGAAAGTCATGATTGTGTTGTGTCTCAACCAAACTCTCAAAACGTACAGAAAATACCATTAAGAGTTTCTGCTGAAGAGTTCTATCCTACAACTACCACACCCAATGTTGAACAAGAACAAAATGATGGAACAGTAGTTGGCGACCAAATCTGGGCTACAGACATGGTGGGACTAGACACTGCAGAATTACCCTCATTAAGTCAAGACTTACCTGTGAACCAAGATATGCAAATGGAGAATGATGTTGATGGAGAAGACTCAACTCCTGTCAGAAGATCTACCAGACAAGTTAAGCCTAAAGAGATCTTTACGTATGACACACTAGGTCAGCCAAGATATATACCAAGTCAGATTCACACCATACAAACTCCTACAATGCTAGCTACTCCCATGACATGCCAGGTAGTTAACGTAGCTCCTTGGTGGCAACAAGTACCTATTTGGGTTACTTAAATCACTAAATAGTGTTCAGATACCAATTGAGTTTAATGTCGGGAGCCATTAACTGAAGGAGGGGAGAGTGTGATGGACTGGGGTTTATATGGTCACAAAACAGACACCCCAAAGCAAAGTACATATTCATTTTTTTTATGTTTCTAAACATCTCCCTTCTATTCTATTAATAACCAGTAGATGGCAGAGACGGTACACAAACAGTCTATATAAGGCCACACACCATGTGACTGGAAATTAAACTACTTCCAGCCATAAAGTCAGTGGTCATATCTCATGCTGTTTGTGTGATTCTTTGCAGGTATGTACTCTAAATTGTTCCTAATCTGTATTAACCTGTGATAGAAAGATTTCTAAACATCTTGAGCAGATGCAGAAAAAGTCTCAGCAGATTTTATGCTATAGTTTTGCTGTAATTAGAAGTTTAGAACAGCATGTGTCAGAAACAAGGGAAAAGTGCATAAGAACATGAAAATACTGCATTAGTCAGAACAAATGTCTATGATAAACACTAAACCTTTCTAAATAGGTATATTTAAACCTGATTTATTGGAAATGGCATAGATTTATAGAAGCACATGTTTTCTGTTATTAATATAGAAAAACCTATTGTATGTAAAGCTTATGTATTGCATCATACAGACATGCAATGTGCACCATCTAGTGGTTAAAAAAGAGTACTACCATGAAAATATTTGTATTAAAGCAATGCATTGCTAGTATGATTATTGCACACTTAAAGTGTACCAGAGAGATAAAGATAATTATCTATAACACTGAATAACAGGGATATATATGTTATTAAATTTAGTAATGTTCATTGTTGTAACTACGTTTTAAAATACTTTAGTTAAAATCGGTATTATATATATTGTTAATGTTTATAAACATGTGACTATAAAAATGTAAAAGATGTATTGTTATGTAAAAATTAAACTACTTCCAGCCATAAAGTCAGTGGTCATATCTCATGCTGTTTGTGTGATTCTTTGCAGTCCACGCCAAGCTGATCACCTTATCTCATCGCGTCTACAATCATCGGCTCTCTTAATTCACATTTTGAGGCCGGTAACAGTGGCAATGCTGCCGATACCTTGTTGATCACCTGTACCACCCCCAAGTTGTCTGCATGGAACCTAACTTTCAAATTCCTGAAAGCCTCCCCCATAATTCCACCGCTAGGACCACCGGAAACTGCTCCAACAGTAACATGTAACAAGGCCCTGCGCTCCCTGGAAAAAGGCACCAAAGCCCGCTGCCTCTGCCGCATCCGTGTATAGTTCCAGGTCAAAGTTGCTAACAGGGCCCGACATCCACAGCGCCCTGCCATTGAAGTTAGCCAGGAACGTGTGCCATGTCGCCAGATCCCCTCTATGAGCCCTTACCAAGCGCACATAGTGCTTGGGGGATGTGACCCCCGCGGTACTACCAACAGCCGTCGGCAAAATACCCTCCCCATCGGCAATATCCAACACGCAACAGCGATTGTAATGGTTTAAGTTGCACCTTGCGTAATCCCATGATCCCCCAGATCTCCTCCTGCAGTGCTGTAAATTTATCCTCTGGCAGCTTACATTCCATCTTCTCAGAGTCCAACACAATGCCCAAAAAACTCAACACCGTCATCGGACCCTCAGTCTTATCCAGGGCTAGGGGAACTCCAAACTTCTCAGCGATGTGTTTCAACGTGGCCAACAATACCGCACAAACTTCTGAAGCAGGCGGGCCCACGCAGAGGAAATCGTCCAAATAGTGTATGATGGAATTCATTCCCGCACCACCCACTCAATGAATGAACTAAACTGTTCAAACAATGCACCGGATATGGAACATCCCATGGGCAAGCACCTGTCCACGTAGAACTCTTCTTCCCAGTGACAGCCTAGCAAATGAAAGCTATCAAGATGGACTGGGAGCAAACGGAAGGCCAACTCTATATCAGTCTTTGCCATCAGTGCTCCCTTCCCCTATTTCCTCACCCAGAATACCGCTGCATCAAACGATGTATAAGACACACCGCAAATCTCTGGGTCAATGGCATCATTTACCGTACCCCCTTTTGGAAATGACAGATGATGGATGAGCCTAAATTTATTAGGCTCTGTTTTAGGCACCACCCCCAATGGTGATACCACCAAATTCAGTATTGGCACCATTGGAAAGGGACCCCCCATGCGTTCCAGTGCCACCTCCTTTTTTAGCTTGTCGACACCACCCAGCGTGTTTTAGCGCTGATCGCAAATTGCGTGCCAACGGGGGAGTGTTGACCAACCACGACGGAATCCTAAATCCCTCTGAAAACCCCCGGGCCAGCAATTGCGCCGCCTCCCTATCCGGGTACCTATCGAGGAAAGGCTGCATGCTTTCCACTCTCACCGGCGTTGTCCCCTTTTCCAACAGCGTCTCCTGTCCTGCCTTTCCCTTGTTTGAAGCAGCGGGACATAGGGTGTCCTCCTCCACAGCCAGAGCATTCGTGCTTGTACTTGCACGACCCCCCAAACTTGCAGGAGTCCTCATTGAATTGCCAACACACCCCTTTTTTTTCTTGTGGTCGATTGTCCGGGGTTGGTGGACCCACCGGCAATCCCCTTGAAAAAACTGACTGGTTGGCCTAGCCAAGGTCATAAGGTGCATCCATAAGCTGATGTCCTTATGATCCCACCTCAAGGACGGGTGAATCGCACTCCGCTGTCGAAACTGTTCGTCATAGTGCGGCCAGGATGTTGCCCCGTAGACTCTGTATGCCTCTCCCATGGCATCCAAATAGCAGAACAGCCCTGAGCAGTGTTCTGGATTCTTTTCCCCTGTCATGCTTGCCATTATCACAAATGTCTGCAGCCAATTTGTGAAAGTCCAAGCAATGAGCCTATACCTCCTTTTTTCTTCATCCTCCTTCTTGTGGTCTTCCGGCCTCACCCTATCCAAATTAAACTTTTCCAGCAGTAGAAGAGCGAAAATCTCTACGTATTCCCCTTTCCAGATATTCTCCCTGACCTCCAGTTTCAGATGAGCCCCAAAGGGGCCCTTCAAAGCACACATAAACCTCGCATTTGGCTGCGTCCGCCAACCTTACCAAGTCTTGCTTCTTAGCTGTCTCAGTGATAGCCTCCCCCGCTGGCTTTTGTACTGCCTCCTTGTCTGCCACCCCAGCGACCTCATTTGCAGGCGCCGCTGGCTCCTTAGCCACTCCCGCAGGACTCCCTGATCCACTTGTCGCCCCATTGGTCCCCCCAGCCCCTGTCCCTGGGGCCACCCATGCTGACGCCGGGGCCTGAACCCCGCCTTTACCAGGTTCAAACCGTTGAACCAACTCCATTAAGCCCACTAAGAAACCCTGCAACCCTGTATCCTCAATTGCGTGGTCCGAGATCAACGTGGCCGGAGGGGAAGGCACGGTCATAGCTGACCGCCCCGTTGGGATCTGACCTATCCATATTACCCACATCAGTACATGGTATACAAGAAACAATAGGGGGATCTGGTAAAAAATGAGCCAGCAGTCTCCCGACCCACCGACTTGGCCGCTGAGGATGTCTCAACCAGCGCCACTGCCAGCCTACCTTCTAGCCATCCAGGGCCCCTGGACGCTGCCTCAGCCTTCAACTTAGGAAAGAGCTCCTCCACAGCAGCCATGCTTCCAAGCTCGCCCCTCCTTGCAGACTGAGCTGGGGAGGAACCACCCCCTCTGCACAATAACTCTGCTCCACCCACCGTCAACCTCTCCTCCAGTCCCTTAACTGCTTTTACCCACTGAAACCTATTCTCACCACACTGTTAACCCTGTCATGCCCGCCCTGCGCTTATTGTTTTGTTACTTTTGCTCGGGGCTTTCTTTACTGTGTTTTTTTATACGTTGATAGAGAGACTTTAGGAATGATGCTTGGCCTGCATTTGGTGCATTAAGGTTTACTATGGTATACATCATGTTGTTCAGTTCACAAACCAGTATGATATACCTGCCTTTCGGGTCCTTTATGGCTTCATGTAGAGTAAATGCAGTTATTCACTGCAATCATTGTACCTCTTTTTTTGGATGTGGCACAGGCTTGTAATATATAAGGGAAGGATTTGTCCTTCCATTTTTGTTGGTTGTTTTGGGAAAAATTAGTCTCTTGAACACACAGTATATCTCCTTTGAGCTTTTGTGCTTCTTGCCACAGTACCCGTCTTTTAAATGGGCTGTTTAGTCCTTTTGCATTGATGGAGGTTAGTTTAACCACTTCCCGACTGGTGCACGCCGATGTACGCCGGCAGAATGGCATGGGCAGGCATATTGGCGTACAGTTTTAAATGCCGCCCTGCCATCGTGAGCGTGCCGCCAGCGGCGCGCTCGCGTGCTGGTCGGGACCCCCGTGAGTCCGGTCACGGGTCCCGCGGACTCGATCACCGTGGGCATACCCGCGATCGTCTCACGGGGCGGCTGAACTAGGAGATGCCGTTGTAAACAGCATCTCCCCGTTCTGCCTAGCAACAAGTGACGCTGATCTCTCCTCCATGTGATTGGAGCAGAGATCAGTGTTCACTAAAAGAAAGCCCAGCCCCCAACAGTTAGTAACACGCCCCTAGGAACACTTAACCCCTACACTGCCACCCACTGGTTAACCCCTTCACTGCCAGTGCCATTTACACAGGAATCACTACATTTGTATATCAGTGATTGCTGTATAATTGATTCGGCACTGCATTGCTTTAACTGACAATTGCGCGGTCGTGCGACGTGGCTCCCAAACAAAATTGGCGTCCTTTTTTCTCTCCCCAGTACACCACTCTCTCAGGTACTCCCTAGGGTCATGTGTGCAGCTACAGTGGTTTGGAGCCCACCTATCCTCCCCACCCCCCTCTTATTTATAAACCCTGAAAAATTGGGTGATGGAATTATAATATCACTATAACTCATTGGTTCCCTGATTATTTCTCCCATTGTTCTGATTGCATTAGTGAATCCTTGGACGGTGTGTCCGGAAGAACTCTCCCCCCTCTCCACTACCTTTTCTTCTGCACACATACTGTAGATATTTAAGTAAATTTCCTTTTGACTCCCTCCCGCCCTCCGACTCCCTCCCTCCGACTCCCTCCCTCCTACACATCTACTTAGTTTTGTTTCTCTCTCCTGCAGTCAGCGATGGCGTTCTCTGATGCGAGGAAGGAGCTGGACTGTTCCATCTGTCTGAACATTTATACTAATCCTGTAATGCTAAAATGTGGGCACAGCTTCTGTCGGGACTGTATAGAAGGTGTTCTTGATACACAGAGGGAGTCTGGAGTTTATTTCTGTCCTGAATGCAGAGATGAGTCCCAGGAGCGACCTGAACTTAGCAGGAACATAACACTGCGCAACATAATGGAGAGTTTACAATCTACCGAGCCAGAGAAGAAAGAGGATAAGAGCCAGATCCTCTGTTTGTACTGTATTCACTCTCCTGTACCCGCTGTTAAATCCTGTCTGCATTGTGAAGCTTCTCTGTGTGATGACCATCTGAGAGTCCACAGCAAGTCATCCCAACATGTCCTATCTGACCTCACCGCTCCCCAGAAGAACAGGAAATGCTCCGTCCATGAAAGGATCATGGAGTATTACTGCACCGAGGACTCGGCCTGTCTCTGCGGGTCCTGCAGGCTGCATGGAGACCATCAGGAACACCAGGTGGAGGCACTGGAGGAGGCCTTTGAGAAGAGGAAGGAGAACCTGACCAATGCTTTGCAGAGGTTGGTGAAAAAGAGAGAGGAGATGGAGGAAAGCATCAAGAGTCTGCAGAAGTACAAGAGAAAAGTACAAGACAATGCAGACGGTGTAACCAAGAGAGTCAGCACCATATTTAGAGACATCAGGAGACAACTGGACATCCTGGAGAGGAGAGTTCTTAAAGAGATAACTATGAAGGCAGAGAAAGTCTCATTCCCAGCCTCGGATTTAATCCAGGATCTGCAGATAAAGAAAGGCGAGCTGTCCGGGACGATGCGTCACATCGAGGAGATATATAACATGACGGATCCACTGACTTTCTTACAGGAATCAGACACAGGTGACTTGTGTGATACTGAGGATGAAGATGAGGAGGACAAAGAGAGACGTGATAAACTCCTTCATGGTGGGAGCGATATGGATGTGACTGAAATCTCACACACATTACATACAGGATTATCTGATATAATAACAGGGTTATATGGAACAATTATACCGAAACCTGCAGATATATTACTGGATTCAGACACTGCAAATAATTACCTAAACATCTCAGATGATAGGAAGATGGCACACAAGACAAATAAAGATCTGAATCGTCCTATTACACCAGAGAGATTTCAGGTCTACCGAGTCCAGACTGGTAGTGTTTTAGGGTCTAATCTAGATAGGAATGTTACTGTAAACAGGGAAGTAACAACTGGTCCGAGGTTTGGCAGTTTTATTAACCATAATACATTTGGGGGGTTCCATGGCCAACATGCACATATTGATGGTTTATTTGGCAGTGTCACTGCCAGGAATGAAGACATGAATGTTCCACAATACAAGGATGTGATATCTCCTCAGGTGTTGAGCAATCAGAGTTTCTCCTCAGGGAGACATTACTGGGATGTGAATGTTGGGGGATCATCACACTGGAGAGCCGGGATGTGTTACCCCAGTATAGCCAGGAAAGGAGAGGAGTCAGAGATTGGATGTAGTGAGAAGTCCTGGTGTCTGGAGAGGAACGGTGATGGGTTATTAGTGAAACATAACAAGCAATCAACCAATATAATGGCCAAAATTCCAATACACAGAATCAGGGTGTGTCTGGATTATAAGGAGGGGCGTCTCTCTTTTTACGAGTTAGATATTTCTATTCGACACCTCCACACCTTCACTGACATATTCACTGAGCCCCTCCATGCTGCATTATATGTAGGAGGAGGTTATATAAAGATTGATGAGCAGAAACGGGACATGTGACAGATCTGGCCATAGACTGGTGACATCACAGGGAGGCTGATTCTTATTGGTGGGACCTTCCATAGTATAAAGTAGTGGGCTTGGGCTCCCGCTGAGTTGCCTATCCTCCATATATCCATCCATAAAATTCTTCCATTGACAACTGATATGGTTATTGACTACACTTCCCAGCATGCCTCGTAACAACTGTGCAAATAGTTTGTTTAACCCCTAATGCCTGAATGTAATTTTGCAGTGTTGGCATGTGTTAGGAAACACTGCACATCTCATTATAACTAGTTGATATATCCAAGTGAATTATACTGCAATTTGCACAGGATAACTTGGGTGATAAATGTTAATGGATATCTCCTTTGTTTATTTTCTTACTTTAGCAAAGAAAAACTGCTCATAGACCCCTCCAAAGGTCCCCCCAAAAAAGTTTTAAATTGCCAGAAAATTACATTTACTTGTTGACTTCTTTCTTTTTTTGTTTTTTTCTTTAACACAGCTCATAGACCCCTCCAAAGATCCCCCAAAATACACAGCAAACCCTTCAAGGACCTTTGAAGGGGTCTCTGTGCTATATATATATATATATTTTTTTTTAAGTAGCCACCAAATTACATTTCATTTAAACTGCATAATTCATTTCTTTGTCACCTTTGTTGTAGTACATCCTACAGCAAGAATGACCAGATACTTTGAATATGGTAAGGCTTTGAAGGGGGAGCCACATGCAAAAAAAAAAAAAAAAAACATGCATGGGCGCCCCCCTAAAAAATTCCATACCAGACCCTTAATCCGAGCATGCAGCCTAGCTGGTCTAGAAACGTGGGGATGCGCATGTGTCCCCCCCCCCCCATGAATCATACCAGGCTACATGCCCCCAACCTAGGGGGGCTGGGGAATGCCTTGTGAGGGGGACCCCCTGGCCAAGCACCTTGGCCCTATATTAATGTGGACAAGGGCTTGTTCCCCACGACCCTGACACAGTGGTTGTGCGGGTCTATGGGTAGGGGCCTATTGAAATCTGAAAGCCCCCTTTAAAAATAAGGGAGCCCTTAGATACCACCCGCGGACAGGAATGATGAAGGAGTATGTAGTATCCCTTCCTATCCCCACAACAATGTGACCTAGAAACAAAAAGTCCTTTATTAACAAAAAAAAACAAAAAAAAAATCTCTAGTTGTAATCCAGCATAAGTCGCAATACTTCTACAATGTACTCTAATGTTTTATAATGATAACGTATTCCTAGTCTAATGTATCACTGTTATTAATTACCTGTACTTCTAATGTAATACAATGATAGAGTACTCCTAATCTAATCAATGTATCGCTGTTATAAAGTACTTCTAATGAACTCCTAGTCTAATGCAGGGCTTTTTTTTCTCAAACAATAGGTGCTGGAACTCAACAACGACCCACCAAAACCCCTCCACCCACACACATTAAATACCAGGATTGCATTACATACAGAGTGCAGAGTTCGGGGGGGGGGGGGTTACACACAGAGTGCAGAGTTCAGGGGAGGGGGGGGTTACACACAGAGTGCAGAGTTCGGGGTGGGGGGGGGTTACACACAGAGTGCAGAGCTGTCACTTTGAATCAAAGAGAGACTAGGTTGGGACTTTACATGAGACCAAGACACCAGTACATTGATCTCCATCCCCGATAGTATAAGATCAGGATGGGAGATAGGGGCAAGAGGGGCAATTGGGACTTCACTTGAAACAACACACTACGGCATAATGAGTCATTAACATAGGCTAAAAATGATAAATATTTATTAATACCCTATGGGAGCATAGTGTATTTGATGATACAAACATTGTAATTCATACATATATTATACAGTAAGACATAATATTATTAAATCACATTAATAATAAATAGTAGCATAATAAATAACGTAGCACCTGATCACTGATAACAACATAAACACTGCCCCCAACAACTAAATAGATAAATAAAACCAGAATAGGGTTAATGACTCAAATATTAGGCACCCATGATAAATATAATAATGCTGTGGCGAGGCAGCAAGTATATAGGCTCGACGCGTTTCGTGGAAGATGGTCCACTCATCAGGAGCGGTTTATTGGAAGTGCTTAAAATATAACATAATATAAATTAGTAATTAATGGTAATTAATTACACTGGGAAGAGGAGGAACAAAAACCTTAGTCCTAACACTCTTAAGGGTAAAAGGTTAGGACTAAGGTTTTTGTTCCTCCTCTTCCCGGTGTAATTAATTACCATTAATTACTCATTTATATTATGTTATATTTTAGGCACTTCCAATAAACAGCTCCTGATGAGTGGACCATCTTCCACGAAACGCGTCAAGCCTATATACTTGCTGCCATGCCACAGCATTATTATATTTATCATGGGTGCCTAATATTTGAGTCATTAACCAAATTCTGGTTTTATTTATCTATTTAGTTGTTGGGGGTAATGTTTTTGTTATTATCAGTGATCAGGTGCTACATTATTTACTATGCTACTATTTATTATTAATGTGATTTAATAATATTATGTCTTACTGTATAATATATGTATGAATTAAAATGTTTGTATCATCAAATACACTATGCTCCCATAGGGTATTAATAAATATTTATCTTTTTTACCCTATGTTAATGACTCATTATGCCATAGTGTGTTGTTTCATGTAAAGTCCCAATTGCCCCTCTTGCCCCTATCTCCCATCCTGATCTCAGAGCTGTCACTTGTAAACACAGAATCTGGACTTCTATGTTTACAAGTGATTGTGGTGCGCAAGCCCCCCCCCCCCCCCCCAAGGGTCTGAGCCAGAAGTGGCGGAACGGAGTTCCACCATGTTCCCCCTGAAAAAAAAGCCCTGGTCTAATGTATCATTATTATGTGTATAATTTTATATAAATATAAACAGTAAATTCATTACAAGTCTAAAGTGTCTCTTTTCTTACGTATCAATACTATTAGCAGTCCCTATTCTAACTTACCACTATAATTAATGATTTTCTTTATAGCGGACCTTCTCTACTACTAACATTTACCTTACCTAAACTCCCCCACCACATTGACCACCAACTGGAGTCCTTGGGAAGTCCCCGATACTTTCTGGTATGTGTGCTAGTGTTTATTAACCCCTTTGTATCATAGCTTAAAGGGATTAATAAACATTTTACTGACCACTAATGCAACACAAAGTGGTTAACTAATTGCCTGCAGGCCAGTTTTGCAGCACCACAAAGGGGTTAACTGACTTCCACTGATCACTAATGCATCCCCCTCCTGAACCATTTCAGCCATTTTAGCACCTTTGACTTTTTCTTGGTTTTAAACAGATCCGAGCGGCTGCCATATTTGCTTTTTTGTCATGTCATACTGACTTCTGTTATCAGCCTGATTGCAACTGTGTGCTTTGGCTGTAAGCCCAAAAAAAATTTATGCTCAGGGTCCAATCAATATTATAGACGGCCCTGCTTACGTAGCTTGGCACTTAGGAAAATTCTGATTGCATAACTGAGTCCCTACAATGACATTGGTGAATTTAATTTGTTTTGGGTTATTATATGGAAGAAGGAAGGGAGTGTTGAGTAAATTCCTATAAATGTATGTTGTCAGATGTCCCCCAGTGTCAGTTTTGCTGTAATGCGCTCATGTGTATTCACACATACAGACTTTGGCGGAAGACCATTGGCCGCGAAAACCTTCCTGTGGACACGGCAGATTTGGTTGCTCTTTTAGGGATGTTCGTTTATACCTCACCAAGAGACTGGTCACTTCTTGGCGTCTGCATTAATGACTCAGAGCAAACAGGTCTGCGTACATAGGAACTATAGCATAACAATACGAGTATTATGGCCCACTGAGCCATGGTTTTGTATGGTTCGCATCATTGAAAGCATTTAGTCGGTTTGCATGCGGTCTTGTGCAGAGCCATCTTTCTAGTGTTCCTTTGTCTCACAGAAAGCGTGGCTCTGCACCTGATCATTTGCACACGTCACTGCTAGTCTATTTGAATGTATTAGACATGGGCGCCGTCGAAAAAATTTGTTTTGTTTCTTGCGGAAAAAAAAAATCGTAATTCGTGTACGAAATTCAATTCGGATTCGTACAAAATACGAATTTTCGTTAGATTCGTAAAAACTTTTTGTTAAAATAATGAAAGTTCGTTATGATGAATTTATCATTATGAGGGGTTCCCACCATCCCTGTGCTGTGCTGACTTCCTGGGTTTTTAACTTTTAGGTTTTTTAACTTTTAACAATTAAAAATGTTCGTTATGATGAATTTATCATTATGGGGGGTTCCCACCATCCCTGTGCTGAGTTCCCGGGTCTGAGTGTACACCTGCTGTGTGTCCATTATGAGGGGTTCCCACCATCCCTGTGCTGAGTTCCCAGGTCTGAGTGTACACCCGCTGTGCCCATTATGAGGGGTTCCCACCATCCCTGTGCTGAGTTCCCGGGTCTGTACACCCGCTGTGCCCATTATGAGGGGTTCCCACCATCCCTGTGCTGTGCTGACTTCCTCTGATTGGTGAACAAAACACCAGTCACAATTCTGTTAATTTGGATCCGAAGTTCGTTAACGAAATTTCGTATTTCGTATAAAATTCGTAAGCATAGAAATTCCCCATAGGGTTCCCACCATCCTTGTGCTGACTTCCTGGGGTTTTAACTTTTAGTTTTTTTAACTTTTCGTAACAATTACAAATGTTAGTTATGATACATTTATCATTATGAGGGGTTCCCACCATCCCTGTGCTGAGTTCCCAGGTCTGTACACCCGCTGTGTCCATTATGAGGGGTTCCCACCATCCCTGTGCTGAGTTCCCAGGTCTGTACACCCACTGTGTCCATTATGAGGGGTTCCCACCATCCCTGTGCTGAGTTCCCAGGTCTGTACATCCACTGTGCCCATTATGAGGGGCTCCCACCATCCTTGTGGTGAGTTCCCCGGGTCTGTACCACCACTGTGTCCATTATGAGGGGTTCCCACCATCCCTGTGCTGAGTTCCTGAGTCTGTACACCCGCTGTGTCCATTATGAGGGGTTCCCACCATCCTTGTGCTGAGTTCCCAGGTCTGTACATCCGCTGTGCCCATTATGAGGGGCTCCCACTATCCCTGTGCTGAGTTCCCGGGTCTGTACCACCACTGTGTCCATTATGAGGGGTTCCCACCATCCCTGTGCTGAGTTCCTGAGTCTGTACACCCGCTGTGTCCATTATGAGGGGTTCCCACCATCCCTGTGCTGAGTTCCCGGGTCTGTACACTCGCTGTGTCCATTATGAGGGGCTCCCACCATCCCTGTGCTGAGTTCCCGGGTCTGTACACCCGCTGTGTCCATTATGAGGGGTTCCCACCATCCCTGTGCTGAGTTCTCGGGTCTGTACACACACTGTGTCCATTATGAGGGGTTCCCACCATCCCTGTGCTGATTTCCCGGGTCTGTACACGCACTGTGTCCATTATGAGGGGTTCCCACCATCCTTGTGCTGAGTTCCAGGGTCTGTACACCCGCTGTGTCCATTATGAGGGGTTCCCACCATCCCTGTGCTGAGTTACCAGGTCTGTACACCCGCTGTGTCCATTATGAGGGGCTCCCACCATCCCTGTGCTGAGTTCCCGGGTCTGTACACCCACTATGTCCATTATGAGGGGTTCCCACCATCCCTGTGCTGAGTTCCCGGATCTGTACACCCACTGTGTCCATTATGAGGAGTTCCCACCATCCTTGTGCTGAGTTACCAGGTCTGTACACCTGCTGTGTCCATTATGAGGGGCTCCCACCATCCCTGTGCTGAGTTTCCGGGTCCGTACACCCACTGTGTCCATTATGAGAGGTTCTCACCATCCCTGTGCTGAGTTCCCGGGTCTGTGCACCCGCTGTGTCCATTATGAGGGGTTCCCACCATCCCTGTGCTGTGCTGACTTCCTGTGTTTTTAAATATTAGGTTTTTTAACTTTTCGTAACAATTACAAATGTTCGTTATGATAAATTTATCATTATGAGGGGTTCCCACCATCCCTGTGCTGAGTTCCTGGGTCTGTACACCCGCTGTGTCCATTATGAGGGGCTCCCACCATCCCTGTGAGTTCCCGGGTCTTTACCCCCACTGTGTCCATTATGAGGGGTTCCCACCATCCTTGTGCTGAGTTCCCAGGTCTCTACACCCACTGTGTCCATTATGAGGAGTTCCCACCATCCCTGTGCTGAGTTCCCGGGTCTGTACACCCACTGTGTCCATTATGAGGGGTTCCCACCATCCCTGTGCTGAGTTCTCGGGTTTGTACACATGAAATATGAATTTTCGTTAGATTTGGAAACTTTTCGTTAAAATAACGAAAGTTCGTTATGATGAATTTATCATTATGAGGGGCTCCCACCATCCCTGTGCTGTGCTGACTTCCTGGGTTTTTAACCTTTAGTTTCATTAACTTTTTGCAAAAATAACCAAAGTTCGTTATGATGAATTTATCATTATGAGGGGTTCCCACCATCCCTGTGCTGAGTTCCCGGGTCTGTACACCCGCTGTGTCCATTATGAGGGGCTCCCACCATCCCTGTGCTGAGTTCCCAGGTCTGTACACCTGCTGGCTGCTGTGTCCATTATGAGGGGCTCCCACCATCCCTGTGCTGAGTTCCCAGGTCTTTACACCCACTGTGCCCATTATGAGGGGTTCCCACCATCCCTGTGCTGAGTTCCCGGGTCTGTACACCCGCTGTGTCCATTATGAGTGGTTCCCACCATCCCTGTGCTGTGCTGACTTCCTGGGTTTTTAACTTTTAGGTTTTTTTAACTTATGGTAACAATTACAAATGTTTGTTATGATAAATGTATCATTATGAGGGGTTCTCACCATCCCTGTGCTGAGTTCCCGGGTCTGTACACCCACTGTGTCCATTATGAGGGCTTCCCACCATCCTTGTGCTGAGTTCCCAGGTCTGTACACCCGAAATATGAATTTTCGTTAGATTTGGAAACCTTTCGTTAAAATAACGAAAGTTTGTTATGATGAATTTATCATTATGAGGGGCTCCCACTATCCCTGTGCTGTGCTGACTTCCTGGGTTTTTAACCTTTAGTTTCATTAACTTTTTGTAAAAATAACCAAAGTTCGTTATGATGAATTTATCATTATGAGGGGTTCCCACCATCCCTGTGCTGTGCTGACTTCCTGGGTTTTTAACTTTTAGGTTTTTTAACTTTTCGTAACAATTACGAATGTTCGTTATGATAAATGTATCATTATGAGGGGTTCCCACCATCCCTGTGCTGAGTTCCCGGGTCTGTACACCCGCTGTGTCCATTATGAGGGGCTCCCACCATCCCTGTGCTGAGTTCCCGGGTCTGTACACCCGCTGTGTCCATTATGAGGGGCTCCCACCATCCCTGTGTTGAGTTCCCGGCTCTGTACACCCGCTGTGTCCATTATGAGGGGCTCCCACCATCCCTGTGCTGAGTTCCCAAGTCTGTACACCTGCTGGCTGCTGTATCCATTATAAGGGGCTCCCACCATCCCTGTGCTGAGTTCCCAGGTCTTTACACCCACTGTGCCCATTATGAGGGGTTCCCACCATCCCTGTGCTGAGTTCCCGGGTCTGTACACCCGCTGTGTCCATTATGAGGGGTTCCCAACATCCCTGTGCTGTGCTGACCTCCTCTGATTGGTGAACAAAACACCAGTCACAATTCTGTTAATTTGGATCCGAAATTCATTAAAGAAAAAATTTGTAAGCATAGAAATTCCCCATAGGGTTCCCACCATCCCAGTGCTGACTTCCTGGGTTTTTAACCTTTAGTTTCATTAACTTTTTGCAAAAATAACCAAAGTTCGTTATGATGAATTTATCATTATGAGGGGTTCCCACCATCCCTGTGCTGAGTTCCCGGGTCTGTACACCCGCTGTGTCCATTATGAGGGGCTCCCACCATCCCTGTGCTGAGTTCCCAGGTCTGTACACCTGCTGGCTGCTGTGTCCATTATGAGGGGCTCCCACCATCCCTGTGCTGAGTTCCCAGGTCTTTACACCCACTGTGCCCATTATGAGGGGTTCCCACCATCCCTGTGCTGAGTTCCCGGGTCTGTACACCCGCTGTGTCCATTATGAGTGGTTCCCACCATCCCTGTGCTGTGCTGACTTCCTGGGTTTTTAACTTTTAGTTTTTTTTAACTTATGGTAACAATTACAAATGTTTGTTATGATAAATGTATCATTATGAGGGGTTCTCACCATCCCTGTGCTGAGTTCCCGGGTCTGTACACCCACTGTGTCCATTATGAGGGCTTCCCACCATCCTTGTGCTGAGTTCCCAGGTCTGTACACCCGAAATATGAATTTTCGTTAGATTTGGAAACCTTTCGTTAAAATAACGAAAGTTTGTTATGATGAATTTATCATTATGAGGGGCTCCCACTATCCCTGTGCTGTGCTGACTTCCTGGGTTTTTAACCTTTAGTTTCATTAACTTTTTGTAAAAATAACCAAAGTTCGTTATGATGAATTTATCATTATGAGGGGTTCCCACCATCCCTGTGCTGTGCTGACTTCCTGGGTTTTTAACTTTTAGGTTTTTTAACTTTTCGTAACAATTACGAATGTTCGTTATGATAAATGTATCATTATGAGGGGTTCCCACCATCCCTGTGCTGAGTTCCCGGGTCTGTACACCCGCTGTGTCCATTATGAGGGGCTCCCACCATCCCTGTGCTGAGTTCCCGGGTCTGTACACCCGCTGTGTCCATTATGAGGGGCTCCCACCATCCCTGTGTTGAGTTCCCGGCTCTGTACACCCGCTGTGTCCATTATGAGGGGCTCCCACCATCCCTGTGCTGAGTTCCCAAGTCTGTACACCTGCTGGCTGCTGTATCCATTATAAGGGGCTCCCACCATCCCTGTGCTGAGTTCCCAGGTCTTTACACCCACTGTGCCCATTATGAGGGGTTCCCACCATCCCTGTGCTGAGTTCCCGGGTCTGTACACCCGCTGTGTCCATTATGAGGGGTTCCCAACATCCCTGTGCTGTGCTGACCTCCTCTGATTGGTGAACAAAACACCAGTCACAATTCTGTTAATTTGGATCCGAAATTCATTAAAGAAAAAATTTGTAAGCATAGAAATTCCCCATAGGGTTCCCACCATCCCAGTGCTGACTTCCTGGGGTTTTAACTTTTAGGTTCGTTAACTTTTTGTAACAATTACACGGAATTTCGTGTTTCGTACGGAAATCGTATGCATAAAAATGTGTATTTTGGAAATTGGTACGAATTTTTGATTTGTATGAAACAAATCGTACATGTCTAGAATGTATACATGTCTGTGATTGTTGCTTTTTAAAGACTACAAATGTCTGATTGGCTGTCTGTGAAGACACCACCTTCTTTTGTTACTCACGTTGTTGTTTGTATTAATGAACCCTGTTGGTATTTGTAGTGTTAGGACTGCAAGCAGAGCAGGGTGCCGTGACGAGTCCTTGCAGCTTTCACATGCGTTTGCAAATGTGTGCTAACTAAACCCCTGCTTTTATCAGATGGTTAGACAGGTTAATTTGGTTGGTCAACAGACTGGTTGGTGAGTTGAGCTATGGAATTGTTTTTGTCTTACAGGTATATGCCCTCCATGTGCTCCTTACTATGAAGGCCAGTTATAGGTGTGGGCAGTGGCCAGTTTTTTGTTACTGTTTGTATATATGGTCCGGGGACACGCAGGGCACCTTCGCTGCCATTGTGCTCTTGCTGGGTGTTCAGCGTGCTCTTGTTCCTTTAAGGGGGCTTGGGCAGCCTCCAGGCTCACCTGTCCTACATCTATCCATTCCATGCACATAGTTGTCAACTGTCCCGAATTTCCCAGGACATTCCCAGGATTAGGACCCTTTTCCGGATTTAATTGTTTCCCGGGAAAGGTCCTGGGAAATTCAGTTATTCACGATTTTCACCCCCAGCCGCTAGAGGTCCGCGGCCGCCATTTTAAAGAAGACCAGAAGGCATGGCAGATGGCTACAATAGAGATGCTGCGCGCCGCCCCCCCCCCCCTTCACCCCACCCAACTGCCAGTGTCTGTGAACTGTAATGGAAAGGAGCGGAAGGTGGGCGGCAGCGGCGGTCTGGATGTCGGAGGGGGCAGTCTAGATGTCAGAGGGGGGCCATTGTGGATGTCAGAGGAGGGGCAGTCTAGATGTCGGGGGGCCAGTCTGGATGTCAGAGGGGGGCCAGTTTGTCTTCCACGTGCCCCTGGAAGACGTTATCTCTAAAGAAACGGTGTAGGGAGGAGCGGCGTGCTGACGTCACCGCGATCTATGGTGAACCCGGAAGCGACGGGAAGCATTGTATGAAGCCGGCCGGCAAATCTTTTTATTGAAAACGAATCCTTTTTTTACATCTGATGTAAGTGTAAGTCTTTTTATTTATTAAAATTTTCGACAATATTACACTATGGCGATTCCTCTTGTTTATGCATGTGCTGGGCAATGAGCGGTGTGGCCGTAGGAATATACCAACTACTGGAACAGAGAGCTTAAAGAGATACATCCTCCATGCAGTTCATGTCCAGAGGGAGTGATTTAAAGTGATTGTAAACCCTTTCAAACCACTTTGACCTACAGGTAAGCCTAGATTAAGGCTTACCTGTAGGTCCAAGCAATATCTCCTAAACCTATATGGTTTAGGAGATATTTGCCCGAAATCGGGCACCGCTGTCTACGGCGCATGCGCCGTAGACAGCAGCACGCAGGCGCACTGAACGCGGCAGTTCCAAGAATGGAGCTGCCGCATTTGTCGATTCCCGTGCGCATGCGTGGGAGTGACGTCATCGCGGCTTCGCCGAATGACAGCGGCGGAGCTGCGAGACGCCACAAGCAAGATGGATGCGGCGGACTACAGGGGACAGCGGCGACTTCGCTGGCTCCTGTGTCAGGTAAGTGACACATAATGGGCTACTATGCGATGCATAGTAGTCCATTATGCTTTACCTTTGCAGGGAAAAAAAGAGGAAGTAAACTCATCAGGGTTTACTTCCTCTTTAACAGTGGCGAAATTAGATCTCTGAGATGGGATCAGTATAGCTGGTAAGCGTCAGTATTGTTGGTGGTGGAAAGCCTTTCTCTGCAACTCTGATGACACTCTTTTCATTGGTGCGGTGTGATAAAACACGGTGGAGACGACAAGCAGAATTATTGTTTAATGGGAAATGGACTAATATCCTGAACATTTACATATAGATTCTTTTCCGTTTTTTGTCTGTATCTTTGGATTTATTTTGGATTTATTTCTGCATGACCAATTTATTTATATGTTAACACATTGGTTTGAATCATTATAGCGCAGCTTTTTTGAAAAAAATGGTATTTGAAATTGTGGGTATCTCATATTTAAGTTGCTGCTGCATTTATTGCATTTATTATATATATTCACTATTTTTTTGTCACATACTATCTCTCAATTATTTAACTTTAAAGTTTTTCTCAGTATTTGAATTTAGGAATAGCGCTGTATTATATGGGTTTTTAATATAGAAAAATGGATGACACCTTAGGTGTCAGAAAGGGAGAGAAATGGGGAGATGGGATGATTAGGGGAAAAAAAGGGGAAGAGGGTATAAAAGGGACAGAAGGGGGGGAGTAAGAGGGAAAGAAGGGTAGAGAGTTTTGGTGGGCTCAACGGCTCTAGGCCTCTGATTCTCATGAAGGAAATTGCTCAAGTGTATGTCCCATAATCGCTCGAGAAGCGGAACAAATCCCAGTGTATACAACGTGTATTGTGTTCCTCTTCTCTTTCACCAAGGGCTGCTGTCAGGCGTTCCATCTCCTGTATGTCGTTCACCCTGGCAAACCACTGCGACACCAAAGGTGGGGACTGTTGCTTCCATATGCTGGGGACACAGGCCCTTGCTGCATTTAAAAGGTGTTTCAGTAAAGATTTGTGATATCGTTTACAGGACATAGGCGTCACATTCAGGAGTACAGCTGCCGGATTGTCATGAAGGGAGATATCAGTAAGTTGTGGATGATCTTCAGGACCTGTCTCCAAAAAGGTGCCATCATCGGATATTCCCAGAAGATGTGGAGTAATGTGCCAGTCTGGGTACCGCACCTCCAGCACAAACAGCTATGTCCTGGGAATATTGACGCTAGCACCAATGGGGCCCTGTACCAACACATCAGAATCTTGAAAGTGATCTGATATTTGCTGCACAGAAATTACTTGTGCGCAAATAAAAGGATACAATTCTTTTGATCTTCTGTGAAAGGAACGTTGAGGTCTCTCTCCCATTTCTTCAGATACGGGGGATAATGTGGAGATGTGGCTGTCAGTAGAATATTATAAGAACAGGATAGAGATTTTCGTTCAGGCTCATCTCCTAGGCATAGATCTTCAAAGAGCGTGGGTTGTCTACAAAAGCAGTTATGGTCTGGGAGGGATCTAAGAAAATGTGAGAGTTGTGAGATCTTCCACTTGCCCTAAATGGAGGAATTAAGGGTGGGGTATAAACTTGAGGGGTTAATCCACTCGGAGGACCCAAGAAAGGAAGAGGCTCTAACCAATCTCCTGTCAGGCTGAAGCCGGAAAGCCCTATCAGAGATACCCAGTATAAAGTCCAGGTGTCCAATAATAGGCGTTAACGGAGAGGAAAAACTGGCCATCTCTGCTATCCTATAGTTAAAGATGGGTTTGATTAATGGGTGTGAAGAAGATAAACAGGAGTAACTGGTCCCACTTCAGGGCAGGCCTGCCGGGGGGGTTGGCACTATTTCCTGCTCCAAGGAGACCCATAATTTATGAGTTAGGTGTCTGCAACAGTCTACTGCTCTATTCATGTGCAATCTAGAGCTTAGTTGGGGAGTCTAACCCCTCCTCTGAGCTTTGGTCTCTGTTAAAGGGATCTCCTGAGCCGCAAAGGTTAATAAAAGTTGTTTGGACCTTACGATAAAAACTCTGCGGAATCCTAATTGGTAAGGCTTGTAAGAGGTAAAGCAGCCTCGGCATAATATCACCTTCAAAACATTGCATCTGCCAAACCAAGAAATCGTTCTTCCATCCGTCTAATGCCCCGTACACACGAGCGGCAACTCTGCCAGCAGAAGTCTGATGAGAGCTTTTGGTCAGAAATTCCGACCGTGTGTATGCTCCATTAGACTTTTGCTGGCAGAATTTCCGCCAGCAAAATATTGAGAGCAGTCTCTCTATTTTTCCAATAGTTCCTATTGGAAATTCCGTTCGTCTGTATGCAATTCCGACACGCCAAAAAAACACACATGCTTGGAAATAATTTGACGCATGTTTAGAAGCATTGAACTTCATCTTCTCAGCTCGTTGTAGTGTTGTACGTCACCACGTTCTTGACGGTCGAAAGTTCCAAGAACTTTTGTGTGACCGTGCGTATGCAAGCCAAGCTTGAGCAGAATTCTGTTGGAAAAACCATCCAAGATTTTTCTGACGGAAATTCCGCTCCTGCGTACGGGGCATAAGTCTGTAGAAAAAAATTTCAGAAGGGGCTAGAAGTTGAGTTGGTAAATAAGGAGAAGGTTGGAGGGGGATCTTAATTCCTAGATATTGGATAGCTTGAGGAGCCCATCGGAAGGGGAAGTTGCCACTAAGGTGATCGAGAGAGCTAGGAGTAAGAGAAATGTTGAGTGCTTCCGACTTTTGCAAATTAATTTTAAAATCTGACAGGGCACTATAATCACATATTGCTGATAAGAGTATTGGTAGAGAGATATGCAGTTCTGATATGTAAAACAGTAGGTCCGAAGAGCACATAATTCACACGCAGTCAGTGCACGTTACAAGCACACAGGGTACACACAGAGCAAAAAAGGCACACTCAGTCAGAGCACACACACACTCAAAGCACAGATGATACACACAATTAGAGCACACAGGACACACACACAGTCAGACCACACATGGTCAGATAACACAGGGAACACACTGTCAGACCACCCAAATTCAGAACACACAGAAACGTTTTGCTACCTCCTTGTAACATCCTTCCTGAGCTATTTCTGTTTGTTTGCTGTCATGGTCATTGCTGTATGCACGCTAAAAATCCCATAAATGCAGCCACCCTTTAACAAGAAGTCAGATTGCAGCAGCAAACATTTTTTTTGAAGAGATTCCAAGACTTCCAGACTTTGTTAATGATTGATAAAAGGTGTGCAGCCAACATATTTCAGGGGATTATGGTTCCTCCTTTTTCAGGGCTCTTATGCCGCATACACACTATCGGACTTGGGACATTTCGATCACGTGAGGGCTCCAGCTGACTTTTTCTTCCCAAAAGTCCAGCAGACTTAGAAATAAGACTTGCTTCAAAATTGTCTTGGCATTTAGCGGACAATCCGTTCGTCTGTGTGCTAGTCTGGTGGACTTAAACCGATGCTAGGGCAGCTATTGGCTACTGGCTATGACCTTCCTTATTCTACGTCATCACGTTCGAATCCGCCGGACTTTTGGAGTGATTGTGTGTGGCCAAGTCCGTTTGCTTGAAAGTCCGGCAGACCTCAGCTACAAAGTCTGTCAGATTGTCCGCCAGATAGTCCGATCGTGTGTACGCGGCATTAGTGGTAAAATGGGTGTTCGTCTTAGGCCTACTTGAGGGACCTTATAGGGGTCTTCATATATTCCCTGCATCAGGGTTATAAACAAATGATATAAAATCCTTATCAGAGAACGTGGAAGGTATGGCATGGGGCTGTGTTTGAACTGCTTTGAATCCCCCCAAAGGTGTCTGTTTTCTGGAGAACCTCTATTCCACAGCAAGGCAGAAACATCACAGCAGAGAAGAACTGAAGATTGTCAGGGACCTTTTTAAAGACCTCATTTTCATATTAACCTGCTTCAAAAAGGAGAAAAAACCTCCATAAGCATTTTTGGAGGTTGTTTTCTGCACCTAGAACAGATAATAAGACTATGTAACACTGTGACCCTTCTAATTATCTTTATTAAGTAGTAGCAGGTATAATAATGACATGAAGGAAACTTCAGACATTTGCATAGAACCCATTATGGGCATAGTGGTGTGCAGCATGATAGGCACCGTCTTGATCTTTCCAATCTTCAGACTTCTACTGATCCATCATCCTTAAAAACATAAAAGTTATTGCAGTGTGGTTAGTCATTGCTTCACAAGAAGGAAAAGGAAGGACCTTCAATTGGCCGGGCTGGATTTTCCTGCCTGGAATTTCTTGTAGCAGAAGCTAAAAGGGGCACTAGCATGAGATGTATATCCCTCCCTATACTACACCCTATCTATCTCTGTTGCAGGAATAGGCCAAAATTCATAATAATAACCAAAAAGAATGTCAATAAACCATAAATATGTAAAAGATATGACTAATAATTACAGTGTCCATATTATAAAGTGTCCATAAGAATAAAACTCTTCAATGTGTTCCAATGAATAAATGTGTGTCTTCCACCATGCTGACTTCTTCACACCCAATGTGCTCATATGAATAAATCACTCACCAAATTTTATCACAAAGAAGGTCAATAAGCGCTTTAATCTTTTATACTGTATCTCAATTCTAACCTTTCTTTATACTGGCTCCTTAGGTTTGGTAAACAATCCTTTTTCAAGTAAATGCTCCTATTTGAGCACAGATACCTGATCTGTCCTCTGATGTCTCCTCCACTCCACCATGAAAACCAAAAAATGTTGATCGTATATATTGTGTAGTCATTTTTATTAAAAAAATAAAAATAAAAACAGATGTAAATAAATTGCTCATATTAAAAAGTGCCCATATATTGGCTCTGATATCTCCCACCTGTGTAGAGTTGCAAGAACATCGCCATTCCGCTCATGTCCCGGAGCCGCCAAGCGTTCCACTGAACGGAAGTTTGGGGTCAATATATAGGCTCTTTTTAATGTGAGCATTTTATTTATATTTGCTGTTATTCTTTTTTTTTATAAAAACGACCACACTGTATACCAGCCTTTCTCAATCTTTTCAACACAGAGGAACCCTTGAAATTGTTCTCCGGTCTCGGGGAACCCCCTGCTAAAAATTAGAAATCTACAACTCATGATACATTAATGTGATGGTCAGTGGGAAGAATAGTCCTTACACTTGTGGTCATTGGGAAGAATTACCTCCTTACAAATAGCTAAAAAGAATAATGGTGTCGGTGGGAACTTATCTGAGAGGCAGAAATTGGCCAATGCTGAAGGAACCCCTAGCAACCTTTGGAGGAACCCTGGTTGAGAATCACTGCTGTATACGATCAGCATTTTTTGGTTTGCATGGTGGAGTGGAGGAGACATCAGAGGACAGATCTGGTATCTGTTAGCCAAATAGGAGAATTTCTATGAGGAAAGATCGTTTACCTACACCTAAGGAGCCAGAATGGAGAAAGTTAAGAATGAAGATATAAAAGATTAAAGCGCTAATTGACCTTCTTTTTAATAAAGAGTTCATTATCATTTGATGAGTGATCCATACACTGGGTGTGAAGTAGTCAGCATGGTGGAAGAGACATTTATTCACTGGAACACATTGAAGAGTTTTATTTTTATGGACACTTTATAATATGGACACCGTATTTATTCATCATATCTTAGCCCTTGTACACACGGTCTGAGAATCCGTCGGAATGTGACCTATCGGACCGTTTTGTTGGATAATCCGACTGTGTGTGGTATGCATCGGACTGTTTCCGTCGGAATATCCGTTGGACCAAATTTTCCAACTTGCTGGAAATATTTTCCGACAAACTCCGATCATGTGTAGAGAATTCCGGACAAAGTGCCACGCATGCTTAGATCAAATTCCTACATCAAAGCTATTGGCTACTAGCCTGAACGTAGTCCCATCGTAACGAAATTACGTCATCACGTTCTGAAAGATCGGATTTTCCGACAACTTTGTCCGACCGTGTGTATGCAACAGTCTCGGACAAGATCCGACGGACAAAATCCGACGGACAAAATCCGACGGATTTGGTTGTCGGAATCTCCGACCGTGTGTACAAGGGCTAATAAGTATTTATGGTTTATTCACATTCTTTTCTAGTTATTGGCTTTATGAATTTTGGCATATTACTGTAACAGACATAGGGTGTAGGATAGGATGGGATATCCACACCTCATATTAGCACCCCTTATATTTTCATTATTCACCTTTTAAGTGTAGTTATTCACTGTTGGGTGGCACCTGGTTTGGTATTTATCATATAGATATTGATTTTAAGGTGACTACGGAGCTTGGCGTGAGGGCTTGAACATTTAATTGTAGCTGAAGCTGTCCTTCTTCATTTATACAGTGTAATAAAGGTTTCCTGTAGATCTCTGTACTCTAATGCCCTGTACACACAGTCAAATATTCCGACCACAAAATCCGTCGGATTTTTTCCTGATTGATTTTGGCCGAAACTTGTGTTGCATACACACGGTCAGACAAAGTTGTTGAAAAATCCGATCATTCTAAACGTGGTGATGTTCGTTGCGTACGACAGGACCAGGTAGAGGCCAGTAGCCAATAGCTTTCGTTTCGTAATTTATTCTGAGCATGCGTGGCACTTTGTCCGTTGGAATTCTCTACAAACGATCGGAAAAAGTCTGATCGGATTCTGTTGTCGGAAAATTTTAGATCCTGCTCTCAAACTTTTTCCGTCTGAATTTTCAACAGAAAAAGTCCGATAGAGCCCACACATGATCGGATTTTGCGACAACATAATCCGATCGGACCATTTCAGACGGAATTTCTGACCGTGTGTACAGGGCATAATTCTGTGTTACATGTGTAAGGGACATCCCCCCTCCCGCCGGTATTTCTTGAGCTTACCGTTTTTACCCGTGCGCCCGAGAAATGACCTGATGGGTCCCGTGGCTGGCCATAGAGGTTACTAGAGACCAGATCATCTCTGGTCGCCTCTATGGTCTTGGAGGACAGGAGCAACATCATGACATCACATCCGGTCTAGGAGGGAAGTAAACAATTTTTTTTTAAAGCAAAAGATCAAATTTCTTTTGATCTTTTTCTTTCAAAGGTAGAGGAGAGATTTGGGGTCTTATTGACCCAAGAACTCTCCATAAAGAGGACCCGTCATTCCCTTATTACATCCTGTTACAAGGAATGTTTTAAAATAAGTATTAAAAAAAAAAAACATTTAAAAGAGCCCCCATCCCTCTATGCTCATGCACAGAAGTGAATGCAAACGCAAGTCGGGCATGCATATGTAAACAATATTCACACCACATATGTGAGGTATCTCTGTGAACGTTACAGTGAGATCAATAATTCTAGAGCTAGATCTCCTCTATAACTCTTGTAGCATTTTGGACAAAGTGTCATTCATGTGTAAATTTAGTTTTTGCCTCAGAACAGTAGTGGGGTTCTGAGGGTTAATTACGTAGATTAACTTTGACATCAGTTTGGCTGGGCTGTGTTAGAAGTTCTGCTCGGTCACGTGTACAGTGAGGTGCACATGACAAGCCACAACCAGGCCTGGTTGGACGTTTTGGGTATCAGCCTTCTCAGAACCAATCAGTGGGTGTGCCGGGCCTTGCTGAGGAGTCTGGGAAGGGGTACTTAAGATGTTGAGGTCACGTGTGAGGGAGAGGAGTTTGTGAGGCCCGTGTGGTCTGGTCTTGTTTCCAGGACCGGGGTAGCCCCGCGATGGGTCGCGGTCACGGGGTGTTTGACATCCCACAACATGCTTCTGTTGGTTACCCCCAATAGACCCATCTGGTCTGGCGTAGGGATCCGTCTGTTCCTGAGTCTCGGAACCGGCTGGTCCGAGGAGCAGTAACTGAGGGAGGATTCAAGGTGTCTGGGTGTGCTTTGGGCTTCAAGGGACACCACAGCTCATGGAAGTGACCGGGGAGGACTCTTCGGAGGAGGGCCGACAAGTGACATCCTGAGAAGTGCCTGGTTACTGAGTTGGGAAGCACATAGACGAATCCACGCTTTTTCCATCAACCCTGGGTATCAACCCTGGGAACCCCTAGACGTGGAAGAACAAGCCAAGCGGAGGTAACCGGTAAGCCCAATAAGTCAAGGCCGTCCTGCAAAGGGTTATGGCCGCTACACTTTAAACAGGTAACCTGTAAATATTTAAAGTGTTGCTCATGGAGATTTTTAAAGTGGAGGTCCACCGAAATATATATATATTTTTTAAGTCAGCAGCTACAAATACTGCAGCTGCTGACTTTTAAAATAAAGGAAAGAGAGCGAGAGCGCAAAGCTGCCCTAGTGTGATATTGTTTAATGCTAAACAATGCGAATTCAAGTTAAAAGGGGTTTCGCTCACAAACATCGATGAAAGGATTGCATATACAGCTGGATGGATGTCTCCTCTCTTGGCCTGAATGTATGGGATGGCTCCTAAATGCGAGTGATGTAGAAGAACGATGTTATCAGAGCAAACTCATCGTGTCATGCTATGTTTGCTGACACGCACACGGACCAGCCGGCGCTGCGTGGCGTCACTCGCAGCCCTGAGTGAGTGAGTGAAACAAGTCCTCCTGGCTAACATCGTTCTTCAACATCACTCACATTTGGGAGCCAACCCATTCATTCAGGCCAGGAGAGGAGACGCCCATCCAGCTGTATATGCGATCCTTTCATCGATGTTTGTGAGCGATACCCCTTTTAACTTGAATTCGCTTTGTTTAGTATTAAACAATATCACACTAGGGCAGCTTTGCGCTCTCTTTCCCTTTTTTCAGACCAAGTCCGCCACCCTGTGCATTCCTCAGAGAGCTGCTGCACCTAAAGCTAAAAACTTTTTCATGTAGACTGTTATATGTTGTTTGTTACTTATGGGAACAGCGCTGGTCTGGTGTGTTTGTGTGTTGTTTTGACTTTTAAAATAAGGACACTTACCTGTCCAGGGTGCCCGCAATGTCGGCACCCAGGACCGAACCGTGCCTCGTTCCTCGGGTTCTGCCGCCACCATCTTCGGTAAGGGAATCAGGAAGTGAAGCCTTTGCGGCTTCACTTCCTGGTTCCCTACTGCGTATGTACATGTCGCCCTGCGCAATTCGAATGGTCCCTGCTGTCTTTGGGACCCGTGTGTCTCCCAGCAGATAGCGGTGGGGGGTGGGAGTGGCGTAGCTCTCGCAGGAGTCTATGCCCGGAAGTGGGTGCAAATAACTGTATTATACAGGCATCTGCACCCCCCCTCCCCCCTGAAAGGTGCCAAATGTGAGACGGGGGGGGGGGGGGGGTCCGAAAGGTAGAAGTTCCGCTTTAAGTATTGTAGTTTGGGTTGTATATTGTGTTTTTTTTGCAATGAATTTGAGAGAGCTGGGTGAATGCTTGTGTGATAAGCATATTATTTTTTTTCCAAATAGCCCTCTAAGAATTTGGCAGCTGTACAAGTATTCCATGTATTCAGTTTTCTCTGTAAACCTGAGTAACAACTGTAACGTCAACTTGATGCGAAACACAATAAAGACACACCTGCTTTAAAAATTATAATATATATATTATATTATATATATATGTGTGTGTGTGTGTGTGTGTATACATATATATATGTGTGTGTGTGTGTGTGTGTGTGTGTGTGTGTGTGTGTGTGTATATATATATATATATATATATATCTCCCAAGCCTGTGGTGTTAATTGGAAATTGATTGGCAGCTGTAACTTACGTGGCAAGGGATCAGAGCACTCTATACCGCACTCTGGGATGCAACACTTCTTGTTTCCAAGACAGTCACTGTCACGCATACACGTCGGTGGCGGTGGGGGATGAGTACAATTTGCAACAGAAATTAGGCACTTTCCAGGTTTTACTGCAATACAAAACACAGCCAGATCAAATAATTCCTTACCCCAGTATTTCCAGATCTACAGGGTAGTACTGCAAGAAGGATGGAAATAGGATACAGATGCAGAAAATAAAGCTCTTTATGTATCTTTATGTAGACTTGATTTGGTAGAGAACATGCTCGTAGGTTGATCCTCCATACCACCCATGCTTTTCCACGCTCTTGCCCAGGCTGGGCTTCTGCTATTACTAGCAGCTCTCTTCTCACTGCGCTAAGCTACTCAGCTGTCAGTTAATTACCAGCCACTCATTGTTTCTACAGTGACTTACCTGGTTACCATTACCGGACTCATTAGTCCAGTCTACAGACAGCCCTTTTTTGCTATTTTAACCACTTCAGCCCCGGACCATTTGGCTGGCCAAAGACCAGAGCACTTTTTGCGATTCGGCACTGCGTAGCTTTAACCGACAATTGCGCGGTCGTGCGACATGGCTCCCAAACAAAATTGATGTCCTTTTTTTCCCCACAAATAGAGCTTTATTTTGGTGGTATTTGATCACCTCTGTGGTTTTTATTTTTTGCGCCATAAACAAGAAAATAGCGTCAATTTTGAAAATAAAAGCATTTTTTTTACTTTTTGCTGTAATATATGGAAGAGTATGGAAGAGCCCTGGGGCCATCAAAAAAAAAAAATTCAGAATTCTGAGTTTGAAAGTCAGAATTCTGACTTTGAATCTCAAAATTCTGTAAAAAAAAAATAAAAAAATTTAAATTTACAATTCTGACTTTGAAAGTCAGAATTCTGAGATTCAAAGTCAGAATTCTGAGTTTTAAAGTCAGAATTCTGAGATTCAAAGTCAGAATTCTGAGATTCAAAGTCAGAATTCTGACTTTCAAACTCAGAATTCTGAATTTTTTTTTTTTTGATGGCCCCAGGGCTCTTCCATAGTAATAAATATCCCCCAAAAATATATAAAAAAAAAAACAACAAAAACATTTTTTTCCCTCAGCTTAGGCCGATATGTATTCTTCTAAATATTTTTGGTAAAAAAAAAAAAATATTGCAATAAGTGTTTATTGATTGGTTTGCACAAAAGCTATAGCATTTACAAAATAGGGGATAGTTTTATGGCATTTTTATTAATAATTTTTTTTTATTAGTAATGGTGGTGATCAGTGATTTTTATCATGACTACGACATTATGGCGGAAAGATCTGGTGCGATTTTGGGACCATTCACATTTATACGGCGGTCAGTGCAATTAAAAATGCATTGATTACTGTGTAAATGTGACTAGCAGTGAAGGGGTTAACCACTATGCTTGTTTACATCAGCATTTCCCTGTGGACATCGAGTCTGTGGGACCCTCAATAATGCTCACAAAGCTCCCGGCGGGAGCGCCCACAAGCGGCCTCTTAAAGGGCAACGTACAGGTACGTGATTCTGCTTGTACGTGCCCTTGTGCCGTAGTATATCTGTGTGAGGCAGTCAGGAAGCGGTTAAACTGCATTGCTCATTCCTTCCATGCCCTCACATGGTCAACATCTCTGCTGTTTTCCTGTGTATGACTTGGCCTGGCTGACATCTCTTCTGATTCCTGCTCCTGATTTTTGGCTTCTGACGACGCTGACTTCTGGCTTCCTGATTTCGGCTCGTCTGATTACCCGTTCTAGCTTACAAATTCTAGCTTCTGTTTTTGACTATGTTCCTGATACTATCTGTGTTATTTTTGCTATTACGTTTATGGTGTGATTTTAACTGCATTATCTGTCTCTGCCTGGTTTATCATTTCACACTTCACGAGCGAAATTAATTCAAAAGATGCAGGCAATCCACCTAGTTGTAATATTTTTTCCAGATTAGACGAGCAGCACCACCGCATGGATCAGTTTGCCATAGCATTACAGACGCTCCTGATTTGAGCTGCTCACCTGGATCCTCCTCCGGGATGGATCCTCACCTGGATGCAAGCCATCCCTGCTGCTGCTCTGGTCTCTGTGCAGGCACCCGTCTTTAATATTACCTATGAAACAGGTATAACTGGTTCTGCTCTGCTTCCCCATTATTTTGGGGCTGATCCAGCTCAATGCAGAGGGTTTTTCAATCAAGTTGGAATATATTTTGAAATGCTGCCCCAGGCGTTCTCTACAGACAGAAGCAAAGCAGGCTTCATTATTTCTTTGCTTTCTGGTAGAGCCGTGGCTTGGGCAAAACCTTTACGGGAAATGTAAAAACCCATTGTCCAGAATTACCCTGCGTTTGTGGCCTCCTTTACAAGAGTATTTGATATTCCCGATCACTCTACTTCTGCTGTTAAAAGCCTTATGTCCATTAAACAGACAGGACAGGAGCTGAGTAGGCACACATTCATCGGAGGGGATACATGACAGGGTGGTAAACCAAGAGTGGTCCAAGAAAGAAAAATTGGTGAACTGGTGACAAGGTCATAGGTGACCAAGGCTCACTGATGCACGCGAGGAGCCAAGGCTGGCCAGTGTAGTCCGATCTAATAGAGGAGATACTGTAGCTCAAATTGGTGAAAAAAGTTAATGTTGGTTCTGATAGAAAGGTGCCAGAACACACAGTGCATCACTGCTTGTTGCGTATGAGGCTATGTAGCCACAGACTAGTCAGGGTGCCCATGCTGAGCCGTGTTCAAAGTCAAAAGCACCTACAATGAACATGTGAGCATCAGAAATGGACCACGAAGCAATGGAAGAAGGTGGCCTGATCTGATTCATTCAAGAATGGTTTGAGGAACACAACAATGAATTTGAGGTCTTGACTTGGCCTCCAAATTCTCCATCGTTCAATCCAATCGAGCACCTGTAGGATATGCTGGAAAAACACATCTAATCAATGGAGGTTAGCAAACTGTTTGTGGAGACTGACAAATGGTAGGCTTGGGCAGCCTGATAGTTAGGATTTCTTTTTGTGTAGTTAGTGTTGGGACATGGCTAGGATATTGTTTTTGTGAGTTAAGTTTATTGTTGGAGCCCTGTACAGCACCTATATATAGCCTTTTAAATAGCACCATAAACACAACACTGGTTGTCACTATATTACTGGACTGGTAACTGTGACTGAAAAGGTTGCTTACTTTAGGGAGCATTTTACCTCCTGCTTACCGCCAGGTCACATATGGTGGAGGACTGTGGGCAGTTTTAGCAATAAAATGCTATTTAAGAGGGTAGTACCCAAAGATATCACTGGAGAATGGAGAAGATCATAAAATTATTGCTGTTGTCCAATATTAAACAGCAGCAAGCAAACGTTGCACAACAGCAAACAAACACTGCACTGCAACAGGCAAACACCCAATACTGCGACATGGTCAGTGCTGTGCACGAACAAAGGCAGACACTGTTTGAAAAATTAGCAAGCGCTGCCAAAATAGACAGACAGGCTTTGACTGAAGTGGTAAAATTGGTGGAAATTTGTTGATGGTTAGGGATGAGCTTCGAGTCAAACTCATGTTCGACTTGAACATTGCCTGTTCGGCGAACAGTGAACAATTTGGGCTGTTCGCGGAAAATTTGAAAAGCCGGGGAACACCCTGTACAAGTCTATAAGAGAAATCTAAAGTGCTAATTTTAAAGGCTAATATGCAGGTTATTGTCCTAAAAAGTGTTTGGGGACCTGGGTCCTGCCCCAGGGGACATGGGTCTCCTATGATCTGTCAGGCTGTGTGGCAGAGGGGAGGAGCGAGCGGTGCGGGTGGGGGTGAAGTTGTGGCTTGGGGGTCTTGGTAAACCCTCCCCCTGTACAATGGCTATAGGCAGTGACAGCTGATCATTGTAACCGTGTGTGTTACAATGTATCAGACTGTCATTTTAGGAATACATGGAATCTCTACACAGACTCCTTATTCATATAAAGTGCTTTTACCTGAGGGTAAAAATGGAGCACAGGGCCTGGCAGCGAAAAGATTAAAGGCAGGTTTTATGACAAATCACAAAAAAAGTGCCATTGGCTTAGAGGAAGCCAAGTATTTGGGCTATACTATCGGTTGGGGAGTTGTACAATTTCAGGTGAAAAATAGAAGCCATCCGGGAATGGCCAAGTCCCACATATAAGAAACAGGTCAAAGCTTTCCTTGGCATATCAAGTTACTATAGGATATTTTTTTCCCCAAATTTTGCACCACTGGCAACCCTGTTGACTGATCTTACAAAAAGTAAACACTCGGTTATGGTAAAATGGTGCCCAGAAGCCGAGGAGTCTTTCCAAGTCCTGAAAAGAGCTCTCTGTACACCGCCAATTCTGTATTCCCTGGATTTTTCCAAGGATTTTGTGGTTCAGACGTAGGGATGAGCTTCGTGTTCGAGTCGAACGTACGTTCGACTCGAACATTGGCTGTTCGGCCGTTCGGCGAATTCCGAACGTTTGGGCCGTTCGCGTCAAAATTCGAGTGGCGCGCGCGGACCACAATGCACTGCGGTGGCGCAGTGCATTGCTGGCTCATGATTGGCCAAGCATGCACTGTGACCCCGCATGCTTGGCCAATCGTAGCGCCAGCAGCGAGGAGAGCCATGATTGGCCACAGGCATCCTGCCTGTGGCCAATCATAGCTCAGGCTGTGTAGTACACGCCCCACACTATATTAGGCCGCCTTTGAGGCGGCCTCGTGTAGTGTGTTAGCATCTGAAGCAGTGGGTGTTCTGTGTACCTTCAACACAGTACACACCGATCGTTTTTGGCTGATTTCCTATCTTGCTGCTGTGTAGTGGTTGTTGTCTGTGCCCTGACCGCAGTATACACCACTATATTCACCTCACCTATATAGCTAGTGATCTAGCTTTAACCACTTAACAACTGCCAATTGCCGATTAACGGCTTCAGGGCGGTTGTTTAACTCTGAGAGGCCGTTAATTAACGGCCTCCCAGAATTCTGCTCTCGCGCGCCCCCTGGGGCGCGCACTCGAGAGCATCCGTGACCGATCGTCGCGGCAGTTTACCACGTGATCGCTCCGTCAAATGACGGAGTGATCACTTGTAAACAAACCGGCGTCATGTTATGACGCCGGTTCCTCCCTCCCCTCTCTGTACCGATCGGTACAGCGGAGGGGAAAGAGATCGGTGTCAGCAGCGATGTGGGCTGCATCTGCAGTGCCCACATCGCTGCTCACCGAATTTAACCCCTCAATTCCCTGCCAATACTCTGCAATACCAGTGCATACTCTGCAGTACCCCGCCATTACTCTGCAGTACCCCGCCATTACTCTGCAGTGCAGTACCCTGCCATTACTCTGCAGTACCCTGCCATTACTCTGCAGTACCCCCATTACTCTGCAGTACCCTGCCATTACTCTGCAGTACCCCCCAATACTCTGCAGTACCCCCCATTACTCTGCAGTACCCCGCCATTACTCTGCAGTACCCTCCATTACTCTGCAGTACCCTGCCATTACTCTGCAGTACCCCCCATTACTCTGCAGTACCCCCAATACTCTGCAGTACCCCCCAATACTCTGCAGTACCCGCCATTACTCTGCAGTACCCCGCCATTACTCTGCAGTGCAGTACCCTGCCATTACTCTGCAGTACCATTACTCTGCAGTACCCCCCATTACTCTGCAGTACCCCCCAATACTCTGCAGTACCCTGCTATTACTCTGTAGTACCCCACCAATACCCCGCCAATACTCTGCAATACCCTGCCATAAATTGCCATACCCAGCCATACTCGGAGATACCCAGCCATACTCGGTGATACCCTGAAATACCCAGCCATAGACGCCCCCCACCCCTCACCGCCCTCCAGGACTTCTACCAACTCGCCAGTACGATCAAAGCCAGAATCTTTTTTTTATTTTTTATTTCAGGCTTCCCAGCCTAGAGGTGAGATGTGGGGTCATATTGACCCCCAGATTTCACTGTAAAGAGGACCTGTCACCCCATATTCCTATTACAAGGGATGTTTACATTCCTTGTAATAGGAATAAAAGTGATCAAAAATATATTTTTGGGGAAAAAAATGTCAAACTAAAATAAATAAAGTAAAATGAACAATAAAAAAAAAAAAAAATTTTTTAAATGCCCATGTCCCCATGTGCTCGCATGCAGAAGCGAACGCATGCGTAAGCCCCGCCCACATATGAAAACGGTGTTCAAACCACACATGTGAGGTATCGCCGAGAACGTTAGAGCGAGAGCAATAATTCTAGTCCTAGACCTCCTCTGCAACTCAAAACATGTAACCAGTAAAAAAAAATTTAAGCGTCTCCTATGGGGATTTTTTAAGTAGCGACGTTTGGCGCCATTCCACGGGCATGTGCAATTTTGAAGAGTGACATGTTTGATATCTATTTACTCAGCATAACATCATCTTTCACTTTATGCAAACATTGGGCTAACGTTACTGTTTTTTTTGTTTGTTTTTTAAGCACAAAACAGTTTTTTCCCCCCAAAAAACGCGTTTGAAAAATTGCTGTGCAAATACCGTGTGAGATAAAAATTTGCAACGACCACCATTGTATTCTCCAGGGTCTTTTGGTATGCATATGCTGTGTGTGTGAAATAACCTGATAATATGACAATTTTGTGGAAAAAAAAAAAAAAAAGGAAATAGGCCGTCAGTACTTCAGGTGTGATCAATTTTCAGATATTGGCACCATAGCTTGTGGACTCTATAACTTTCACAAAGACCAAATAATATCCACCAATTTGTACTTATTTTTACCAAAGATATGTAGTAGTATGAATTTTGGCCAAAATTTATGAAGAAAAAATTACTAATCTGCTAAATTTTATAACAGAAACGAAGAAAAATTCATTTTTTCGCAGAATTTTCGGTCTTTTTTCATTTATAGCACAAAAAATAAAAAACTGAGAGGTGATTAAATACCACCAAAAGAAAGCTCTATTTGTGTGAAAAAAAGGACAAACATTTCCTATAGGTCCAGTGTTGCATGACTGAGTAATTGTCATTCAAAATGTGAGGGCACCGAAAGCTGAAAATTGGTCTGGTTATTAAGGGTGTTTAAGTGCCCAGTGGTCAAGTGGTTAATAATAGAGCTTGCAGTCAGTAGTGTTAGGAGATAGTGCGTGCTATCTGCGTGCTCTGTACCCAGTACATACCGCTATAATATAGGGCAGGCCCCTACTTTCAAACATCCAACTTACAAACATCTCCTACTTGCAAACGCAAGGAGACAGCAGCAAGTGAGATGAAAAAAGATGGACGACAAAACAAATTATACAGGGGTGATAACCCTTCCCTATGTTTTCCAAAAAGCTTAAAAATAGTTTGTTTGACTGGAGCTACACTTTAAAAATGTACCGGTTGAAAATTACAAACAGATTCAACTTAACACAACAAACCTACACAGTCCCTGTCTTGTTTGCACCGCCTGTATACTGCTGTTCTGAGTATATAGGGCCTGGGGGCCACACGCATTTCCTTTTTTTAATATGGGTACGGGGTTCCCCTTAATATGCGTACAAGACCCAAATAGGCTGGTAATGGGCAGGGAGGGCTACCCATGCCATTTTTCTGAATGATTTTCAACCATATTGCAGGAACCAGATATAACATTAAAACCGCAAGCAGTTTTAAATGGTGTTATTTCCGTTTAATGTCATTTTGTGCAGGGACTGTTCCAAACACGGGTGTTAAGGAATCCAATGTACATAATGATAATCAGAAAATGTCTATTTGCTTATGTGTATACATGTTCCTTACATATTATGTAGTATACAGATTGACTTTATGTTCGGAGCCAAGATGGCGTCTACCCCCCACATCCCCCGCGTTAGAAGAATTCATTTGAGATAACAGAACCAGTTTCAACCAAACTTCAAGCATCAAGTTTCTTCATTTCTCTTGTATTGTAACCAATGAGATGTACCAATTAGACTGACATAGTAATGACGTATCTTTCTGTATAAAATATTAACACCGCCCACCAATAAATCAGTATTTAGAAGTAGCCTGAGCTGAACATGTCTCAGAGAGTGTTTACTTCTAATGTGCATGCACATTTATACTTTTAATTAGGAATAGCAGCAGATAACCAAGAACTAATTTATAGTTCTAATCCATTTCAACTGGCGCCCAAATCTGCGGGGGCTTTCAGGCTTCAATCGAAGGGAGACCGCATTCCAGGACTGAACAGCTGGCCAGATCAGAGAAGGGGGTTAAGCGCGCAGCCCTAACAGTACGGTAAGCATATTTATCCTTACCATTTGTACGACCTCTCTGATTTGGCTGGTTGATTTGGTCTTGTTGGCTCCTTTCGATTGTTCAAAGAGGCAGGTAACTTATTTCTCGCCTGAAGCCGTTTTAACGAACCTGCTAATGGTTTTCTGCTGACTATTATCTGTTCAGTGTCTGTCATTCTGAAGGGCTGCAGATTTAGCAGACTGAAAGTGCAGCTGCAGGCGTGTGTCCATCCTCACCCCTAGATTCTACCTCTAGTGGTGGGGTGGAATTCTGCAGGCATTTATAGACGGGGTTACTCGAGGTTGGCTGTGTAGGACCTCTGAGGGTTAATCTCAAACTGTGAATTAGGGCAGTTTGAAAGAAGGCTTGCGGATGTGGCAGTCTTGCGAAACGTCTATGAATGTTCTGCTCGGGAAAGCTGTCCTGAGGGTTTATCTCAAACTGTGAATGAGGGCAGTTTGAAAGAAGGCTAGCTGGAATTTGGCAGTCTTGTGACTCAGGTGAGCTTTTCCCGAGAGCTATCTTTGCAGTTCAAAGAGTGTCAGGTGTCATGTCCTGTGTGTGTATTTGTCCATTACTGTTTTATATACACGAAGAGGGTGACAGTGAGAGAAAGTGGCTACCTGAAGGATCAGTTGGGCCATAAGCCACTGCTCCACACCACCTCTGACGTGCTAGTTTTGACCCTCGAACAGTCAGGAGTGTGCTAGGAGACAGATCTCTTGCAGGGATGCGAGCCCCCACCCTAGGAATTCTTTGATAAGACAGCAGTCAGAGGAGTATTAACCACTTTGTTGCCTGTATTCTCCTCTTAAGCCGTCCGCTGAAAAAGAGAGAGAGAGAGAGAGAGAGAGAGAGAAGGGAATGCTAGAATGTGATATTAGAAGAAGAGAGAAGATGTTGCAAGAAGCAGAGGAATGGCATGTGCTGATAAGAAGACAAAGGGGACTCTGTGTGATAACGGCTTATTGGATGTGGCAGAAGCATGGTTCAGGACGGCTAGGGCATTGCAAAGAAGGTTGGATAGAAGAGGATGTATGTGAATCACAGAGTTAATAATCATGTGGCTGTACCGCCCCCATATACAAAAACTGGAACGGAGGAGGAGAGGGACAACCCTGCTATCCGCCCACTCCCTTCTCACCACCCCAACCCGAGCACAACCCACTGTGACCACTCCCAGGCGGCCATCTTGGTACACCATAGCCCTCACTTCAGGCACAGCCCAGTGCACTTCCTGCTGGCGGCCATCTTGGTACACCCAATAGGCCCAGCCATGGCATATAACCAGTTCTTCCCGTTTTAAACCAGGATGGTTCCTAACACACACCTGTCTTCCCTAATATGGAAGCACTACCTTCACAGGCCGGATATGTTAATGATGAAGAAGTGTCCGAGTGGGAAGACCAGCAACAGGCAGCAAGGCCACCTGCGGATTTAATCCCTAATCCGGCTCCGGACTCACAGTTCCGAGAGGATCTTAAACATATGCTGACAACCATGAGAAACAGTGCCCATTCTCAGCCCCCCGCCCCAACACCAGTCTCGGTTACCAGAAGGGGCACCGGTGATGTATGTCGCTTTTACCCCATCACAAGCAGCAACCTTAGTGACAAGTCTGCCTGACCCAGAGAAACAGCCAATGCCCTTCTACCGCAGGATAGTGCAGATACAAGAAGCTTACTCAGCTGCCTGGAGAGACTTGATCAGCCTATGCCAAATTAAAGCAGGACATGTCTTTTGGCCAGTCATGCAGACAGCCTTCAATGATGCCTGCCTGGCAAGTGCCACTTCTTATACCTCAGGCTTGGAGTTCTGTGCACAACTCCGCGACTGGGCAAAGGAGAAATTGGCAGATCAGACCACCACAATCCAAGATATTGCCCAAGATAAAGGGGAGTCTGTGGAGAAGTATCATGCTAGACTCATACAGGCCTTTGATGATCTGGGCTTCAGCCTCTATGAAAAGACACACACACACATGTTATCATCTGCTTTTGTCTCAGGACTCAGAGAGGATATCAGAAAAAGCCTGATGGTGGCCCGCCCTGAATATCGCGCAATGAAAATGTCCGATTTATTGTTGGTGGCCAGAGGGAAAGAAAACCAAAAAGGAAAAAACCAACGCCCCTCATGGTAACACAAGACGAAGATCCTGCCTACACTCGTCCACCACCACTGCCCAATACCAGGGAAAAGATCATCTGTTACAACTGTGGGAAGCAGGGTCACATCAGAAGAGTACGCAGAGCCCCAAGACATCTGAGACATGACAGGGATCCCCACGAAGGGCAACATGGACATGAACCTCCACCACCACGCCCCAACTCATGCTAGGAAATGAGAAAACCTGTGTCACCCCTTATGACAGTGTCCTCAAATTAGACTGGGGGACCCCTAGCAAAGGTCACGTTACCTATACAAGGAAAACCTACCACTTGTCTCATTGACATGAGTGCATCCAGGAGTGTGTTGAGGGCTGAGGACCTGCCTGATAATTCTTTCCTTTCCACTATTGATGTTCCCTGCGTGGGAGTGGATGGGTTGCCCCGCTCCAGTCCACTCACTGAGCCTCTCCAAGTGGGGACATTTCCTGATTTGTTTACCAGATTTGTGGTGTCCTCTACATGTCCCTTGAATCTACAAGGAGCTGATGTGCTGTCCAGACTACAGGCGTCAATCATTTTCACACCTATAGGGGGGTGAAGTTACATACTCCCCTATCCTTGGAAGACTCATCTGCTTTGTATTCTCTGCCTCTCCTGATGACACTTCATGAAGCAATAACTCCAAGTTCAATACCAAAAGAAGTACTTGACAGAATTCCTGCGTGTCTATGGTCCACAGGCCCGGAAGACATTGGTCACTTAAAAGTGCCACCAGTTTCAGTCAAGCTCAAAGAGGGCGCATCATTGCCCGGAAACCACAATACCCACTTAAGTTGGCGCAATCAGAAGCTATCTCGAAACATGTAGCTGCCTTGGTCCAGAATGGGGCCTTGATCCCCTGTACCTCACCATGTAATACACCTCTTTTTCCTGTCAAGAAGAAAACACCTAAGGGAGAACCTGACAGATACAGGATGGTGCAGGATCTGCGAGCAATTAACGAAGTCACAGTGTTGGACACCCCAATTGTGCCAAATCCACATACCTTATCAGCTGTACCTCCAATGGCTGAGTACTTCACTGTGGTGGACCTGGCAAATGCATTCTACAGTGTACCCCTGCATCCTTCCTGCAGGTACCTCTTTGCCTTCTCCCACGAAAAGAAGCAGCAACGTACCCAGACAGTTATGCCAAAAAGGGGCACAGAACTCTCCAAGCTAGTTTGCAAACGCTATGGCTATCATCCTTGACATATAACAAGAGGATCACCTGGAAGTGACTCTCCTCCAATATGTTGATGACCTTCTCCACTGTGCAGCTGACTTACCCACTGTTGAAGTCACCTCAGAAAGCCAGTTGTGCTATCTTGCCAAACAGGGCTGCAAAACCTCAAAGCCCAAATTGCAGTGGTGCTCAACATCTGTAATTGTTCTTGGACACTGTCTTGTCCCATGGGACAAGACACCTCACTGAAGACAGGGTGTAAGCAATCTCTGACATCCCACTGCCACAAGGCCAGAAGCCCCTTCATTCCTTCCTTGGACTAATTTTGTATTGCAGAGCATGGATTCCAGAAGGCTCCCTACTGATGCAAGCTTTGTATGATGCCCTGAAATCAGACCCCTTCCAGGTGTTTCCTGAAGCAATTTCCAACTTTGAGGCCTTCAAGTACACCATCTTTGGTGCTAGGGCTCCCAGACTATGACAAAACGTTCAAGCCCTTTGTATCCGAACATCTGGGACATGCTACAGGTGTACTCGCCCAATCACACGGCATCTGCCAATGCCCTATAGGATATTATTCCTGTCGGCTGGATGCGATAGCAAGAGGAGGCCCATCGTGTCTGTGAGCTGTCTTTGCTGCACAAGCCTTGTTTGACAAAACTTTGGACTTGGCTCTCGGACTCTGCCTTGTTCTGCTTGCTCCCCATGACATTGCTCCCATACTCCACCAAGATCCAGCCGAAACATCCGTCCATTGCCAGACACTTGAGACTCCTGTGTTCCTACCTTCTAGACAGCATTACTCTATTACGTTGTCAAACACCGAAACCTACCACCCTTCTTCCACTTCTCGAGGGGGGTAAGGAGGAGGAGTCGAGTCTTGACTTGTCACCCCATGACTGCATGAAATACCCCTGTAGAATCCAGGTCACCGCTGAAAACTCGGTTCTCCAAACTGAAACCTTACCGCCGGTGATGTCTGCACAGGTGGCAGAGCTGCAAGCACTTACTACAGCATGTAAATTGGCAGAGGGAAAAAGAGCCAACATTCATACGGACTCAAGATATGCTTTCAGCGTTGCCCATGATTTTGGTGTTATCTGGAAGGACAGAGGGTTCCTAACGGCTGCAGGAACACCTGTGAAACAGCTCAGCCATCAAGGACTTGATGGACGCCCTGCTTCTCCCAACCCAAGTGACTATTCTAAAGTAAAGCACACGACAAACTAAACTCGAAGGAAGCTCGAGGCAATCTAGACGATTCAGCTGCCAAACAGACAGGCAGTGTTCCACGGGAAGTGGACAGCAGGGTGGTAGAAGAAGACCACCCTGTGCTTATCCTACAGACTCTCCCAGTGGACAGAGTTTATCTGAAATAATTACAGGAAGCAGCAAGTCCGGATGAGAAGGAAAGCTGGAAAACGGAGAGGAGGAACTCTCAGAGATGGACTATTCGAGTGCAGCAAGAAGCCTTGTCTACCCAGGAGTATGTACCCAGCCATGGTGCAATGGGGAAATGGAACTGCCCACTTGACAAAGACTCTTATGAACTTATGAGTTACTTCATTGACCAACAACTTCTGCAGATCATGCACTATCTGCGACAAATGTAACCCAGAATGTACAGAAAAGGCACAGAAGAAGCACCTGGCAAAAGCTCTATACCCCTTCCAGAGGATACAAATTGATCACTCCCAAATGTCAAAGGAGTGACAGATTCGAATACGCCCCCTAGTGCAGGTGGACATGACTGCCAGGACCACAGCTAAGGAACTACTGAGTGAGATAGTATGTAGATTTGAGGTCCCAGAGGTGATAGAGAGCGATCAGGCCCAGCCTTCACAGCAACCCTTACAAAAGATTAGGGCAGCACTGGGGGTTCAGTTGGCTCTAAACACCCCTTACCACCCTCAAAGTAGCGGGAAGGTAGAAAGGATGAAAGGGACACTAGAAAAACAGGATGTTAGAAGATGGCCCAAAAGACTAACATGAGTCAGCCAGACAGTTTGCCCACTGCCCTGTTCAGTGTCAGACACACACCCCGGGGGAAATATGCCCTATCCCCTTATAAAATTTAGTTTGGTTCAGCCCCCAGACTTGGCTGTCACTTTCCACAACAGTTACAGTTGCAATCTGATGTGTTGACTAATTATGTGACCTCATTATCACGAGAATTAACCCAAATGCATGTCCAAGTGTTTTCTTCCATTCCAGATCCTGAATTAGATACAGGAACACACCAACTACTGCCTGGAGATTGGGGGCTGGTAAAGAAATTTGTGAGAAAACATTCTCTTGAACCCAGATATGATGGTCCATTCCAAGTTTTGCTGACCACAGCCACCTCAGTGGAATTGGCCGGGAAGAACACCTGAATACACGCCTCCCACTGCAAGAAAGCTCCACCCCCAAGGACAAGATCCCGCCCACTTCATGACGACCATGCTGCATATCCTTTTTCTGTTTGGTCTAGGGGGGAGGCCCAGGAGGGGGTCATCACAAAAAAATGATAACATAATTACATTTTGGTACAACTCTTCAGGTACACATGTGACCACCTTTACCTTTGATTACTGTGACATAGTGCCTTGTCCGTTTGACTCTTTCATGGCAATGCCATTGGTACAGTGACATCCCTGTTGGTAAGGTGAGACATCCCTGATGGTAATATGTGTGTTTTACAGACAGTTACTGGGGCCAGAATTGTGGTTCCTGGGAGGGACAGTGGGTTGAAACATAGGACCAGATTAGAGGGTATCTGGACCGGTGAATGTGCCCTGAAAAGGTGATTACGCCCCTCCATATCCTAGCAGAAGATACCCCTGATACATACACTGACCCAGCACACAGTCAGAGGAGGAAGCGAGCAGCTCTCTCCGGAAGCTTTGACCCTCATGTGTACATAGATGCTATAGGGGTCCCAAGGAGGGTCCCTGATGAATTCAAAGCCAGGGATCAGGTAAAAGTTGGTTTTGAGTCTTTGATCCCCATAATAAATGTGAACAAGAATGTAGATTGGATCAATTACATAAACTACAACCAACAAAGATACGTGAATTACACTAAAGATGCCCTCCAGGGAATTGCTGACCAGTTACCCCCCACTTCCTACATGACATTCCAGAACCGGATGGCCTTAGACATGGTGTTAGCTGAGAAAGGAGGTGTCTGTAAAATCATAGAAAAAAACGGGGACCTGTTGCACCTACATTCCTGATAATACCGGCCCAAATGGTAAAGTAACTTTAGCTATAAAGAAATGAGAAGATTTGTCATTGGAGTTGAAGAAGAACTCCGGTATTACAGACCCATGGGATCAATATTTTAGCTGGATGAGTGGGTGGCAGAAGGTGGTCGCCCAGATAGGGGTAACGGTACTAATAATCCTGGTTCTTTTACCCCCCGATTGTATGCTGTATTCTACCTTTCGTAAAGAAGTTAATGAGCAAGGCTGTAGAAAACAGCCCACCTACATTTTTCCACCAAGAAGAAGAGGACCCTCTTATGATGGAGAATGACAAACCCTTCACTCCTCTACAGTCACTCCCTGTCCAAAATCTCACAATCCTCTAGGGTTATAGGGGTAGATAGCACCTGATTGCCCTTCTCCAGCTGTATCGAGGGGGGTAGTGAACTAGTTGCTGCCCAACTCTATATACAGCCTAAAAAGAGTTGCTGAGGAGAATGGGCCAGGTGAGTAGGACCTTTAGATGAGGGACAGAAGAAAATAGCCATTTTAGGGGGGACTGTTAAGGAATCCAATGTACATAATGATAATCAGAAAATGTCTATTTGCTTATGTGTATACATGTTCCTTACTTATTATGTAGTATACAGATTGACTTTATGTTCGGAGCCAAGATGGCGTCTACCCCCCACATCCCCCGCGTTAGAAGAATTCATTTGAGATAACAGAACCAGTTTCAACCAAACTTCAAGCATCAAGTTTCTTCATTTCTCTTGTATTGTAACCAATGAGATGTACCAATTAGACTGACATAGTAATGACGTATCTTTCTGTATAAAATATTAACACCGCCCACCAATAAATCAGTATTTAGAAGTAGCCTGAGCTGAACATGTCTCAGAGAGTGTTTACTTCTAATGTGCATGCACATTTATACTTTTAATTAGGAATAGCAGCAGATAACCAAGAACTAATTTATAGTTCTAATCCATTTCAACGGGAAACACGTGGCACTTCACAGGCACCCCCCAGGCACCATATTTAAAGGAATATTTCACCTTTTTTTTCACTTTAATCGTCATTAAAATCAGTGCTCCCGCCAAAACGGCAGTTTTTAAAACTTTTTTTTGCAGTGACCCATGTCCCCTGAGGCAGGAGGCAGGTCCCCAAACCCTTTTTAGGACACTACCTTGCATATTAGCCGTTAAAATTAGCACTTTCCATTTCGAACGTTCGAGTCCCATAGACTTCAATGGGGTTCGAACGTTCGTAACAAACGCGGGGGTCGTTCGCAAGTTCTGGTGCGAACCGAACCGGGGGGTGTTCGGCTCATCCCTATTCAGACGGATGCATCTGATGCTTGTCCTGGGGCAGTGTTGCCACAGGTGGGGAGGAACACCCTGTTGTTGAAGATCCTGTAGCACTGTGACAGACAAGCTGTCAGGGAACTCGCGGTGTGAATGTCTGTCCCAGTATAGCAGCAGCTTATTTTCGTACCAAGGGCCATACACAGTGTCCCCGTCAGAGGCGAACGAGTTCCGGAACAAACGGACGCATGCACATGCCAATACGAACATGTGGGCGCACTCGCGCGCCAACCTGAACGTGTGTACGCACGACCACGTCCACCAATCCTGGCACGTCACCATATATAATCAGGGTCCTGACCTGATACCAGTGCTGGATCGTCTTCAGCTCGTTCCTGAGATACCTGACCGCTGTTGTACCTGTTACCTTGTTCCTGATTACCCGGCTTGCTTGACTATTCTTCTGGATTACCCCTGCTTACTACTTACCTGGATTTATTATACTGACCTCGGCTTGGACTATCTACTTCGGCTTTCTACCTGACTTTGTACCTCACTGCCAGCACGTTGCCAGATCTCTGCCTGTCCTTGACTACGAACCTGCCTTCCGTTCCTGTACCTCATTGCAAGCCAGTTGCCAACCTTGACTGTTGCTGAGGTGCAGTATTTCTACATACCTGCTTGGCTCCCGCTGAACACCTCCGGTGACCAGTCTATACTTCTTCCTCCGTGAGGATCCAGTGTCTTCAAGCCTCAATCTTCAACCTGCAGGCACCTGCACCCTTTCGCTGCATCAGCACTCCCTGTCCTCACTTCCAGGTTTGTTGAGACCGGAACCAACCCCAGCATTCGGACTCCACTGTAAGGTACGTGACAGTACGATCCAGCCAGAATGGAGTCCGACAGGGTGGCCTCACCTTTGGAAGCTTTGTGCTAACAGATCTCCGCCCTTACCTAAGCAGTCCAGGGCCTGTAAGATGGCTATCACCAACTTGAACAAAGAGTGGAGTCATTGACGCCAAGCACCGCGGCTTCTCAAGGGGCCACAGCATCCCGGCCCTCCGGTCCGGCAGCCTCCACATCAAGACTAGAACTAGAGCCTCGAGTTCCTACTCCAGAGAGGTTTTCAGGACACCGCAGTAAATTCTGTGCCTTCAGGAATGCCTGCCAGCTATATTTCCTGCTACAGCCCCGTACCTTCTCTTTGGAAAGCACAAAGGTGGGATTCATTGTCTCATTACTCCAGGGGGAACCCCAAACCTGGGCTCACCGCTTATTGGAACAGGCCAGCCCTCTGTTAGACACTATGGGCTCTTTCTTGAACGAAATGTCTACATTTTATGATGATCCTCAGTGTGCCACAACTGCAGAGGCCAGTCTCCATGCTCTCCAGCAGGGCCGTAGGCCAGTGGAGGACTACGTAATGGACTTTAGGCGGTGGAGTTCCGATACTCAGTGGAACAACACCGCCCTCTGCTACCAGTTCCACATTGGACATTCCGAGGCTCTGAAAGATGAGTTGGCGCGTGTCGGAATTCCCTGTTCTTTGGAGGACCTGATCCAAGTGTCGATCCAAATAGATCATCGTCTAAGGGAACGGAGATCTGAAAGAATCAGTCAAATTCATCCCACATGGATGTTGCCTAAAGTCCCAAGCCATCCTCCCATTCCTACGTCCCATGTACCTGCTACCTCCTCTGAAGCTGATAGGCCTGCTTCGTTCACCACTATCACCAGAAGAAAAGCAGCGTCGACGCCAGAACAACCTCTGCCTCTATTGTGGAGAAGCTGGTCATTATGCAAATACGTGCCCAAACAAGACCCGTAAGTCCAAACCTTTGCCCCATTAACCCAGTGCATTGCCTTTGACAAGATCTATTCACATCGCTGTTCCCATTTCATTACAGCTTCCAGAAGGAAAACTCCGGGTCCAGGCTATAGTTCATTCTGGGCCTGCAGCTGCTTCATCGACCATGCTTTCGTCCTACAACACAACATTCCATTAATACCCAAGCAATGCAACTCTCCATATGGCTAGCAGATGAATCAAACATCAGATCTGGCCCTATTACACATGAGACCCAACCATTATCCACCAACATACTACCTGACCCTCAGGAACTACTCCACCTGGATGTCATCTCCCGCCACTATTTCCAATCATTCTGGGAATGCCATGGCTACAAGCCCATAACCCCCAAATAAATTGAGTGACTGGTGAGGTGGTTTTTCAGTCTGTTTACTGCCCCCAGAACTGCCTCAAGGCCTCCCACCATCTGGTCCCCGTCATTGCCTGCCTAAGGCCTATATCTGAGACTCAAAAACTGGTCCATCTGCATATCACAGTTTTTTAGATGTTTTTGACAAACAAAAGGCGGACACCCTTCCCCCTCATTGGGTTTATGATTGTCCAATCAAACTATTGCCAGGAGCTGAAATTCCTTTTGGAAGGATTTTTCCTTTGTCCGAACCTGAACTCCTGGTCCTTAGGAAATATATTGATGAGAATCTCACCTTTACCTTTGATTACTGTGACATAGTGCCTTGTCCGTTTGACTCTTTCATGGCAATGCCATTGGTACAGTGACATCCCTGTTGGTAAGGTGAGACATCCCTGATGGTAATATGTGTGTTTTACAGACAGTTACTGGGGCCAGAATTGTGGTTCCTGGGAGGGACAGTGGGTTGAAACATAGGACCAGATTAGAGGGTATCTGGACCGGTGAATGTGCCCTGAAAAGGTGATTACGCCCCTCCATATCCTAGCAGAAGATACCCCTGATACATACACTGACCCAGCACACAGTCAGAGGAGGAAGCGAGCAGCTCTCTCCGGAAGCTTTGACCCTCATGTGTACATAGATGCTATAGGGGTCCCAAGGAGGGTCCCTGATGAATTCAAAGCCAGGGATCAGGTAAAAGTTGGTTTTGAGTCTTTGATCCCCATAATAAATGTGAACAAGAATGTAGATTGGATCAATTACATAAACTACAACCAACAAAGATACGTGAATTACACTAAAGATGCCCTCCAGGGAATTGCTGACCAGTTACCCCCCACTTCCTACATGACATTCCAGAACCGGATGGCCTTAGACATGGTGTTAGCTGAGAAAGGAGGTGTCTGTAAAATCATAGAAAAAAACGGGGACCTGTTGCACCTACATTCCTGATAATACCGGCCCAAATGGTAAAGTAACTTTAGCTATAAAGAAATGAGAAGATTTGTCATTGGAGTTGAAGAAGAACTCCGGTATTACAGACCCATGGGATCAATATTTTAGCTGGATGAGTGGGTGGCAGAAGGTGGTCGCCCAGATAGGGGTAACGGTACTAATAATCCTGGTTCTTATACCCCCCGATTGTATGCTGTATTCTACCTTTCGTAAAGAAGTTAATGAGCAAGGCTGTAGAAAACAGCCCACCTACATTTTTCCACCAAGAAGAAGAGGACCCTCTTATGATGGAGAATGACAAACCCTTCACTCCTCTACAGTCACTCCCTGTCCAAAATCTCACAATCCTCTAGGGTTATAGGGGTAGATAGCACCTGATTGCCCTTCTCCAGCTGTATCGAGGGGGGTAGTGAACTAGTTGCTGCCCAACTCTATATACAGCCTAAAAAGAGTTGCTGAGGAGAATGGGCCAGGTGAGTAGGACCTTTAGATGAGGGACAGAAGAAAATAGCCATTTTAGGGGGGACTGTTAAGGAATCCAATGTACATAATGATAATCAGAAAATGTCTATTTGCTTATGTGTATACATGTTCCTTACTTATTATGTAGTATACAGATTGACTTTATGTTCGGAGCCAAGATGGCGTCTACCCCCCACATCCCCCGCGTTAGAAGAATTCATTTGAGATAACAGAACCAGTTTCAACCAAACTTCAAGCATCAAGTTTCTTCATTTCTCTTGTATTGTAACCAATGAGATGTACCAATTAGACTGACATAGTAATGACGTATCTTTCTGTATAAAATATTAACACCGCCCACCAATAAATCAGTATTTAGAAGTAGCCTGAGCTGAACATGTCTCAGAGAGTGTTTACTTCTAATGTGCATGCACATTTATACTTTTAATTAGGAATAGCAGCAGATAACCAAGAACTAATTTATAGTTCTAATCCATTTCAACGGGAAACACGTGGCACTTCACAGGCACCCCCCAGGCACCATATTTAAAGGAATATTTCACCTTTTTTTTTCACTTTAATCGTCATTAAAATCAGTGCTCCCGCCAAAACGGCAGTTTTTAAAACTTTTTTTTGCAGTGACCCATGTCCCCTGAGGCAGGAGGCAGGTCCCCAAACCCTTTTTAGGACACTATCTTGCATATTAGCCGTTAAAATTAGCACTTTCCATTTCGAACGTTCGAGTCCCATAGACTTCAATGGGGTTCGAACGTTCGTAACAAACGCGGGGGTCGTTCGCAAGTTCTGGTGCGAACCGAACCGGGGGGTGTTCGGCTCATCCCTATTCAGACGGATGCATCTGATGCTTGTCCTGGGGCAGTGTTGCCACAGGTGGGGAGGAACACCCTGTTGTTGAAGATCCTGTAGCACTGTGACAGACAAGCTGTCAGGGAACTCGCGGTGTGAATGTCTGTCCCAGTATAGCAGCAGCTTATTTTCGTACCAAGGGCCATACACAGTGTCCCCGTCAGAGGCGAACGAGTTCTGGAACAAACGGACGCATGCACATGCCAATACGAACATGTGGGCGCACTCGCGCGCCAACCTGAACGTGTGTACGCACGACCACGTCCACCAATCCTGGCACGTCACCATATATAATCAGGGTCCTGACCTGATACCAGTGCTGGATCGTCTTCAGCTCGTTCCTGAGATACCTGACCGCTGTTGTACCTGTTACCTTGTTCCTGATTACCCGGCTTGCTTGACTATTCTTCTGGATTACCCCTGCTTACTACTTACCTGGATTTATTATACTGACCTCGGCTTGGACTATCTACTTCGGCTTTCTACCTGACTTTGTACCTCACTGCCAGCACGTTGCCAGATCTCTGCCTGTCCTTGACTACGAACCTGCCTTCCGTTCCTGTACCTCATTGCAAGCCAGTTGCCAACCTTGACTGTTGCTGAGGTGCAGTATTTCTACATACCTGCTTGGCTCCCGCTGAACACCTCCGGTGACCAGTCTATACTTCTTCCTCCGTGAGGATCCAGTGTCTTCAAGCCTCAATCTTCAACCTGCAGGCACCTGCACCCTTTCGCTGCATCAGCACTCCCTGTCCTCACTTCCAGGATTGTTGAGACCGGAACCAACCCCAGCATTCGGACTCCACTGTAAGGTACGTGACAGTACGATCCAGCCAGAATGGAGTCCGACAGGGTGGCCTCACCTTTGGAAGCTTTGTGCTAACAGATCTCCGCCCTTACCTAAGCAGTCCAGGGCCTGTAAGATGGCTATCACCAACTTGAACAAAGAGTGGAGTCATTGACGCCAAGCACCGCGGCTTCTCAAGGGGCCACAGCATCCCGGCCCTCCGGTCCGGCAGCCTCCACATCAAGACTAGAACTAGAGCCTCGAGTTCCTACTCCAGAGAGGTTTTCAGGACACCGCAGTAAATTCTGTGCCTTCAGGAATGCCTGCCAGCTATATTTCCTGCTACAGCCCCGTACCTTCTCTTTGGAAAGCACAAAGGTGGGATTCATTGTCTCATTACTCCAGGGGGAACCCCAAACCTGGGCTCACCGCTTATTGGAACAGGCCAGCCCTCTGTTAGACACTATGGGCTCTTTCTTGAACGAAATGTCTACATTTTATGATGATCCTCAGTGTGCCACAACTGCAGAGGCCAGTCTCCATGCTCTCCAGCAGGGCCGTAGGCCAGTGGAGGACTACGTAATGGACTTTAGGCGGTGGAGTTCCGATACTCAGTGGAACAACACCGCCCTCTGCTACCAGTTCCACATTGGACATTCCGAGGCTCTGAAAGATGAGTTGGCGCGTGTCGGAATTCCCTGTTCTTTGGAGGACCTGATCCAAGTGTCGATCCAAATAGATCATCGTCTAAGGGAACGGAGATCTGAAAGAATCAGTCAAATTCATCCCACATGGATGTTGCCTAAAGTCCCAAGCCATCCTCCCATTCCTACGTCCCATGTACCTGCTACCTCCTCTGAAGCTGATAGGCCTGCTTCGTTCACCACTATCACCAGAAGAAAAGCAGCGTCGACGCCAGAACAACCTCTGCCTCTATTGTGGAGAAGCTGGTCATTATGCAAATACGTGCCCAAACAAGACCCGTAAGTCCAAACCTTTGCCCCATTAACCCAGTGCATTGCCTTTGACAAGATCTATTCACATCGCTGTTCCCATTTCATTACAGCTTCCAGAAGGAAAACTCCGGGTCCAGGCTATAGTTCATTCTGGGCCTGCAGCTGCTTCATCGACCATGCTTTCGTCCTACAACACAACATTCCATTAATACCCAAGCAATGCAACTCTCCATATGGCTAGCAGATGAATCAAACATCAGATCTGGCCCTATTACACATGAGACCCAACCATTATCCACCAACATACTACCTGACCCTCAGGAACTACTCCACCTGGATGTCATCTCCCGCCACTATTTCCAATCATTCTGGGAATGCCATGGCTACAAGCCCATAACCCCCAAATAAATTGAGTGACTGGTGAGGTGGTTTTTCAGTCTGTTTACTGCCCCCAGAACTGCCTCAAGGCCTCCCACCATCTGGTCCCCGTCATTGCCTGCCTAAGGCCTATATCTGAGACTCAAAAACTGGTCCATCTGCATATCACAGTTTTTTAGATGTTTTTGACAAACAAAAGACGGACACCCTTCCCCCTCATTGGGTTTATGATTGTCCAATCAAACTATTGCCAGGAGCTGAAATTCCTTTTGGAAGGATTTTTCCTTTGTCCGAACCTGAACTCCTGGTCCTTAGGAAATATATTGATGAGAATCTCAAGAAGGGGATCATCCGACACTCTTCTTCTCCAGCAGGTGCCGGGGAAATTCTTCGTCGACAAAAAGGATCATTCTCTCCACCCATGTGTGGACTACAGGGACTTGAACAAAATAACGATTAAAAACCGCTATCCTCTCCCATTGATCCCGGAACTATTCCAGAGACTTCGTTCGGCAAAAATATTCACAAAGCTGGATTTACGGGGTGCCTATAATTTAATCAGAATCTGTAAGGGGGATGAGTGGAAAACAGCTTTCCAGACACGCTTCGGCCACTTCGAGTACCTGGTAATGCCATTTGGACTCTGCAATGCACCAGCTACCTTCCAACCTTTCGTCAATTATATTTTCAGGGACTTTTTGCATTTATTCATGATGGTTTACTTGGACGATATTTTCGACCTCTTTAGAAGCACATCGTGACCATGTGAAAAGTCCTTCTCAGACTAAGACAAAACGGACTCTATGCTAAAGCCGAGAAATGTGAGTTAGAGTGCCAGACCAATCACTTTCTCAGCCTAGTGATATCGATTGATGGTGTGGCAATGGATCCTCAGAAGGTTTCAGCCATTTTTTCCTGGCCACCTCCGACCGACAAGAAAGAGGTGCAACGTTTTGTTGGATTCTCCAATTTTTACAGGAAATTTATCAAAAATGTATCCAGTATTATAGCGCCTATCACACAACTCACAAGGAAACAAAGTAGTTTTCAATGGACTGCTGCAGCCCAAGCTGCATTTGACAAACTAAAAGGACTGTTTACATCTGCTCCAATACTAAAACACCCTGATCCTGCCTTGCCGTATACCCTGGAAGTGGATGCAACAGAAAATGCTGTAGGGGCCATCCTGTCCCAACGCCAAGGACCTAAGTCCTTAATGCACCCTGTAGCCTACTTTTCCAAAAAATTTGGTGTATCGGAAAGAAACTATGACATGGGGGATCAAGAACTTCTCGCAATAAAATCAGCCTTAGAAGAATGGCGGTACCTCCTGGAGGGGGCAGCACACCCAATACTGATCTTTACAGATCATAAGAACTTAGAGTATCTCAGGACAGCCAAACGCCTCAGACCCCAACAGGCAAGATGGGCTCTTTTCTTTTCCTGTTTTAATTTTCATATCACTTACCGACCAGGGTCCAAGAACAGTAAACCTGATGCGTTATCCCGCATGGTCACAGAGGCTGAAGTTTCATCTCCACTATCCTGCAAGCTGGGAATTTCTTACTAACCTAATCTAGTTTCATGTCACAGATTCGTCAGGCCTCCCGAGGAACATCATTACCTGGGCTCTTCTGGCTCTTCTGGCAGGGAAATAAACTTTTCGTCCCTCAGAATCTCCGCACTTCCGTTCTACAGGTCTGTCATGACTATCCCTTGGCAGGTCACTTTGGGGGTCACAAGACTATGAATCTAGTTCAAATCTTGCAAGGGACTGTAGGGATTACGTTAATTCTTGTCCGACCTGCCTCAGGAATAAGAATAGCAAGAATAAAGCATGGGGACTATTGAGACCACTACCTATTCCTGAAAGACCATGAGATAAAATCGCAATGGACCTTATTGTTGAACTCCTTCCCTCTGAAGGGTTCTTCGACAAGAAGAGGAGGGGGGAATTGGACCTAAAAGTCGATGACCGTGCATGGCTTTCAACTGCAAACCTGAAACTGTCATGTCCCTCTAAAAAGTTGGGACCCAGATATTTGGGGCCTTTTTCAATTAAGAAGAAAATCAATCCGGTAGCCTATGAACTCCCAGACTCATTCAGGATCCATCCCGTATTCCATGCTTCATTACTTAAACCTGATGTACCCAATTCCTTTCCAGATCGTGAGATAGGTCCTCCAGAAGCTGTGATTGTAGATGGGGAGGAGGAATTCGAGATTGAGGCCATTCTGGATTATAGGAAACGACAGGGACGAAACCAATATTTAATGAAATGGAAAGGCTTTGGTCCTGAATAAAATTCCTGGGAGCCCGAAGCAAATCTCCATGCCCAGAGGCTCATACGGGCTTTTCATCGCTCCCGCCTTAAAGGTTTGGTTCCAAGAGGCATCCGGAGGCTGCCCTTAAGGGGGGGCACTGTCAGGGAACTCACCGTGTGAATGTCTGTCCCCGTATAGCAGCAGCTTATTTTCGTTCCAAGGGCCATGCGCGGTGTCCCCGTCAGAGGTGAACGAGTTCCGGAACGAACGGACGCACGCACACGCCAATACGAACATGTGGGCGCACTCGCGCGCAAAACCGAATGTGTGTACGCACTCACGCACGCACGACCAGGGTCCTGACCTGATACCAGTGCTGGATCGTCTTCAGCTCGTTCCTGAGATACCTGACCGCTGTTGTACCTATTACCTTGTTCCTGATTACCCGGCTTGCTTGACTACTCTTCTGGATCACCCCTGCTTATTACTTACCTGGATTTATTATACTGACCTCGGCTTGGACTCTCTACTTCAGCTTGCTTTCTGACTTTGTACCTTGCTGCCAGCACGTTGACAGACCTCTGCCTGTGCTTGACTACAAACCTGCCTTCCATTCCTGTACCTCGTTGCCAGCCAGTTGCCAACCTTGCCTGTTCCTGACGTACAGTATTTCTACATACCTGCTTGGCTGCCGCTAAACACCTCCGGTGACCAGTCTACACTTCTTCCTCCTTGAGGATCCAGTTTCTTCAAGCCTCTATCTTCAACCTGCAGGCACCTGCACCCTTTCGGTTATTTTGAGATAGTGGAAAATCTCTCTCCGAAATAAATTTCATGAAGCAAGACCTGGAGAACTAAAAGAGTCTCCTGAGGATTTTGCAGATGATTCAACTCTGCAAGGAACATTTATCCCAGGCAGCGCCAGTCTAAAGAAGATCTACAGGGGCTGCCCCACATGTGCGTTTGGCCACACTAGCGATAGTTGGTCCATTTTGAGGGGTGAGTTTACATCTACGTCGGGACACCTTGTCTGAGCACATATCAAGTACAGAATCCCGCAACCACATTTGAGCACGAGCACTTAATCTGGGACTTAGAATCTTTACTGTTCAACAATTTAAGTCATTTGAAATGTAGACACCTTGTCCCGAGTTAATTCTTGCTGGGCCACAATGGTTCCATCCCTCGGGTTGAAAAGAAGGGGGGACATGTAGCAGAGTGTCTCGTATGGAGCTGAAAATGTCCTCTTTGGAATATACACATCTCCTAAGCTTCTTTCATATACCTTTCAGGTCCTCTGAGCTTCTGACCCATTCCAGGTGTTGCACCTCTCCCTTGCAGGCCATTTAGACTCACCTAAACACACAGTGAGTGCTCTGCAGCTTGGGGAGCAGACAGGTCTTGTCTGTTAGAGCTAAAAGGTTGGTGAAGACTGCGTTTGTGGAGGCTGATTGTTAGGATTGCCTTTTGTGTATTTAATGCCAGGACATGGTTAGGATTTTGTTTTTTGAAACATTTTTAACTCTATTTTTGGAGCACTGTACAGTACCTGAATACAATATAGCCTGTAAATAGCATCAATAAATACACCACTGCTTGTCATTATGTCACGGACTACTTATCATATAATTCCTATACAGTCCCTAAAGAGCCTACTGACCTAAAGTGAGTATCTTAGTACAAGATAGTACAATAAGCATCCTTGCTGAACAACAGCTTCAAGAAATCCATTTACAGGCTAGGTCACTCTAGGGAGTGCCTTGTTTTTGGGAGAACACTATGAGCCCATTCACACAGGGGCAACACGACTTGTAGGCGACTTGAGTCAGGCAACTTGGACACGACTTCACAGCGCGACTTGGGACGACTTCAAAACGACTTGTGATAACTTCAAGCCCGACTTGGGACGACTTACAAGTCGCCCCAGGCCAGGCGACTTTTGCCGAGGCCAAGCAGAGAATGAGCTCAAGGGGGAACTCCACGGCAAATTTCTGAAAAAAATTTGGCGTGGGTTCCCCCTCCGAGAGCATACCAGGCCCTTAGGTCTGGTATGGATTCCAAGGGGAACCCCCTACGCCGAAAAAACGGCGTGGGGGTCCCCCCCAGATCCACACCAGACCCTTATCCGAGCACGCTACCCGGCCGGCCAGGAAAGGGGGTGGGGACGAGCGGGCGGCCCCCCCCCTCCTGAGCCGTACCAGGCCGCGTGCCCTCAACATGGGGGGGTGCCTTGGGGGAGGGGGGGCCTGCGGCCCCCCCACCCCAAAGCACCTTGTCCCCATGTCGATGAGGACAAGGGCCTCTTCCCGACAACCCTGGCCGTTGGTTGTCGGGGTCTGCGGGCGGGGGGCTTATCGGAATCCGGGAGCCCCCTTTAATAAGGGGGCCCCGGATACCGGCCCCCCACCCTATGTGAATGAGTATGGGGTACAATGTACCCCTACCCATTCACCTGTGGAAAAAAAGTACAAAAAAAAAACACAACACAGGGAAAAAATATTTTATTGCACAGCTCCGGGGGTCTTCAGTCTTCGGGGGTCTTCTCGCCGGACTCCTCCGCTATCTTCTTGTAGCTCTTTTACTAGCAGAGGAGTCCGGCTTTCTTCCTCCCCGCCGCCGGCCTCTTCTCCCGACTTCGGGGGTCTTGTCCCCCTCTTCGGTTCTTCTGCCGGGCCACCGCGCCTTCTTATAGCTCTTTTACAGGCGGTGGCCCGGTCTTCTGTCGTCGCCGCCGCCGCCTTCCGTTCTTCTTCTTCTTCTTCTTCTTCTCCAGGAGATGTTGACACGACGCTCTCTCCGGCCGGAATGCCAGAGCCGCCCTGCGCTGCCACTTATATAGGGACAATGGGGCGGTGTCACATGGGTTGATGTCACATGGGTTGGTCACATGGGTTGATGTCACATGGTGACCCCGCCCCCTTACCATGTGACATCAACCCATGTGACCAACCCATGTGACATCAACCCATGTGACACCGCCCCATTGTCCCTATATAAGTGGCAGCGCAGGGCGGCTCTGGCATTCCGGCCGGAGAGAGCGTCGTGTCAACATCTCCTGGAGAAGAAGAAGAAGAAGAACGGAAGGCGGCGGCGGCGGCGGCGGCGGCGGCGACGACGACAGAAGACCGGGCCACCGCCTGTAAAAGAGCTATAAGAAGGCGCGGTGGCCCGGCAGAAGAACCGAAGAGGGGGACAAGACCCCCGAAGTCGGGAGAAGAGGCCGGCGGCGGGGAGGAAGAAAGCCGGACTCCTCCGCTAGTAAAAGAGCTACAAGAAGATAGCGGAGGAGTCCGGCGAGAAGACCCCCGAAGACTGAAGACCCCCGGAGCTGTGCAATAAAATATTTTTTCCCTGTGTTGTGTTTTTTTTTTGTACTTTTTTTCCACAGGTGAATGGGTAGGGGTACATTGTACCCCATACTCATTCACATAGGGTGGGGGGCCGGTATCCGGGGGCCCCCTTATTAAAGGGGGCTCCCGGATTCCGATAAGCCCCCCGCCCGCAGACCCCGACAACCAACGGCCAGGGTTGTCGGGAAGAGGCCCTTGTCCTCATCGACATGGGGACAAGGTGCTTTGGGGTGGGGGGGCCGCAGGCCCCCCCTCCCCCAAGGCACCCCCCCATGTTGAGGGCACGTGGCCTGGTACGGCTCAGGAGGGGGGGGCCGCCCGCTCGTCCCCACCCCCTTTCCTGGCCGGCCGGGTAGCGTGCTCGGATAAGGGTCTGGTGTGGATCTGGGGGGGACCCCCACGCCGTTTTTTCGGCGTAGGGGGTTCCCCTTGGAATCCATACCAGACCTAAGGGCCTGGTATGCTCTCGGAGGGGGAACCCACGCCAAATTTTTTTCAGAAATTTGCCGTGGAGTTCCCTCTTGAGAGCTGATAATTCTGTCAAAGTCGCCTCCGTATAAACGGAGATCCGACTTGGAGGCAATCTCCATTGAAATCAATGGGTACCGGTCGCCTACAAGTCGGATAGAAGTAGTACAGGAACCTTTTCTGAAGTCGGAGCGACTTCAGTAGTGTGCATTAAGACGGCTCTCATTCACTTACATTGCTTTTTAAATGTTGTCCGACCTGAGGCGACTAGGGGCGACCTGAAGTCGGATCAGGAGTTGCCCCTGTGTGAATGGGCTCTATAGGGTTGCATTAAACAGAAAAGCAACTTCTCTGAACATAACCGTTGGGAGCTTGGCATGTATGTGTATGAGGAACTACAGCTGTCCCTCTACATATAAAACCCTTATTTACATTTTAGCTTGTAATTATATTTATATAAACTCTTAAAATACTGGAATACCTTCAAAACCTTTAGTGATAATAATTTTGGGTATACAGCAATTTCCAATTCATAAGAGAAATTCAATTACCTGTCACTGTTGGCGTGCACTGGTTTCTGCACCAGTAATAACAGCAGCGCTCAGTGCCTTGGCATTGGTCATCGCTATGGCATTCAGTTGGTGAAGGTCTGACAGTTATACATTCTAAGGTATTGAAGAGTGGGCAAGCATTTTCCTTGGCTGCAGAGAGAGAAAATTGACGTGATAAGGATAGAAGAAAGTAGAAACTGAGAAAGCAATGATTATAGATTGAGGCGATGAAGGGTGATGAATGCAGGCCAGGACTATGAAGGGTGATGAGTGCAGGCCAGGACTATAAAGGGTGATGAGTGCAGGCCAGGACTATGAAGGGTGATGAGTGCAGGCCAGGACTATGAAGGGTGATGAGTGCAGGCCAGGACTATGAAGGGTGATAAATGCAGCCCGGGACTATGAAGGGTGATGAGTGCAGGCCAGGACTATAAAGGGTGATGAGTGCAGGCCAGGACTATGAAGGGTGATGAGTGCAGGCCAGGACTATAAAGGGTGATGAGTGCAGGCCGGGACTATGATGGGTGATGAGTGCAGGCCAGGACTATAAAGGGTGATGAGTGCAGGCCAGGACTATGAAGGGTGATGAGTGCAGTCCAGGACTATGAAGGGTGATGAGTGCAGCCCGGGACTATGAAGGGTGATGAGTGCAGGCCAGGACTATGAAGGGTGATGAGTGCAGGCCAGGACTATGAAGGGTGATGAGTGCAGGCCAGGACTATGAAGGGTGATGAGTGCAGCCCGGGACTATGAAGGGTGATCAGTGCAGGCCAGGACTATGAAGGGTGATGAGTGCAGGCCAGGACTATGAAGGGTGATGAGTGCAGGCCGGGACTATGATGGGTGATGAGTGCAGGCCAGGACTATGAAGGGTGATGAGTGCAGGCCAGGACTATGAAGGGTGATGAGGGCAGGCCAGAACTATAAAGGGTGATGAGTGCAGGCCAGGACTATGAAGGGTGATGAGTGCAGGCCAGGACTATGAAGGGTGATGAGTGCAGGCCAGGACTATGAAGGGTAATGAGTGCAGGCCAGGAGTATGAAGGGTAATGAGTGCAGGCCAAGACTATGAAGGGTGATGAGTGCAGGCCAGGACTATGAAGGGTGATGAGTGCAGGTTAGGACAATGAAGAGTGATAAGTACAGGCAAGGACTATGAAGAGTTTTGACTGCAGGCAGGGATTATGAAGGGTGATGAGATCACTCTGCGACTATAAAGAGTGATGAGTGTTGGCTGGAACTTTGACAGGTAATAAGTGCAGGCCTGGTTATGAAGGGTGACGAGTGCAGGCCAGGACTATGAAGGTTGATGAGTACAGGTTAGGACAATGAAGAGTGATAAGTACAGGCAGGAACTATGAAGTGTGATGACTGCAGGCAGGGACTATGAAGGGTGATGAGTGAGTGCAGGCCGGGACTATGAAAGGTGATGAGTGCAGGCTGGGACTATGAAAGGTGATGAGTGCAGGCCCGGACTATGAAGGGTGATGAGTATAGGTCGGGACTATGAAGGGTGATTAGTGCAGGTCGGAACTATGAAGGGTGATTAGTGCAGGCCGGGACTACAAAAGGGTGTTGAGAGCAGGCCAGGCACGATATTTATGTTTATCTAAAGTTTATATATTTAGTCCAGCCATTCTCAACCAGGGTTCCATGGAACCCTGGGGTTCCTTCAGAGGTTGCTAGGGGTTCCTTGAGCTGTGGCTGATGAACCACCTATTTGATGATGCCTACAGAGTTCAAGGTTCAGCACCACTTAGCAAAACCAGCAGCATCACACCAAATATCTTTTTAGCTGTCTTTTTAAGGGTGGCATTCTAAACACCACTTTAAGGGGGACATTCTTCCTATTGAGCACTAATATAAGGAGCATTGTTCCTATTGAGCCCTGATGATTTGGTTTTAGTAAGGGTTCCTTGAGACATGAAAATAATTTTTGGGGTTCCTGTAGGGTTAAAAGGTTGAGAAAGCCTGATTTAGACTAATGTTCTATATCTGTGTGCATTATATTTAAATTAATACATTACAAAGGATTCACAGGAAGAGACAAAAGAGTATTATGTGCCTCCTTTTGGGATTGGGGGTGGGGGGCAGGGATTACTACCTTGGAGGAGGAGGTGCCTCTGTTCTGAATCGCTCATATTGGTAAATTTTAGCTTGGGCCACTTATCTACACAAAGCAGCGCAGGTCATGTTTTTATAATTTCATTGCATTCCCAGAGAGATTGTATCATTTTACCTTGCAATGGCAGCAGACATTGTCGTCTACCCCCGGAGAAGCAGCACTTCCTCGTATCTTGGCAGTCTTGGTCTATCGCACAATCATTCTGAAACATGGAGCCTTCAACCGGGTAGTCCACATTTGTAGGACACGTTCCAGGTTTCTCCAGAGGGATGGGTGGACCTGAGTGGGTTATGAGATGAACCACAGATTATTTGCTTAGAACCTAATTTTAGAGTGGACCAGTACATGGCCAAATGTTTGTAAACACCTGACCATTGCATTGCTATAAACGTTGTACATCCAAAACCAAAAATCAAGCACATGGCCATGCAATGTCCTTTTATATATGTCTTAATTAATCTGCGCTTACCCAACCACCCATGTATGTGATACCTAGATATAATAAGTGAAAAAAACGTGATAAATAATTATAAAAAAATGGTGAATGCTGCTATCTCCTGACGAACTGAAATACTTAATTAAGACATAAATATATAAACACAAAGAAGATATGTGAAAGGTACAGCACGTTGGTAAATGAATTAAAGTGAATAAATTAATCTTTAAAAAATAAATCTTTTTTTTTTTTTCAAAATTTTTGCTCTTTTTTTGTTTATAGCGCAAAAAATAAAAAAGCAGAGGTGATCAAATACTTCCATTTGTGGGAAAAAAAAAGACATCAATTATGTTTGGGTACAACGTCACACGACCGTGCAATTGTCAGTTAAAGCGACACATTGCCGAATCGCAAAAAGTGCTCTGGTCAGGAAGGGGGTAAAATCTTCCTGGGCTGAAGAGGTTAAACATATCTATCTTCCAGATTTGAAACATATGATCAATCTTGCAGAGTGCGTGGGGTGGCATCAAAAGTTTTTTTGCACTTCGCTATTTTGTTTCATTCGATGACACATTAATATACATATTTGTGTGGATATTTCTTTGGAACCTTTTGAATCTTCACCCTTGTACACACGGTCGGAGAATCCGTCGGAATGTGTCCCATCGGACCGTGTCGTCAGATAATCCGACTGTGTGTGGTATGCATCGGACTGATTCCGTCGGAATATCCGTCGGACCCAATTTTCCAACATGTTGGAAATATTTCCCGACCAACTGGGCCGGTCAGACATACTCCGATCATGTGTAGCGAATTTTGATCGGACCAAGTGCCACGCATGCTCAGATCAAATTCCTACATCAAAGCTATTGGCTACTAGCCTGAATGTAGTCCCATCGTAACGAAATTACGTCATCACGTTCTGAAAGATCGGATTTTTCGACAACTTAGTCCGACCGTGTGTATGCAACAGTTTCGGACAAGATCCGACGGACAAAATCCGACGGATTTGGTTGTCGAAATCTCCGACCGTATGTACAGGGGCTTAATTGGGGATGTTTGTCCTTTATCACCATGTTTCACTGCATTTTTTTTTTTTAAAGATTTATTTTTTAAAGATTAATTTATTCACTTTAATTCATCTACCAATGTGTTGCACCTTTCACATATTGTGTTGCAAATTGTTTGCACAATCTTCTATATGCAATGTCCGTTGACAGACATTACCATACACAGACAATTGTGCTTCTCTGTTCCAGCATGTCTGCATCCCTGTGTACAAAGCCAGCTCCATAAAGACATGGTAAGGCCAATTTGGTGTGGAAGAACTGGAATGGTCTGTATAGAGAACTGACCTCAACTCTGCTGAACACCTTTGGACTTCAACCCTGCTGAACACATTTGGACCTCAACAATACTGAACACCTTTGGACTTAAATCCTACTGAACATCTTTGGACTTCACCCCTACTGAACACCTTTGGACTTCAACCCTACTGAACACCTTTGGACTTCACCCCTACTGAACACCTTTGGACTTCACCCCTACTGAACACATTTGGACTTCACCCCTACTGAACACCTTTGGACTTCACCCCTACTGAACACATTTGGACTTCAACCCTACTGAACACCTTTGGACTTCAACACTACTGAACACCTTTGGACTTCAACCCTGCTGAACACCTTTGGACTTCAACCCTACTGAACACCTTTGGACTTCAACCCTACTGAACACCTTCAAACTTCAACCCTACTGAACACCTTTAGACCTCAACCCTACTAAACACCTTTGTTTCAAATTTCCTTTTTATTTTTATTTTTCAAAATTAACCATAATACATACTGGTTCATTTACAACATCATACATAAAAACCCTCTCAATATATAACCAATTTACTAACATATCCCCATACACACAGAGAAGAGAAAAAAAATTTAAATAAAAAAAATTAAAATAAAGGCCCAACCCCCCCCCCCCCCTCGCTTCTTATCATCTCTCTTCCCTTTCCCCCCTCCTTACCTATCTCTCCTCCCTCTAATATCCCTATTGCCCCCTCCTATCCTCTCTCTCTCCTTCCCTCTCCCCCTCCCTTACATTATAAGTATTCCTTCATTCCATTAGAGAACCTAAACTCTTCCCATTGTTTCCATACAATTGGTAGTTGATTATTTATATATCCTTCTTCTCTTATTTGTTTTTCCATAAAGCATATTTCGTTCATTTCACATATCCATTCCCCTATTGTTGGGCTCGTTGTTTCTTTCCATCTACGTGCTATTATTGTTTTAGCTGCTGTTGTCATATGTTGTATTATCCCCTTTTTCATCCTGTGCACTGTATCTGACGTAAGAAAGAATAATGCTATCTTCACATCTGGAGCCAGTCTTTTTCCAGTCACTTTTTGATATATCTCGAAAATCCTTAACCAGAAATGTTTTACTTTCTTACAACTGAACCAAATATGCTCCATTGTCCCTTTTTCTATCCCACACCCCCAACATTTATCTGTATTACCTTTATTAATTATTTTTAATGCCACTGGACACCAATATCACCTCATTGTTACTTTATAATTTCGTTCTTGATATTTTAACGCCATTGAGGTTTTGTGTACTATTCCTAAAAAAAAATTCCATTCTTCTTCTACAATTATCTCTCCTAGCTCTTCTTCCCACTTTCTTATTCCTGTTAAGTCTCTAATATATCCTGTGGGTAACAGTGATACATATATTTTAGAAAGTTTATTCTTATAGTTCTGCTCCTTTAATATTATCTGCTCAAATTTAGTTAATGGTCTATTTATTACGTTTATATTTGTTTCAATAAATGTTTCTAGTTGATGATATTGTAACCAATGTTTTTTTATTTCTAATCCAAGATCACTAATACTAGGCATATTACCATCCACCAGGATCTGGACCAGTCTTATATTCTCCCTCCTGTTCCATTTCAAATAGCTAACGCTTCCCATTGCTGGCTCAAATTCCGGGTTGGACATCAATGGGGAGAAGGGTCCAGTCCTGGAGGATAGCTTTCCTTTTTTAAGCACCGCATCCCATATTTTTAAAGTAGCTCTCACAAAAATTGGTAGTTCCTTTTTTTTTTCCCCTTAATTTAGGTCTTATCCATGGCAGGAATTTTAACTGTGTACCTGCAATATCCTCTTCCAGCATTACCCATTGTTTATTTTTACTGTCATGTTGCCAATTTATAATTCTAACCAGTGATGCCGCTTGCATATATTTAAAAAAATCAGGTAATGCCAAACCTCCATTTTCTTTTGTTCTAGTTAATGTTTCTCTTTTTATTCGGGAGGTTTTTTTTGTCCATATAAAACTATTTATAGCCTTTCTTAAATCTATCATTATCCTCTTAGATAAAGCGATAGGTAACGTTTGGAATGCATAAAAAATCTTTGGTAATAATTCCATTTTTACTATATTTATTCTCCCTAACCATGAGTGTGTTATTCTTTCATATTTTTGCAGTTGTTTTATTACTTTACGTATAATCACATTATGATTGAGTTCTTGTATTTGCTTCAGATCCTTCGGGATCATAATGCCCAAATATTTAATCATCTCTTTCTGCCATTTAAACAGAAAATCTTTTTGTAAGAGTAGTTGCATTTTATCTTCTAAAGTAATATTCATCATTTCAGATTTTTCGTATGTTACCTTGAAGTTACTTAATTCCCCAAATCTATCAAGTTCCTTTATTATATTAGGGATTGTTATAATAGGATTTGTTATATAAAGTAATAAATCATCAGCGTATACTGCCAGTTTATACTCCTTATCTTTAATCTTAATCCCTTGTATATCTTTATTTTCCCTTATTGCATTAATTAAGTGTTCCATTACTATTATATATAATAAAGGAGATAGGGGGCATCCTTGACGGGTCCCATTTGATACCTTTATAAACTCTGAAAGCATCCCATTTATTCTTACTTTGGCTCTTGAGTTGGCATATAGTGCCATAATCCTGCCTATCATCCTAGGACCCAGTCCTATCTGTAATAATGCCTCTTCTAAGAACCGCCATTCCACCCTATCAAAAGCTTTCTCGGCATCTATAGTTAATAAACAGGCTGGGATGGCGGTTCTCTGAACATACTCCATAAGCGTGCATGTCTTTATTATATTATCCCTAGTTTCTCGCCCCTTTATAAACCCTGTTTGATCTAACTTTATATATTCCCGCATTCTTGGAGTTAATCTATTAGAAATAATTTTTGAATATAATCTAATATCGATATTTGTTAATAAAATACTAAACACCTTTGGACCTCTACAATACTAAACACCTTTGGACTTAAACCCTGTTATACACCTTTGCACTTCAACCCTACTGAACACCTTTGGACTTCAACCCTACTGAACAACTTTGGACTTCAACCCTACTGAACACCTGTGGACCTCAAACCTACTAAACCCCTTGGAACTTCAACCCTACTGAACACCTTTGGACCTCAACCCCACTGAACACTTTTGGAATTAAACCCTTCTAAACACCACAATCCAACTTAACATCTTGGGACTTCAACGTTACTGAACACCTTTGGACCTCAACCCTTCTGAACACCTTGGACCTCAACCTTATTAAACACCTTTGAACTTCAACCCTACTGAACACTTTTGGACTTCCGCCCTACTGAACACCTTTTGGACTTTAATCCTACTGAACCCCTTTAGGCTTCAACCCTAATGAACACTTTTGGGATTGAAACACTGATTGTGAGCCAGGTCTTTTCTTCCAACATCAGTGCCTGACCTCAAAAATGGGCACAAATTCCCACAGACCTTTCCAAACTAATCCAAAAAGTATGAGTCTCTGTGGATCACAGCACCAGACTGTGACACCGTACTCCAGTAGAATGCAGAGGGGGCTTGGCTACATGTTTCAGCACTGCCCTGCTCCTTTGTGAAGCCTTGGGATTGACAAGGAAGCTGGGTGGCTCCAAAATGCTTGATGCCTTCAAAAAAAGCCATGTCCCCTTTGCGGTCCACCAGCATATGACGTATTTTGCGGTCCAGCACTGTGCTTCGCAGGAACCCATGTTTCCTTGTTCCAGCTGCTTTCTGATGTTTCCATACAACCCATCTTGCAGCAGTGATATGGATTCCAGGCCTGGGATGAAGGATATTCTGGAACTAAAGAGCTGGCAGTTCCCTGAATTCTGTTGACAGGTGCTGATATTTAATTAATGTATGTGAGTTGCCAATCGTCTTTTTATTCATTAAAGGTCTTATATTGCTACACTTATCCTGGCGCCCTCTTGTGTCCTCTTGCCTGTACAGGGATTTCTTCTGTCTTTGAGGTTCTGCAGCTAATTTATCAGGATCAGCTTGGGGTTCCCCATTGATGAACTATGATGGACTATCTCCTGCTGTATAGCCTCTAGTGTTTCTTAATCAATTTCCTTTAGTAACTATCAGTGTATACCTCTTATTTTGCACCAAATTTTGATGTTTGTGTACCATTTTTGTTCAGCCATCACCCAGGGTCACCTTCTACTTGCTAAGATGTCAGCTCAGAGAAGACACAATTATACAATCCTGGTGCTGGTGCAGTTCCTGGCTGAGTTCACAAAGGTCTGACATACTGTAGATCAGACCCTTTTGCCTCCTCTTACCTTATGACTCACTACTACAGTGTTACAATATACAGTCTGTGAGATCGCTGGGAGAGAGGAGACTGAGGCAATGCTTCCTTCTGTCTGCAACAGAATTATGACTTTATTTCAGCCAAAGCACTCACTGACCGGAGCTTAAGGATGGATTTGTAATGACAAAAGGTGGATCATTTCTGAAAAAAGTATACTGTTGGCATAAATTATGACATATGCCAGTTATTAATTCATGTGGATCTATAAAGCTACAGAAAGTAGGCCGCCATTATTGATTTTTTTTTTCTGGAAATGCCAGTTGAGCCGAGTTTCATAGACTCGGTGATCACAGAGCGTGTCACGTGCACCCCACAGGGAGGTGCTGACAGCGCATAATCGGAAAGGCCCGCGCTGTAGCTGTCTTTTGGTTATAGCGTGGGCAGGAGAAGGTTAAAAAAAACTTGTCCAAAAAAAATTACTGATCCTGACCTTTGACCTGCCCCCTGACCCAAACACTAACCCTGACACTGACCTTGATCCATAGGTCAGCGCACGGGGTGTGCCTGGGCACACCCTAATCAGTCTATTTGGCGCAGATTACCCCGTTAAAACCCCAGATTTTTCACCAAAGCTCCTAAAAAAAAATTGTCTGTGCGGCTTGCTCCCAGCACAGAGAGCGATATGCAAATATGCCACCCCAGGGAAAAGAGCCCATTCTAGTCGGGCTGGATATTTGTGTTAGGTCAGCGTGAAGAGGTACAACAATTACAGTTTCTAAAACTGATACAATGCAGATCAGATGCTATCCTAAACCTAAAACTCAGGATTTGTTGTCTGACCTTCCCCTTTGAAGTCCATGGAAAGCGCGTCTTCTGCTCCCCTCCCATGGTTGATAATTAAGAAATGATGGGAAGGGGAATTACTTCTAGTTCATATGCCCCAGTAGAAGACCTAGCAGTCGAAATGCATAGGGACAGCACTTTCTGCTTTCCATCTTTTTAATAGCACGCGATTTTTTATACTTACTATTTTTTATGTATGGCATTTTAACCTCAATAAACCTTCAATGGTTGATCTATGCTATGTGGAGCGTTTCCATATCTTTTTTCCCCTATATGCTCGGCATCTGACGGATACCCCTGGAGCAACACTTGAGGGACCGATTTTGGCCATCTATTCAGTTCGGAGCTACCTGCTCGGAATCGTGGACTCCTATTGAAGTGGATGTGGATTCGTGCCTCAGTCTGGGTGTTACCTTCAAGTCGGGTACCGATACCCCAGGGGAACAAAGCTCCAGCACAACAAGCCCAGACAGTCCAGCTGCTCCACAGAGCACCACGAACAGTCCAGAGCTCTCTGAATATTCGGTTGTGGGCCCAGGCAAAGAGGGCATGGGAGATGTGGGTAGCCCTCATTCTCTTGTGGCCCCGGGACTTCAAACAGAAGCTGATGATTTGCAACAGGACTTCAACAAGGACACTGAGTCTTGCCGCCCTTTGTGGTCAAAATGTGGGCAGCTTCCTGCAAAATACTGTCATTTGAGTTTGGTATGTTTTGCCTTTATGCTGTTGTTATATCCCAGCCTCTCTCAACCTTTTCAACACAGAGGAACCCTTGAAATAGTTCTCCGGTCTCGAGGAACCCCTGCTAAAAATTTGAAATCTACAATTCATGATACATTAGTGTGATGGTCAGTGGGAGGAATGGTCCTTACACTTGTGGTCATTGGGAAGAATTACCTCCTTACATATAGCTAAAAAGATCAATGGTGTCGGTGGGAACTTATCCGAGAGGTAGAAATTGCCCAATGCTGAAGGAACCCCTAGCAACCTCTGGAGAAACCCTGGTTGAGAATCACTGTTATATCCTATGCTCTGTTTCTCCTGTGTTTTCATGCTGAGGGCATCATCTGTCAAAGAGGGGGGAATGTAGGCAGGTGTAGTCTTTTTTCCTCACTGCAGGTGTCGCTCAACCGCAGCGTCAAAGCAGGTGGGGGAGAAAGTCGAGAGGAACCCAGTTCTTCTATGGTTTCCTCAGTCACAGGAAGGCAATCCGATTGGTGCTGGAACCCCGTGTGACTTTAGCAGCCTTCTTGGGACAGGCAGAGTGTATTTAGGACCCTGGCTCCTGGGTTTGGCATGCATTTGGCGTGTGGCTAGAGGAGAGACAGGTCACTCGTATGTCAGGGACAGGGCTTAGCTTCAAGAAAAGGTTCCAGAGGAGTAGGGAAAGTCCATCCTTTCTGAAAGCCTCCCCCATTTCGGTGCAGAATGGCCAGGCCAAATTACGCTCTTTGAGACAGGTGCAGTCGGCACATCTGGTCCTCCATTATACTGCCGCTTATCTGTTACAACATGTGAGCATTCCTGGTTGGGTTGCCTTCCCACAGGTCTGTTTTGTATTCCTGGACTTCTGTTACAATATATTCTTGTTACCGTACTTGGACTTACGTGTTTTCTGCCCGCCACATCACGCTGCACCTTCCCACAAATAAGCAGGCTGTATAAGAAGAAGTGACTAAAGAAAATGCAAAGCTGCAGGTCCCTAATAAGGGTGTAGCAGGACTGTGATATGATACCTGGTTCTGGGTTCCAGCAATTCATGCCACAGATAGCACAACACTTCTTCTCTTCAGAGCAATCGTTGTCACTTTCGCAGGTATAATCATCCCTCTTACAAAAGATTTTAAGGGGCGATGGACAATTTCCAGGTCTGACTGTGGAGGGAGGACAGAGAAATGTTGCACCCAATGAACACAGGACAATAGGCTCAATTCATGAAGCTTTACACAATGATAAGGATATTTATTTCAGCTATGTGACTGTTATTTTCAAACCTCTTTGGATGGGTTAAAAATAACTGTCACCTTTATGAAAATAGGGATCCTTATCCTGGTGAACTAAATTAATTTAGTCAGGGGGAGTATAGAGGGACTGGTTTATACAAATGCATTGTACTCACGGTCGGAAATTCCAACGGAAAAGGTCCGATCGGATTATATTGTCGGAAAATCCGATCGTGTGTGGGCTCTATCAGACTTGTTCCGTTGAGCAGGATCTCAAATTACCAGATAAAAAAATACGATCTGACTTTTTCTGATCGTTTGTAGAGAATTCTGATCGGAAAAGTGCCACGCATGCTCAGATCAAATTACGAGACCAAAGCTATTGGCTACTAGACTCAACGTAGTCCTGTCGTAACGAACGAACATCATCACGTTCCAAATGATCGGATTTTCCGACAACTTTGTCCGACCGTATGTATGCAACACCAGTTTAGGACAAAATCCTTCGGAAAAAATCAGACGGATTTTGTGGTCGGAATGTCTGACCGTGTGTACAAGGCATTAGGCTAATGGCACACATTAAGAGTATTTGAACAATAAAGGACACCATTGGTATACACAGACAGTTTTTCAAAAAGTCTTACAGTGCAATTATTCACTTTGCCTTAATTTCAACATTTGCTTGATACATTTTTTTCCCATAACTCCCAAGAGCCACTTAAAACTATTACACCCTTAAAATCCTCCAAAAAATAAAAAATCTATTTTCTTGACATCTCCTATTTTCTTGAATTGCTCAGTCCAAAGTACCATGGGACTAGCAGTCTTCCGGGAATCAGAAAACTTTATTAAGTTTGATGCGCAGGACACATGATAGGTTAGTACCGATGGATTGTCCAAACAAGCCAGAGTATGGAAGTTTAATGACTTTATCATGCAAGGTCCTAGGCCTTGTCTTTGTAATACACCGTAGAGGGCATGTACAAAGGTGCTAACACGGCACTGAAGGCCAATCAGAAACCTGGGGCAAAATGAAGGGACTTTACAGTTCTACCATGACACAATGTTTGGTCACTTGCCAGGAGCACTGCCTGGAGTATTCCCAATACTGGCACTAGGGATTACTGGCTGTCCTATTGCCTATTACTCCCTGTTGGATGGGGTCATTAAGGCTAAGGCACCTAGACATGTCTGAATGACCACCAGCTCTGGTTGAAGTTGTATATAGTGAAAACAGGTCATCCTATAGTAGAAACACCACTGCAGTACAAATAACCCTCCAAGAGGGATCAGAGTGCTGGGGGGATATCTGGGATGTAGAGGGGTCAGATTGCTGGGGGATATCTGAGGTGTAGAGGGGTCAGAATGCTGCTGATTATCTGGGTGTAGAGGGGTCTGAGTGCTGGAGATACCTGGTGTGTAGAGGGGTCAGAGTGCTGGGGGGATAGCTGGGGTGTAGAGGGGTCAGAGTCCTGGGGGATAGCTTGGGTGTAGAAGGGTCAGAATGCTGGGGGGCTATCTGGGGTGTAGAGAGGTGAGAGTGCTGGGGGGATATCTGGGGTGTAGAAGGGTCAAAGTGCTGGGGGGATATCTGGGGTGTAGAGGGGTCAGAGTGCTGGGGGGATATCGGGGGTGTAGAGGGGCCATTGTCCAACTTTATTTATTTTTTTTAAACTTCTTTTTATTCTTAGTAATTGTTACAGACAGGTATGGTATAACAGACATTTTACATCAGGGTATAGTACAAACAGGATATCATTCAAGTTATCAATTCTTACATTCTTAGTTTCCCTGTACTTTATTTATTCAGTAAGTGTGTACTTTTTCTCCCCCCCCCCCTCCCCCTAATCTCAAGCAACAATAAACAAACAAACAAACAAACTGTTGCACGCATATTTTGGATAATCAGGTGGCAAAAGGTGCTAAGCTCAGACCCATTCCCCTGGGCTCAAGAGAGCCTCCATGGTATTACTCTCATATAACGTCAGGTTCACAATTCAGAAGTTCCACACGTTTCTACCTTTTCCACCCAATCTCCCCATATTTTAAGAAACTTCCCTGCCCTTCCCCTCGTCTCATAGGTTATTTTGTATACCGGTATATCTTGATTAATCAAGGCTTTCCATCTGTTTAAGGAGATCATTGCGGTTTGTGTCCATTGTAAGAGTATAGTCTTCCTAGCATATTATAGTAGAAAGTGCAAAAACTGTTTGTGGTAACTACTAAGTTCTACTTCCTCAAAGACCGAGAGGAGACACCATTTAGGACTACATATATTGGGCAGGTCAAAAGTGACCGCAATAAAGTGGGTCACCTGAGACCAAAACGGTCTTATCTTCTCACAGTCCCATAGCATATGTAGCAAGTTTCCTTCCCCTCTACCACACTTATGACACACTGGGCTGGGTATTTTCCGCATACGAAAAAGTCGCAGAGGAGTGTAATATATCCTGTGAAAAATACGTATCTGTATCATTCTATCTCTGGCGGAGATAGCAGTGCCAAAATACGTATCCAGGAGTTCCTCCCAGTTATCCTCTGAAAGCTCAGGTATATCCCTCGTCCAGTGTTTCAGGATTTGTAATCTAGTAGCCCTGGGTTCATTCAGTATCTTGTAATAAGTGGAAACTAGTTTTACATGTTCTGGGCGTGCTAGCGCTCCCTCTAATGTAGAATTCTGAAAAAAGACATCCCTGAGTCCCAGCTGAGAGTTAGATGCGTGTTTTAGTTGTAAATATCTAAATCTCCATGTCTCAGGTATACCCAGCTCCTGTCGCAGCATTGGGAATGTTTTAAAGCCCCCCTCCTCGTATAGTTGGTGAACGTATTTTAAGCCCTTCGCAGCCTACCTGCCTGCATCAGGTAAATCACGAAAATGTGGAAATGACGGGTTATTCCATATGGGCTGATTGGGTGAGATCGTAGAGTGGGCTTCAGGCACCAGTGTCTGACACAGTTTAAAGATTTTGAGAGAGACCTTGATCATGTCTGTACCGCTCCTCCCAGCAACTCCCCCCCCTAAATATGACGTTCGATAGAGCCTCATAGGAGGAAAGCAATGCTGCCTCTGCCGCAGTCGCAGCATTATTCAGTTGTGGGAACAGCCACCAGTGTACATATACCAGTTGTGAGGCATAGTAGTAAAGTCTCAGGTTTGGTAGTGCTAGTCCCCCCTTATTTATGGGTAATTGCAGAGTAGTCATTGCTATCCGTGGGTTTTTAGGAAACCACAGAAATGTGGATACTAAAGAGTCGATCTCTTGAAAAATCACTTTGGGCACATAGACCAGGCAGTTTGCTAAGATGTATAATAGTTTGGGGAAAAATACAATTTTAAACAAATTGGCCCTCCCCATCAATGTCAGGGGTAAGTTAACCCAGTTATTAAGTTTACCCTTAAGGGAAGCTATACAAAGGAGAAGATTATCTGAGATATACTTCGTAATTTGTAGCTGAACCAACACACCCAAATATTTAAACTTTGTGGCAATCTGCAATGGACAGTTTTGTGGTAAGTGATCAGGAGAGTCCGAGTCTATTGGGAATACAATGGATTTGGTCCAGTTAATTTTCAGCCCTGAATATGCGCCAAAAGCAGTGATCAACTGCAGCAGCCTGGGGATCGTACATTTTGGATTCGACAAATAAAGCAGCATTTCATCGGCATATAGTGATATACGCTCTTCCAACGACCCTATCCACGTGCCCTGTAACTCCGCGGAACCACTTAACAGCCTTGCCAGCGGCTCTATTGCCAACGCATATAGAAGGGGTGACAGAGGACAACCCTGCCGGGTGCCTCTACGAATTCTAAAGGGTTTAGAAATGGTACCGTTAAGCCGAAGGCGTGCTATAGGTTGGTCATACAATATTCTAATCCAGGTAATAACATTGTTTCCGAATCCAAATTTTTCCATAATGTAAAGGAGATAAGGCCATTCCACTGAATCAAACGCCTTATGGGCGTCCAGGGACACTATCGCTCTAGGGACTGTTAGTGGATTAGGGGCCTGTAGATTGGTATATAATCTGCGAACGTTACTATATGTAGATCTTCCGGGGATAAATCCGGTCTGATCCAGGTTAATTAGGGTGTTAATTCCAGAATTTAATCGAGTGGCTAAAATTTTAGATAAAAATTTTAGGTCCGTATTAATTAGTGAGGTTGGTCTGTATGATTCACATTAATGAGGGTCTTTTTTGGGTTTGGGGATTAATACAATAAGTGCTTCTTTCATGGATGGGGGTAGGCAGCGCTGCGTAAAAATGGTTGAGAAAAGTTTACAGAGTCTGGGGACTAGGATATCTTGATATTCTAGATACCATTCAATGGGAAACCCATCTGGACCCGGGGTTTTGTGTTTAGCAAAGTTTTTAATGGTGAGCGTTATCTCCTCAACAGAAATGGGCGATTCCAGTGACATCTTCTGTTCTAAGGGCAACACAGGGAAGTCAATTGTATCAACATATTCATATAGTTCAGGAATGGTATAGTGGGCCTGTGATCGATATAAGTTTGTGTAAAAGTTCTGGAAAGTCTCCATGATCTCATCCTGTGTGTCTCTAAGTGTATCAGAAGCATCATAGATGCAAGGGATGAAAATGGGGTCAGGGAGCGGTGCGGCCAAAAACGCCAGCAGTTTTCCGCTTCTATCGCCCATTTCAAAAATCTGCTGACGTTGGTACAGGGTTTTTTCTGAGTCTTTGAAAGAAGTGCTAGTTCATACTCTCTACTAATGCTCTGTATGTTCTGATAACAGAGAGGAGAAGGATCCCTAACATAGCAATCCTCCGCCTCCTTTAGCTGAGAGGCCAACTCTCGTAGGCGCTCCCCATTTGCCCTCCTCAGATCTAGTACCCCCTTCATGTAGGCCCCTCTAGAAACCGCCTTAAAAGCATCCCAAGTAATTAATTCGGGGACCTCGTCCCTGTTTTCCTGCCAAAAGTTCGCCACTGCGTCTTTACATGTATATGTCACCATGGGCTCCTGCAGCCAATATGAGCTCATCCGCCACACCCGGTCGCCCAAGTTTGTGCGTGTTCTCATAGTCAATTGCAGGGGTGAGTGATCTGAGACTGCCCTCGGTAAGTAGGAAATCTCCTCTACTCCGGGCAACGCAGCCCCAGAGAGAAAAAACATATCCAGCCTAGAAAGAGATCTATAGGACGCCGATGCACAAGAGAACTCCCGCAACTCCGGGTGCTTCCAACGCCATACCTCCTTCAGGTCATAGGACGTGGCCCAATCACTTAACACTGGGGACGACAGTCTAGTGCATCAGAGCCTATCTTGATCTGTGCTCATAACCTGGTTAAAGTCTCCTCCTATAAGGAGGTGACCTTGTAACATGGGGAGCACCACCATCATACAGTCCCTTAGCCGCTGCAATTCAAAGGGTGGCGGCATATACATATTCACTAAAGTATATAACACTCCCAGGTATTGTAAAACCACCACAACATAGCAACCCTGCGGGTCAGTCTTGACCTCCAGTATCTGGACCGGTAAAGACCTTAATATAAGTACGGTATAGATACACCTCTAGAGTAACTTGAATAAGTTGCGTGAAAGGCATGTGCAATGTATCTCTTCTTTAGGGCCATGACCCGGGATCCCACCAGGTGAGTTTCTTGGAGCATAAGTATTTGCGCCTTAGTACGTTTTAGGTAATCAAAGACGAGTGATCTCTTAATCTTTGAATTAAGTCCTCTGACATTCCAAGTGATACAATTAAAACTCATCGGTGGGATGCAGAGCCCATACAACAGAAAAGGGGAGAGAGGACAGTCCAGTAAGAACCCGGTCCCCATCCCCCCCTGTCTACTAATATATCTTGAACATTTCGTAAGGGAATCAAAAAAAACTGATCACTTCTATTCCACCATTTTTTTCGCTGCCAGTTTATGCGTGCCATGTCTATGCAATAAAAACAGAAAAAACAACCCGAACTCAACCATCCAAGTTCCCCCCTCCCCCCTCCCTGCTCATTGCCCCCAACTGTAATGAGCTTCATCCCAAAAACCAAAAAGGAAAAACAGTTTAGTCTAGGTAGTGACCAGGCGTATCTCCCAGTTGCAGTTAGTAGTATAACCTTGTCAGGTCAATCAAGGGGAATCTTGGTCATCCCCCGGCAAATCATAGTAAATGAAAGGCACCCAATGCTGTTACAAAATGAAGATGTGTGCATCCTTTGCTGGGTTATGGGCACCAGATCTAGGTCTGCCAGGTAAATGTGAGGGTAACACATCACTAAACATGACTCCTGGATAGGACAACATAGAGATATATCACATGATGTGCACCCCAGCCCGCAGTCAGCGAATCCATCTGTAATAGACAAGGGCAATCTCATCGATGACTGTGTAGCACCCTAGAGAGATAGGTTTATTGCAGTCCATCTAACCATTCCGAAGCTTCTGTGGGTGAAAGAAAAAATTGTACTCTGCCTTCATTAACCATTCTCAGCTTGGCAGGATACATCATGCTGTAAGGAAGGTGTTTTTCTCGTAGACGCTTCTTAACATGGAGGAAAGCTGCTCTTTGTTTTTGAGTGGTGGCAGAAAAATCAGGGAAAATGGAGATTTTCTTTCCGTTATATTGTATATCTTGTAAATTCCGGGCAGTACGTATAATACATTCTTTGTCCCGAAAGTGGAGCAGTTTTGCCAGGATGGGATGTGGGGCGCTCCAGGGGGCATAGGGTGCATAGGTACCATATGAGCCCGTTCAATAGCGAATAAAGGTGACAGGGCCTCCCGCCCCAGCAGATTTCCCAGCCATTGCTCCAGGAATTGCTCTGTGTCCCTGCCTTCCGCGCCTTCCGGAAAGCCCACGAATCGCAGATTGTTTCTGCGCATTCGGTCTTCAAGGTCTCCCAATTTAGTGGCATGATCTTTAAGCTCCTGTTGGTGCGTGCGGATAGTAGCAGACATAGGCTGTATACTGTCCTCCATATCACTGATTCTTTGCTCTGCAGTAGAGATCCTAGAGCGAATCTTCTGCATGTCATGTTTAACAATAGATAAATCCAGTCTGACTGTTTCGATCGGTGTTGTTAGTGTGGTCTGGCATTGATGTATAGCCTCCATCACGTGTTTTAAAGTGAGCTCTTCCTCACCCTCCACCGTCCCCTCAGCCTCCACCTCCCGGTCCGCCTGTTGTGGTAGCTCGCCAGGGTCACTGTCTTTCTCCCAGGCCCCTTCCTCCTCCCATGGCTCCATGTCCTCCTCCGCCAGTGGCATCACCGGCGGAGGGGTATGCTGACTGTGCGGGGAGTCCGCAAAATGTTCCTTAATGGTTGTCGGGGGTTTAGTTTTAGTGGTAGTGCCTGAAGATGACTGTGTACTGCCTGAAGGGCCAGACTCATCTCTCGCCTGCGGCTTGCTTTTCGGCGGTTTGCCATTAGAGGAGGACGCGCCGGCGCCATCTTTAGCCTTGCTCACGGTCTGCGAGGCCGCTCGCTCCGCAGCATGTTTATGACTCACTGGCCCGTTCCGACCCATTCTAACGGGTCCTGGTGAAGGCGGGGGTTGTCCCGGTGGTGTCTACGAGACAGGGATGGAATCGGTGTGGTCGGATGCTATGCAGGATACTTTGGTGCCGGAGGAGCTCTCAAGACACGCTTTCTACATGTCCGCCGCTGGCCACGCCCCCCTTGCCATTGTCCAATTTAGCAGATATATTATATGCACAGGACAGCTTTCAAATCAAGAAAATAGATGTCAAAAAAATAGATTTTTTCTTTTTGGAGGATTTTAAGGGTGGAATAGTTTTAAGTGGCTCCTGGGAGTTACGGAAAAATGTTTTATCAAGCAAATGTTGACATTAAGGCAAAGTAAATCATTTCACTGTAAAGTGTTTTTGAAAACCTGTCTGTGTATACCCATAGTGTCCTTTATTGTTCAAATAGTCTTAATATGTGCCAGAGTATAAACCAGTCCCTCTCTATACTCTCCCTGACTAATTAGATTTAATTCACAAGGATAAGGATCCATATTATCATTAAGGTGACAGTTATTTTTAACCAATCCAAAGAGGTTTGAAAATAACAGTCACATAGCTGAAATAAATATCCTTATCCTTGTGTAAAGCTTCATGAATTGAGCCTGTGTTCATTGGGTACAACACTGTTGACTTTTTCTGTCCTCTCTCCACAGTCAGACCTGGAAAATGTCCATTGCCCCTTAAAATCTTTTGTAAGAGGGATGATTATACCTGCAAAAGTGACGACGATTTCTCTGGAGAGAAGCAGTCTAGCAAAGGGGCAGTATAATGGAGCACCAGAGGTGCCGACGGCACCTGTCTTAAAGAGCGTAATTTGGCCTGGCCACTCTGCACCCAAATGGGGGAGGCTTTCCAGCAAGGATGGACTTTCCCTGCTCCTCTGGAACCTTTTCTTGAAGCCAAGCCCCGTCTATGACAGATGGGTGACCTGTCTCTCCTCTAGCCACATACAACATGTGTGCCAAACCCAGGAGCCAGGGTCCTAAATACACTCTGCCTGTCCCAAGAAGGCTGCTAAAGTCACACGGGGTGCCAGCATCCAACCAGATTGCCTTCCAGTGGAAACCATAGAAGAACTGGGTTCCTCTTGACTTTCTCCCCCACCTGCACTGACGCTGCGGTGAAAAACACAGCATGAAAACCACAGGTGAAGCAGAGCATAGGATATACAGTAACAACAGCATAAAGGCAAAACATACCAAACTCAAATGACACAGTTTGACCACAGCGGGTGGCAAGACTAAGTGTCCTTGTTGAAGTCCTGTTGCAAACCATCAGCTTCTGGTTGAGGTCCTGGGGCCACAGGAGGATGAGGGCTATCCACATCTCCCATGCCCTCTTTGCCTGGGCCCAAAACCAAATCTTCAGAGAGCTCTGGACTGTTCATGGTGCTCTGTCAGGTAGCTAGACTGTCTGGGCTTGCTGTGCTGGAGCTTTGTGCCCCTGGGGTATCAGGAGCTGAAGGCTGTAGCTGGAGAGGTGGGCAGATACCTTCCTCAGGCACCCCGCTACTTTTTCCATTATCGGCACTTTTTTTCTTTCGGCCACCCTGCCGAAAACACAAATTTCGGCCAAAATTTCGGTGCACCAATAGTATGTAGTATTTTCCCACTGTTTCTTTGCTATACAGAATGATTGTTCATGTAGTTAATGTGAAGTGCAACACAAAAGGGGAAGCTCCGCTTGTCTTCCTCCTACCTACTTGAAGTCTGTTTACCTGCGCTGTCTCCACTGTAGGGGCCCCAGAGCATTACTTTGCCTAGTGGCACATGATGCTATCAAGACGGCCTTTCTACCATTGCCCCATATCAGTGCCGCCTATCAGTGCCCATCATTGCTGCATATCAGCGGCCATCAGTGCAGCCTCATCAGCACACATCAGTGAAGGAGAAAAATTACTAATTTACAATTTTTTTTACCAGAAATTAAGAAAAAAAAAGTTTCTTTCAAAATTTTCGGTCTTTTTTTAGGTCTTGTTTAGAAAAAATAAAAAAAACCCATGGTAATAAAATACCACCAAAAGAACACTCTATTTGTGTGAAAAAAATGTCAAAAATGTCATATCGGTACGTTCGGTTACCATGCAATATTTTACTGTTCTGATTTGTTAATTAAAATTTTTATTGTTGAACCAAAATTCTTTGGTAAGAATAAAATACAAAATATGCATTGAAAAGTTTTTTCTCTATCTTATCTTCTTAACATTTGGCTGTCATATCCCCAAAAATTCTTATACCGCGTACACACGATCGGAAATTTGGCCAGCAAAAGTCCGATGTGAGCTCTTGGTCGGAAAATGTGACCATGTGTATGCTCCATTGACTTTTGCTGGCGGAATTCCCGCCAGCAAAAGATTGAGAGCAGGTTCTCTATTTTTCGGTTGGAAAAAGTTCAGATCGGAAATTACAATCGTCTGTAGCTGACGCGCAAAATTCCTACGCATGCTCGGAAACAATTCGACGCATGCTCAGAAGCATTGAACTTCATTTTCTCGGCTTGTTATAGTGTTGTACATCACTGAATTCTTGACAGTCAGAAGTTCCGAGAACTTTTGTGTGACCATGTGTATGCAAACCAAGCTTGAGCGGAATTCCGTTGATAAAAACATCCAAGATTTTTCAGACAGAAATTCCGCTCATGTGTATCTTTTTTTTATCTCATGGACTATATTTGATAAATAGTGTATATATATATATATATATATATATATATATATATATATATATATATATATATGCAATCATTCCATAAACACATACCACATACACTGCATATATAATTTTTGGAAAATTTGCCAATTAAAAAAAAATATATATATATGTCCCCGGAATACATTTTAAAAATCGGGTCACCTTATCTTATAGCATATAAGCAGTCTTTGACCATCTATTATAGCATGCTCTTAGGCTGTAACTAGGGATGAGCTCGGTGTTCGACTCGAACGCATGTTCGACTCGAACATCGGCCGTTCATCTGTTCGGCAAATTCAGAACTTTGTGAACCGTTCGCATCAAATTCGTGTGGCACGAATGGCCCACAATGCACTATGCCATCGCAGTGCATTGCTGGCTCATGATTGGCCAAGCATGCACTGTGACCCCGCATGATTGGCCAATCACAGCGCCAGCAGCGAGGAGAGCCATAATTGGCCACAGGCAGGATGCCTGTGGCCAATTGTAGCTCAGGAGGTTTAGTACACGCCCAACACTATATAAGGCCGCCAGCGTGGTGGCCTTGTGTAGTGTGTTCCGGCGTGCAGGGAAAGAGCAAGATAGGCAGGGACAGTGTTCTTTTCTCAGGCATCTGCAGGAGTTAAAGTGGGTGTTGTGTGCCTCCAGCACAGTATACACCTGTATCTACCCTTTTTTGCTGGTGTTCTCTCATACAGGCATCTGCAGAAGTTAGTGGGTGTTGTGTGCCCCCAGCACAGTATACACCCGTATCTACCCTTTTTTGCTGGTGTTCTCTAATACAGGCATCTGCAGGATATAGTGGGTGTTGTGTGCCTCCAGCACAGTATACACCTGTATCTACCCTTTTATGCTGGTGTTCTCTAAAAAGGCATCTGCAGGAGTTAGTGGGTGTTGTGTGCCTCCAGCACAGCACAGTATACACCTGTATCTAACCTTTTATGCTGGTGTTCTATAATACAGGCATTTGCAGGAGTTAAAGTGGGTGTTGTGTGCCTCCAGCACAGTATACACCTGAAGATACCCCTTATTGCTGGTGTTGTCTGTTGCATATCTTGCATATTAGCCTTTAAAATTTGCACTTTTGATTTCGAACGTTCGAGTCCCATAGACTTTAATAGGGTTCTAAAGTTCGTACAAATTTTTGGTTCGTTCAAAGGTTCTGGTGTGAACCGAACCGGGGGGTGTTCGGCTCATCCCTAGCTGTAACCATCTCCTGTAGCATATCAGCAGTCTTTGATCATCTAATATAGCATGTTCTAAGGCTTTGACAACCTCTTGTAGCATACAAGCAGTCTTTGACCATCTATTATAGCATGCTCTTAAGCCTCGTACACACGGTCGGAGAATCGGTCGGAATGTGTCCTATCGGACCGTGTCGTCGGATAATCTGACTGTGTGTGGTATGCATCCAGGGGCGGATCCAGGGGGGGGGGCAACAGGGAAATTGCCCCCCCCCCGACATAGTAGCAGTGAGCGTGAGACAGTGACATGTCATTGTCACATTCTCACTTGCTCTGTTCGCTTGTGCTGCTGCCTCCTCTGCCCGAGTCTCTCTCTCTTTCACATAACTCGATCAGCGGCGCAGAGAGAGACTTGTAGTCACGCCCAGCACTGAAGATCCTGAAGCTTTGACAGTTTCCATGGACACTTCTAAGCTGGATCAGCCTCGCCCCCTCCTCATTGGCCATTGACAGATACCAGGAGAAGGAACAGCGGTGGGTGGAGCCTCTCTCCTGCACTCCTTGCTAACGCCTGGGCCACCTGGCGTCTAGCAACGAGTGACGTCACGGTCCCGGTCAGTCACAGTGAGTCACGTGGAAGGGAGACACAGACAGACTCAGCGGAGCAGAGCTGCTGGAGCCTGGAGAACAGGTCAGGCAGCCGCAGCCAGGGAGAGTGGAGGAGTCAATTTTATGCCAGTGACTGTGATAATCAATCACAGTGTAATTGAGGCATTGAGTCACGGCTGTTCAGCTAAAAAACTAAGGCATCCAGCACAGTCTGCATAGCGCCAGCAATCTAAGTTCTGGAGTCCGCCCCTGACGGTGTTGGTCCCACCCACCCACCCATCTCCCCCCTCCATCTTGTCCACGGTACAGGCCTCCGCTCTGCCACCCCTGAGTTCGTTTTAGCTCCACCCACCTCCTCCATCTTCTCCACCGGTTTGCGCAGTGCAGTCTACAGGGTGAATTCTACATACACTATTGAGAAGATTACTGGATCCATCCATCCCATCCATCTCCACTCCATTGCTCCTGCATGGGAACGGTACCCCTCCCCTCACCAGAGTACCAAAAGAATTGCCTAAACGTGAGTAAAAGTATGAATAAATGTTATGTGACAAATCGCAAAATACATGTGTGCCATTATGTATGATTATTTCTTGTGATCCTGCGCTGCGTTACTTTGACTGGTTGATAATTGCGCGGTTGTGCAATCAATGCTGTACCAAAATTAAATTGATGTCCTTTTTTTCCCACAAATAGAGCTTTCTTTGGTGGCATTTGATCATCTCTGCGTTTTTTTAAATTTTTTGCGATATAAACAGAAAAAGAGCAAGAATTAAAAAAAAAAAAAAAAAAAAAAAAAAAAACAATATTTTTTGCTGTAAAAAATATTGCTTCCTCAGTTTAGGCCAATCTGTATTCTGCTCCATATTTTTTGAGAAAAAAAAATACCAATAAGTGTATATTGATTGGTTTGCGCAAAATTCATAGCGTCTACAAACTATATTTATGGCATTTATATTTAATTATTTTTTACTAGTAATGATGGCGATCAGTGATTTTTAGTGGTACTGCAACATTGCAGAGGAGAGATCGGACCAATAACTGACACTTTTGACACTTTTTGGGGACCAGTGACACTAATAGGGATCAGTGCTAAAAAATATGCACTGTCACGGTACTAATGACACTGGCAGGTAAGGGGTTAACAATTCATGGGTTGATCAAAGGGTTAACTGTGTGCCTAGGGGGTGCTTGCTAACTGTGATGAACAGAGTGATCTGTGTTCCTGGTTAGCAGGATCACTCTGTTTATCTCTGACAGAACGGCAGTCTGCCTTGTTGACATTTGCAGACCGCTGTCCTATCTTTGTGGGGAGCGATCGTGGGTGGCCAATCAGCACGCGCGTCTTCACTGGTTATTGCACCAAATGGCCTACAGGTATGTCATTTCGTGCAATAGAGCACACCTGCTGCAGTATATGTACTGCAGCTGGTCAGCCAGTGGTTAATCTAATTATAATGCAGAATATTGATTTAAAGCGGGGTTCCACCCTGAAGTGGAACTTCTGCTCATCGGAACCCGCCCCCCTCCGGTGTCACAATTGGCACGTTTCAGGGGGAGGGGGTGCAGATACCTGTCAAAGACAGGTATTTGCACCCACTTCCGGGCATAGACTCCCACGGGAGTCTATGCCTCTTCCTGTCCATGCGCGCTGTCTGCTGGGACACACACGGGTCCCAGAGACAGCGCACACCATTCCTATTAAGCTGCGCGGCTCGCGCATGCGCAGTAGGGAACCGGGAAGTGAAGCCACAATGCTTCACTTCCTGATTCCCTCACCTAGAATGGTGGCGGCAGCAGCCGAGAGCCGAGCAATCGATCTGCATCGGCTGCCGACATCGCTGGATCCTGGGACAGGTGAGTGTCCATTTATTAAAAGTCAGCAGCTGCAGTATTTGTAGCTGCTGGCTTTTAATATTTTTTTTCACAGTGAAATCCCTCTTTAAATGTGGAGCTGCAGAAGAGCAAACAGTGCTTTAATCTGGCCACCTGAATTTATTTTTTATATTTACATTTTGGAAACATTTGTTAAATCAATAAATCTAACACTGAATTTTAAACACTGACATGGCAATTGAGCAAAAATTTTCAGGTTTTCCGTGCAATATTTTGGTATTTTGTGGTACAAAAGTTTATAGCTTAAAGGAAACAGAACAGGTGAGTTTATGAGGAAAACAATGTAACCAATGTTGCTGTCATTTTAGGAAGAACATTAGGCCCCTTTCACGGATTCTGTTTAATTCAGCAGGGGATTGGCTGACTGTTGATTGGATGAGAGTGGGCGGATGACACATCTGTATCCGCCAACTTTATGAAGAGCAAACACAGACTAAGGCCGCGTACACACGGGCGGATTGTCTGCCCAACTAAGTTCGTCAGACAATCCGACAGACAGTCCGTTCAACTTTTGAATGAACGGACTTGACCACACACGATGAACAGACAGTCCGCTGAAAGCTTGCGCGATGACGTGTACAGCACGTACGACGGGACTAGAAATACGACGTCCAATACACTGCAATGCAACCTTCGGCGTGTAAATCCTTTCTGAGCATGCGCCATACTTAGTCCGTCCAACTTGCCTACTCACGAGCGGACTGTCCGCTGAAACCAAGTTTGGACGGACAAAATTACGGAAATTCCGAAAGACTTAGTCCATCAGACTGTCCGCTGAAAAAGTCCGCTGAAGCCCACACACGAGCGGATTGTCCGCTGAAACACGGTTCAGCGGACTAAGTTGGGCAGACAATCCGCCCCTGTGTACGCGGCCTGATTATCTCCTGGATCATGTCTGCAGTCTCTGATTATCTCCTGGATCATGTCTGCAGTCTCTGATCATCTCCTGTGTCATGTCTGCAGTCTCTGATCATCTCCTGTGTCATGTCTGCAGTCTCTGATCATCTCTTGTATCATGTCTGCAATGTATTCTTGCATATTTAAATCAGTTCAGTTATTGTACATGTACATGTCAACAATGTGTGTGCAGTGCTGTGCTGTTCTATAAAGGCAATTACTTTATGTAGTGTGCACTTTTGTACTTTAATTATAGAAACAGCAAAATGAGTCAGAAAAGAGTGAACTGCAGGACTATAGATTCTTTCTTCAGTGCCAGTGCAAAAAAGTCATCAGGAGAACAGCCAATAGTAGAAAGCACTTCACGTATGGAAATTGACACTACCCTCCCATCCTGTTCTGGTGCATTTGCAGAGAGAATATCTGGTGAAACAGATCCTAATGTGTCGCCACTGTCTGTTGATACCCAGCCTGAAACCAGCAGTATGTTAATTAATGACATTGGCACACATCTTGGGAAAAAAATCAGTGACTACACTAAATGCTTGCTATTGGAAAGTCCATGGCAACCTCCTCCTGGATATGAATTACCTTTCTCTGTTCAGAACATGACTTCTAAAAATGGAGAAACTCGGGAAATAAAGAGATACTTGTCAAAACAACATAGTGACAGTTTTCCTTGGCTAGTATATTCACCTGCCAAAAAGGGATTGTTTTGCAAGTACTGTGCATTATTTGCACAACATCGGAAAGCTGGTCATAACAAAGGCATGGCCCTTGGAAAATTGGTCATGGAGCACCTTACTAATTTTAAAAAGCTTAAGGGCAAGGATGGAGATTTGGAAGTCCATGCAAGGCTTGTTTATCACCAGGAGAGTGTATTTGAAGGAAATGCATTTTTAAAAACCTACCATGCACCGGAAAATGAAATTGTTAATCAAATAAACTTGCATCGACTTCAGAAAGTGAAAGAAAACCGAGAGCGAATTCGTCCTATCGTCGAGTCAATTATATTCTTGGGTAGACAAAATATACCTCTGCGTGGCCACCGAGATGATGGTGCTTTAATGGATGACTCCACCCCGGAGGTGAATGAAGGCAACTTTCGGGAATTGTTGAGGTACCGTGTTGCATCTGGAGACAAAGTATTAGAGAAGCACCTCCTTACTGCATCTTCTCGCGTTACATACATTTTAAAATCCACACAAAATGATATAATCGGGTGTTGTGGTGATGAAATCAGTAATATCATTGTAGCTAGAATTAAAGAGGTTTGCTATTTTAGTATAATATTTGATGAAACTACAGACATTTCCCATACCGAGCAACTTACACTGAACTTTATTTGTAATCGGAGTCTTCAAGTGGGAAATGCAATATTACTTACGAAACAAGGCCTGAGGTGTGCCATGGCCTGGATGGTCAGTATGCCTGAAAAGAGGGCATACCCTGAATGTAAGAATAAGAAAAATACTATGAGTATGAGTGAATAACCTGGGGGAAACGGGTGGGTGGGCACCTAGAAAACCCCAACCCTGGCCCTGACAGAGGAGGAGGGTTATATAGTCTCCGACTCCTCCCACAAATACAGGCTGGCCTACAGCCAGCCTTCCAACTTGTAATCGGAGTCTTCAAGTGGGAAATGCAATATTACTTACGAAACAAGGCCTGAGGTGTGCCATGGCCTGGATGGTCAGTATGCCTGAAAAGAGGGCAAAAAGACACAAGTTTAGGTGGGAGAGGGAAGGTAGAGATCCCATCCCTAAAATGACGTATGCCCAAACGCCAACCGTAAGTAACCGGTAAGTATCCGCTGTGAGAGTAGAACCCACCGACTCCAGACCTGGAGATGAGAAGGAACCTCCTTAGAGCCTGCAAGCTACGCAAACCCAATTGAACGTCCCGTGAAGGATAGGATGAGCCTGATGCCCAAGGTGACCCGGACATGAGAATGAACTGCTATGAATGAGAGGATACGTGGGGAAAAGAGAGCAAGGGCTGACCCGAAGAACCCCTACAACAGACACCAGAAGAAGCACCGTGAAAACACCCCTTCCCATACCTGGTAAGAGGATGTGAGAGGGTGAGTGGCAAAAATACCAGTGATAGGAGAGGAAACCTGGCTGCCTGATGGATGTGATGGAGTAGATGCCATGGCAAGCATCATCAACATGGCGACACCAAGACAAACTGGTCCCACCGGATGCGAGCAGGTCATGCTACTGCCCGAGACCTCCCAACCGAGACCGAATCCTGAACCGAGGAAGGAGAAACAGACTCCAACCCAGGGGAATAAGTCCCATAGCATGAACCAGCCATGCCCAAAGTGACTAAAGCACCCCCCTCCCCACCTGGAACAAACCGGGGAGGAGCAAAGATGACTGGACCGACGTCCCTGAGCAGTACTCCAGGCAACCTCCTAGACAAGAGATCGGAGCTGAGAGTGGAATCCAGAATGGTGACGACGTCGCCCAACCTACCACCTAAGGACCGTGGCTTGGACACACCCTGAGAGTATGAATCCCAGGGCGGTAACCAGGGCCTCTATGCAACAGGATGTCCACTAAAGAAAATTGTTGTCTGCTTCCAACCTGAGGGTGCGCCCAGTGGCGAAAAGACATCTGTACGTGAGTGCAGGCATGGTTGATATTGGTATGGATGCCAAGACGGCCCAACCTGAAAACGCAACTAGAAGGAAAGACAGACAACCAGACATGAGAACAACAACAACGCCCCTCTGCCTACCTAAGAATGAGAACATGGCAGAAAAGTCAAGACCACAGCGCATGAATGAACCTAATGATGAACCCCCCCCCCCCCTGTGTGTGAGTTGAGAAATAGTGAGTTAACCCGAGTAACCTGCAGCGCAGAGACAGGTAATTAACAGAAACTCAGGCCTAGAGTACCCACAGACCGTGGTGGGTAGACGTACAGGTGTGGTGAATGAACATGCATCGTATGACGTATGGTATACAGGCGAGAAGATTGTGGTCAACAATCATTAATAACGAAACCTCAGCCCGTATGGATCTGTAGACGTGACAGATCCCGATGTGCGAGCCCTAGCTAACTGACCCCGGTACAAACATGAACACAGATACGATAAGACATGACAATGAATGCAGACAAACCTAACCAGAATATGTCATAAGTGAACGCCCTTCTGCGAACTCTGAAGCCAAACACAGAGGTTGAAACACCATGACAGAACCACTGAACAGAAACACTATGACAGAAATACTGACAGAAAAATGTCACGACAATGCCATGACAGAAATGCTAAAAGTTAACCTAGGTAGAACGATGACTGAAATCCCGGGGCAGAAGGCTATGACAGACATGCTGGCAGGACGCTATGACAGAACTCCAGGGGCAGAACACTGACAGATAACCTGGGGCGGAACGCTATGACAGACATGCCGGGCAGAATGATATGACAGGCAATCAAACAGGAACCCAGGGGCAAACCACTATGACCGCCATGCTGGACAGAGCGCTATGACGGAAATACTGGACCGAACGCTATGATGGAAATACTGGACCAAACGCTATGACGGAAATACTGGTCTAAATGCTGTGACCGAACCTGGACAGAACGCTATGACAGGAAAGCTAGAAAGAATGCTATGACCGAGAATGCTGGACCAATCTCTATGACAGAATTGCTGGGCCGAACATTATGATAGAAAATGCTGGGCCGAACGTATGACAGAAAATGCTGGGCCGAACGTATGACAGAAAATGCTGGGCCGAACGTATGACAGAAAATGCTGGGCCGAACGTATGACAGAAAATGCTGGGCCGAACGTATGACAGAAAATGCTGGGCCGAACGTAATGACAGAAAATGCTGGGCCGAACGTAAAGACAGAAAATGCTGGGCCGAACGTATTGACAGAAAATGCTGAGCCGAACGTAATGACAGAAAATGCTGAACAGAACGCTGTGACAAAAAACTGGACTAATGCTATAACCAAAACCTGGACAGAACGCTATGACAGGAAAGCTAGATCGAATGCTATGACAGAAATGCTGGGCCGAACGCTGTGACAGAAATGCTGGACCGAACACTGTGACAGAAATGCTGGACCGAACGCTGTGACAGAAATGCTGGACCGAACGCTCTGACAGAAATGCTGGACCGAACGCTGTGACAGAAATGCTGAGCAGAACGCTATGACAGAAAATGCTGAACAGAACGCTGTGACAGAAAAACTGGACTGAATGCTGACCGAAACCTGGACAGAACGCTGTGACAGGAAAGCTAGATGGAACGCTTATGACAGAAATGCTGGGCCGAACGCTATGACAGAAAATGCTGAACAGAACGCTGTGACAAAAAACTGGACTGAATTCTATGACCGAAACCTGGACAGAACGCTGTGACAGAAATGCTGGACAGAACGCTATGACAGGAAAGCTAGATGGAACGCTATGACAGGAATGCTGGGCCGAACGCTATGACAGAAAATGCTGAACAGAATGCTGTGACAAAAAACTGGACTGAATGCTATGACCGAAACCTGGACAGAACGCTGTGACAGAAATGCTGGACAGAACGCTATGACAGGAAAGCTAGATAGAACGCTATGACAGGAATGCTGGGCCGAACGTTATGACAGAAAATGCTGGGCCGAATGTTATGACAGAAAATGCTGGGCAGAACGCTGTGACAGAAAATGCTGGGCAGAACGCTGTGACAGAAAATGCTGGGCAGAACGCTGTGACAGAAAATGCTGGGCAGAACGCTGTGACAGAAAAATGCTGGGCAGAACGCTGTGACAGAAAAATGCTGGGCAGAACGCTGTGACAGAAAAATGCTGGGCAGAACGCTGTGACAGAAAAATGCTGGGCAGAACGCTGTGACAGAAAAATGCTGGGCAGAACGCTGTGACAGAAAAATGCTGGGCAGAACGCTGTGACAGAAAAATGCTGGGCAGAACGCTGTGACAGAAAATGCTGGGCAGAAAATGCAGGGCAGAACGCTGTGACAGAAATGCTGGACAGAACGTTGTGACAGAAATGCTGGATAGCCCGCTGTGACAGAAAATCGCAGGCAGAACGCTGTGACAGAAAATCGCAGGCAGAACGCTGTGACAGAAAATCGCAGGCAGAACGCTGTGACAGAAAAACGCTGGCAGAACGCTGTGACAGAAAAACGCTGGCAGAACGCTGTGACAGAAAAACGCTGGCAGAACGCTATGACAGAAAACGCTGGCAGAACGCTATGACAGAAACGCTGGCAGAACGCTATGACAGAAAACGCTGGCAGAACGCTATGACAGAAAACGCTGGCAGAACGCTATGACAGAAAACGCTGGCAGAACACTATGACAGAAAACGATGGCAGAACGATATGCCAGAAAACGCTGGCAGAACGCTATGACAGAAACCGCTGGAAAAAACGCTATAACAGAAAACGCTGGCAAAACACTATAACAGAATGCTATGACAGAAAATTGCTGATGGAAGCTACCACAGACACCCGGGCTGACCCCAATATAACACCGACCAAAGAAACCACCAAGTAAAGCAGCAACCTGGGTGGACTGAGATCCTCCATCACTGCAGCAGAGATGCCAGTCTGCGCTGTGGGGAGGAAAGGAGCAACAGGTGGGTGACAGCCCATCCCCCTTGCAAGCACCAGGACCCACCTCTCACTTAGGCAGCCAGCCGATACCACCCTCCCCCCCCCCCCACATGAGCAAGGGGAGAGAGGATCCAGCAGCTGACCGATCACCAGGCGGGTTCTCGGCAGCTCTGGCGACGGACATGCACGGGGAGTGGAGCCAGCGGTAGCCGACCCCCCCCCCCCCCGCCGCCATGCGAGCAAGGGGAGAGAGGATCCAGCGGGCGGCCGATCACCAGGCGGGCTCCCAGCAGCCCAGCCGATCACACCCTCTCCCAAGGAGAATCAGCCGAGCGGCCGCCACGTGGAGCCCCCCCCCCCCCGGACGAATCGGCAGCACAACACACATGGGGAGAGAGAGGAGCTGGGGAGAGAGAGGAGCTGGGGAGAGAGAGGAGCTGGGGCGGCTGATCGCCCCCCCCTCCCCTCCCCACACTGGAAGAAACGGCGGGTGGGTGGACAGAGCAAACATGTGGGGAGAGAGAGGAGCTGGGGCGGCCGATCACCCCCCACTCCCCACACTGGCAGAAACGGCGGGCGGATGGACAGAGCAAACGTGTGGGGGGAGAGAGAGAGGATCACCCCCCCCCTCTCCTCACACTGGAACATGACAGGAAAACGCACCCCGCTTCCCCATCAGCATGAATGCAGAGCAGAGAGTGGTGGGGGATAGCTGGACAGCCCTTCCCCCATGAGCTGCCTACACCTAGAAAACCCCAACCCTGGCCCTGACAGAGGAGGAGGGTTATATAGTCTCCGACTCCTCCCACAAATACAGGCTGGCCATTCCAACATATGTCTACAATGGATCGATTCGTGAGGATTTTATAAAATTTGTAGATGCTTATGAATTTGCAACCCAGAACAAATCGGGAATTGATAATTCAGAACCAAGGCTTACAGGAAAGGTTTTAGGCCAGATGGTTATCCATCTAATTAAAGACCTCTCCCTGGACATCACTCATTGTGTTGGCATTGGAACAGACAGTTGCAGTGTTATGTCTTCAGAGGTGGCTGGTGCTGTATCAGAGATTCTCCGTGTAGCACCCAACAGTTGCAGATGCCCTTGCTACAATCATTGTCTGAACAATTCAATTTCAAAGTCCTCACAAGTGTCAGCAGTTCGCAATGCAGTAGCAGTGGTCAAATCAACCATTTCATTTTTTAACCAATCAGCAAAGCGTCATTTTATTTTAAAGCAGGAGTTAGGCTCTCAGCTTACCAGTCTTTGTGAAACTAGATGGGTAGAGCGCCATGATTCTCTCATAAGATTTCGAGATGGACTTTTAAAAGTGGTGAGTAGTGATGGACGAACTTCCGACGGGACGTTTCGCGAACGCGAAATGCGAACGGACCCAAACGTTCGCGAAACAGAACGTTCGCCGCGGGCCCCATTGACTTCAATGGGAGGCGAACTTTGCAAACCTTCATGTCGAATTTGCGGCCACGTGGTAATTATTAGGGGGTAAAACGTAGTCCCACCATCTGGACAATGACATAATACATGTATGAGGTGAATTTGGGATCGATAACTACAAGCATTTTTATTTTATTTGGGAAATTGTTCTAACAATTCAGGACTATGGAGCTAATGAAGGCAATGGAGGAGAGGGAAGGTCAGGGACCAGGGTAGGCAAAGAAGAGGGTGCAGGAGATGATCACCAGCAGCGTGACATACCGGAATGACACATGCACCGTGATAGAGGCATCTGACAGCAGCACCGTAATACAGAGCACTGACAGCAGCACCGTGACATACAGCGCTGACAGCAGCACCGTGACATACAGCGCTGACAGCAGCACCGTGACATACAGCGCTGACAGCAGCACCGTGACATACAGCGCTGACAGCAGCACCGTGACATACAGCGCTGACAGCAGCACCGTGACATACAGCGCTGACAGCAGCACCGTGACATACAGCGCTGACAGCAGCACCGTGACATACAGCGCTGACAGCAGCACCGTGACATACAGCGCTGACAGCAGCACCGTGACATACAGCGCTGACAGCAGCACCGTGACATACAGCACTGACAGCAGCACCGTAAGCAGCCCCAGGAGGAAGTCAGCACAGCACAGGGATGGTGTGATCCCCTCATAATAAGAACCCCCAGGAGGAAGTCAGCACAGCACAGGGATAGTGTGATCCCTTCATAATAAGAACCCCCAGGAGGAAGTCAGCACAGCACAGGGATATCATAAGCAGCCCCAGTAGAAATATGACACCGCTCAACCTCTTCAAAGAGGAGGGTAGGGGCATATAGTACGGTGTGCTTTTTTGGGTCAAGGAAGTGAGCCAAATGAATTAAGAAGGTCTGTGTGCTTGATTAAAAAAATAGTTTATAGACATATACATGGTCTACTGGTCACATGTGTTGAATTCCTCCGAGATCCATGCCTCATTCATTTTTAGAAATGTGAGGTAGTTAACACTGTGGTGAGCTAGGCGAGTACGCTTATCGGTCACAATCCCCCCTGCTGCGCTGAACGTCCTTTCGGACAGGACACTGGATGAGGGGCAAGCCAACAGTTCGATTGCAAATTGGGCAAGCTCTGGCCAGAGGTCAAGCCTGCCCACCCAGTAGTCTAGGGGTTCATCACTCCTCAGAGCGTCCACATCGGCCGTTAACCCAATGTAGTCGGACACCTGACGGTCTAGGCGTTCCCTGATGCTGGATCCGGATGACACCTGTCGATGGGTCGGCTGAAAGAATGACCTCATATCCGAAGTCACCAACACATCTTCAAACCGGCCTCTTCTTGCAGGCGCTGTTGGATTGGTACCCGCAAATCCTTCTCTGGGAGTGGGAATTGCTCCTCTGCCAGCGCACGCAAAAGCAGAATGCAGCATTTCTCGAAGCAAGGCCTGGAAGTGCTGCATTCTGACAGCCCTCTGCGACGGCGGTAACATTTCCGCCATTTTGTGTTTGTACCGGGGGTCTAAGTACGTTGCCACCCAGTACTGGTCCTTGACCCTCATGCTTTTTATACGGGGGTCCCTATTAAAACACTGGAGCATGAAGGCCCCCATTTGCACTAAAGTGGAAGCGGTGTGGTGGCCTGGCTCCTGCTCATCATCCAGGATAATGTCGTCCTCTTCATTCTCCTCTCCCCATCCACGCACAACAGGGATCCCAGAAAGGTTTAAAGCATGCTCTTCTTGCTCCTGCTCATCCGCCCCGGCACCATCCTCCTCTGACTCCTCATCAGACTCCTGTTGTTGACTTGTCTCAGATAGAGTAGCCCCCCCTGGGAATTCATCCAGCATTGCGACTTCCTCATCTTCCCGCTCCTGCTCCTCCACAGCCTGATCAATGACACGACGCAATGCACGCTCCAGAAAGAAGGCATAAGGTACCATGTCACTGATGGCGCCATGGCTGCGACTGACCAGTTTGGTGATCTCCTCAAATGGCCGCAGAAGTCTGCATGTGTCGCGCATGAGCAGCCACTGGCGCGGTGAAAAAAAACCCAGCTCCCCAGAACCGTTTCTTTCGCAGAGTTCATACAGGTAGACGTTAACTGCACGTTTCTGCTGGAGCAGCCTATCAAGCATATAGAAGGTTGAGTTCCATCGCGTCGGGCAATCGCAAATAAGACGTCTGACCGGCAGATGGTGTCGCCGCTGAATGTCAGCAAGGCGAGCCATGGCCGTGTAAGATCTTCTGAAATGGGCCGAGATTTTCCTTGCCTGCCGCAAGATGTCCTGGACCCCAGGGTATTTGACAAGGAATCGCTGCACGACCAAGTTTAAGACGTGTGCCATGCACGGCACGTGCGTGATTTTGCCCTGTTTCAATGCGCTAAGCAGATTGGCACCGTTGTCACACACCACTTTACCAACTGTCAAATTGAGCGGTGTTAGCCACTCATCTGCCTGTGAACGCAAAGCTGAAAGGAGTGCCGGGCCAGTGTGGCTCTTTGCTTCCAGGCACAACAGACGCAGCACGGCATGGCAACGTCTCACCTGGCATGTGGAATAGGTTCTGGGGAGCTTGGGCGGTGCAGTGGAAGAGACGCTAGCAGCGGAAAAGGAGGAGGCAGCTGAGGAGGAGAGGGAGGAGGATGGAGTAGGAGGAGGAGAAGAAGAGTCAGGCCTGCATGCAATCCGTGGCGGTAAAACCAAATCTACACGGGTGCCACGGGTTACATGCTTGACGGCCGTCAGAAGGTTCACCCAGTGGGCAGTAAAACTGATATACCTTCCCTGCCCGTGTTTGCTAGACCACGTGTCTGTGGTCAGATGTATCTTGGCACCGACACTGTGTGCCAGAGATACATTCACTTGCCGCTGAACATGGCCATATAGCTCTGGGATGCCCTTCTCTGAGAAATACTTCCTTCCTGGGACCTTCCATTGTGGTGTTCCAATGGCCACAAATTTGCGAAAGGCCTCCGAGTCCACCAGTTTATATGGCAGTAGTTGGCGGGCTATGAGTTCTGACAAGCCAGCCGCCAACCGTTGGGCAAGAGGGTTATCCGGCATCATCATTTTTTTACGCTCAAACATTAGGCCCACGGAAGCCTGCCTTTTTGCAGAAAAATGTGAGCTTGGCGTGATGGAAGGTGGAGTGGAGGACAATTGTGAGGAGAGAGGAGAAGGAGAAGTAGAAGACGAGGCTGGACGGTGAGAGCCTGCAGTGTGGCTTTGTGTGTTCCGTTGCTCCCACTGGGCTCGGTGATGGCTGCTCATGTGCCTTCTTAAGGCGGTCGTCCCTAGGTGAGTATTGGGCTTACCGCGACTAACGCGTTGACTGCAAAGATTGCAGATGGCAACGCTATTGTCAGCAGCGGACACGTTAAAAAAAGCCCACACTGCGGAGCCATGTGCCGGTGTCCTGGGAGCGCCAGATGTGACCGTACATGGTCGATGACTCGCTCCTGATACATTTGCAGTCTGCTTTGTCCCTGCTGTGCAATGTAAGTCATTGCTGCTTCTCCTCCCTATCTGCTGGTCCATATCTCCCTCTGAACTCCCCTCCTCTTCCTCTCTTGTGGGCACCCACGTGACATCACTAGACACGTCATCATCAACGTCACCTTCCCCACCGCTATAAGTAGAGATCTCGGAGTAGGCAGCAACACCGGGGACCAACCTCCTCCTTGGGCTGATCTGGGTACTGGCGTCAGACTGCTGAGTAGCGCTTGTTGCTACCTCCTCTTCCTGATCCAATACCAAGAGTGGCTGCGCATCAGAAATGTCCTCTTGATATGGATCGGAAAATAATTCCAGTGACTCAAGCGGAAGGTATGTGGTGGTGGTGGTCGTGTTGTTGGTGGTAGTGTCTTTGGGGGTGCACATAGCAGAGAGTGAAGAAGAGGGTGCAGATCGAGAGGATGAGGAGGGTGCAGAAGAGTAAGGCTGAGCGAGCCACTCAACCAAGTCTGGTGCATCCTTTAAAGTAATTGAACGCACCTTCTGCAACTTCCCACTTTGGCTCAAGCCTGTTGCTCCTGCCCTACCCCTACCACCCCTGCGGAAGGGCCTGCCTCTTCCTCTGCCTGTCATTTTTTAAATGACCCTGTGACAAAACTCTTAGTCCCTATACCGATGAAGGACTGCTGCAGTATAGGGCAGCGGTCAGCAGTGGTGCACGTCAACCCTATCTATTGTGGACCGATAGCGGTCCTTACAGAACAGCAGACTGTACCGCACTCAAGCCTATGTACCGTAGCACCCTATACCAAGTTACCAGTCCTTATAAGAACTTTTGTGGACCAAGCAGGTTGTGTATTAGTGTTTAGCAGACTGTACGTCAGTCCCTATACCGCTGAAGGACTGCTGCAGTATAGGGCAGCGGTCAGCAGTGGTGCACGTCAACCCTATCTATTGTGGACCGATAGCGGTCCTTACAGAACAGCAGACTGTACCGCACTCAAGCCTATGTACCGTAGCACCCTATACCAAGTTACCAGTCCTTATAAGAACTTTTGTGGACCAAGCAGGTTGTGTATTAGTGTTTAGCAGACTGTACGTCAGTCCCTATACCGCTGAAGGACTGCTGCAGTATAGGGCAGCGGTCAGCAGTGGTGCACGTCAACCCTATCTATTGTGGACCGATAGCGGTCCTTACAGAACAGCAGACTGTACCGCACTCAAGCCTATGTACCGTAGCACCCTATACCAAGTTACCAGTCCTTATAAGAACTTTTGTGGAACAAGCAGGTTGTGTGTTAGTGATTAGCAGACTGTACGTCAGTCCCTATACCGCTGAAGGACTGCTGCAGTATAGGGCAGCGGTCAGCAGTGGTGCACGTCAACCCTATCTATTGTGGACCGATAGCGGTCCTTACAGAACAGCAGACTGTACCGCACTCAAGCCTATGTACCGTAGCACCCTATACCAAGTTACCAGTCCTTATAAGAACTTTTGTGGACCAAGCAGGTTGTGTATTAGTGTTTAGCAGACTGTACGTCAGTCCCTATACCGCTGAAGGACTGCTGCAGTATAGGGCAGCGGTCAGCAGTGGTGCACGTCAACCCTATCTATTGTGGACCGATAGCGGTCCTTACAGAACAGCAGACTGTACCGCACTCAAGCCTATGTACCGTAGCACCCTATACCAAGTTACCAGTCCTTATAAGAACTTTTGTGGAACAAGCAGGTTGTGTGTTAGTGATTAGCAGACTGTACGTCAGTCCCTATACCGCTGAAGGACTGCTGCAGTATAGGGCAGCGGTCAGCAGTGGTGCACGTCAACCCTATCTATTGTGGACCGATAGCGGTCCTTACAGAACAGCAGACTGTACCGCACTCAAGCCTATGTACCGTAGCACCCTATACCAAGTTACCAGTCCTTATAAGAACTTTTGTGGAACAAGTGAGTTGTGAATGTTTAGCAGACTGCAGCAGAAGGGCAGCAGTCAAGTATAATATCCTTTCTATATTTGGAAGAAAGAATATTATACATGTACAAGCCTATTACTGTACCACTGATACCAGTCCTGAAAAGAACCTTTGTGGAACTAATAATAACAGCAAGTCTTTAAAATTACCCTCACTGCCTGACAACACTGCTTCCTTCCTGTCCCTATACAAATTGGCAAAAAAAGAGAACGATTAGTGGTTACTGGAACAGCTCTTTTGTGGACCTTGATAGTAACAGCTAATGATGATGATGATGATGATGATGATGAAAGACTAATCTGGCTGTCCCTGTAGCATACACCGTCCTTTCCCTTTCTCTAAACTAACAAAAGACACTCAGGCTGCTGCAAGAATCAGCAGCACAGCAAACCTATCAACACCTAACACCTATACCAGTCCTGAAAAGAACTTTTGTGTACCAAATAGCTAGTGGTTTATCTCTCCCTACTCCACACAGGAACCTGTCCCTATCGTAACAGAAGAAAGAATGTAAAATGGCCACCGGATCGGGTGTATTTATAGGTTAGGGGGAATGTACAAGTGTCCATGTGCTGTCATGTCTCAATTGGCTGTCCTGTATCACATGATAAACGTGTCACCAAAGGTTAAAGTTCTTGTATACATTAAACACGTAAGTCCGCCGCGGCGAACGACGGAAAAAGGCGTTCGAACGTGCGGACCGCGAATGTCGGAAATTCGCCGCGAAACGACCGCCGGGCGAACCGTTCGGCCATCACTAGTGGTGAGTGCACTATCTGCAATATCTCAATGGCAATGCTCAAACACTAGCTCAACAGCATCTACTCTCATCCATTCTCTGTGCAGTACAGAATTCATATTTTCCTTGATTTCACTCATCAGTGTTCTGAAAGTAACCCTTCCTCTGAGTCGTTTCCTTCAATCCCCAACAATTGATTTAACAAGCACCTCTGACTGTTTGACTGATACCATGGCAACCATGGAGAATATGCGATGTAACGCTGATGGCACTTTTTCCACTTTGCATATGGAGGCTACAGAATTGGCATCGGAACTTGGGGTGGAACTAAAATTGCCACGTCTTGTAGGCAGGCAAGTGCACAGATTCAATTGCAATGTAGAATCAACTGAAGAATACTACAGGAAATCGTTGTATATTCCCTTGCTGGACAACATTATTAACCACTTCAATACAGGGCACTTAAACACCTTCCTGCCCAGTCCAATTTTGAGCTTTCAGCGCTGTCGCAGTTTGAATGACAATTGCACGGTCATGCTACACTGTACCCAAATGAAATTTTTATCATTTTTTTCCCACAAATAGAGCTTTCTTTTGGTGGTATTTGATCACCTCTACGGTTTTTATTTTTTGCGTTACAAATAAAAAAATACCGAAAATTTTGAAAAAAAAAATGTTTTTTTTTGTTTCAGTTTCAAAACTTTGTAAATAAGTACGTTTTCTCCTTCACTGATGGGCACTGATGGGGCTACACTGATGGGCACTGATAAGGTGGCACTGATGGGCACCAATGTGGCACCAATGAAGTGGCACTGATAGGCGGCACTGATGGGCGACACGGATGGGCGACACGGATGGGCGACACGGACGGACACTGATAGGTGGCACAAATTGGCACTGATAGCTGGCACAGATGGGCGGCACGGATGGGCGGCACGGATGGGCGGCACGGATGGGCATGGATAGGCGGCACAGGTGGGCATGGATAGGCGGCACAGGTGGGCATAGATAGGCGGCACAGGTGGGCATGGATAGGCGGCACAGGTGGGCACTCATAGGCGGCACAGGTGGGCACTCAGGCGGCACAGGTGGGCACTCAGGCGGCACAGGTGGGCACTCATAGGCGGCACAGGTGGGCACTCATAGGCGGCATCGGTGTTATAGTAATGGATGCCAATCAGTGCCAAACAATAATGCATGCCAATCAGTGATGCCCATTGTGGCCACTGATTGGCATCCATTATGGGCACTGATTGGCACCCATTGTGCTGACTGGCACCCTGGTGGTCTAGGGAGGATTATGGATTTTTATTACCTTTTCCCTGGTGGTCTAGTGGTGTCCCTGGTGGTCCAGTGTGGGCATCCTCGGGGGGGCTGTGCTGATAATCGATCAGCACAGACCCCCCCTGTCAGAGGAGCAGCCGATCGGCTCTCCTCTACTCGCGTCTGACAGACGCGAGTGAGGGAAAGCCGATCACCGGCTCTTCCCATTTACACTGTGATCAGCCGTGATTGGACACGGCTGATCACATGGTAAAGAGTCTCCGTCGGAGACTCTTTACCGAGATCGTAGTTGCCGGGTGTCAGACTGACACCCCGCAACAACGATCGCCGCGATGCGCGCCCCCGGGGGCGCGCAGCGGCTCATAATCCTAATCACGTCATATGACGTCCGGTTAGGATTATGAAACCACTTTGCCGCCCTCAATTTGTAATAGGGCGGGCGGCAAGTGGTTAATGATTTAAAAATTTGTTTTCCAGGAAATTCGATGCAGTGTTTCCAGATTCAAATCTTGATGCCAGCAGTACTTTTTGGTAAAAAAAAGGGAAAGCATGGTTCCTGTGGCTGTGCAATCATTATCAAAGCGTTTCCACCCTCTTCTAGCTGAGGGTAAGCAGAAGATAATGGAGACATTGCTGCAGGGAGAACTAATGCCGCGTACACACGACCAGACTTTTCGAGGGACTAAGTCTGACGGAGTTCTGACGGAGTTCTGACAGAGTTCTGACGGACTTTCCGAATGAACGGACTTGGCCACACACAATCACACCAAAGTCCGACGGATTCGAACGTGATGACGTACGACTGGACTAGAATAAGGAAGTTCATAGCCAGTAGCCAATAGCTGCCCTAGCGTCGGTTTTAGTCCGTCAGACTAGCACACACACGAGCGGATTTCTCAGTAGGAACTGGGTCCGGCAGAGTTCTGTCGGAAAAATTTGAAACATGTTCCATTTCTAAAGTCTGTCAGACTTTTGCAAATCAAAAGTCCGCTGCAGCCCACACACGTTCAAATAGTCTGCCGGAATCATTCCGTCAGACTTTTGATGTTGAAAAGTCTGGTCGTGTGTACGGGGCATTAGTCTATGGCTTACAAAGTGGAAACGAGAGTTATCACAACATAAGGAAATTCCAAAAACAAATCTTGACGTGTTGGACTTGTGTGAACAGGACCTCTTCCCAACCATCAGAAGTTTACTTCTGATCTTAGCTACTCTCCCTGTAAGTGTGGCCACAGCAGAGAGATCTTTCTCAACCCTCCGTCGTGTTAAAACATTGCTTTGTTCACGAATGGCGGAGGAACGGTTAAATGGCTTGTGTTTACTTTACATTCATAGAGATATTTCTGTGAATACTGACCGAGTTATTGAGTTGTTTGCCAAACAAGGAAAACGAAGACTTGAGCTAATTCTGTGACTTTTTCATGTTATGTAAATTACAAATAAAATGTTTCTGTTGTTGTGTGTGTTTGGAGACAGAGGAGAGTGATAATGTTTGGGTTCTGCTATTTGTTTTTTTACACATAATTTTATATTGTTTGTGAATATTTTGTCTGGTAATATTCTGTTATAAGTATACAAACTGCTTATGCTTTTTGTAATAATAAAGTTATATGTGGTTAAACCTATCTTGTCTGTTTGTAATGTAATAATCTAATCTGGAATGATAAAAGTATCACTGTTTTAAACAAGTTTAGGACTGTACAATACGTTAGAGTTCTGTAAGCAACACCTTCGTTTCTGGCAGTGCCCCTCCCGAGACTTGACTCTGGATCCGCCCTTGCTTACAGCAGGTTTCCCTGAGATCAGAACAGATCCAGCGATTCTGGATGCACAAATGACAAATCATATTCAAAGGAACCAGCCGGCCTGAGAAGAGGATAAATATCCTCTGCCTTAATTCTCATGTCTAGGATCTTATCCACAACCACCCTCCTGATAGGTGGAATACCTCCTCCTTCCCACCTGAACTGTACCACATTCCTGCGTTTAATGAAAGAAGGTGCGTTAGGTGAAAGTCGCACATCTGGCTCCCTTCTACTAGCAGCATGACTTTGTCCCAACACAGCCTAGCATAATTCCTAACTGGGACAGATGACACATTAACTGACTGCATAGGACTATATAACTGGCTGCATAGGAACCTCTGAAATCTGGTTTGGTAAATTACCCACCACTTGATCCTCCTTCCTCCCCTCCAGCACAACAACCCCGCTCAACATAATGCCAGAAGTACCACAGTTACCAGCAGCCCCATCATCAAGTAAAGTCTTTCATTTAGAAAAAACACCAGCTGTTTCAGCATTCATATGGCCCTCCTGCCCTGCAGTTTCAATGTTCATGCAACATCCCTACTCTGCAGTTTCAATGTTCATGCAACATTCCTGCTCTGCAGTTTCAATGTTCATGCAACATTTCTGCTCTGCACTGTTAGTGTCAATGTGGGACTCCTCGCAGCCATCAGAAACTTTTCTGTAAGGATGAGCTCAGGCGTGTTCGCAAACAGCACATGCAGAGCCCACCAGGAAGTCGGCACTGCCGAGCGCTAATCACAAGCACAGAGACATTGTCCCGATGCGTGGATGCAGAGATCGGGAAATGTCTCACTGCTTGCGATTAGTGCTCCGCAGTTCTGACTTCCTGGTGGGCTCTACACGTGCTATTTGCGAACACGCCTGAGCTCATCCTTAAGCTCTGTACACACGGTTGGACATTCCGACGACAAATCTGTTGGATTTTTTCTGACGGATTTTGGCCTAAACTTGTCTTGCATACGCAAGTTGGCGGAAAATCCGATTGTTCAGAACAAGGTGACGTAAAACACGTACGACGGGACTATAAAGAGGCCAGTAGCCAATAGCTTTCATCTTGTAATTTATTCTGAGCATGCGTGCCACTTTGTGCGTCAGAATTGTCTACACACAATCGGAATTTAAATGATCCGATTTTATTGTCAGAAAATTTTAGATTCAGATCTCAAACTTTGTGTGTCGGAAATTCAGACAGAAAAAGTCCGATGGAGCCTACACACGGTCGGAATTTCTGACAACACTAACCGATCGCACATTTTCCATCGGAAAGTCCGACTGTGTGTACAGGGCATTACTTTTCTGTCTGGATACACACCATCTCATCCTGCACTCCCTGCCATCTTTTAAAAAGATCTTCATCTGCCGAGTCGGTGCCACTCAAGGGAGATTCCATTTCTGTAATGGCCTGCAGCAATCCGCCATTTTCCTCAACCTACTCCTAAGATGACCCAGGCTGCTAAGGAGGGAGGGGCAGATCCTGAGACAGGGGTAATACTGGAGTCACCAGATTAAGCCACTTCCTTACCCCCCATCCATACTGTCGCCGTTGCTGTGGCATCCACCCTCTGGCTGGTACTGGCACAGGCACTTTCCTTCATCTGTTGCAATCTCTCCTCATTCTCACACTTTTCTCTGAACACACCGCTGCTCTCCTTCAGACAGGCAACCAACTTCTCCTACTTTTACAATGCCTCCTCCATAGACTTCAGCTTGGATATTTCCCTCTTAGCCCACGCACACACGGTAGGAGATTTCCACAACAAAATCCGTCGGATTTTGTCCGTCAGATTTAGTCTGACGGATTGTGTCAGAAACTGTTGCATACACACGGTCGGACTAAGTTGTCGAAAAATCCGATCTTTCAGAACGTGATGACGTAATTTCGTTTCGATGGGACTACATTCAGGCTAGTAGCCAATAGCTTTGATGTAGGAATTTGATCTGAGCATGCGTGGCACTTGGTCCGATCAAAATTCTCTACACATGATCGGATTACGTCCGACCGGCCCAGTTGGTCGGGAAATATTTCCAACATGTTGGAAAATTGGGTCCGACGGAGATTCGGACGGAATCAGTCCGATGCATACCACACACAGTCGGATTATCTGACGACACGGTCCGATAAGACGCATTTCGACGGATTATCCAACTGTGTGTACGCGGCATTACTGTTTCTAGACTTACTATGCAGGGGATTTCTTTTTCCTGAGATCTTCTTACATGACAGAAAGTTTCTGTTCCTCCTTAGCAATGCGGCAAAGTCTGTTAACCACTTTATTCTGGAAGACTGGTAAGGACTCCTCTTGCATAGGAACATGCCCAGGAGCCATTGCAGCTTGAGCACATAGAGTAGGCCTCAGTACCTCTGGAGAGCCTCCACCTTCATCTTCCGCAATATGGTCCATGCTTGCCTGGGAAAAGCCTGCATGAGAGGCTCCAGACTTGCTGCTTCTCTCAGCTGAGATCACAGCGGAGTGAGCCAACAGCACCACCTGGTGGAGAAGCCCCTCTGGTGCAGAAACTGATGTGACCGGCTCAGTGTTCTCCGTACAGCAATATGGTATATGTCAGACTCAGACCTATATAAAAAATATAATAATAATAATAGTGTGTGACTGGGGGAGGGTTTAGAGTGTAAACTCCTGGTGGAGAGACTGACGTGACTGGCTCAGTGTTATCCGTACAGCACTGTGGTATATGTCAGAGCTCTACCTCATTTGTCCCTCATTTTGGTCTGATCTATATAGTTGTATATAAAATTAACTTTTTATCCTTTAAAAGGTGTTTCCCAGGGTTAAACCTTTCATCCAATTTCTACATTGCTGCATTTGTACATTTCCAAAGCAAAAATAAAGGAATAGTAGTGGTAAAAAAAGCACTTGTGAGTTTAACTAATCAACTTTTTGGTATAATTTTCCTTTAAGGGGGCGTGGGTGTAACCCCTCTGGTCTGAGACTGATGTGATTGGCTTAATGTTATTTGTATGTAGCAAATAGGGATGAGCTGAGTGAGCCCAGCGAAATCTGAACATTATGGGCTGTTTGCACCAAATTCGAGTGTCGCTCATGGCCCATAATTCACTGCGGTATCACAGTGCATTGCTGGCTGATGATTGGCCAAGCATGCACTATGACCCGCATGCTTGGCCAATCACAGCGCCGTCAGCGAAGAGAGCCATAATTGGCCACAGGCAGGATGTCTGTGGCCAATAATCGCTCAGGGGGTTTAGTGCACGCCCCACAATATATACGGCCGCCTGCGTGATGGCCTTGCGTAGTGTGTTGCGTCGCTAAGAGAGAGAGAGATAGACAGAGAGACAGTGTCTGAATTTCCTTTGAAACTATTGCAATTACAGTCGGTGTACACATGAAGCCACCCCAATTCCTGGTGTTCTGCTGGTCCTATACCACAGGCAGCTGTAGCAATTACAGTCGGTGTATTGTGCCTCCTGCGGTGTACGCCTAATGCTACCCCAATTGCTGGTGTTCTGATTCTATCCGCAGGCAGCTGCAGCAATTACAGTCGGTGTATTGTGTCATCTGCACAGTTTGCACCTAAAGCTACCCCAATTGCTGGTGTTCTGCTGATCCTATACTGCAGGCAGCTCCAGTAATTACAGTTGGTGTATTGTGTCATCTGCACAGTTTGCACGTAAAGCTACCCTACTTGCTGGTGTTCTGCTGATCCTATACCACAGGCAGCTCCAGTAATTACAGTTGATGCATTGTGTCATCTGCACAGTGTATGCCTAAAGCTACCCCAATTGCTGGTGTTCCACTGATTCTATCCACAGGCAGATGTAGCAATTACAGTCGGTGTACTGTGTCATCTGCGCAGTTTGCACCTAAAGCTACCCTAATTGCTGGTGTTCTGCTGATCCTATACCACAGGCAGCTCTAGTAATTACAGTTGGTGTATTGTATCATCTGCACAGTGTATGCCTAAAGCTACCCCGATTGCTGGTGTTCTGCTGATTCTATCCAGAGGCAGTTGTAGCAATTACAGTCGGTGTACTGTGTGATCTGCACAGTTTGCACCTAAAGCTACCCCAATTGCTGGTGTTCTGCTGATCCTATACCGCAGGTAGCTCCAGTAATTACAGTTGGTGTATTGTGTCATCTGCATAGTGTGCACCTAAAGCTACCCCAATTGCTGGTGTTCTGCTGATTCTATCTGCAGGCAGCTGTAGCAATTATAGTCGGTGTACTGTGTGATCTGCACAGTTTTCACCTAAAGCTACCCCAATTGCTGGTGTTCTACTGATCCTATACCACAGGCAGCTCCAGTAATTACAGTTGGTGTATTGTGTCATCTGCACAGTGTGCACCTAAAGCTACCCCAATTGCTGGTGTTCTCATACTAATAATACTACAGGCAGGCAGTTGATTCTGCTAGCTGCAGTATAATCAGTATATACGTCCCAGCTTTGTGCAGCTACATCTCCCTGCAGGCCATTAGTATGTCTGGAAGGCTAACAAGAAGAGGCAGACAGTCACAAGTCAATAAAAGAGGGCAAGCAGGCTCTGTGTCTAGGGGCAACAGTGCTGGTCATGGGAGCGGTGCATCCTCATCAGCACGTGGCCATGGGACACGCTTGTCCTTATTATCGGCAGCTGAATGTGTTGAGCCACAGCATGCCGAAGACTTGGTAGAGTGCATGACCAAGCCCTCCTCGTCCTCCTCATCCTCTCTCATCCAAGCTCAGGGTACTGGCAAAGCAACTGCCAATGCAGCCTCTTCCCTCGTCTCAATGGCATCAGTCACTCCTTCTCTAGCCCCACCATGTCCTCCTGAGGAGTCCCCCGAACTGTTTGATCACAGTGTTGGGTACATGCTCCAGGAGGATGCCCAGCATTTTGAAGTCTCTGATGATGATACCCAGCTAGAGGAAGGCAGTAACGTGAGCCCAGAGAGAGGGGATGCCCAAGGACAGCAATCTGGCAGTCATGTTCCACCAGTTGCAGCATACTGCCAGGTTTGCTCCAGTGATGAGGAGGGAGAGGATGATGAGGTCAATGACTCCACGTGGGTGCCTGATAGGAGAAAGGACGAGGAGGCACATCTCCAACGAGGCAGGATGCCCTCCAGGGGCAGCACACCGGCTAAATTACACCGCAGAGCTCCGCTATTCCAAAAGTTCTTTGGTGTGGGCCTTTTTTGAGACGAGTGCATCAGATCGCACTGCTGCTATTTGCAACATAGGTCTCAAGCATATCTCGCGTGGCCAAATCATCAGCCACTTGGGCACCACATGCTTGACCAGACATATATTGACCTGCCATGCAGTTCATTGGCAAGCGTACCTAAAATACCCACACCAAAGAACAAAGCAGACCTCTCCTTGCTCCTTATCAGCTGGGATCTCCAACCCCATTATACCTTCAGTCCTCTCTGAAACCTGCACTGAGAGGAATGAAGGTGTAGAATTAGGTGTGTCACAGCCAAGTACTAGCGGGCAATCTGCTAGCGATACACTGACGTCCAATGGTAGCAGGCAAATTTCCCTGCCCCAGCTGCTGGACCATCAAAAGAAGTTCACTCTCAGCCATCGACATGCCCAATGGTTGAATGCTAGCTTGGCCAAATTTCTAGCACTTCAACAGCTGGCTTTTCAGTTGGTAGACTTGGCCCCCTTCCGTGAGTTTGTGCAATGTGCGGTTCCTCAGTGGTAGGTTCCCAAATGCCACTTTTTCTCATGGAAGGCAATTCCAGCTCTCTACCGGCATGTGGAAGGCAATGTCCATGCCTCCCTGGACAGGGCGGTCAGCGGTAAGGTGCATATTAACGCTGACTCATGGTCCAGCAGGCATAGACAGGGACGTTACCTATCTTTCACGGCGCATTGGGTTACTCTTCTGGCAGCTGGGAATGATAAAGGACAAGGTGCAGTAGTGTTGGAGGTTGTTCCACCACCACGCCTCCAAAATGCTACTGGTGATTGTGACACACCTCTCTCCTGCACCACATCTTCTTCTTCTTCCTCCATGGCCTCTTCCTGTGCTACGGAACCAGCGGTGCTCCGTAGGCGTTCAAGGGGCTATGAAAGTATGCAGGCAAAAAGATGCTATGCTGTGCTTGCGCTGGTGTGCTTGGGGGACACGAGCCACACTGGGGCAGATACTTCCTTGCCTCTCAAGACCCCTTTTATCCAGACAGTGTTCCTGCTGGCCCGCCGATCACACAGGAAGAGGACGAGGAGGAGGAGGAAGAGGAGGAAGAGGAAGATTGTGCCAGCATGGAGGTGGAGCCTGCCATTCAGCATCAGCAGCAGTCTTTTATGGATCATTTACAGTCCCAAAGGCTTTTATTATATTAAGAAAATTTGGAAGATGACGTTGTGGTGATGAAACGCGTAGGGCATGGCCATAGGATGCACACTCTTCACAATCAGCTGTAACAGCCGGCAGACGTATTTTTATACTGCCGTTGTAATTTTTACCTAAATGTGAGTAGGAATTTTCTTAATATAATAAAAGCCTTTTAATAAAACGGGTCACACTATGGACATTCCTCTTTTCCATTGAGAGCCTAGTGACTTTTCCCCAGTGGATGACAAACAAACCCCCCAGGAAGTCTACAGACAGCGACACAGGGGCTCACACTGTGGAGGCTATCTCACCCCAACAGGGGTAAGAAATCTGGTGAGGGCAATATCATTACTTGTCACACGCACCGAGAAGTTGCTGCATTAGTGAACACATACCTCCTGCACAGCCTGCTTCTACATTCCTTCAAACTTTTTTCTATCTTAGCGTTTTTTTGCAACATTATTATCGCATGTCTTTTGGCGATTCATGGACTGTCTTTACCTTTACCTTTCTTTTTACCATTTGGTTTTTACTAGTACTTAAGTCCAAGCCCTTGTACACACGGTCGGAGAATCTGTCGGAATGAGTCTTATCGGACCGTGTCGTGGATAATCCGACTGTGTGTGGTATGCATCGGACTGATTCCATCCGAATCTCCGTCCGACCCAATTTTCCAACATGTTGGAAATATTTCCCGACGAACTGGGCCGGACGGACCTAATCCGATCATGTGTAGAGCATTTTGATCGGACCAAGTGCCACGCATGCTCAGATCAAATTCCTACATCAAAGCTATTGGCTACTAGCCTGAATGTAGTCCCATCGTAATGAAATTACGTCATCACGTTCTGAAAGATCGGATTTTTCGCCAACTTGGCCCGACCGTGTGTATGCAACAGTTTCGGACAATCCGTCGGACTAAATCCGACGGGCAAAATCCGACGGATTTGGTTGGCAAAATCTCCGACCGTGTGTACGTGGGCCAAGACTTTTTCATAGTATGGTTGTAAAAATAATATACGTACATTAATATTATATTTAATTAAATTTTATTTTTATTTTATTTTTATTGGGGTCACACTCTTTATTTACATTTTTTTCACTCTATATATTTTTTCACTTTACATATATATCTTATATATTTTTTATTTTGTTCACTGGTTATTGATGAAATATCTTGGGTTTTTACCCTCATAAGTAATAATATTTGGTTATATCACTATATTTAAAGGTATAGCGCCCGATCTACTTTCTCCTTTTCTTTTCACTAGTCTATTTTCACTCATTGGGTGATAATATTATGTAGAGGCAGCTCATACCATTAATACATCTGTTATAAAATAGCACAATCTCTTCTTTTTATTTTCATATTCTACTTAACACAACAAACCTGCACAGTCCCTGTCTTGTTTGCACCACCTGTATACTGTTATTCTGAGTATATAGGGCCTGGGGGCCCCACGCCTTTCCCTTTTTTAATGGGGTTCACCTTAATATCCGTACAAGACCCAAAGGGGCTGGTAATGGACAGGGGGGGCTACCCATGCCATTTTTACTATAGACACCTCCCCCCCCCCCCCGACATGATATTTAACCACTTTCAGACCGGACCATTTTGCTGGTCAATGACCAGAGGTCTTTTTACAATTTGGCACTGCGCTGCTTTAACTGGTAATTGCGCGGTCATGCAATGTTGTACCCAAATAAAATTTGCGTCCTTTTTTTCCCACAAATAGAGCTTTCTTTTAAACGTATTTGACTGACTCTGCGATTTTTATTTTTTGCGATATAAACGTAAAAAGACCGCAAATTTTGAAAAAAAATGATATTTTCTACTTTTTGTTATTAGAAAAATCCAATAAACTCAATTTTAGTCATACATTTAGGCCAAAATGTATTCAGCCACATGTCTTTGGTAAAAAAAAAGTCAATAACTGTATATTTATTGGTTTGCGCAAAAGTTATCACATCTACAAACTAAGGTACATTTTCTGGAATTTACGCAGCTTTTAGTTTATGACTGCCTATCTCATTTCTTGAGGTGCTAAAATGGCAGAGCAGTACAAAACCCCCCAAATGACCCCATTTTGGAAAGTAGACACCCTAAGGAAATTGATAAGAGGCATGTTGAGCCCATTGAATATTTTATTTTTTTGCCTCAAGCGATTGAATAATGACAAAAAAAAATTTTTTTTTGTTTTTTACACAAAGTTGTCACTAAATGATATATTGCTCACACATGCCATGGTTATATGTGGAATTGTACCCCAAAATACATTCTGCTGCTTCTCCTGAGTACGGGGATACCACATGTGATTGACTTTTTGGAAGCCTAGCCGCGTACGGGGCCCCGAAAGCCAAGCACCGCCTTCAGGATTTCTAAGGGCATACATTTGTAATTTCACTCCTCACTACCTATCATAGTTTTGAAGGCCATAAAATGCCAAGATGGCACAAAACACCCACAAATGACCCCATTTTAGAAAGTAGACACCCCAAGCTATTTGCTGAGATGCATGTTGAGTCCATGGAATATTTTATATTTTGCCACAAGTTGCGGGAAAATTACAAACTTTATTTATTTTTCACAAAGTTGTCACTAAATTATATATTGCTCACACATGCTATGGGCATTTGTGAAATTACACCCCAAAATAAATTCTGCTGCTTCTTCTGAGTACGCAGATACCACATGTGTGGGATTTTTTTGGGAGCCTAGCTGCGTTCGGGGCCCCGAAAGCCAAGAACCGCCTTCAGGCTTTCTAAGGGCGTAAATTTGTAATTTCACTCCTCACTACCTATCACAGTTTTGAAGGCCATAAAATGCCAAGATGACACAAAACACCCACAAATGACCTCATTTTAGAAAGTAGACAGCCCAAGCTATTTGCTGAGAGGCATGTTGAGTCCATGGAATATTTTATATTTTGCCACAAGTTGCGGGAAAATTACAAACTTTTATTTATTTTTTATTTTTTTCACAAAGTTGTCACTAAATGATATATTGCTCACACATGCTATGGGCATATGTGAAATTACACCCCAAAATAAATTTTGCTGCTTCTCCTGAGTACGGGGATACCACATGTGTGGGAATTTTTTTGGAGCCTAGCCACGTACGGGGCCCCGAAAACCAAGCACTGCCTTCAGGATTTCTAAGGGTGTAAATTTTTGATTTCACTCCTCACTACCTATTACAGTTTTGAAGGCCATAAAATGCCAAGATGGCACAAAACCCCCACAAATGACCCCATTTTAGAAAGTAGGCACCCCAAGCTATTTGCTGAGAGGCATGTTGAGTCCATGGAATATTTTATATTTTGCCACAAGTTGCGGGAATATTACAAACTTTTATTTATTTTTTATTTTTTTCACAAAGTTGTCACTAAATGATATATTGCTCACACATGCCATGGGCATATGTGAAATGACACCCCAAAATAAATTCTGCTGCTTCTCCTGAGTACGGGGATACCACATGTGTGGGACTTTTTGGGAGCCTAGCCGCGTACGGGGCCCCGAAATCCAAGAACCGCCTTCAGGATTTCTAAGGGTGTAAATTTTTGATTTCACTCCTCACTACCTATCGCACCCTAACCTAACCCCCCCCAAATGACCCCATTTTGGAAAGTAGACACCCCTAAATTTAGGGGTACACTAGTGAGACTCGCAGGTAAAAAAGCACCTAGGCTGTCAGCGACTGTATCAAAACGCTACAAAAAAAAACTGTTAGCAATCGCAGGGATCAGGCCTGACTCTGCGAACGCTGCAGTTCTGTGTGTTGTGTTTTGTAAGTGACAGTGATCGATCGATACTGCACTTGGGTGGGCTGGGCTGGGCTTGGCGGAGGGGCTAAACGCAGGTGCTAGCAGGTATCTGGGCTGATCCCGCTAACAATGCCTTTTGGGAATCCTAAACTGCTGGCGACGCTAATATAAATCTGATCAGATACTATATTACTAAGGGAGGTGTATGCTTTGCGCGTGGGTGTTAGCGGTACTGGCACTAACCTGACGCTGCCTGGGGTGACACAGACCTTATCTGACCCTCAAACTTATATCACCCGCCGGGTGATCAGGGGGTTAAACCTTTATTAGGTAATAAATGGCGGGTGCCCTGAAACTATAAAAAAATAACTAATCAACCAGCGTCACCTGTAACAGTTATATGGTGATCACTGGTGAAAGGGTTAACTAGGGGGCAATCAGGGGGCTTTATGCGGTAGTATATGGGGGTCCCTGGCGCTATAAAAAGCTGCGGCGAACCTAAATACCTACCTGCCTAACTAGCGTCACCTGTGACACTAATACAGCGATCAGAAAAACGATCGCTTATTAGGCTGGGTTCCCGCATGGCATGCCTCCCGGCAGCAGTTCACACTGCCCTATGCGAACTGCAGGGAGTGTCAGTGAAATGTTAATGACACCCCCAGATCAGTTCGCATATCGCAGTGCGATCTGCAAACTCGGACAGGAATCGGATCGCATGGTGTGAACACCCATGCGATCCGATTCTGCTGCGGACCAAAAAAAGGGTCCCGTGCGAGTTTGCGGCGGGTGCGATGCGAATTCAGCCATACTATCTGTATGGCTGAACACGCATCGCACAGAGATCGGATGTGATTTGCACTGCAGTGCGGTGCGAATCACATCCGTTCTCATAAACCGCTGCAATGTGAACCCAGCCTTAGTGACACTGGCGACGGGGGGTTATCACAGGGTTAAACCTTTATTGGGGGTTAGGGGGGTACCCTAGAGCTAAAGGGGGCTAACCCCAACTGCCCTAACAGTTATTGCAGTCACAAATGACACCAATGCAATAATAAAAAAATAAAAAATAAATGCAATTGGTGTCACTGTGACTGGGGGTGATTAGGGGGGTGATCGGGGGGTGAAGGGGGGGTGAAAGTGCGCCTGGCGTGTTCTACTGTATAGTGTAGTGTTGGTGCAACTCACCGATCCTCTCTCCTCGGTGCCGGAACGAAAAATACCCGACACGGAGGAGAGATTACATCACTTCCTCTACCTGTGTTTACATTACAGGAGAGGAAGTGATGTAATGCTGCCATTTCATTCGTCAGGAGCGATCGCGAGGGGGTGGCCATTAAAGAATGGCCGCCCCCTCATCCCGGATCGCTCCTGCACGGAATCCGACTGCCGCTGGCACCGGGGGGGGGGCCCGATCGGGCCCCCCACCTGCGGGAAGGCAGGGACGTATATGTACGCCCATATGCCTGCCCGTGCCATTCTGTCGACGTACATCGTCGTGCGGCGGTCGGCAAGTGGTTAAAGGAATATTTCACTTTTTTTTTCACTTTAAGCATCATTAAAATCAGTGCTCCCGAAAAAACGTCAGTTTTTAAAACTTTTTTTTTTGCATTGATACATGTCTCCTGGTGCAGGAGCCAGGTACCCAAACCCTTTTTAGGACAATAACTTGCAATTAGCCTTTAAAATTAGCACTTTTGATTTCGAACGTTCGAGTCCCATAGACTTTAATGGGGTTCTAAAGTTTGCGCAAATTTTCGGTCTGTTCGCAGGTTCTGGTGCGAACCGGCTCATCCCTGCTTGTAAACAAAAAGTGTCAGAATAGGCCTGGTCCTATGTGGATAGCACACTACAAATCCCATAGTCCATCTCAAGCAAGAGGATGGCTACATTACTACATAAAGTGGGACCATTGAGATTGAATGTAGCAGCCCTTTAACAAGAAGTCATTTTACAGCAAGATTTGGTGGAGACTGATAGCAATAGAAGGGACTTTTCTGAGTTAAAGTGGAGCTCCACCAAAAGGGGAAGCTCTGCTTGTTCGCACCTTCAAAACCAGGTACCCGCTCCCACTTCCGGGTAAGATCGCCGCGCAGCGTGTATGAAATTTCCAGCCCCTCCTTCTTCCCCCTGCTGCCTTCTGGGAGACACACATGTCCCAGAAGACAGCAGGACCATTCAGAAAGCACAGCACAACCCACGCATGCACAGTAGGAAACAGGCTATGAAGCCGCAATGCTTAATTTTCTTTTTCCCTTAGTGAAAATGCCAGTACCTGCACCCAAAGCCAATTGAGGAATCGGCCAGGGGTGCCGACATTGCGGGATCCCTGGACAGGTAAGTGTCCTTATATAAAAAGTTAGCAGCTACAGTATTTTTAGCTGCTGAGTTTTATTTTTTTAAATTTTTTTTATACAGGCTGGAACTCCGCATTATGTATAAACACTCCAATAGAATGTTTTTTTTTTTAACCAGAATTAATTGTCTTCTGAAATGTAGCTGACAATTTTTGGAAATCTCTATCCATACCTTTTCGTAACACACTATTCTTGGATGTAGCCAAACCCAGACTAAGCCCTTGTACACACGGTCGGACATTCCGACAACCAAATCCGTCGGATTTTGTCAGACAGATTTTGTCCGAAACTGTTGCATACACACGGTCGGACGAAGTTGTCAGAAAATCCGATCGTTCAGAACGTGATGACGTAATTTCGTTACGACGGGACTACCATCAGGCTAGTAGCCAATAGCTTTGATGTAGGAATTTGATCTGAGCATGCGTGGCACTTTGTCCGATCGGAATTCTCTACACATGATCGGAGTATGTCCAATCAGAGCATTTTGTCTGAAAATGTTACCAACAAGTTGGAAAACTTGGTCCGATGGAGACCACACACAGTCGGAATATCCGACAAAATGGTCCGATCGGACACATTCCGTCTGAATCTCCGACCGTGTGTACAAGGGCTAAGAGTTAAAGGAAAACCATAATGGTCTGGGGTTCCATTTTATTTCAATGTTCTTAAAGCATATATACTTTTAAACAAATGTATTTTCTTGGTTGTTTGTTGTAAGTAAACATTCAAACAGGGTGAAGGCATGACACTACAGAATGCAGTCATTGTATGCAGATGTTCTCTAATGAGAGAGTACAGGCAGAGACTGTTTGTTTTCAGATTGTCCCTCTCTAATTGCATCTCTATACTCTCACGTATGAACAGAGCAAGAAACATTTGAGGTCTGCTTGACTGGAGGTACTGAGCAGGATGTTGGTTCCTCAGGGTGGATGTGTTTGAGTGTGTGATAAGGAACGCCTTGCACGAAAAGTCATGCACCTACTTCACCTCATAGGGGGGCTTCATATATTCTCTACATCAGAGCAATAGACAAATGGTATTAAAAAACAATACCAGAGAACATGGAAGGTATAGCATGGGGCTGTGTTTGCCCTTCGTTGTGTGCACTGCAAAGGAATCTCAATAGGATGTACTGCATCCAGAAAGGCAAAGCAGGTCAAACACAGCCCCAGAACTTCCAACCACATCGCACCATTGAAGTAAATAAAAAAAGTAAAAGTAAACAGTTGATTTGGGTTTAATATTCAGCAGGAACACCAGATCCCTTCTATATGTGCTCTCAAAGGGGTCAGTCAGCTTTCTGGAGAACCTCTAGTCCACAGCCAGGTAGAAAAACCACAGCAGAGAAGGACAGAGGATGACCAGGGAACAGTCTAGAAATCTAATTTTCATATTAACTGCTTTCAAAAAAGGTAAAACAGCCTCCATAAATGTTCAACATTTTTGGAAGTCGTTTTCTGCACTCAGAACAAATAATAAACACAACATCAAATTGTAACCATTCTAATTATCTTTATTAAGTAGCAGCAGTTGTATTGCTGATAGGGATGAGCTTTGTGTTCGAGTCGAACATACGTTCCACTCGAACATCGGCTGTTCGCCCGTTCGGCAAATTCCGAACGTTATGGGCCGCTCGCACCAAATTCGTGTGGCGCTCACGGCCCACAATGCACTGCGATGGCGCAGTGCATTGCTGGCTCATGATTGGCCAAGCATGCACTGTGACCCCGCATGCTTGGCCAATCACAGCGCCAGCAGCGAGGAGAGCCATGATTGGCCACAGGCAGGATGCCTGTGGCCAATCATAGCTCAGGCTGTGTAGTACACGCCCCACACTATATAAGGCCGCCAGCGCGGCGGCCTTGTGTAGTGTGTTGGCGTCTGAAGCAGTTAGTGGGTGTTCTGTGTACCTTCAACACAGTATACACCGATCGTTATCGGCCGATTTTCGATCTTGCTCTTCTGTAGTGGTTGTTGTCTGCGTGCCCTGACCGCAGAATACACCGCTATATTCACCTCACCTATATAGCTAGTGATCTATCTTTTATAATAGAGCTTGCAGTCAGTAGTGTTAGGAGCTTGTGCGTGCTGTCTGCGTGCTCTGTACCCAGTACACACCGCTATATCCACCTACATAGCTCTTCTCTATTTGAGCCATCTGCAGGAGTTATTGGAAGTTGTGTGTGCCTCCAGCACAGCACAGTATACATCTGTATATACCCCTTTATCTCTGGTGTTCTATAATAAAGGCATCTGCAGGAGTTAGTGGGTGTTTTGTGCCTCCAGCACAATATACACCTGTATCTACCCTTTATTGCTGTTCTCTAATAGAGCCATCTGCAGGGCTTAGTGGGTGTTGTGTGACTCCATTACAGTATACCCCTTTATCTCTGGTGTTCTATAATAAAGGCATCTGCAGGAGTTAGTGGGTGTTGTGTGCCTCCAGCACAATATACACTACCCAACTGCTGTTTTGCCCAACTCCCTTCAGGCCATTACCATGTCTGGAAGGCCAGCAAGGAGAGGCAGACAGGCGCGAGCCGATAAAAGAGGGCAAGCAGGCTCTGTGTCTAGAGACAACAGTGCTGGTCGTGGACGCGGTGCATTGTCATCAGCACGTGGCCATGGAACACGCTTGTCCTTCTTTTCGGCAGCTGGACATGTTGAGCCGCAACATGCCAACAACTTGGTAGAGTGGATGACCAAGCCCTCTTCATCCTCCTCATCCTCTCTCACCCAGTCTCAGGGTACTAGCAAAGCAGCTGCCAACGCATCGTCTTCCCTCGTCTCAATGTCATCATCAGTGACTCCTTCCCTAGACCAACCACGTCCTCCTGAGGAGTCTCCTGAACTCTTTGAGCACAGTGTTGGGTACATGCTCCAGGAGGATGCCCAGTGTTTTGTAGGCTCTGATGATGACACTCAGCTAGAGGAAGGCAGTAGCGTGAATGCAGAGAGAGGGGATGCTCAAGAAGGACAGCAATCTGGCAGTCATGTTCCACAAGCTGCAGCATACTGCCAGGTTTGCTACAGCGATGAAGAGGGAGGGGATGATGAGGGCACTGACTCCACGTGGGTGCCTGGTAGGAGAGAGAAGGAGGAGGAGGCACATGTTCAACGAGGCAGGATGCCCTCCGGGGGCCAGCTTAGGGGCAGCACACCGACTGAATCACACCGCAGAGCTCCGCCTGTGCAGGGCGCTGCCTCTGCGCGTTATTCTAAAAGTTCTTTGGTGTGGGCCTTTTTTGAGACGAGTGCATCAGATCGCAACGCTGCTATTTGCAACATATGTCTCAAGCGTATCTCGCGTGGCCAAAACATCAGCCGTTTGGGCACCACATGCTTGACCAGACATATGTTGACCTGCCATGCAGCTCGTTGGCAAGCGTACCTCAAAGACCCACACCAAAGAACAAAGCGGACCTCTCCTTGCTCCTCATCAGCTGGCATCTCCAACCTCACTAGACCTTCAGTCCTCTCTGAAACCTGCTCTGAGAGGAATGAAGGTGTAGAATTAGGTGTGTCACAGCCAAGTGCTTCCGGGCACTCTGCTAGCAGTACACCCATGTCCGATTATAGCAGGCAAATGTCCCTGCCCCAGCTGCTGGACCGGCGAAAGAAGTTCACTCCCAGCCATCCACATGCCCAGCGGTTGAATGCTAGCTTGGCTAAATTGCTAGCACTTCAACTGCTGCCTTTTCAGTTGGTAGACTCGGCCCCCTTCCGTGAGTTTGTACAATGTGCGGTTCCTCAGTGGCAGGTCCCCACACACTTTTTCTCACGGATGGAGATTCTGGCTCTCTACCGGCATGTGGAAGGCAATGTCCTTGCCTCGCTGGACAGGGCGGTCAGCGGTAAGGTGCATATTACCGCTGACTCATGGTCCAGCAGGCATGGACAGGGACGTTACCTGTCTTTCACGGCCCATTGGGTCACTCTTCTGGCAGCTGGGAAGGATGCAGGACAAGGTGCAGTAGTGTTGGAGGTTGTTCCGCCACCACACCTCCAAAATGCTACTATTGGTTGACACACACCTCTCTCCTCCACCCCCTCCTCTTCTTCTTCCTCCATGGCCTCTTCCAGTGCTCTGTCCTCAGAACCAGCGGTGCTCCGTAGGCGTTCCAGGGGCTACGCAAGTACGCAGGCAAAACAATGCCATGCCGTGCTTGCGCTGGTTTGTTTGGGGGACAGGAGCCACACTGGGGCGGATGTTTTGTCAGCTTTGCAGGGGCAGGCCGAGAGGTGGTTGACGCCACGCCAGCTTAAGCCAGGAATGGTGGTTTGCGATAATGGCACCAACCTCCTCTCCGCCCTCCGACAGGGACAACTGACCCATGTGCCCTGTGTAGCTCACGTCCTTAACCTGGTGGTGCAGCGGTTCTTGGGCAGGTACCCGGGCTTACAGGATGTCCTGAATCAGGCCAGGAAAGTCTGTGTGCATTTCCGCCAATCATTTAATGCCTGTGCTCGGCTGGCTGAGCTCCAAAAGGAGTTGAACCTGCCCAAGAACCGCCTTATATGTGACATGCCCACCAGGTGGAACTCAACGTTGGCCATGCTGCAGCAGCTGCACATGCAGCAGGGGGCCATCAATGAGTACCTGTGTGACTACGGCACCAGGACAAGGTCAGGGGAGCTCGGTTTTTTCTCACCACGCCAGTGGGGCATGATCAGGGATGCATGCACTGTCCTGTCACCGTTTGAGGAGGCCACAAGGATGGTGAGCAGTGACAGTGCATTCATCAGTGACACTGTACCTCTTGTCCACCTCTTGGAGCATACGCTGCGTGGAATAATGGACAGGGCACTTGAGGCAAAACAGAGGCAGGAAGAGGAGGACTTCCTTGCCTCTCAAGGCCCCCTTTATCCAGACAGCGTTCCTGCTGTGCCACCCATCACACAGGAAGAGGATGAGGAGGAGGAAGAGGAGGAGGAGGATGATTGTGTCAGCATGGAGGGGGAGGCTGGCACTCAGCATCAGCAGCAGCAGCAGCAGTCTTGTAGGGATGATTTACAGTCCCAAGAAACCCGTGGACTTGTACGTGGCTGAGAGGAGGTAGCTGCGGATCATGTTGTCCTTAGTGACCCAGAGGACTCCGGACCGAATGCCTCAGCTAACCTACGCTGCATGGCCTCCCTGATCCTGCAAAGCCTGCGGAAGGATGCTCGTATTCTTCGGATCCAGGAGAGGGACCGTTACTGGCTGGCCACTCTCCTTGATCCACGGTACAAGGGTAAGGTTGCCGACCTTATCTTGCCATCGCAGAGGGAGCAGAGGATGAGACATCTCCAGGAGGCCTTGCAGAAAGGTCTGTGCAACGCGTTCCCAGAGACTGGGAGGTTACAAACTCCTGGTCCTGGACAACGTGTTGCTGAGGCATCGGTCAGAAGGAGCGGTGGAGAAGATGGCCGTCTGACTGATGCTTTCAGACAATTTTTTAGTCCGCAGCCCCAAGGTATGATCGGTTCCAGCACCCATCGCCAGCGTCTGATTTACATGGTGCAGGAATACCTAGGGGCAAGGTCAGACTTGGACACCTTTCCCACGGAAAATCCTCTGGCTTACTGGGTCTTGAGGATGGATCACTGGCCAGAGCTTGCACAGTATGCAATTGAGCTACTGGCCTGTCCTGCATCCAGCGTTCTTTCGGAACGCACCTTCAGTGCTGCTGGTGGCTTTGTTACCGATCACAGGGTGCGCCTGTCCACCGAATCAGTTGATCGACTGACCTTCATCAAGATGAAGCAGTCTTGGATAACCCACAGCTACCAAGCACCTGAAGCTGATGTAACCGAATAATTTTTTTTGAAATATCACATCCCTTCAAGACTGCCTATGCTGATGCTGAGTGACTGTCCTGTTATGTTGATTGTCTATCCTCTTCCTCCTTTTGAGCAATTCCAAAACTACAGCTCTTGTGGGATGTTGACGGTCTGTAGTGATCAGGACTGACCAAAATTGGTCCAAGGAAGGAAAACTGGCAAACTGGCAACAAGGTCCTGGGCTGCCAAGGGTGGACATGGACAATTTTTTACCCTCTGTTATAATGAACTTAGATTAGAACTTAGATGAATTTAGAACTAAGATTGTAAACCCAAGTGTGTTGGAATGTCTAGTCCTGAGTAAGATAGAACTTTTTTTTTAGATTACAGTTACCCAAAATATACAATTTACCCAACCTCAGCCTTACACAGTATGAAGGATATTGGACTAACAACACTTCTAACTACAGCAGCATGGCTCCTGAGTCATGGATGGTGGGGCCATGGTCCATTTTGGGATTAATACATAAACCTCTTGATGCTCTCCTTACTCGCATTAAACTCAATATGCTCTCACAAGACACACCAATCTCTTGGAAAGAGAGGGGGAAGATACTGAAGATATTGAAGATCTCAGGCCTAATATTTCTGTTAATGCCCTTAAGATCTTCTCCTGTCTTCCCTCAAGGATGCAGTCTCCAGCTTTTAGTCTGTGGTGTCAAATGAATAAATTTCACCTCCAAAGAGTTTGGACCCGCGTGGTTCATTGTTGCCATTCTCTATGCTCCAACCAAGCTATGGCATCCCCGGGTTGCAATTAGACATTGTCTTATTTCTACACTCCAACCCTACAGCACAATCGCAATCAGGCATTGATACTAGGGAAACCCTCTGAAAAAAACGTGAATTGTCCTGAGATTACAAGATCTTACAGGGGGCTACCTATACAGACAATTTTTTGGGCAAAAACCTTTTTACAGCTGCCAGCTGTCAGTTAAATGCCAGCACATGCCTCGCTCTGCATTCAATAAGGTTGGATCTGCATTCAATACAGCAACTCAAAGTGAAAATTGGAGGGAGATACATTTTAAAGTTACACATCAAGCACACCAGGTCTTTAAAGTCTAAGTTCACCTTTACAGAAAATTTGCAAGGTGAACTTACACTGAACCCCCTCCCCATCACACCTGGTTCTGCAGTACCTGAAGCCAGCAATCTCCCATTCGGACAGATCGGATCGCTGCTTTACCGGTCTGGGGATTTGAAATCCGCAACAAAGTTTGCGTGAGGATGGAAGCCCTGTCAGTGGTGACAACGTGCCACTGGAGGGCTTCATTTTAAGGCAAGTCTCTCATTAAGGCTAGTACGTGGTGCATACTAGCACATTATGACATTGCCTTGCAGGAGGAAAATTTTTTTTTGTTTTATCTAGCAGTTTATTACCGCTTTAATGTCATTCTAAAAAAAAAATTCACCCACAAGGCCCTCCTCTTGTCCTAAATGTCATTGAAAGTCCTAACCTTAAACCAGTGATGGTAATGCCCAATTATAGAAGCCCACTGAAAGGACTTATTTTCCTACATAAATAAATTAACTGGGTTCCCTATGCCCATCCATTCCATTCCATTTGTCTGCTGTATTATGTTCTGGAGTGTCTAGAGACCTCACTTGATAGGAGATCATCGGTTTATTGGGAGTGGAGAAAACCATGCTAACCTGATAGATTCAATCAGATTCTCCTAATCTAGAGGAGTTGAAGGCAATATTGTTCAAGTTGATGCCATTAGATAAAACAAAAACATAAGACATGCAACTCTGAAGCTTGGAGGGAGATCCATATTAAAGCTACAAATCAAGTCCACTAGGTCTTTAATGTCCTCCCTGAATTTCTTTATCCACTAGGTTCTCCTCTTGTTCTAAATGTCATAGGATGTCCTAACCTTTGAAGCCCACTGGCAAGACACTATTTGCTACATTATAAAATTAACTGGGTTCGCAAGTCCACTATGTCTATACATTTGTCTGCTGCATCACGTTTCAGAACATGTAGAGACCTGACTACTAGATAGGACATCATTGGGGTGGAGAAAACCATACTAAGCTGATAGATCCAACCAGATTCTCCCAATTTGGAGAAGATGAAGGCAATATTGTTTAGATTGATGAAAGTAGATAAAACAATAATTATAAGAAATCAATAACTCCACGCTAAAAAAGTTTTTCAAAAGTCGGTCCTGTTATTTGCAAGTGGAGTTGTCTGAGGACCAGCTCTGAGAAGTAATGGCCAGCCTCATATACACAACATGGTATAACAGAAACAAACCAAGGGTTACACTAGGATGACTAGAAATGTTCTCAAAAACAATATTTGCCCTCAAAACACATAGAGAGATTCCAACAATTATCCAGCATGGGGATTGCCAATCTCGTCTCTAGGTTTTCGTAACAGCAAGAGGTGATGTGTTTGCTCAGCAGTGTTTGCTGTTGTTAATTGTTGTTTTTTGTATATACAGCATAGTGCTCTTAGCTCACCATGCTTAGCCTATTTTCATTTTGAAAAGGTGAAAATATGAAACTTTTCTGTGATAAGCACTTGGTTATCATGAACTAGGACATGTTTTAATGGACTTACAGTATATCACTTTTAGTTATTGATTGAAGTACAAGAATTTCATTTTGAAATATATTAATTTGTTTTTTTTGTATTGAAATATTCATTGAGTGGTTATAGCACTTTGTTTATTAGTTTACCACTTAGGCACCTTTTATGAGTTTGACATGTAGGCAGGTGCAGTCTGTTGTCTCCACTGCATGTGGCGCTCAACTGCAACAGCAATGCAGAGGGAGAGGAATTTATGGGGAACAAGGTTCCTCTATGGTTTCCTGAGAAACTGGGAAGCAATCCGATTGGATGCTGGCCACCCATGTGATTCTGGCAGCCATCTTAGGTGTGGCAGAGGCTATTTAGGACCCTGGCCCCCCCCAGGTTTGGCGCGCTTTATGGAGTGAGTAGTGAAAGGTACCCTGTCTGTTAGAGACAGTGTTAGCGATAGGGAAAGGTTCCTGACGAGGAGGGAAAGCGTAGGGTCACATCTCTCTGGATACCTCCCTGCTTGGGAACTAGACAGCCAGGCTTCCTTCTGTCCCCTCTCAACAAACGCTGTCAGTTCGGCTGGAACCTGCTTCTTCACATGATTGGAAATTGTGAATGTGCCCGGCTGGGTAGTTGTCCCATTGTCTATTGTGAACTGTTGCTACATTACTTCAAGACAAGTTTTATATTGCATTTATATTGAATTATTGCCTTCGCACCAGGCTGCACGCCCACCTACAGACATATTTGTCCGGTCTTTGCACAGAGTATAAGAGTTTACAATTTAAATCATATATTGACTCCTTGTGGGATTTCTGGGAATAATATTGCACAGCACTATTAGCACTTTTTTGACGGTAGAGCAGCTTAATTTTCCTTATATGCACCTGCTTTAAAAAATAGATAGATAGATAGATTGATAGATAGATAGATAGATAGATAGATAGATAGATAGATAGATAGATAGATAGATAGATAGATAGATAGATAGATAGATAGACCTCCAAAGCCTATGGTGTTGATTGGCAGATGTAACTTACATGGTAAGGGATCGGTACACTCCTGACGGCACTTTCGTGTGCAGCACTTTTGCTTTCCAAGACAGTCATCATCGCTCATACACAGTGGTTTTGGTCGCGGTGATGATGGGGAAATGCCACATGATGTAGCAGGAGCTGGGCATGTTCCAGGTTTTACTGCTGCAATACAAAACACTGCCTGATTAAATACTACCTTACCCCAGGATTTCCAGATCTACAGGAAACTGCAAGGATGGAAACAGGATACAGAAAATAAAGCTCTTCATGTAGACAAATATTGGACCAGGAAGTCCCAGAGCAAAATAAATTAATTAAAAAAAAGCGGAGCGACAACATGACAGGATGAATAGTAGGACAGCAGGGAAGAGGTTAAAGAAAGTTAGGTCAGTGGTGTGGCCTGCAGTGGTATGTGGCTGGAAGGGGTCACAGGACGTTTAAGGGGGAGTGGTGTGGTGTGAGGGTCCAGTCGGGGGTTCAGATGCGGGCCTGCAGGATCTCTTAGTGGGTTTGCAGAATTCGGCCAACTGGTTTGAGCCAGGTGGTGGAGCAAGGGCAATGCTGGCGATGGCGTGGGTGCCGTTGCAGAGTTGTGAGGTAAATACGCTGGAATCCTCCCCTCTGGCAGGATTGCCCGGTGGCTCGGGGGCCAACCAGCAGCTGTGGCTGCACGGGGGGGGGGGGATGCGGGTATTGTTCAGGACTTGGGAACCCCTGAGAGTGTTGTGTCGACGGACAAGCAGGAGACGATGGAGGACAGCGGTAAAAAGGTGGATTTTGTTCACTTGGCCAATTCCACGAAGTGTGAGGTCTATGTTTGTTTTGAGGGCCCTTTGGGTTCTCATCTTAAACCGGATGTAAAGGAGAAAATTTGGATGGATGAGTATGTGGAGATTTGGGGTGGCGGCTCCTGTGAGCAGAACCACGTACAGGTACGTCATTCTGCATTTCCAGGTCTGAGGGAGGCATGCCGCCGGTGACCAGCTCCCGTTGTGATTGGAGAGAGCAGAGCCAATCAGCGGGTCCAATGACCGCCGGCCACCAGCGATCGCGGGCATGAGAACCAGAATGGGGATGTGTGTGTAAACACACACATTCCCGTTCTGACAGGAGAGGAGAGACAGATAGTCTTCCTATTAAGTAGGAACTGTAGGATCTGTCTCCTCCCCCAGTGAGTCACATCCCCATACAGTTAGAAACACTCCCTAGGACACACATTTAACCGCTTGATCGCCCCCTAGTGTAAGGTGACCAGATTTTTAAAATTAAATCCGGGGACTTTTTTTTTTTATTGCCAAATGGTAAACTATTTTTTATAAGCATATTTTTCTCAAATGATATATGCAGTGTATGTTGTTTGTGTTTATGGAATTATTTTATGTAAATGTCTTCAGGCCCCCTGTGTTCAGTGGGAGCCAGGTGACAGTAAGCGGACTATTTCTTCATTTCAAGGCGTTCACGGTGTATTCATTATGAAGAGGCCGGGCTTCAACGGTGTAGCGCGCTGCTGTGGATTAACCTGACTAAACCTAAAAATGAAGAAATAGTCCGCTTACTGTCCCCCGACCCCCTCTGAGAACAGGGGATCCGGAGACATTTGTTTTGTAAAAAGCTACACCAATAAGCTGAGGGGATTAGTTTATTGGTGGGCAGGATTTGGGAGTCCTTGACCACTCTACCTCCGGGCCACCCTGCTGAGAGGACAGATCCGGAGACAGACGGGCTCAGGGGGCAGCGCCCTCAATCCGGGGACTGTCCCCGGAAACCGGGCATGTCTGGTCACCCTACCCTAGTGTAATCACACTAGTAATGCTGCTGCATTGCTTCAAGACAAGTTTTATATTGCATTTATATTGAATTATTGCCTCCGCATTACGTTGCACACCCACCTACAGACATATTTGTCTGGTCTTTGCACAGAGTATATGAGTTTACAATTTAAATCGTATATTGACTCTTTGTGGGATTTCTGGGAAGAAAATTGCACAGCACTATTAGCACTTTTTCTTCTTTAAATAGACCGCTATTGGCCTTTCAGAGATCTCTCTGTAAAAACCCACATAACAGATGTAATGTCATCTTGATGCTCAATAGTGATGGACGAACGTCCGACGGGACGTTTCACGAAAGCGAACTGCGAACGTGACCAAAAGTTCGCGAACAGCAGGGTTCCCCATTGAAGTTAATGGTAAGCGAACCTTAAAAACCTCCAGGTCATATTTTCATCCACAAAATACTTACTAGCTGTGCACACATAGTCCCACAACATGGACATTGACATAACAAAAGTATTAAGTGAATCTGGCATCGACAACGACAAGCATTCTTTTTTTTATCTGTGAAATTTTGACAATTCAGGAGCGTATGAAGGCCATGGAGGAGAGGCAAGGTCAGGGCAGGCTGTGAAGGGGGTGCAAGAGATGATCAGTGCCACAGTCAGGGCAGCGCAGTCCTGTGCCAGTGTCCCAGTGTGCCAACCTGTGCTTGAGCCCCTCCCTCTGCCCGGCCCTTACCCCCCACCTATGCAGGGCTCCACTGCGGTGGTCCTGAGGTGCCAGTCCAGTGCTGATCCTCAGCCATGGTGCTGACACTGCCCGCTCACTGCCCCCTCACTGTCTGAAACCAGCACCGCAATAGAGACTGAGCACTGACACCAGCACCGTGATAGAGACTGAGCACTGACACCAGCACTGAGATAGAGAGCACTGACACCAGCACTGCGATAGAAAGCACTGACACCAGCGCCAAGATAAAGAGCACTGACACCAGCACCATGATAGAGAGCACTGACACCAGCACCGTGATATAGAGCACTGACACCAGCACAGAGATAGAGAGCACTGACACCAGCACCAAGATAGAGAGCACTGACACCAGCACCGTGATAGAGAGCACTGACACCAGCACTGATACCAGCACTGATACCAGCAACTCGCTGCGGGACCCAAAAATATGACACAGCTCAACCTCTTCAAACAGGAGGGTATGGGCATATAGTATGGTGTGCGTTTTTTGTACAAGGAAGTGAGCCAAAGGTAGAAAAAAGGTCCGTGTGCTAGATTAAATAAATTGTTTATAGAGTTATGCATATACATGGTCTACTGGTCACATGTGTTGAATTCCTCGCTCCTTGCTGGATCCGGATGAGACCTGTCGATGGGTCGGCTGAAAGAATGATCTCATATCAGAAGTCACCAACACATCTTCAAACCACCCTCTTCTTGCAGGCGCTGTTGGATTGGTACCTGCAACTCTTTCTCTGGGAGCGGTAATTCCTCCTGCAAAAGCAGAATGCAGCATTTCTCGAAGCAAGGCCTGTAAGTGCTCCATTCTGACAGCCCTCTGTGATGGTGCTAACATTTCCGCCATTTTGTGTTTGTACCGGGGGTCTAAGTACAGTGCCACCCAGTACTGGTCCTTGACCTTTATGCTTTTTATATGGGGGTCCCTGTTAAAACACTGGAGCATGAAGGCCCCCATTTGCACTAAACTGGAAGCGGTGTGGTGGCCTGGCTCCTGCTCATCATCCAGGATAATGTTGTCCTCCTCATTCTCCTCTCCCCATCCACGGACAACAACAGGGATCCCAGAAAGGTTTAAAGCATTCTCTTCTTGCTCCTCCTCATTTGCCCCGGCACCATCCTCCTCTGACTCCTCTTCAGACTCCTGTTGTTGACTTGTCTCAGATAGAGTAGCCCCCCCGGGAATTCATCCAGCATTGCAACTTCCTCATCTTCCTGCTCCTGCTCCTCCACGGCTTGATCAATGACACAACGCAATGCACACTCCATAAAGAAGGCATAAGGTACGATGTCACTGATGGCGCCATGGCTGTGACTGACCAGTTTGGTGATCTCATCAAATGGGTGCAGAAGCCTGCATGCATCGCGCATGAGAAGCCACTGGCGCGGTGAAAAAAAAAAAACAGAACCTGTTCTGCCTCAAAGTTCGTACAGGTAGTCATTAACTGCACTTTTCTGCTGGAGCAGCCTATCCACCATATAGAAGGTTGAGGTCCATCGCGTCGGGCAATCGCAAATAAGAAGTCTGACCTTCAGATTGTGTCGCCGCTGAATGTCAGCAAGGCGAGCCATGGCCGCGTAAGATCTTCTGAAATGGGCCGAGATTTTCCTTGCCGGCTGCAAGATATCCTGGACCCCAGGGTATTTGACAACGAATCACTGCACGACCAAGTTTAAGACATGTGCCATGCATGGCACGTGTGTAATTTTGCCCTGTTTCAATGCGTTAAGCAGATTGGCACCGTTGTCACACACCACTTTACCAACTGTCAAATTGAGCGGTGTTAGCCACAGATCTGCCTGTGAACACAAAGCTGAAAGGAGTGCAGGGCCAGTGTTGCTCTTGGCTTCCAGGCACAACAGATGCAGCACAGCATGGCAACGTCTCACCTGGCATGTTGAATAGGTTCTGGGGATCTTGGGTGGCACAGCTGAAGAGACGCTAGCAGCGGAAAAGGAGGAGTCAGCCGAGGAGGAGAGGGAGGATGGAGTAGGAGGAGGAGAAGAAGAGCCAGGCCTGCATGCAATCCGTGGCGGTAAAACCAAATCTATGCAGGTGCCACGGGTTACATGCTTGATGGCCGTCAGAAGGTTCACCCAGTGGGCAGTAAAAGTTATATACCTTCCCTGCCCTTGTTTGCTAGACCACGTGTCTGTGGTCAGATGTATCTTGGCACCGACACTGTGTGCCAGAGATACATTCACTTGCCGCTGAACATGGCCATATAGCTCTGGGTTGCCCTTATATACTTCCTTCCTGGGACCTTCCATTGTGGTGTTCCAATGGCCACAAATTTTCGAAAGGCCTCCAAGTCCACCAGTTTATATGGCAGTAGTTGGCGGGCTATCAGTTCTGACAAGCTAGCGGCCAACCGTTGGGCAAGAGGGTTATCCGGTGTCATCATTTTTTTTACGCTCAAACATTTGGCCCATGGAATCCTGCCTTTTTCCAGAAAAATGTGAGGACGGCATGATGGAAGGGGGAATGGAGGACAATTGTGAGGAGAGAGGAGAAGGAGAAGATGAGGCTGGACGGTGAGAGCCTGGAGTGTTGCTTTGTGGGTTTCCGTTGCTCCCACTGGGCTCGGTGATGGCAGCTCATGTGCCTTCTTAAGGCGGTCGTCCCTAGGTGTGTGAGTGTTGGGCTTACCGCGACTTATGCATTGACTGCAAAGGCTGCAGATGGCAACACTATTGTCATCAGCGGACACGTTAAAAAAAGCCCACACTGCGGAGCCATGTATCGGCGTCCTGGGAGCGCCAGATGTGACCGTACATGGTTGATGCCTCGCTCCTGATACATTAGCAGTCTGGTTTGTCCCCCCTGTGCAATCTAAGTTCAGCCTGCTTCTCCTTCCTATCTGCTTTTCCATATCTCCCTCTGAACACCCCTCCTCTTCCTCTCTTGTGGGCACCCATGTGACATCACTAGACATGTCATCATCGGTGTCACCTTCCCCACCGCTATAATTAGAGATCTCGGAGTAGGCAGCAACACCGGGGGACCAACCTCCTCCTTGGGCTGATCTGGGTACTGTCGTCAGACTGCTGAGTGGTGGTTGTTGCTACCTCCTCTTCCTGATCCAATGCCAATAATGGCTGCACATCGGCAATGTCTTGTGATGGATTGGAAAATAATTTCTGTGACACAAGCGGAGGGTATATGGTGGTGGTGTTGGTGGTAGTGTCTTTGGGGGTGCACACAGCAGAGAGTGAAGAAGAGGGTGCAGATCAAGAGGCTGAGGAGGGTGCAGAAGAGTAAGGCTGAGTGAGCCACTCAACCAAGTCTGGTGCGTCCTTTGACGTAATCCTGCCCTACCCCTACCACCCCTGCGGAAGGGCCTGCCTCTTCCTCTGCCTGTCATTTTTTAAATGATCCTGTGACAAAAGTCTCTAGAGAAGTGCAGTATATTTGGAAGAAGGTATAAAACACCCCGCTTCAATCTGTCGTTTTGGGGGGCCACTGGTCTATCACACCAGATATAATACTTTTTCTAATTGCATTTGTCACTCTTTGTAGTATCGCTGCAGAACCACTCAGCAGTCACAATGCTGCACAGTGGAAATGCACTATACTATGTTTTCTATATTTGCAAGTATTTTATACGTGTATTACACCCCTATATGCTGCACACCAAATAGTACACCAATATCAGTCCTTAAAAGGACCTTTGTGGACCTAATAGTAGCTAGCTAGTAGCTAGTGAATTGCACACTGTTCCTGCTCCAAACACCAAACTGTCCCTCCCTACACTGAGAAACGACAGCTGCAGAATTGGTCAGCAGCACTGCATGCAGTGCACTATAATATGCTTTCTATATTTAAAAGAAAGTATATTATACGTGTACAACCCTATATACTGTATACCTATACCAGTCCTTAAAAGGACCTTTGTGGACCTAGTAGCTAGTGAATTGCAGACTGTCCCTGCTCCAAACACCAAACTGTCCCTCAGTCCCTACACTGATAAAAGACAGCTGCAGAATTGGTCAGCACTCAGCAGCACAGCAGTGAAGTATAATATGCTTTCTATATTTGAAAGAAAGTATATTATATGTGTACAACCCTATATACTGTACACCTATACCAGTCCTTAAAAGGACCTTTGTGGACCTAGTAGCTAGTGATTTGCAGACTGTCCCTGCTCCAAACACCAAACTTTCCCTGGATGGGTGAGTATGTGGAGATTTGGGGCGGCGGCTCTTGTGAGCAGAATCCGTACAAGTAAATAATTCTGCATTTACAGGTCTGGGGGAGGCACGCCACCAGTGACACAGCGGGGCCAATTAGCAGGTCACCGCTGGCCACCCAAGAAACAGAATGGGGATGTGTGTGTAAACACACACATCCCCGTTCTTTTTTTATATATTCTTTATTTTTATTTTGACAACTTTTACATATACATTTGTGCATTTAATACAGGGAGGCAATTTTACAATTTGTTACATAGTCTCCTTTTCCCCCCTCTTCTTACAAAATACAATATAAGCCTTTTCTCTCTGTGCCCATCTACTATAATACAGCCGCTCCTCCATCCCTGGCAAAAAATATTTTGTGTCTAGTAGTGACATTAATGGGGAGTTACATGTCCAATTATGTATCTTATTTATTTTATCCCATATTCTAAGTGTATATTTTGTTATTTTACCGGTGCTTGTTCCTAGGTTCCACGCCTGAGCAGGTATCCAAACCATTTTTGCCAATTCTGTCCCACTTAATCTGGATTCCAGCCCCGCCCAACTCTTCTCCTTTGAGTAATGTATCCAGTCTGCTATCCTAGATATTACTATAGCTTCATGGTATTTTTTGAAATCTGGGAGTGCAACTCCTCCTCTTTCCTTTAGTAAGACCTTATACGCAATGCGCGCTTTTTTTGGGGACCATATAAATGAAAGGACCATGGATTTTAGTTTTCTAAAGAAGCTTCCCGGGGGTGATATGGGGATCATTTGGAATGTGTAGAGTACCATGGGCAGTATAAACATTTTTATTACGTTTACTCTGCCCATCCAAGATATTGCTTTATACTTTATACTTTTCATTTGCATTTTAATTTTGTTTAGCAGAGGTATATAGTTGGCTTCATATAAATTAGCCCCTTGTGCCGTAAGTTTTATCCCCAGATAACTCAATTCCCCTCCACTCCACCTAAAAGGTAAGCTAGGGGACAGATCTCTCTGTTCTGATTCGCACATGTTCAGATTTAGTATTTCTGTCTTGGATAAATTTATTTTAAAATTTGAGAGTCGCCCATACCGATCCATTTCTTTAAGTGCCGACGGAATCGAGATTCTGGGGTTTGTAATGTAAAGCAGCAGGTCGTCGGCGAAAGCCGAGACCTTATACTCTCTACCTCCCACCTCGACTCCCCGCAAATCCCGATTGCCTCGAATCGCTGCAAGGAGCGGCTACAAGGCAATCACAAAGAGAATCGGCGATAAGGGGCATCCCACACATCCCCGTTCTGACAGGAGAGGAGAGACTGATTTTCTGTTCCTACTAAGTAGAAACAGCTATCTGTCTCCTCCCCCAGTGAATCACATCCCCATATAGTTAGAAACGCTCCCTAGGACACACATTTAACCGTTTGATCGCCCCCTAGTGTAAGGTGACCGGATTTTTTAAATGAAATCCAAGGACTTTTTTTTTATTACCAAATGGTAAACTATTTTATATGCATATTTTCCTCAAATGATATATGCAGTGTATGTGGTATGTGTTTATGGAATTATTGTATGTAAATTTCGCAGGCCCTCCTGTGTTCAGTGGGTGCCAGGTGACAGTAAGTGGACTATTGCTTTATTTTTAGGTTAAGGCGTTCATGGTGTATTCATATTGAAGAGGCCGGGCTTCAACTGTGTAGCGCGCTGCTGTGGATTAATAGTCCGCTTACTGTCCCCCGACCCCCTCTGAGAACAGGGGGTCCAGAGACGTTTGTTTTGTAAAAAGCTACACCAATAAGCTAAGGGGATTAGTTTATCGGTGGACAGGATTTGGGAGTCCTAGACCACTCTACCTCCGGGCCACCCTACTGAGAGGACAGATTCGGGGACAGATGGGCTCAGGGGACAGCGCCCTCAATCCGGGGACTGTCCCCGGAAACCGGGCATGTCTGGTCGCCCTACCCTAGTGTAATCACACTAGTAATGTTGCCGCATTGCTTCAAGACAGGTTTTATATTGCATTTATATTGAATTATTGCCTCCGCACCATGCTGCATGCCCACCTACAGACATATTTGTCTGGTCTTTGCACAGAGTATATGAGTTTAAAATTTAAATCATATATTGACTCTTTGTGGGATTTCTGGGAATAATATTGCACAGCACTATTAGCACTTTTTTTTCTTTAAATAAACCTCTATTGGCCTCTCAGAGATATCTCTGTAAAAACCTACATAACAGCTGTAATTTCACCTTGATGCTCAACACAATAAGGACACATCTGCTTTAAAAAATAGATAGATAGATCAAAAATAGATAAATAGGGGCGTGGCTTGCGCGTTAAAGAAGATGGCTGCTTAAGCCTAGAGCTCTCCACAGCCGGCCGTTTAACAGCAAAAAACAGGCAGGTATTCTCCTCTAAAAACATACCTAAATACTCTGCCGTACTCCTGGGACAGTAGGGGCAATAATGTCTCGCAAAAGAGGACAAGAAAGGGGACCAAAAAAGCTGTCATCATTTACATTTAAACAGAGCGGTGAGCTGACTAAAATCCAAGATAGCGCCGTTGGAGCTGTGAGGAAAAATAATAAAACTCACACAAACCTTTCTGATAGCCATCCACCTGAAATGGATGAGGAATTATCATCCTCATATTCTAATGGCTCTTCTCATATATCCCCAACATCCCAGGGACCCGCAAAATTATGGATGAAGCTGGATTCATCTTGCCAGGCAGCTGATACTGTGAACACAGCTCTGCATAGTGTTAATGCTTTGTCCTCATTACAGACATCTATAACTGCTTTCCCAACATCAGGTCAGCCAGTACTAGATACCACAATGAAAGAAATGCTTGTGTCATTACAATCATCTATTATATCTAATCTATCCTCCATGATTCATAAATTCTCTCTTGATATGAAACATATGGATGGTAGACTGCAATACGTTGAAAACAAAATGGAGGAATGCAATGAAACAGTGAATGAGCTAGTGGATGCATGTACAGAACAAAAAGATGATTCCATGTGGGTCAAGATGAAATTGGCAGATCTTGAGGACCGCTCACGTCGAAACAACATTAAAATGAGAGGAATACCAGAGTCAGTTCTACCTATGGACTTATGTAACTATGCAAATACACTATTTTATACATTATTGCCAGAATTATCGCCGATTGAACTTACAATCGTTCGTATTCATAGAATTCCCAAACCAAAACATCTAGAAGTATCAATTCCCAGAGATGTTATTCTGCAAATTCATTTTTATCAAGCTAAAGAGCAAATTCTCTCCAAAGCGAGGGAGCCAACTACTCTGCCACCACCATACTCAGATATACAATTATTCGCCAGTCTATCGCAATTTATACTACAAATGAGAAGACAGCTCAAAACTGTAACGAAGGCATTATCTAATCATAAGATCACATACAAATGGAGACATCCAGCCACTATCTTGACCACTTACAATGGGAAACATTTTGCTATATCTACCATTGAAGATGGCATGCAATTACTCCAAACATGGGATATTATAGTTGATCTTCCACATAACACCCCTGCCTTGAAGGAAAAAACGAATTTGTTCCACTTTGGACAAAAACGTGAACAAAATAGAATTAAATACAAATGAACTACTCCTGCCTGTTAACTCATATGCATTACTGACATATATGGTCTGGTTTGATGCTCAATACCTTACTACTTGAATTTCACCCCCTATCTTGGTCAGCATTCCTTTGAGTGGATTACTGCTGACTCTTGGAAAATATTTTTCTTTTCTTTTTTTTCTCTATTTTTTTTTTTTATATATATTTTTATTTATTTATATTTTTTTCCTCTTGCAATATATATTGCCAAATAACTACTAATAGCGTAATAACTCGTTTTTTCCTAGGTTTGAAAAAAAAAAAAAGAAAATTCTACATTGTTGTGTGCATGATTTAATAGTAACTGTGAACTGATCATATAACAAATACTTAGATCTTTAGTTTAAGCGTTATAGAAACTAGAGAATATTCTTTTAGGAATATATAGAATTATAGTAACATCTAATTTTGATATATATTAATATGTCTTTCAAAATATTGTCCCTAAATGCAAGGGGACTGAATCACCCAGCGAAACAAATCTCTATGTGGAGGTCTGCCTTATCCTTTAATTGTGACATTATGTGTTCAAGAGACACATTTTGCTAAAGATGCATCTCCCAAATGTCAACATAAACATTTTCCTTATATTTTTCAAACAAAATTAATAGCTATTAGAGATACTATTACATTTCAATTAGATAATTGTATCACTGACCCTGAAGGTCACTATATTTTTTTGATTTGTACCATTAACAATATTTAACCACTTGCCGCCCGCCCTATTACAAATTGACGGTGGCAAAGTGGTTTCATAATCCTGATCGGACGTCATATGACATGATCAGGATTATGAGCCGTTGCGCGCCCCCGGGGGCGCGCATCGCGCGATCGTTGTTGCGGGGTGTCAGTCTGACACCCGGCAACTACGATTTCGGTAAAGAGTCTCCGACGGAGACTCTTTACCTTGTGATCAGCCGTGTCCAATCACGGCTGATCACAGTGTAAATAGGAAGAGCCGGTGATCGGCTTTTCCTCACTCGCGTCTGTCAGACGCGAGTAGAGGAGAGCCGATCGGCTGCTCCTCTGACAGGGGGGTCTGTGTTGATCGATTATCAGCACAGCCCCCCCAAGGATGCCCACACTGGACCACCAGGGATGCCACCAGACCACAAGGGATGCTAAGCAAAAGGTAATCCTCCCTAGACCACCAGGGATGCCAGTCAGCACAATGGATGCCAATCAGTGCCCATAATGGATGCCAATCAGTGCCCACAATGGGCATCACTGATTGGCATGCATTATTGTTTGGCACTGATTGGCATCCATTAGTACAGTATAACACCAATGCTGCCTATGAGTGCCCACCTGTGCCGCCTATCAGTGCCCACCTGTGCCACCTATCAGTGCCCACCTGTGCCGCCTATCAGTGCCCACCCATGCCCATCTGTGCCGCCTATCCATGCCCATCTGTGCCGCCTATCCATGCCCATCTGTGCCGCCCATCCATGCCAATCCGTGCCAGCTATCAGTGCCAATTTGTGCCACCTATCAGTGTCCATCCGTGTCGCCCATCCGTGTCGCCCATCAGTGCCACCTGTCAGTGCCGCCTATCAGTGTCCATCAATGCCACCTCATCAGTGCCACTTCACTGGTGCCACATCATTGGTGCCCATCAGTGCCGCATTATCAGTGCCCATCAGTGTAGCCCCATCAGTGCCCATCAGTGAAAGAGAAAACGTACTTATTTACAAAGTTTTGAAACTGAAACAAAAAAAAACATTTTTTTTTTCAAAATTTTCGGTATTTTTTTTATTTGTAGCGCAAAAAATAAAAACCGTAGAAGTGATCAAATACCACCAAAAGAAAGCTCTATTTGTGGGAAAAAATGATAAAAATTTCATTTGAGTACAGTGTAGCATGACCGCGCAATTGTCATTCAAAGTGCGACAGCGCTGAAAGCTCAAAATTGGTCTGGGCAGGAAGGTGTTTAAGTGCCTGGTATTGAAGTGATTAATACACCCTTGCATCTATTTATGCTCCGAATATGAGGCAAATGCATTTCATAAAAAAAAACTATAGAGGAGGCGAAGAAAGTTCAAAAAGTACACCTCCTGATATGTGGAGATTTCAATTTGATTCCAAACAATGATATGGATTCTTCTGCTAAGTCTAAACGCTATGCTTCTCCCCTTGATAAGTTCATAACTTCGAACGACTTATTTGATGTGTGGAGATGTGGACATGCTAATGAAAGGGATTACACATATTTGTCACCACGGCACAATACCTACTCCAGAATTGACTTATTCTTGACAGATAAATGGCTGCTTGACAAGATTTCATCCTCCCATATACATACGGCCATGTGGTCAGATCACGCTCCCATTAGCATATCTATAACAACCACATCATCCCAACCAAATTCATATATATGGAGAGCTAATAACTATATTCTCCAAAATGAAAATTACTCCACAACACTCCAACAACACCTTACTGAATTCTTTTCAATTAATTCGATGTCTATATCAGACCCAATGATATTATGCAATGCTCATAAAGCTGTTATGAGAGGGGTGTTTATGCAATTAGGTTCTAAAGCTAAAAGAAAGAGAACTCAGAGAATGGATGAACTTACTAAGGAGATAGCAAAAGCTGAGGAACACAATAAAAATGATCCTTCTCCTTTTTTCCAGTTACGTAATGAATTAAGACCCTACTTCTAGAGACACATGAGAAATCCTATAAAAAATACAGAGCTACCACTTATGCAACAGGGAACAAAGCGGGGAAAACAATGGCATTATGCATTAAAGGTTATCGATCTAAGACTAAAATTCCATTCCTCTACCATCCTTACACTAATGAAAAATTGCTTAAGCCTTCTTCAATAGCTGAAGCATTTAGCTCATATTATAATGATTTATATAACATTAAGAACGATGGCGATACCCATCAACCTTCTCAGGAGGAGATTGACACCTTTTTGGAGAGTGTCAATCTTCCATCTATTTCCCCACAACAATTAGAATTTCTCAATTCTCCCTTTACTATCCCTGAAATTCTACAAACTATCCGTATTCTTCCTAACTTGAAATCACCTGGTCCAGATGGCTTTACGGGGGAATATTTAAAAAAAATTCAAAGTACTCTAGCACCTATACTATGTGACATTTATAATTTAGCAGCCAATTCTTCATCATTTCCCAATAAAATGCTGAATGCTCTTGTTGTAACTCTTCCAAAACCAGATAAGGAACCATCTTCACCTAAAAATTTTAGACCAATTTCCTTACTCAATTTAGATGTTAAAATGTATGCGAAACTTATAGCCAAAAGACTAGATAGTTTGTTATCCTCTCTTATCCATAGAGATCAATCGGGTTTCACCAAAGGAAGACAAGCTCTGGATGCTACTAGAAGAATGATAAATATAATACACCATGTAGAACTCACCAAATCGTCATCCCTGTTTCTGTCGATTGACGCTGAAAAAGCGTTTGATAGAGTTCATTGGGGATACCTGTCATCAGTTCTGACTAAATTTGGCTTAACAGGTCAAATCAACAAAGCAATATTAGCCCTGTACTCTGTCCCCTCGGCTCGAGTGTATACTACGGATTCTTTATCACCTCCATTCCCAATAACAAATGGTACATGACAAGGAAGCCCCTTATCCCCCCTAATTTTTAACCTTGTTATCGAACCCCTAGTTGAGAGTATTAGGTCCAACAAAAAAAATTCTAGGAGTTACCATTGCTGAACAAGAACATAAAATCAACCTTTTTGCAGATGATGTTTTTCTTATGATCACTGATCCTGTGAAATCCTTACCGGAAATTCAGGAAACACTAAATATGTTCAGCAACGTTTCTTATTACAGGCTTAACGCAAATAAATCTTGTATATTGAACTTGGGGATAGATGAAAATAGTACTAAACATCTTAAATTAAAATTCCCTTATATGTGGACTGAAAGTACAATTAAAGATTTGGGTATTCAATTATCAAATTCATGTAAAACACTGTTCCAATATAATTATATTCCACTTCATAATGCATTACAAGAAAATCTCACTAAACTAGCATCCCATGAATTTTCATGGATGGGACGTTTGGCAGCATTTAAAATGCTTCACCTTCCACAAATTTTATACTTTTTTAAACTCTCCCGATTCCGTTAAAATTTTTCCAATCCCTTCAGACTCTGTTTTCTAGATTCATCTGGCAGGGTAAAAAATCTAGATGTGCTCATTCAAACTTAGTGAAGAAACGTCAAGCTGGGGGAACAGGGTATGTGGATTTCCAAGATTATTATTTAGCCTCGGTTCTCACACAGTCTAAGGAATGGTTTCTATCTCCTCCATCTACAATTTGGGGGAAGAAGATGGAAACTGCTAAGATCCCAGGAAATAATCTATCAATATGGATTCCTTCCATGGCACTTGGAGCCAAGATACCTTCTCGCATCTCCCCAACAATATTAACAACACTTAAATCCTGGGTTTCGATTTCTGCATCTAACTTCCTCACACCCTCTTCCTACCAAAGTCCAAATTCCGCTAAATACTCCTACATAATTTCATGAAGACAACCTCATTTACACCATGGATAGAGAAGGGAATTAAATATCTATCTGATCTACATGATAATGGGGTGATCAAACCATTTCCTACACTTCAAAATAAATTTCAATTGCCAAATTCAGATTTTTCTGATTTATTCCTCTACATCCGAACTAAGAATTGCATTTCCAACCTCCCATCATGGACCTATAATGTTCCCCAATCGGCTTGGTCCTTCCTTAATATCCCCATACATCAACAAAAATGGATCTCTCTTTTCTATAATCTTCTTCAACAAAAAAGTGTGTTTACAAAGACTATCCCTTTAATTAGATGGGAAGAAGACTTAGGATACACCTACACAGTTGACCAATGGGAAAAAGCTTGTAACACCACATATAAAGCCACATGCTGCTCTACATTATGGGAAGTATCCATTAAATTGACCCAACGCTGGTATCTTACTCCTGAGAAAATATCTAAATTCAACAGCACATTTGACGACAAATGTTGGAGATTGTGCGGCAAAAAAGGTGATATGCTGCATACATTTTGGACATGCCCTAAACTTGGGAAGTATTGGGAACAAATCTTTCAAGTTATGTCTTAAATTACCAAAACAGTCATTCCTCCAAATCCCTCGCTGGCTCTATTATCCATTGATCTTGATCGATATCCTATCCAGTTTAGAAATGTGTTTACACATATTTTGCTGTCAGCCAGGATCAGACCCCCCCCCCTCCTTCTTAGAGAACCTACTCATCACTACTTTTGGCCATGCTGAGTTTTCTGCCACTTTTGTGGTGGAGAAGCCACATCGGCTGGCTGCCAAACCCCCTCCCCAGGAGCACCACCATGAACATTCATCGCTAAACTGCTAAATTTCCGTGACCGAAACACGGTCCTCCGCCTCACAAGACTGAAGGGAAACATTCCATATAAGAACGTTGAGATCAGAGTGTTTCCGGACTTCACAGCGGATGTACAGAAGAAGAGAGCTCTCTTCAACGAGGCCAATCGTCAACTGTGGATCTGCCACTACTCCTATGCCATGTTGTTTCTGGCCAGGCTTTGGGTGGTCGGGGAGGACAGGGTCTTTGCCTGGTTGGAACATGGAGCGGCACCTGCAAGAGAGCAAGCTTGAAACTCCGCTGCAGGAATCGGAGACAGACTGGTCCACCACGAGGTAACAGTGTTGGGGACTCGCTGGGATCAAACTATAAGTGGGACCGCGATTTAACACTTCATCCTCCCCGCTGTTCCCACCCTGCACGCTCAATACTTCCGCTGCCCCCCTGCCCTGGTCACCCCCCCTTGTCCCTATGATCCTAGCTGCCCCCTCTCTGTCTGTCCGCGGTGTGCCTCCAGACATCAAGACTTAACTACAGCCCCAAAAGACTGTCTGAAAAAGCCAGCCATGGCCCGTTATGACACCCGGGATAAGCGCCCATTCCCGATTATGATACTCCACTCTCCATCACGATTATCCTATTTGCCTGAACCTGGGGGACGCTCCCTTCATACAGGTGTCTGCTCTACAGCGAGTAATCGCCCTGTTAGACTTATAGACTATTACGAGCCTACTCGACCTCAAGAATGCTGGTAACGTAACTGTTCTGTTAAAAGACAAGTTTCCCTGATCTGCTCGGCCCTGGCGCATAGTGGTAGATTTGGTTCCGCAGCACCATACAGCCGGTCAGTTCAGTGTGTTCATAATAGTAATGATTATGGTTAATGTTTGGTTAATTGTTATAGTAAAGTATTGGTGTCCTGGACAGCAAGTTGAAAGCAGTGTTGGGTGGACAGAGGGGAATTGCACTATGCAGAATTACTGTAAGTTGGCAGCTGGATGGGATTTGCGGGGTATGGATGGTGTTCTCGGCTGCTGTGCACCTGGCGGGCAGTGCCACGCCCCCCCATGAGTGGCGTGGGGACTGGGGACACTGCTAACTATATTAACCGGCTTGTTTAGTCTGAAGTGTGTCACGTGGAACATCAGGGGAATCAGGGCCATATTTTATCACTGTCATATTTGAAAAAGCAAAGGGCGGATGTCATGATGCTGGTGGAGACTCACCTGATGGGTCATCTGGTAATGAGGCTCAAGAAACCAGGACCATCGTGGGAGCTGGAGGACGACGAGTGGGAGGAGGCACTCGAGGCCTGTAAAAATGTTTCGCCTGACACAAATGTACATAATGCACAGAGTGTACTTGACACCGATCCGCATAGCAAAATACAAGCCAAACTACAGCCCCCTCTGCCCTAGATGTAGCAGCCCCAATAGCACCTTCTTCCATATTCTATGGTTATGCCCAATAATACAGGACTACTGGATCCACATAGTGAGGTTTATGCATGACAAGATGGGTTCACCCCAGATGTTATGCCCCAAACAATGTATACTGGGGATATTCCCTGACCCTGACTCGCATAAGTTCCATAAAATATTCCTCCAAGAAACACTCTATATAGCTAGGCTACTCATAGCGAGACGATGGCTTCAGGCTCTGCCCCCAAAGCTGCATGAGTGGATATCTGCTGTTAATAATGTCCTCCCTTACAAAAAGGAGGTCTATGTTCATAGAGGATGCCCGGCCAAATATAGGAAAATATGGGACACCTGGTTGGGCAATGCCGCTACTTGCAATGCGCCAGTGGAGGAGTGACCCGTAGCGAGTAATCACATATCCCTCCTTTATAGAGTTAGTATTAAATATCTGATAAGTGATACACCTTTGTGCCATGTGAATCAGCTGCCGTTTATGTGTAACCAGACTATATACCCTGTCGTAATCTGTAACACCGCTATGAAGTTATATCTAGTGCTTCCCTGTTATAATTTGTTCTGCCGCATTATGCTGTGTACAGCTGTCTTTGAAATGTCTAATATGTAAACTGTCCTTGTTGATTTCAATAAAAACACCTTGTTACCTGTAAAAAAAAAATAAGGGGAGGGACAACATGACAGGATGAATAGTAGGACAGCAGGGAAGACGTTAAAGAAAGTTAGGTCAGTGGTGTGGCCTGCAGTGGTATGTGGCTGGGAGGGGTCGCAGGACATTTAGGGGGAGTGGTGTAGTGTGAGAGTCCAGTCATGAGTTTAGATGCGGGCCTGCAGGATCTCTTAGTGGGTTTGCGGAATTTGGTAAACTAGTTTGAGCCTGGTATTGGAGCAAGGGCAATGATGGCGTAGGTGTTGCCAAACACCCACATCCCCGTTCTGACAGGAGAGGAGAGACCTATCATCTATTCCTACTAAGTATGAACAGCGATCTGCCTCCTCACATCCCCATACAGTTAGAAACACTCCCTAGGACGCACATTTAACCCATTGATTGCCCCCTAGTGTAATCACACTAGTAATGTTGATGCATTGCTTCAAGACAAGTTTTATATTGCATGTATATTGAATTATTGCCTCCTCACCATGCTGCATGACCACCTACAGACATATTTGTCTGGTCTTTGCACAGTATATGAGTTTATAATTTAAATCATAGATTGACTCTTTGTGGGATTTCTGGGAATAATATTGCACAGCACTATTAGCACTTTTTTTTCTATAAATAAACCCCTATAGGCCTCTCGGAGATCTCTCTGTAAAAACCTGCATAACAGCTGTAATGTCACCTTGATGCTCAACACAATAAGGACACATCTGTTTTAAAAAATAGCTAGATAGCTAGATAGATAGATAGATAGATAGATAGATAGATAGATAGATAGATAGATAGACCTCCCAAGCCTATGGTGTTGATTGGCAGACGTAACTTACATGGTAAGGGATCGGTACACTCTTGACGGCACTTTCGCGTGCAGCACTTCTGCTTTCCAAGACAGTCATCATCATTCATACACAGTGGTTTCGGTCTCGGTGATGATGGGGAAATGCCACATGATGTAGCAGGAGCTGGGCATGTTCCAGGTTTTACTGCTGCAATACAAAACACAGCCTGATTAAATCATACCCTACCCCAGGATTTCCAGATCTACAGGAAACTGCAAGGATGAAAACAGGATACAGAAAATAAAGCTCTTCATGTAGACAAATATTGGACCAGGGAGTTCCGGAGCAAAAATTTTTTATAAAAAATAAGCGGAAGGACAACATGACAGGATGAATAGTAGGACAGCAGGGAAGAGGTTAAAGAAAGTTAGGTCAGTGGTGTGGCCTGCAGTGGTATGTGGCTGGGAGGGGTCGCAGGACGTTTAGGAGGAATGGTGTAGTGTGAGGGTCAAGTCAGGGGTTTAGATGAGGGCCTGCAGGATTTCTTAGCGGGTTTGCGGAATTTGGTAAACTGATTTGAGCCTGGTATTGGAGCAAGGGCAATGATGGCGTGGGTGTTGCCAAACACACACATCCCCGTTCTGACAGGAGAGGAGAGACCGATCATCTATTCCTACTAAGTATGAACAGCGATCTGTCTCCTCCCCCAGTGAGTCAGTAAGTCACATCCCCATACAGTTAGAAACACTCCCTAGGACACACATTTAACCCCTTGATCGCCCCCTAGTGTAATCACACTAATAATGTTGCTGCATTGCTTCACGACAGGTTTTATATTGCATTTATATTGAATTATGAGTTTACAATTTAAATCATATATTGGCTCTTTGTGGGATTTCTGGGAATAATATTGCACAGCACTATTAGCACTTTTTTTTCTCTAAATAAACCCCAATTGGCCTCTCAGACATCTCTCTGTAAAAACCTACATAACAGCTGTAATGTCACCTTGATGCTCAACACAATAAGGACACATCTGCTTTAAAAAATAGATAGATAGATAAATAGATAGATAGATAGATAGATAGATAGATAGATAGATAGATAGATAGATAGATAGATAGATAGATAGATAGATAGATAGATAGATAGATAGATAGACCTCCCAAGCCTATGGTGTTGATTGGCAGACGTAACTTACATGGTAAGGGATCGGTACACTCCTGACGGCACTTTCGCGTGCAGCACTTCTTCTTTCCAGGACAGTCATCATCATTCATACACAGTGGTTTCGGTCTCGGTGATGATGGGGAAATGCCACATGATGTAGCAGGAGCTGGGCATGTTCCAGATTTTACTGCTGCAATAAAAAACACAGCCTGATTAAATCATACCCTACCCCAGGATTTCCAGATTTACAGGAAACTGCAAGGATGAAAACAGGATACAGAAAATAAAGCTCTTCATGTAGACAAATATATTAGCCCAGGGAGTTCCGGAGCAAAATAAAGTAATAAAAAATAAGGGGAGGGACAACATGACAGGATGAATAGTAGGACAGCAGGGAAGAGGTTAAAGAAAGTTAGGTCAGTGGTGTGGCCTGCAGTGGTATGTGGCTGGGAGGGGTCGCAGGATGTTTAGGGGGAATAGTGTAGTGTGAGGGTCCAGTCAGGGGTTTAGATGCGGGCCTGCAGGATCTCTTATCGGGTTTGCAGAATTTGGTAAACTGGTTTGAGCCCGGTATTGGAGCAAGGGGGATGATGGCGTGGGTGTTGCCAAATACACACATCCCCGTTCTGACAGGAGAGGAGAGACCTATCATCTATTCCTACTAAGTATGAACAGCGATCTGTCTCCTCCCCCAGTGAGTCACATCCCCATACTGTTAGAAACACTCCCTAGGACACACATTTAACCCCTTGATCTCCCCCTAGTGTAATCACACTAGTAATGTTGCTGCATTGCTTCAAGACAGGTTTTATATTGCATGTATATTGAATTATTGCCTCCGCACCATGCTGCATGCCCACCTACAGAAATATTTGTCTGGTCTTTGCACAGTATATGAGTTTACAATTTAAATTGTATATTGACTCCTTGTGGAATTTCTGGGAATAGTATTGCACAGCACTATTAGCACTTTTTTTTGCAGATGGTAGAGCAGCTTAATTTTCCTTATATGTCAGTTAAATGACAACACAATAAGGACACATCTGCTTTAAAAAAATAAATAGATAGATAGACAGATAGACAGATAGACAGATAGACAGATAGATAGATAGATAGACCTCCCAAGCCTATGGTGTTGATTGGCAGACGTAACTTACATGGTAAGGGATCGATACACTCTTGACGGCACTTTGGTGTGCAGCACTTCTTCTTTCCAGGACAGTCATCATCATTCATACACAGTGGTTTCGGTCTCGGTGATGATGGGGAAATGCCACATGATGTAGCAGGAGCTGGGCATGTTCCAGATTTTACTGCTGCAATAAAAAACACAGCCTGATTAAATCATACCCTACCCCAGGATTTTCAGATTTACAGGAAACTGCAAGGATGAAAACAGGATACAGAAAATAAAGCTCTTCATGTAGACAAATATTGGACCAGGGAGTTCCGGAGCAAAATTTTTTTATAAAAAATAAGCGGAAGGACAACATGACAGGATGAATAGTAGGACAGCAGGGAAGAGGTTAAAGAAAGTTAGGTCAGTGGTGTGGCCTGCAGTGGTATGTGGCTGGGAGGGGTCGCAGGACGTTTAGGAGGAATGGTGTAGTGTGAGGGTCAAGTCAGGGGTTTAGATGAGGGCCTGCAGGATTTCTTAGCGGGTTTGCGGAATTTGGTAAACTGATTTGAGCCTGGTATTGGAGCAAGGGCAATGATGGCGTGGGTGTTGCCAAACACACACATCCCCGTTCTGACAGGAGAGGAGAGACCGATCATCTATTCCTACTAAGTATGAACAGCGATCTGTCTCCTCCCCCAGTGAGTCAGTAAGTCACATCCCCATACAGTTAGAAACACTCCCTAGGACACACATTTAACCCCTTGATCGCCCCCTAGTGTAATCACACTAATAATGTTGCTGCATTGCTTCACGACAGGTTTTATATTGCATTTATATTGAATTATGAGTTTACAATTTAAATCATATATTGGCTCTTTGTGGGATTTCTGGGAATAATATTGCACAGCACTATTAGCACTTTTTTTTCTCTAAATAAACCCCAATTGGCCTCTCAGACATCTCTCTGTAAAAACCTACATAACAGCTGTAATGTCACCTTGATGCTCAACACAATAAGGACACATCTGCTTTAAAAAATAGATAGATAGATAAATAGATAGATAGATAGATAGATAGATAGATAGATAGATAGATAGATAGATAGATAGATAGATAGACCTCCCAAGCCTATGGTGTTGATTGGCAGATGTAACTTACATGGTAAGGGATCGGTACACTCCTGACGGCACTTTCGCGTGCAGCACTTCTTCTTTCCAGGACAGTCATCATCATTCATACACAGTGGTTTCGGTCTCGGTGATGATGGGGAAATGCCACATGATGTAGCAGGAGCTGGGCATGTTCCAGATTTTACTGCTGCAATAAAAAACACAGCCTGATTAAATCATACCCTACCCCAGGATTTCCAGATTTACAGGAAACTGCAAGGATGAAAACAGGATACAGAAAATAAAGCTCTTCATGTAGACAAATATATTAGCCCAGGGAGTTCCGGAGCAAAATAAAGTAATAAAAAATAAGGGGAGGGACAACATGACAGGATGAATAGTAGGACAGCAGGGAAGAGGTTAAAGAAAGTTAGGTCAGTGGTGTGGCCTGCAGTGGTATGTGGCTGGGAGGGGTCGCAGGATGTTTAGGGGGAATAGTGTAGTGTGAGGGTCCAGTCAGGGGTTTAGATGCGGGCCTGCAGGATCTCTTATCGGGTTTGCAGAATTTGGTAAACTGGTTTGAGCCCGGTATTGGAGCAAGGGGGATGATGGCGTGGGTGTTGCCAAATACACACATCCCCGTTCTGACAGGAGAGGAGAGACCTATCATCTATTCCTACTAAGTATGAACAGTGATCTGTCTCCTCCCCCAGTGAGTCACATCCCCATACTGTTAGAAACACTCCCTAGGACACACATTTAACCCCTTGATCTCCCCCTAGTGTAATCACACTAGTAATGTTGCTGCATTGCTTCAAGACAAGTTTTATATTGCATGTATATTGAATTATTGCCTCCGCACCATGCTGCATGCCCACCTACAGAAATATTTGTCTGGTCTTTGCACAGTATATGAGTTTACAATTTAAATTGTATATTGACTCCTTGTGGAATTTCTGGGAATAGTATTGCACAGCACTATTAGCACTTTTTTTTGCAGATGGTAGAGCAGCTTAATTTTCCTTATATGTCAGTTAAATGACAACACAATAAGGACACATCTGCTTTAAAAAAATAAATAGATAGATAAGACAGATAGACAGATAGACAGATAGACAGATAGATAGATAGATAGACCTCCCAAGCCTATGGTGTTGATTGGCAGACGTAACTTACATGGTAAGGGATCGATACACTCTTGACGGCACTTTGGTGTGCAGCACTTCTTCTTTCCAGGACAGTCATCATCATTCATACACAGTGGTTTCGGTCTCGGTGATGATGGGGAAATGCCACATGATGTAGCAGGAGCTGGGCATGTTCCAGATTTTACTGCTGCAATAAAAAACACAGCCTGATTAAATCATACCCTACCCCAGGATTTTCAGATTTACAGGAAACTGCAAGGATGAAAACAGGATACAGAAAATAAAGCTCTTCATGTAGACAAATATTGGACCAGGGAGTTCCGGAGCAAAAATTTTTTATAAAAAATAAGCGGAAGGACAACATGACAGGATGAATAGTAGGACAGCAGGGAAGAGGTTAAAGAAAGTTAGGTCAGTGGTGTGGCCTGCAGTGGTATGTGGCTGGGAGGGGTCGCAGGATGTTTAGGGGGAATAGTGTAGTGTGAGAGTCAAGTCAGGGGTTTAGATGCGGGCCTGCAGGATTTCTTAGCGGGTTTGCGGAATTTGGTAAACTGATTTGAGCCTGGTATTGGAGCAAGGGCAATGATGGCGTGGGTGTTGCCAAACACACATCCCCGTTCTGACAGGAGAGGAGAGACCGATCATCTATTCCTACTAAGTATGAACAGCGATCTGTCTCCTCCCCCAGTGAGTCACATCCCCATACTGTTAGAAACACTCCCTAGGACACACATTTAACCCCTTGATCTCCCCCTAGTGTAATCACACTAGTAATGTTGCTGCATTGCTTCAAGACAGGTTTTATATTGCATGTATATTGAATTATTGCCTCCGCACCATGCTGCATGCCCACCTACAGACATATTTGTCTGGTCTTTGCACAGTATATGAGTTTACAATTTAAATTGTATATTGACTCCTTGTGGAACTTCTGGGAATAATATTGCACAGCACTATTAGCACTTTTTTTTGCAGACGGTAGAGCAGCTTAATTTTCCTTATATTTCAGTTAAATGACAACATAATAAGGACACATCTGCTTTAAAAAAAAAAATAGATAGATAGATAGACAGATAGATCGATAGATAGATAGATAGATAGACCTCCCAAGCCTATGGTGTTGATTGGAGGTTGATTGGCAGATGTAACTTACATGGTAAGGGATCGGTACACTCCTGACGGCACTTTGGCGTGCAGCACTTCTTCTTTCCAGGACAGTCATCATCATTCATACACAGAGGTTTCGGTGGCGGTGATGATGGGGAAATAGCACATGATGTAGGAGGAGCTGGGCATGTTCCAGATTTTACTGCAATACAAAACACAGCCTAATTAAATAATGCCTTACCCCAGGATTTCCATATCTACTGGAAACTGCAAGAAGGATGGAAACAGGATACAGAAAATAAAGCTCTTTGTGTAGACAAATATTGGACTAGGTAGTCCAACAAAAAAAAAATAAAAAAATGAATAAGAAATAAGTGGAGGGACAACATGACAGGATGAATATTGGACTATCCCAAGCAAAGATTTCAATACTAACAGCAAAAAGTGCAATCGTGCTAAAGCAAGCAAAAAACTAGTGAATAAAAGTGCGTCTGTGCATAATATATATAAAATGTGTACATAACATTAGATATATAAAAGTATTGGGTAAGTCATATACGTGATACCGGCAATGGTGCTGTGATAAAAAACTACAAGTGCATATATCCAAAGATCAATGTAAGTGAAATACATGCAACAAACCAATAAATAAAAAACAGCACCAACAAAAAATATAAAAGTAGAAAAATATCAGCAAAAACGATTAAATCTGATCAAGGTGACCCATACATATTCCAATCGTGAAACATGTGGTGAAATAACACCATCAAATAGTGAAGTGCAGAATGTGCCAAGCCAACTCTCTTCCGTACGGGTGATTTTCTGTGTAAGTGCTGATCAGAGCGCACACAGGGCCATGATGGTTTGGATTTTTTTTCACCTTTAATAATAAGCACCTTCATTTACAAATTGCATTTTGTGTTTACTTGTGTTGTCCTTGACTATTGTTTAAATTGGTTTGATGTTCCGAAACACTTAAGTGGGACAAACATGCAAAGGAACAGGAAATGAGGAAGGGGGCAAACACTTTTTCACACCACTGTATAGCGCAGGAGCCCTTATATACATGACAGGATGAATAGTAGGACAGCAGGGGAGAGGTAAAAGAAAGTTAGTTCAGTGGTGTGGCCTGCAGTGGTATGTGGCTGGGAGGGGGTGGCAGGAGGTTTAGGGGCAGTAATGTGGTGTGAGGGTCCAGTTGGGAGCAGCACAGGAGAGAAGAAGCTTGGCAGCTGCTGCTCTGTGTCTTTCCCCCCCCCCCCCTTTCTCTTTATTCCCCTGGTGGTGGCATGGCAAATTTGTCCAGATTGTTTCCAAGCTATGGGCTGCGGTGGCCTCTCTCTGGGCACAGACTGGCTAGAGGCGCAGGTGGAGGCTTTGGTGAGTGAGCAGGACACTGGCTCATGTTCGGGGGGGGACAGGGGCTCCAACGTGCTCGGAGGTCCAGGCCTCCAAGTCGCTTCAGACTGGACTCCGCCCCCAGAGCTCAGCGCCAACAAGGGAGACCCGACAGGGACTCTCCAGGTTCCTCTCAGAAGCATGTTTCAGCTTCAATAGAAGACGAGCCTGGGAGGAATCGTCGGCATAGGCAGAGTTCGGCGGGAGGTGAGAGAGGAGCCGCAAACGCATCTTCCCCTCCTGCTTATCGCTGGTGTCAGGAGCAGACAGCCGCTGCCTCAGCCAGGGTCCCTGGCAAGCAGGTGACTCAGCAGGGGAGAGCTGCAGTGATGGATGTTGGCCTGTTTCCAGAGGTGGCCAGCGGTCCCGCTTCACCAAGCGTTTTTGAGCCCAGGAGGGGCAGAAGGAGCAGGTGTGGCGGGGAACAGCGGTTGGCACTGTGTGGTGGGTGGCCGAGCTGAGGGGCAAGTCAGGAGGCAATCCAGGACATTGGTGGGAGGGTCTGGTGCACAACTTGGGAGAAGCAGGTGGAATCAGTGGCAGAGACCCTCAGCAAAACGGTTTAGGTGACCCTAGGGTGCAGTCGATGGTTGTTCTGCTAGCGGAGGTGGATGTTCGGTCGGAGGGTGAACTGTCCGTCTTCGAGGCGGACGATGACCTGGGATATCTGGCTCCAAGGGCTTCTGGCGAAGCGACAGTTTGGCCCAGTCCTGGGAAGCCATGTGAATGTGTTTCTGTTTTGTCTTCTTTATCTGTACAGTCTGTTTTGCAGGATTTGTTAGGTAATTTTAAGCAGGAGGCCCCTGTGCTGGGTGGTGGGGCCGTTTCTGATGTCAGTGATACATCCGCCCCACGGGCAGCATATTCAGTTTCTGCTGCCGTGGGTTCTGATGCGGGCCTGCAGGATCTCTTAGCGGGTTTGCAGAATTTGGTCAACTGGTTTGAGCCAGGTGGTGGAGCAAGGGCGCTGGTGATGGCGTGGGTGCCGCCGAAGAGTTGTGAGGTGAGTACGCTGGAATCCCCCCTCCGGCAGAATTTCCCGGTGGTTCGGGGGGGCAACCATTAGCTGTGACTGTGGGGGGGGGGGGGGGGGCGCGGGTATTGTGGGAAGAGTGTAGTGGTGACGGACAAGCAGAAGATGAAAGGGGACCGCAGTAAAAAGGTGGATCCCGTTCACTTGGCCGTTTCCAGGAAGTGTGAGGTCTACGTTTGTTTTAGTACCCTTTGGGTTCTCATCTTAGCCCGGATGTAAAGTAGAAAATTTGGAAGGGTGTGTATGTGGAGATTTGGGACAGCGGCTCCTGTGAGCAGAATCACATACAGGCACGTCATTCTGAATTTCTGGGTCTGGGGGGGAAGGCATGCTGCCGGTGACCAGCTCCCGTTGTGATTGGACACAGCAGAGCCAACCAGAGGGTCCGATGACTGCCGGCCACCAGCGATTGCAGGCAGGAGAACCAGAACGACACACACATCCCCGTTCTGACAGAAGAGGAGAGGCAGTGTCTGTTCCTACTAAGTAGGAACAGTGATCTGTCTCCTCCCCCAGTGAGTCACATCCCCATTCAGTTAGAAACACTCCCTAGGACACACATTTAACCTCTTGATCGCCCCCTAGTGTTAACCCCTTCCCTGCCAGCGACATTTATACATACATTTATAATCAGTGGCTATTTTTAGCTCTGATCGCTGTATAAATGTCACTGTCCCAAAAAAGTGTCAAAAGTGTCTGATCTGACCACCGCAATGTCGCAGTCCCTCTACAAAATTGCTGATCGCCGCTATTACTAGTAAAAATAAAAATAATAAAAATGCCATAAATCTAGCCCTTATTTTGTAGACGCTGTAACTTTTGCGCAAACCAATCAATATACACTTATTGCATTTTTTTTTTACCTAAAACATATAGAAGAATATATATTGGCCTAAACTGAAGAAATATTTTTTTTTATAATTTTGGATATGTATTATAACAAAAAGTAAAAAATATATTGAAAAAAAAAATGGAATTTTTTTGTTTATAGCACAAAAAATAAAAACCGCAGAGGTGATCGAATACCACCAAAAGAAAGCTCTGTTTGTAGGAAAAAAAGGACGTAAATTTTGTTTGGGTACAACGTCGCACGACTGCGCAATTGTCAGTTAAATCGACGCAGTGCCGTATCACAAAAAATGGTCTGGTCTTTAAGGGGGAATTCTTCTGGTCCTTAAGTGGTTAATTAAACTAGCCGAGGTTTGAAGCTGATTGGTTTCTCTGCAGAATTGGGACACATTTTGCCCTTTCAAGCTTTAGTAAATAGATCCCTAATGCCCCGTACACACGAGCGGACTTTTCGACATCCAAAGTCCGACGGGCTGAGTCCGTCAGACTATCCGATCGTGTGTGGGCTGCAACGGACTTTAGCAAAGCTAAAGTCTGACGGACTTTAGAAATGAAGCATGCTTTAAATTTTCCCGACGGAACTCCGCCGGACCCGGTCCCCTTCGAAAAATCCGCTCGTGTGTGTGCTACTCCGACGGACTAAAACCGACGCTAGGGCAGCTATTGGCTACTGTCTAGGAACTTCCTACGTCGAATCCAGTCGTACGTCATCACGTTCGACTCCGTCGGAGTTTGGTGTGATGGTGTGTGGTCAAGTCCGTTCGGTCGAAAAGTCCGCCAGAACTCCGGCGGAACTCCGCTAGAACTCCGCTAGAACTCCGTCGGAAGTCTGTCAGACTTAATCCCTCTCGTGTGTACGGGGCATTAGTGTCTGATTACCCGTTACAATGTTGCAGTCACCCTATAAATCGCTGATCGCCGCCATTACTAGTAAACAAAATAAATAATTAGAAATTCAATAAACATATCCCATAGTTTGTAGGCGCTGTAACGTTTGCGCAAACCAATCAATATGCGCTTATTGGGATTTTTTTTTACAAAAAATATGTAGAAGAATACATATTGGCCTGAATTGATGAAAAAATTAGATTTTTTACAATTGTTTATTGGATGTTTTATAGCAGAAAGTTAAAAATATTATTTCTTTTTTTTTTTTTTTTTTTATTGGTGGTCTTTGTATATATAGCGCAAAAAGTTAAAACCTCAGAGGTGGAAAGAAAGCTCTATTTGTGAGAAAAAAAGGACATACATTTTATTTTTGTACAGCATCGATTGACCGTGCAATTGTCACTTAAAAAGGGAGTCCGGCAATTTTTTTTTTTTTAAGTCGGCAGCTACAAATACTGCAGCTGCTGACTTTTAATAAATGGGCACTTACCTTTCCTGGAGTCCAGCGATGTCGGCAGCCGAGGCCGAGCATTTGCTTGGCTCTCGGCTGCTGCCGGCGCCATTCTCGGTGAGGGAATCAGGAAGTGAAGCATTGCGGTTTCACTTCCCTGTTCCCTACTGCGCATGCACGAGCCTCGCAGCGCAATGGGAATGGTCCGCGCTGTTTCTGGGACCCGTGTGTGTCCCAGCAGACACCGCGGCGGGACAGGAAGAGTCATAGACTCCCGTGGGAGTCTATGCCCGGCAGTGGGTGAAAATACCTGTCTTAGACAGGTATCTGCACCCCCCTCCCCCCTGAAAGGTGCCAACTGTGATGCCGGAGGGGGGGAGGGTTCCGAAAAGCAGAGGTTCAATTTTTCTGTGAACCTCCCCTTTAAAGCAGTGCAGTGCCGTATCGCAAAAAAATAAATGGCCTGGTCATGAAGGGTGTAAACCTTTCCGGAGTGGCAGTGGTTAGGGCCTCTTTCACACATGCGTACTGTTTGTCCGTTTTTCACCCATCCGTTATGGGATGAAAAACGGACATCAATGCATCTTATGGATAAACAGATATAAATGGGGGATCATCCATTTACATCCGTTTTAATCCGCTTCCGTGAATAGAGATGCACCGAAATTTCGACCACCGAAACATAAAAGAAAAAGGTGGCAATAATGGCAGCGAAAACGCATAAGATTTTGGTGCGTTTACGTGATGGACTGTCTTTTTTCAACCTCGCTTACTATGATTTTGCAGCAAATTCGCATCGCTTTTACTCTGAATTTGCAGCGATTGTACCGTGATTATACTACAAATTCGCAATGATTTTGTGCTGATTTTACCATCATTTTACTGTGTTTATGGTGTGTTTTTCATAAGTCATATGGCTCAAAAACTGCATTAAAAATGTAACACGCGTGCATTACTGATGAGTTATTGCTGCATTTTCAATGCATTTAGGTGAGGAAGTGCTTTTTTGTGCGTTTTTTTTTTTTTACTGACCAAAAATGCAGCAAGCAGGATTTTTAACACCACAATGAAAGCACAGAAGTCCAGTGTGAAGACATACATAGAATTTAAAGGGATACATTTTTCTTGAGCTTTTCTTACGCTAAAGGTGCCAATAATGGCCAACGATAAATTCATATTCCTTAAGGCTGGGTTCACACTTATGCTGGATGCGGCTCACAGCAGGGAGTCCGGTGCGTCCCTGTTTTCCATTGAGAGCAGATCACACTCCCCTGTCATGCAAATTGGATGCGGAAAAAATGAACATCCAATTCTCACTAGTGTGAACCCAGCCTTTTATTAATTATATTAATTAAACACTTCAGCCCCCTTAATGACCAGGCCATTTTTTGCATTATTTTAACTACCAATTGCGCGGTCATGCGACGCTGTACCCAAATAAAATTGATGCCCTTTTTTCCCCACAAATAGAGCTTTTATTTGCCAGCATTCGATCACCTCGGTTTTTATTTATTGTGCTATAAACAAAAAAAGAGCAACAATTTTGAAAAGTAAAACAATATTTTTTACTTTCTGCTATAAAACATACCCAATACATTTTTTAAAAAAAATCTAACTTATTCATCAGCTAAGGGCCGGTTCACACTGCAGGCGATGCGAGGCGACACCGACTTGCCTCGCCGCGACCTGCCGCGACCTCAGCGGCAACTTGCAGATGACTTCTGTATAGAAGTCAATGCAAGTCGCCCCGAGGTCGCCCAGAAGTAGTACAGGAACCTTTTTTCTGAGTCGGAGCGACTCGAGTCGCTCCTCTCAGAACGGTTCCATTGTACAGAACGGGGGCGACTTGCGAGAGCGCGGCGAGGCGAGTCGCGTCGCGTCGCCTCGCATCGCCCGCAGTGTGAACCGGCTCTTAGGCCAATATGTATTCTGCTACAAAAAAAATAAATCCCAATAAGCATATATTAATTGGTTTTCGCAAAAGTTTTACAGTCTACAAACTATGGGATAGATTTATGGCATTTTTTTTAAACTATTAATGGTAGTGATCCCTGATTTTAAGTGGGACTGCTACATTGCGGCGGACAGATCGTAAACCTGACACTTGCGCGTCCCCAGTGTCTATTGCACGAAATTACGTACAGGTAAATTTTTTTGAGCAAAAGAGACGCTCTGCCGCAGTATATCTGTGGTAGGCGGTCAGAAAGTGGTTAAAAAAAGACAAATATAATACAATATATAAAACTGTAATTTTCAGTTTTGGTTTTCTGTCAAACGCATCCTGCATTTTCGGTTTCAGCACCAAAATTCCCATTCTGTGAACCTCTATCCGTGAACATCAGTTTTCTTGAATGGATGAAAGCCTTATTTTTGTTCCATTAAAAAAAACGTAGCGGAGGATAAACGGATGCAAATGGACAAGTGGTCCGGTGTTGCATTTGTTTTTGCATTGTTGGTAGGAGTCGGGGCGGGGGGGGGGGGGGGGGGTTGCTGTGGTGTGCTGCAGACAGGTGTGTGTGTGTGTGGGGGGGTTTGGGGCAGAAAATAGCATGGGAGGTGAAGAGCAGTATATACAGTGAGGGGGCAGTCTGTACAGACAGGCTCCCTCATTTGCCGGCATTAACTCTTATTGTCGGCTTTTAAATGTAACTCTACAAACAATACCCCATAATGTCAATGTGAAAGAAGTTTCTTTCAATTCGATAAGTATTTACAGCCTTTGCCATGACACTCAAAATTGAGCTCAGGTGCATCCTTTTTCCACTGATCATCCATGAGATGTTTCTACAACTTGATTGTAGTCCACCTGTTGATTGGACATGATTTGGAAAGGCACACACCGGTCTATATAAGGTCCCACAGTTAACAGTGCATGTCAGAGCACAAACAAGCCATGAAGTCCAAGGAATTGTCTGTAGACCTTTGAGACACAACTGTATTAAGGCACAGATCTGGGGAAGGGTACAGAAAAACTTCTGGAGAATTGTAGGTCCCAATGAGCACAGAGGCCTCTATCATCCATAAATGGAAGACGTTTGGAACCACCGGGATTCTTCCTAGAGTGGACCACCCAGGCAAATGGAGCAATCAGGGGAGAAGGGCCTTAGTCAGGGAGGTAACCAAGAAACAGATGGCCAATCTGACAGAGCTTCAGCATTTCATGGTGGAGAAAGAAGAACCTTCCAGGGGAACAACCATCTCTGCAGCACTCCACCAATCTCGCCTGTGTGGTAGAGTGGCCAGACAGAAGCCACTACTCAGTGAAAGGCCCATGACAGCTCACCTGGAGTTTGCCAAAAGGCACCTGAAGGACTCTCAGCAAAATTCTCTGGTCGGATGAAACAAAGATAAAACTCTTTGGCCTGAATGGCAAGCATCATGTCTGGAGGAAACCAGGCACCGCTCATCACCTTGCCAATACCATCCCTACAGTGAAGCATGGTGGTGGCGGCATCATGGTGTGGGGATGTTTTTTCAGGAACTGAGAGACTAGTCAGGATCAAGATAAAGATGAATGCAGCAATGTACAGAAACATCCTTAATGAAAATCTGTTTCAGAGCGCTCTAGACTTCAGACTGGGGCAAAGGCTCATCTTCCAACAGGACAACAACCCTAAGCACATAGTCAAGATAACAAATGAGTGGCTACAGGACAAAACTGTGAATGTCCTTGAGTGGCCCAGCCAGAGCCCAGACTTGAATCTGATTGAACATCTCTGGAGAGATCTGAAAATGGCTGTGCACCGACGCTACCCATCCAACCTGATGGAGCTTGAGAGGTCCTGCAAAGAAGAAAGGAAGAAACGGCCCAAAAATAGGTGTGCCAAGCTTGTAGCCACATACTCAAAAGTACTTGAGGCTGTAATTGGTGCCAAAGGTGCTTCAACAAAGTATTGAGCAAAGGTTGTGAATACATGGGATTGCTTTAATTTTTTTATTTTTAATAAATTTGCAAAGATTTCAAACAAACTTCTTTTACGTTGTCATTATCGGGTATTGTTTGTAGAATTTTGAGGAAAATAATGAATTTAATCTATTTTGGAATAAGGCTGTAACAACAAAATGTGGAAAAAGTGAAGTGCTGTGAATACTTTCCGGATGCACTGTATATTAAAAGAGAAGATGCTACCATCACTCCTTACCCTTGGTTGTTGTGCACTTTTCCAACATGACAATGATCCAAAACACACCTCTAAGGCCATTGTTTCATTTCTGAAGAACAGGGTGAAAGTAATTCAGTGGCCAAGTATGTCTCCTGATCTGAACCCAATCGGGGAACACCTATGGGGAATTCTGAAAAGTTGAGCATCGCTCTCCATCCAGCATCCAGGCTCTAAAAGAGGTCGTTCTTATTGTCTTAGAGGTCGTTCTTGAAGAATGGAAAAAGATAGATGTTGCAATATGTCACCAACTTATTCATTCCATGCCTAGAAGACTTGGTGCTGTCCTTTACAAATCATGGAGGTCATTCAAAATACTAGATGTAGTAGTTTTTGTTGTGGGGTGTATTCACTTTTTAATTTAAGTAAAACTGAAGATTTTGGAATCTAAGTTATATTGTTAAACTTACTTTCATTTTATGAGCTAAACAAATGTTCTATAAAACTCAGTTTTGTCAAAATTTTGGAGATTGTTCTTGTGTTCAATGAGATATTGATTAAAATCTTACTTTTCACAAGGGGTGTACTAATTTATGCTGAGCTAAAACATTAATAGGGTGTATATATTGTCACAGTATGTGAAGTGATGGATAATGGGTATATTTCACCTCACATGCGTTATATTGTAAGAGACTGGACCAGAATCTGGCCTGGGTTCTTCCAGCCTCTGTGGTAGGCTTGGTTCCGGTCCAGATGTTGTGGTCCACTTGAGTCCACACTCGGGTGGACTTTAAATGAGCAGGAAAAGAGCACAGCAGAGCTTTGGCCTGAGACTCAATGGAATCTGAGAGAGAGGAGTGCTGTTTGGATTTAAAAAGAAGGTTCGCTTTACCACATGTTTTTTGGGTGTCGGGAACCAGCCCCATACCATATAGAGAGGAGTCTACTGTTTAGTTTAGCGCCGGACGGCAAGGATTTACTTTACTGTTTTTGTTTGTTTTCATGACTTTGCAAACCTCTTCTAAATAAAGCTGGCAACTTGACAGATTTTAAAGAAACTGCCTGCACGCTGACCTTAATTTCCAGAAAAGATGATCCCCACGAGCTAATCTTCCACACGTGGTGGACTCTGCGGGCAATTTCTAAAGATGGAGGAAATATTAAAGGCCCTGCTACAGGCCAATGCAGCTCAGTGGGAAACCAACCACCAAGTCGCAGAGGCCGCTGCAGCACAACAGGTGGTCCAGCAGGAGATGAACCGCCAAGTCTCAGAGGCCACTGCAGCACAACAGGTGGTCCAGCAGGAGATGAACCGGCAATTCGCAGAGGCTCTGGTGAAATTGAAAAAGGGGTTAGTACCTCCTGTGCCAGTAGAACCAAAATTGGTATGTGCCTCATACCACCCACAGAAGATGACACCTGCCGATGATGTCGATCCATAACTTTGCGACTTTTGAGAGAGTCGCTCTCCAAAGGATGGCCAAAAGAACAGTGAGTGGATATGCTGGCCCCATTTCTGACAGGAGAACCTCAAAAGGCCTATTTTGATCTGGAACCGGATAAGGCCCAGGAGTATGAGACTCTGAAGTAGACATGTGCATTCGTTTTCGTCCGAATGCATTTTCGTCCGAATTTCAGCTATTTTCGTTTTCGTTTTGACAAACGATAACGAAAGCACAAAATCCGAAAAACGAAAGATCCGACATAAATAAATGCTTTATTTTCGTTTTCATTGTTACAACAGTTTGATATAGAATAGGAGATTCGACATGACTCTGACAACAATCTGTGTCTATAGAACCTGTGGTCGAATGTGCTTAACCTTACCTCTATTAGTCCAAGATTATATAGAGAAAATATTCGACAGAGAAAAAAGATTTGACAGAGAGAAAAGATTCTGCAAGTTACTGTCCTAAAAAGTGTTTGGGGACCCGGCTTCTGCCCCAGGGGACATGTGTCAATGCAAAAAAAAGTTTTAAAAACGGACGTTTTTTCGGGAGCAGTGATTTTAATAATGATTAAAGTGAAACAATAAAAGTGTAATATTCCTTTAAATTTCGTAGGGGGGGGGGGGGGGGTTGTCTATAGTATGCCTGTGAAGGGGCGCATGTTTCCCGTGCTTAGAACTGTCCCTGCACAAAGTGTCATTTTTGCAGGAAAAAAAGTCCTTTAAAATCACTCGCAGCTATTATGAATTGTCGGCTCCCGTAATACAGAGAACACTCATTGAAAGTCATTGATAAAAAAAATAAAAAAATAAATAAAAAAAAAGCGTGGGGGTCCCCCAAATTCAATTGCCAGGCCCTTCAGGTCTGGTATGGATATTAAGGGGAACCCCGCGTCAAATTAAAAAAAAAATTGACGTGGGGTTCCCCCTAAAAATCCATACCAGACCCTTTATCCGAGCACGCAACCTGGCAGGCCGCAGGAAAAGAGGGGGGGACGAGAGAGCGGCCCCCCCTCCCTCCTGAACCGTACCAGGCCACATGCCCTCAACATTGGGAGGATGCTTTGGGGGTCTGTGACCCCTCAAAGCACCTTGTCCCCATGTTGATGAGGACAAGGGCCTCATCCCCACAACCCTGGCCGGTGGTTGTGGAGGTCTGCGGGCGGGGGGCTTATCAGAATCTGGAAGCCCCCTTTAACAAGGGGACCCCCAGATCCCGCCCCCCCTGTTTGAAATGGTAAGGGGGTACAAAAGTACCCCTACCATTTCACAAAGAAAGTGTAAAAGATGGTTAAATAAAACAAACACACTTTTGAAAAATTCCTTTATTAAAAATAAAAAAAATAAAAAAAAGATTCCAGCGGCGGTAATCCACTCTTGCTATCCAGCGACGGACGGTCATCTCTCCAGCGATGGCTCATCTCATCCAGCGCAGCGAATCCATCCTTCTTCTGTCTCCGTGGAGGAGACACTGCAGGCATTCCGGCGGCTGACGTTTCTTATATACGGAGGGCGGGGCCACCCGTCACCTGACCCCGCCCCCTTCTGACGCAAGGGGAAACCCGGGGTTCCCTGTGACGTATGGGTGACCCCGCACCCCTCTGATGTAACACAGGCAGGTTTCCGTTACATCAGAGGGGGGCGGGGTCAGGTGACGGGTGGCCCCGCCCTCCGTATATAAGAAACGTCAGCCGCCGGAATGCCTGCAGTGTCTCCTCCACGGAGACAGAAGAAGGATGGATTCACTGCGCTGGATGAGATGAGCCATCGCTGGAGAGATGACCGTCCGTCGCTGGATAGCAAGAGTGGATTACCGCCGCTGGAATCTTTTTTTTATTTTTTTATTTTTAATAAAGGAATTTTTCAAAAGTGTGTTTGTTTTATTTAACCATTTTTTACACTTTCTTTGTGAAATGGTAGGGGTACTTTTGTACCCCCTTACCATTTCAAACAGGGAGGGGCCGGGATCTGGGGGTCCCCTTGTTAAAGGGGGCTTCCAGATTCTGATAATTCCCCCGCCCGCAGACCTCCACAACCACCAGCCAGGGTTGTGGGGATGAGGCCCTTGTCCTCATCAACATGGGGACAAGGTGCTTTGAGGGGTCACAGACCCCCAAAGCATCCTCCCAATGTTGAGGGCATGTGGCCTGGTACGGTTCAGGAGGGAGGGGGGGCCGCTCTCTCGTCCCCCCCTCTTTTCCTGCGGCCTGCCAGGTTGCGTGCTCGGATAAAGGGTCTGGTATGGATTTTTAGGGGGAACCCCACGTCAATTTTTTTTTAAATTTGTCGCGGGATTCCCCTTAATATCCATACCAGACCTGAAGGGTCTGGTTATGGATATTTAGGGGGAACCTCACGTCAAATTTTTTCTTAAATTTGAGGCAGGGTTCCCCTTAATATCCATACCAGACCTGAAGGGCCTGGTAATTGAATTTGGGGGACCCCCACGCTTTTTTATTTATTTATTTTTTTATCAATGACTTTCAATGAGTGTTCTCTGTATTACGGGAGCCGACAATTCATAATAGCTGCGAGTGATTTTAAAGGACTTTTTTTCCTGCATAAATGACACTTTGTGCAGGGAGAGTTCTAAGCACCAGAAACATGAGCCCCTTCACAGGCATACTATAGACACCCCCCCCCCCCCCTACGAAATTTAAAGGAATATTACACTTTTATTGTTTCACTTTAATCATTATTAAAATAACTGCTCCCGAAAAAACTTCCGTTTTTAAAACTTTTTTTTGCATTGATACATGTCCCCTGGGGCAGGACCCGGGTCCCCAAACACTTTTTAGGACAGTAACTTGCAAATTAGCCTTTAAAATTAGCACTTTAGATTTTGAACGTTGGAGTCCCATAGACTTTAATAGGGTTCTAAAGTATGCTATATACTAGCTCCGTCGAATCTTCTTTATACATTCGACAGACACCATAAGCCTTCAAAGACAGATTCGACCGTAATTCATGTGGATTTTCGGACGAATGCAATTTTTGAAAGAAAAACGAAATAGATAAAAACGAATTTCGGGAGTAACTAAATAAATTAAGTTTTCGGACGAAAACGAAATTCCGAAACGAAATATTTTACTCTGCACATGTCTACTCTGAAGACAGAGATACTCGCACGCTTGGGTGTCATCGTGGCAATCTATGCCCAGCACGTGCAGCAGTGTACCTACTCCAGCAACAAGCCACCTCGTTCTCAAATGTTTGACCTGGTCTACCTCACCAGGTAGTAGTTGCAGCCAGATACCTTGACAGGCCCTCAGATCGTGGAGCGTGTGGTAATGGACCAGTACTTGCATGTGCTCCCTGCTGCTCTGAGGAAGTGGGTCAGACAGGGGGACCCCAAAACTGCAACCCAATTGGTGGACCCAGTTGAGAGATACATTGCTACTGGGGACTTGGTGAGCCTGTCTATGCCCCACTTCTGTGTGTCTAGGGGTGCAAGATCGCCCAGCGGTTCTGGTAAGACTGTTCCGGCGTTCAAGAGCATGGGGAAGTTAGATAAGACTGTTGTTACAGCTAATGAGACTGTGGGTCCTAGACCTGGAGACTGGCCAAAGAAGCCAGGACGGTCTTTGGGATCGTTAAGAGGACTGGGGTAGAGCACATACAGTGTTTTCATTGCCATGCATTAGGGCATATTGCTGAAAACTGTCCTATGCAATGCGATTATGCTTATATGAAAAGACGCTCTGTTTGCACAGGTTGCATGTGCTGCATCATGTCAGAGTCGCATTGAAAAACAAATGTGTGTAATTTCAGTGGATGGAAAGCCACTCACAGCCCTGCTAGACTCTGGTAGTGTTGTAACCCTAGTCAGAAATGATTGTGCGAACCCACAAAACTACACCCCAGTACTATCAGGGTCATTTGCATCCATGGGGACACTCTGCACCACCAAACAGTGGTGGTTGAGGTTGATACCCAGTGGGGGTGGTACCTTCATTGCTTCATGAAGCTTTAGTGGGGAGAGATTTTCCCCATTTTTGGAGTTTATGGGAGAGCAAGGAGAGGCTGGTAAATAGAGCTCTCCCTGCTGGAGAAGTACTTGAACTCTCACCAGACCCTGTTTGCCAAAGGGAAGGGGATGCTGTTGGGGGATATCAAGGAAGCTGGAGGTCTTCTTCCTTTCCTTGTCATGGTTGGGGAGCCGGAGGACCTGGAAGCTAGCTCCTAGCCTGAGGGTAACGAACAGGAGAACATCTCTGACCCTGACAATGAGAGTAGCCAGAATGTGGTACCCGACTTAGAGGTCAGGAGAGAGAATTTCTGTACTGAGCAACTGCAAGATGTCACTCTCATGAGAGCCAGAGAAAACATTAAGATGGTGGATGGGGAACCAGTGGATCCTAACTGAGGGGTGTCTTTCCCCTACATGGCCCTTAAAAACAATTTACTTGTATCAGATGGTAAAATGCGGAGAGGATGAGGTAGAACAGCTAGTGGTTCCCAAATCCTTCCATAGGGTGGTGCTAGACTTGGCCCATGGTCATGCAATGGGGGGACATCTTGGTATCGAAAGGACCAGGGAGAGAATCACCCAGAGATTTTTCTGTCCTGGGTTATATGTAGATGTCAGGGAGTACTGTGAATCGTGCCCTGAGTGCCAAATGGTGGAACCGCCGCCACGTTTTCGTAGTCCCCTTGTCCCTCTACCAATAATCGAGGTCCCTTTTGAGAGGATTGCCATGGACCTGGTGGGGCTGGTAGTGAAGTCTGCCCGAGGTCACCAGCATATTTTGGTAATCCTGGACTATGCAATATATTGGTAATCCTGAGGCCATACCCTTGCGTAACACCTCTGCTAAGGCTATCGCCAAGGAGTTAGTCCAGGTGTTTAGATGAGTGGAGATCCCAAAGTGATCTTAACTGATCAGGGCATCCCATTTATGTCCAGGGTTACCAAGGAACTTTGTAAACTATACTAAATCTCCCATCTCCGTACCTCTGTCTACCACTCACCCACCCACCTCCCTGTCTTGTGGAAAGATTTAATAAAACTTTGAAAAGTATGCTGAAAAAGGTGGTCGACAAAGATGGGAGAAATTGAGATTTTTTTGCTACCATATGTCATATTTGCCAAACGAGAGGTTCCGCAAGCATCCACAGGCTATTCCCCCTTTGAGCTCTTGTATGGTAGACATCCCAGGGGGCTGCTAGATGTCGCCAAAGAAACGTGGTAAGGAGAGGTCACCCCATATAGAAGCATCATAGAGCATGTCTCCTTGATGCAGGATCGAATTGCAGCTGTCCTGCCCCTGGTGCGAGAACATATGGAGCGAACCCAGGAGGCACAGAGGAGGGTCTATAATCAAGAGTGTTGGTACTGGTTCCCAAGGTGGAAAGTAAGTTCCTAGCCAAGTGGCAGGGTCCCTTTGAGGTATGAAAGAGTAAGGGAGGTAAACTGCAAAGACTACTAGCCAGGGAAAAGGAAACAACAACAAATTTATCATGTGAATCTCTTAAAGCCCTGGAAGGACAGAGAGACTTTACTGGCCGCTTCCTCGCCTCCAACAGACTGGGTGCCGGTGACACCTGATGTCTCCATAACCGTTTCCCTGTCTGTCGCACAACAAAGTGACATTAGGACATTTGTGTACAAAAATAGAGACTTTTTCTCCCCCTTACCCGGACTGACCAAGGTGATCCAGCATGATATAGTGACCAGCATGATATAGTGACAGAACCTGGGGTTCATGTAAATGTAAAGCCATATAGAATCCCAGAGGCCAGGCGAGAGGCAGTCGTGAAGGAAATCAAAAATATGTTAGAGTTGGACATGATAAAGCCCCACAGTGATTGGTCGAGCCCCATAGTGCCTGGTACCAAAACCCGATGGCATTATTAGGTTTTGTAATGACTTGAGGAAACTCAACAGTGTGTCCAAGTTCGATGCATACCCGATGCCTCGCATCGATGAACTCGTAGATCGGTTGGGACAGGCCCACTACATAACAACCCTAGAACTAATGAAAGGCTATTGGCAAATACTGCTAACTGAATCGGCCAAGGAGAAGACTGCCTTTTCCACTCCTGAGGGCTAGTTTTAGTACAAGCGGATGCCTTTTGGTCTGCGTGGGGCCCCTGCATTGTTCCAGCGAATGATGGACAAAATTTTGAGACCACATCACCCGTATGCAGCCATTTATTTGGACGATGTTTTCATCCACAGCCCAGTTTGGGAATCACACCTGTCCCAAGTACAAGCAGTGGTAGATTCTCTTAGGGAAGCAGGTCTCACAGCTAACCCACAAAAGTGTGCCATAGGCCTGGAGGAGGTCAAATACCTTGAGTACGTTATTGGCTGGGGACTGGTCAAGCCTCAGACCAATAAGATTGAGGCAAGTCAAAAATGGCCCCAACCGGTAAACAAAAAACAAGTTCAGGCCTTCCTGGGCATTACGGGGTATGAGACGATTTATACCCAACTTTGCCACCATTGCTGCCCTTCTGACTGATCTGATAAATGGTAGAGGGTGGGTTATGGTCAAATGCAATCCTGTAGCTGAGGAGGCGTTTCAGAAGTTAAAGCAGGCCCTTTGTGTACTACCAGTGCTAGAGACCCTGGACTTCACAAAGGGGTTTGTGGTACAGACAGATCACCTCTGATGTGGGCCTAGGGGCTGTGCTATCCCAGAACAGAGATGGCGAGGAGCACCCAGTTGTGTACCTGAGCCCAAAACTGAACAGGCATTAAAAAAAATTATGCCGTTGTCGAAAAGGAGTGTCTCGCTATTAAATGGGCCTTAGACTCCCTGTAGTATTACTTGTTGGGGAGGTAATATAAGCTGGTCACCGACCATGCTCCCCTAAAGTGGATGTGTGACAACAGGGAGAAAAAGGGCTGTGTGACAAGATGGTTCCTGGATTTACAGCCCTTTAAGTTTACAGTAGAGCATAGGCCGGGCAAGCTCCAAACAATGCAGATGCCCTTTCCCACATGTACTGTATGCTTGAGCAGAGGGGGAGGATATGCGACGGTATGCGAGGGGAGGTAATGGATAATCTGTATATTTCACCTTGCATGTGTTCTATTGTAAGAGACTGAACCGGAATCCGGCCCAGGTTTCTCCAGCCTCTGTAGGTAGGCTTGGTTCCGGTCCAGATGTTGTGGTCCACTTGAGTCCACGCTCAGGTGGACTTTAAATGACCAGGAAGATAGCACAGCAGGGCTCTGGCCTTAGTCTCAGAAGGGAATGTGAGAGAGAGGAGCTCTGTTTGGATTTAAAAAGGTTTGCTTTACCACATGTTTTGTGGGTGCCGGGGACCAGCCCCACACCGTAAAAAACGGAGTCTACTGTTTAGCGCCGCAGTAAGGATTTACTTTACTGTTTTTTGTTTATTTTCATGATTGCAAACCTCTTCTAATTAAAACTGGCAACCTGACAGATTTTAAAGAAACTGCCTGTACGCTGACCTTCATTTCCAGAAAAGGTGATCCCCACAAGCTATTCTCCCACAATATCTAAACACTATAAAATGCTGGATCATACTGCAATACCTTCATAAAGTTCAGTGCTAATATTTTTGCGTGTACAGCAATTTTCAGTTCACAAGAGACATTCCATTACCTTTCACTGTTGTCATGCACTGAAACCTGCAATTGTCATAACAGCAGCGGTCAGTGCCTTGGCATTGGACATCACTGTGGCACTCGGAGAGTTCGGTTCCGATAGTGCTACACTCAAAATCATTGAAGTATGGGCAGGCATTTTTCTTGTCTGCAGAGAGAGAAAAAAATTGCTGTGATAAGTATGGAAAGAAATAGAGACTGAGAAAAGTTCAGGACTATGAGGGGTGATGAGTACAGATTGAGGTGATGAAGGGTGATGAGTGCAGGTTAGGGCTTTAAAGGATGTTGGGTGCAGGCTAGGACAATGAAATGTAAGGCGTTCAGATCAGGACTATGAAGGGTGATGAATGCAGGCAGAGACTATGAAGGGGGATGAGTGCAGGCAGAGACTATGAAGGGTGATGAGTGCAGGCAAAGACTATGAAGGGGGATGAGTGCAGGCAGAGACTATGAAGGGGGATGAGTGCAGACAGAGACTATGAAGGGGGATGAGTGCAGGCAGAGACTATGAAGGGGGATGAGTGCAGACAGACTATGAAGGGGGATGAGTGCAGGCAGAGACTATGAAGGGGGATGAGTGCAGGCAGAGACTATGAAGGGGGATGAGTGCAGGCAGAGACTATGAAGGGGGATGAGTGCAGGCAGAGACTATGAAGGGGGATGAGTGCAGGCAGAGACTATAAAGGGGGATGAGTATAGGCAGGGACTATGAAGGGTGATGAGTGCAGGCAGAGACTATGAAGGGTGATGAGTGCAGGCAGAGACTATGAAGGGTGATGAGTGCGGGCTGGGACTATGAAGGGTGATGAGGGCACTCTGAGACTATGAAGGGTAATGAGTGTTGGCTGGTACTATGCAAGGTGATGAGTGCAGGCTGGGACTATAAAAGATGGTGAGTGCAGGCTGAGAATATGAAGGGTGATGATTGTAGGCCGGGACTATGAAGGGTGATGCGTGCAGGCCAGGACTATGAAGGGTGATGAGTGCAGGCAGAGACTATGAAGGGTGATGAGTGCAGGCAGAGACTATGAAGGGGGATGAGTGCAGGCAGAGACTATGAAGGGGGATGAGTGCAGGCAGAGACTATGAAGGGTGATGAGTGCAGGCAGAGACTATGAAGGGTGATGAGTGCAGGCAGAGACTATGAAGGGGGATGAGTGCAGGCAGAGACTATGAAGGGGGATGAGTGCAGGCAGAGACTATGAAGGGGGATGAGTGCAGGCAGAGACTATGAAGGGGGATGAGTGCAGGCAGAGACTATGAAGGGGGATGAGTGCAGGCAGAGACTATGAAGGGGGATGAGTGCAGGCAGAGACTATGAAGGGGGATGAGTGCAGGCAGAGACTATGAAGGGGGATGAGTGCAGGCCGAGACTATGAAGGGGGATGAGTGCAGGCCGAGACTATGAAGGGGGATGAGTGCAGGCCGGGACTATGAAGGGTGATGAGTGCAGGCCAGGACTATGAAGGGTGATGAGTGCAGGCCAGGACTATGACGGGTGATGAGTGCAGGCCAGGACTATGACGGGTGATGAGTGCAGGCCAGGACTATGACGGGTGATGAGTGCAGGCCAGGACTATGACGGGTGATGAGTGCAGGCCAAGACTATGAAGGGTGATGAGTGCAGGCCGGGACTATGAAGGGTGATGAGTGCAGGCCGGGACTATGAAGGGTGATGAGTGCAGGCCGGGACTATGAAGGGTGATGAATGCAGGCCAGGACTATGACGGGTGATGAGTGCAGGCCAGGACTATGACGGGTGATGAGTGCAGGCCAAGACTATGAAGGGTGATGAGTGCAGGCCGGGACTATGAAGGGTGATGAGTGCAGGCCGGGACTATGAAGGGTAATGAGTGCAGGCCGGGACTATGAAGGGTGATGAGTGCAGGCCGGGACTATGAAGGGTGATGAGTGCAGGCCAGGACTATGAAGGGTGATGAGTGCAGGCCAGGACTATGAAGGGTGATGAGTGCAGGCCAAGACTATGAAGGGTGATGAGTGCAGGCCAAGACTATGAAGGGTGATGATTGCAGGCCGGGACTATGATGGGTGATGAGTGCAAGCCGGGACTATGAAGGGTGATGAGTGCAGGCCGGGACTATGAAGGGTGATGAGTGCAGGCCGGGACTATGAAGGGTGATGAGTGCAGGCTGGGACTATGAAGGGTGATGAGCGCTGGTTTCGACTAAAAATGCATGATAAAAGCAAGCCAGGCGCAATATTTATGTTTATCTAAAGTTTATTTGTACTCAGAGTCACTCTGTGGATGGTGAGGAAAGGAACAAAGAGCAACAAGGAAACAAAGACCTGAAGTGTGCCAAAGGTCACGTGGTCAGTATGCCTAAAAGGGGGCAAAAAATAACACAGTAGGAAGAAAGCTCAACAACTAGATGACCCAGTGAATAACGTCTAACCTGGAGTGGCGGCAAATGAGTTTTGCCTTTGCCGCAGAGAAGGAAACGCTAAGAAAGGCAGTAGCCCCTCCCCTGGCATCAGGAACCACAAGGCCAGCTATAGCACCCCCTTGAGCCCAACCCAGCGACCAACGCAAGATAAACCTGAGAGTATGTGAACGTCATAAAATGAAACCCACAATGGAAAGTCAGCTAAGCACAGCAGGGAGTCCCCACCGCTGGAGACCTGGATGGCTTCAAACGGAAAAGCCGAAAATAAAACAACCTGACAGATCATCCAGCATGAAATGCTGGGACTTAACTGGATACGCCCAGAAAGTGCTGAAGGCTGATACAAGCTGGAGGAGGCAAAAAAGGAAACTAAAACAAAACAGAAAAGCAAAAGGGAACTAGATGTTTCACCATCAGGACTGGAAACCTAACCTGGAAACATGCCAAGCAGTGTCATGGGCCTTCCTAGAATTTAAAACAAAACCCAATGATCAAGGCTGCAGTGCCAACCAAATGGAAAACCAATTTACCACAACTGAAGCTGAAAAGAAAGTGCGTCACTGGAACCTGCTTCTGAGACCCGAGCCTACAGATACTGGCCCGGGCCCCGTGATCCACGAAAGCCCCTGAGCCAGTAGAAACTGTGGATCAGTGAAAAACTGACTAACCAAACTTCCCATACCCCAGGGCAACTCCTGGCCGGAGACGCAGCTAGGAAATTAAAATAAATAGTGAGGAATGGCACCCAACTGATCAGGAACACAACTAGCGAGAGAATCGTGATCAGACAAAAAATACCTGCGACAAGAACGAAACCTGCGATAAGGAAACGTGACTGAACGAAAACATGAGTAGCGTGAACTGATCACCGTGAGCGGCTTAAGAACCGCGGCTGCTAGAAAACCCGACCTGCCTAGGAAATGCAGGTTGCACAAGAAACGCAAAAAGATGAAAAACACAAAAGAAAACCCTGGGGGGTACACAAGAGAAAACCCTGGGGGGTACACAAGAGAAAAGAAAAGCATAAGACACAAAACGTGCGGCATATAGGAATATGTAAGAAACACGAGAAAAGGCAAGAAAACACGAGAAACAAAAGAAACATGGGAAACGCGAGAAGATGCATAAGACACGTAAATAGCATCAGACACGTACAATACATCCGACACTAACAAGCATGAGGAACGTAAAAAAGCCTGAGAATCATGAAATTACACAAGGGTAATGACATGAAAGGCATAAGACATGAAACGTGCGGCACATGGAAAATACGGAAGGAAACACAGGACAACACGTAAGGAAACATGTGAATACGTCAAAACCATGGAAATACATCAGAAAGTGCTAGAAAAACATAGGGAAACGTCAGAAACAAGGGAAACACAAGAAGTTGCATCACGTAAATAACAGCCACGAACATTACATCCGATACGTGAATTGCATGAGAAACGTAAAAACCCTGATAACCATAAATTCATGAGAACCATAAAAGCGTAAGAACTGTAAGTCGTTTAAAAACCGTCAACTGCCAGCAAAACACACGAGAACGCAATTGTATGAGAAACCGTAAAATTGCATGGAAAACCATCAAAATGTATGAGAAACACCAACTTCATATGTAAATCACATGAGAGACCTAAATCGCATGAAAAACAAAATTGCGTAAGAACCGTAACTTCATGAAACACCAACTGCATGGAAACCGTGAATTGCATAAACTGAATTGCATGAGAAAACGGCAATTGCATGTAAAACCGTAAAACGAGTGAGAACCGTGCGTGAAAACAAAGCATAAGAACGTCAAATCGAATGAGAACATAATCGCATGAGAACGTAAAACGAAACGAGAACATAAAATGCACGAGAACGTAAAATGAAAACGAGAACATGATTGCATGAGAACGTAAACAAAACGAGAACATGGGTGCATGAGAACGTAAAACGAAACGAGGACATAACTGCATGAGAACGCAAAACATGAAATGCCAAAAATGCATGAAACGCAAACGCATGAAACGCAAAACGCATAACGCTGGAACGCGATAGAGAAACCTGGAAAGCGATGGAGAAACCTGGAAAGCGAGAGAAAACCTGGAAAATGCACGAGAAACCGTAGTTGCATGAACCGTCAACTGTACCACGGGAATACGTCAGAACCACGGGAAACGTCAGAAAACGCTATAAAAACATGGGGAAACGTCAGAAACATGGGAAACGCAAGAAGTTGCGTGAGACACGTAAATTACATCCGATACGTAAATTGCATGAGAAATTTAACATGCCTGAGAACCATAAATGCGTAAGAACTGTACGTCGTTTAAAAACCGCCAACTGCCTGCGAAACGCACGAGAAACGCAATTGCATGAGAAACCGTAAAATTGCATGGAAAACCATCAATTGTATGAGAAACAACAACTTCATAAGAAAAGTAAATCACATGAGAGACCCAAATCGCATGAAAAACAAAACTGCGTAAGAACCGTAAGCAACGTGCTTGAAACCAACAAGCATGAGAACGTCAAATTGAATGAGAACGGAAAACGAAACGAGAACATAACTGCATGAGAATGTAAACGAACGAGAACATAACTGCATGAAAACGTAAACGAAACAAAAAACATAACTGCATGAAAACGCAAATGCAAGAAACGCAAATGCAAGAAACGCAAATGCCTGAAGATGCGACTGCCTGAGAAACGCAACTGCCTGAGAAACGCAACTGCAAGAAGATGCAACTGCCTGAGAAACGCAACTGCTTGAGAAACGCAACTGCTTGAGAAACACAACTGCAAGAAGATGCAAATGCAAGAAGATGCAAATGCATGAAAAACGCAACTGCAATAAGCTGCAACTGCCCGAGAAAACGCAACTGCCTGAGAAAACGCAACTGCAAGAAGATGCAAATGCATAAAAACGCAAATGCATGAAAAACGCAACTGCAAGAAGATGCAAATGCATAAAAACGCAAATGCATGACAACGTAACCGCTTTGAGAACGTGACCGCTATGAGAACGTGAATGGCCTGAGACCGGAAATGCATGGGACCGAATCGCATGGGAAAACCATAAAATGCACCAGAACGTAAAACTGCATGAGAAAACCGTGAATAGCACGAGAACATGAAAGGCACGAGAATATAAATAGCACCAGAACGCAAATAAATTGCCGAAGAACGTAAATAGCACAAGAACGCAAAGAGCCCATGGTACGTGGAGCTCAGGCGGGGGGGAGGAGGCACGCCACGTGGAGCTCAGGCGGGGGGAGGAGGCACGCCACTTGGAGCTCAGGCGGGGGGGGAGGAGGCACGCCATGTGGAGCTCAGGCGGGGGGAGGAGGCACGCTACGTGGAGCTCAGGCGGGGGGAGGAGGCACGCCACGTGGAGCTCAGGCGGGGGGAGGTACGCCACGTGGAGCTCAGGCGGGGGGGAGGCACGCCACGTGGAGCTCAGGCGGGGGGGGAGGCACGCCACGTGGAGCTCAGGCGGGGGGGGAGCACGCCACGTGGAGCTCAGGCGGGGGGGAGCACGCCACGTGGAGCTCAGGCGGGGGGGAAGCACGCCACGTGGAGCTCAGGCGGGGGGGAAGCACGCCACGTGGAGCTCAGGCGGGGGGGGAGAGGGCACGCCACGTGGAGCTCAGGCGGGGGGGAAGCACGCCACGTGGAGCTCAGGCGGGGGGGAAGCACGCCACGTGGAGCTCAGGCGGGGGGGGGAAGCACACCACGTGGAGCTCAGGCGGGGGGGGGGAGCACGCCACGTGGAGCTCAGGCGGGGGGGAAGCACGCCACGTGGAGCTCAGGCGGGGGGGGGGGAAGCGCCAGAAAATCCTCCTCTGATCCGCCGGAAGTGACGTCAGCCCCACGAGACACGACGTCCAACGAGAAGGAGGCAGAGGAGGGCAGGCTTTATGCAGCCTGACTCCTCCTACAAATACAGGCTTACCCTGCGGTCAGCCTTTACACATATTTAAACTTAAAGTGGAGGTCCGCCCACCCCTGCAAAAATTAAAATTAAAAGCCAGCAGCTACACATACTGCAGCTGCTGACTTTTAATAATAGGACACTTACCTGTCCTAGAGTCCAGTGATTTCGGCACCACAGCTGATGTTTCCATTAGCTATCGGGTGCTGCCGCTGCCATTGTCGGTAAGGGAACCCGGTAGTGAAGGATTACAGCTGCGCTCTCCTACTGGCCCGGTGGCGGGGGCAAGGGAGGAGGGAGTTGAGCAGCTGGCGTAATTCGTCATAGCCCGGTCTCCTGGAAGTGGGGACAGGTATCCGCTACCCCCGAAAGGTGCCAAATGTGGCACCGGAGGGGAGAGGAGAAAAATGAGTGGAGGTTCCACTTTTGGGTGGAACTCCACTTTCAGTTCTATATCTGTGCGTACTACATTTAATTTAATATATTACAAAGGATTCCCAGAAAGAGATAACATAGTATTAGTCGCCTCCTTTTGGGATGGGCGTGGGGTGGGATTACTAGCTTGGGGGAGCTTGCTCTGACTCACCTTATGTGTACATTTCAGCTTGGGCTTCTTATCTCTGTAAACAGCATTTTTACAATAGGAAGCATGGAGAAAGTGTAGATATTTTCTGAAGAGTAGCCCAAACCTCTGTCTCAGAAACAAGGTAGAGCAGGTCATGTTTTTATCATTTCACTGTATCCTCAGAAAGATTATATACATTTACCTTCTAATGGCTGGAGACATTGTTTTCTACCGTCATATAAGCAGCACTTCATCTTCCCTAGGCAGTTTCGGTCTATCTTGCATCCAGGTTTCACCATAAAGCCATCAAGTGTGTTCTCCACATCTGCGGGACACTTTCCAGGTTTCTCCAGAATGATGAGTGTACCTGAGGGGGCTATAAAATGAACAACAGATATTTACTTAGAACTCCATTCTAGAGCAGACCAAGGTTCAGATATATTACAGTACATGGACAAAAGTTTGTAAACACCTGACAATCGCATCACTATATAAGTTTGTTGTACACCCAAAACCAGGTGCATAAAATCAAGCACATGACCATGCAATGTTCTTTGACCGATATTACCATATACAGACAATTGTGCTTCCAACCTTGTGGTATTAGTTTAGAGAAGACTCTTTTCTGTTGCAGCATGACTGTGGCCCTGTGTACAAAGCCAGTTCCATAAATACATGGTTTGACCAGTCTGGTGTGGAGGAAATGGAGTGTCCTGGACAAAGAACTGACCTCAACCCTACTGAAAACCTTTGGAATTCAACCCTACTGAACACCTTTGGAATTCAACCCTACTGAACACCTTTGGAATTCAACCCTACTGAACACCTTTGGAATTCAACCCTACTGAACACCTTTGGAATTCAACTCTACTGAACACCTTTGGAATTCAACCCTACTGAACACCTTTGGAATTCAACCCTACTGAACACCTTTGGAATTCAACCCTACTGAACACCTTTGGAATTCAACCCTACTGAACAACTTGGGGATTAACTGAAATGCCGATGGTGAGCCAGGTCCTCTCCTTTAACATCAGTACCTGACCTCACAAATGGGAACACATTCTCAAAGACTTGTCCAAAATCCTGTGGATAGCCTTCCCAGAAGAGTGAAGGATGTTATAGCCACAGACAGAGGGGCAATTCCTCAGAGGTGTGGTAGTCAGGGGTCCATACAGTTTGGCCATATAGTGTGGATCTCTGTGGAGCATGGGAGTGAGGTCATATGCTGGTGGGAGGTAAAGAGGGCATGCCTACATGTTTCAGCACCGCCAATCTCCTTTGTCAAGCCTCAGGATTGACAAAGGAGCTGGGCAGCTCCAAAACGTGTAGCCACGCCCTCTTTGCAGTCCATCAACATGATTTCCGGTCCGGCGCTGCGCTCCTCAGAAACTCACACTTCCTTGTTCCAGTTGCTTCCTGATTTTTCCATATAACCCAGTAGACATGTGCAGAATGAAAAAAAATGGTGTTGTTTAATTTAGATTAGTTATTTACATAAATTAGTTTAGTTAAATTTGTTTAATCCATTTAATTCGTTTTTGGAATTTTTTTTTTTGTTTATTTGTATTCGAATCGATTTGAATTTTCTAATCAATTTTTGAAAAGTTTTCGAATTCAAATTGTTTTCCAATTTTCAAAGACAATAAAATAGATTAGGAAATGAAAGGAAAGGAATAGGATCTAAAAACATATAATTGAATATAACAGAAAATAAAAGAATATAATAGTCCTGCATTACTGTCCTCAACCCCCCATTACTGTCTTCAGCCCGTCCACATTACTGTCCTCAGCCCCTCCCCATTACTGTCCTCAGTCCCCTCCCCATTACTGTCCTCAGTCCCCTCCCCATTACTGTCCTCAGCCCCCACACATTACTGTCCTCAGCCCCCACACATTACTGTCCTCAGCCCCCACACATTACTGTCCTCAGCCCCCACACATTACTGTCCTCAGCCCCCACACATTACTGTCCTCAGCCCCCCACATTACTGTCCTCAGCCCCCCCACACATTACTGTCCTCAGCCCCCCACACATTACTGTCCTCAGCCCCCCACACATTACTGTCCTCAGCCCCCACACATTACTGTCCTCAGCCCCCACACATTACTGTCCTCAGCCCCCACACATCACTGTCCTCAGCCCCCACACATCACTGTCCTCAGCCTCCACACATTACTGTCCTCAGCCCCCCCCCCCCCCACATTACTGTCCTCAGCCCCCCCCCCATATTACTGTCCTCAGCTACCTCACATTACTGTCCTCAGCCCTGCCCACATTACTGTCCTCAGCCCCCCCACATTACTGTCCTCAGCCCCCGCCCCACATTACTGTCCTCAGCCCCCGCCCCACATTACGGTCCTCAGTCCCCACACATTACTGTCCTCAGTCCCTCCACATTACTGTCCCCAGCTCCCTCACATTACTGTCCTCAGCCCCTCCACATTATAGCCCTCAGCCCTCCATATTATTGTTCTTAGCCTTCCCCCCTCACATTACTGTCCTCTGCACCCCCAGATTACTATTATCAGCCTTCCCCCAATGTTACACTTCTCAACCCCTCCACATTACTGTCCTCAGCCCCTCCACATTGCTGTCCTCAGCCCCTCCACATTGCTGTCCTCAGTCCCCTCCCACATTGCTGTCCTCAGCCCCCCCACATTACTGTCCTCAGCCCCCCCACATTACTGCCCCCCCCCCCACATTACTGTCCTCAGCCCCTCCACATTACTGTCCTCAGTCCCTCCACATTACTGTCCTCAGTCCCTCCACATTACTGTCCTCAGCCCCCCAAATTATAGTCCTCAGCCCCTCCACATAACTGTCCTCAGCCCCCCCAACATTAAAGTACTCAGCCCCTCCACATTACAGTCCTCAGCCCCTCCACATTACAGTCCTCAGCCCCTCCACATTACAGTCCTCAGCCCCTCCACATTACAGTCCTCATTAACCCTCCATATTATTGTTCTTAGCCTTCCCCCTCACATTACTGTCCTCAGCCCCCACACACTACTGTCCTCTGCACCCCCCCCAGATTACTATTCTCAGCCTTCCCCCCACGTTACAGTTCTCAACCCCTCACATTACAGTCCTCAACCCTTCATATTATTGTTCTTAGCCTTCCCCCCTCACATTACTGTCCTCAGCCCCCACACATTACTGTCCTCTGCACCCCCCAGATTACTATTCTCAGCCTTCCCCCCACGTTACACTTCTCAAGCCCTCCACATTACTGTCCTCAGCCCCCCCCCCCCCCCCACATTACTGTCCTCAGCCCCTCCACATTACTGTCCTCAGCCCTCTCACATTACAGTCCTCAGCCCCTCCACATTACTGTCCTCAGCCCCCCTACAATACAGTCCTCAGCCCCTCCACATTACAGTCCTCAACCCTCCATATTATTGTTCTTAGCCTTCCCCCTCACACTGTCCTCAGCCCCACACATTACTGTCCTCTGCACCCCCCCCCCCCAGATTACTATTCTCAGCCTTCCTCCCACTTTACTGTCCTCAGCCCCCCCACATTACTTTTCTCAGCTAACACATCTCAGTCCTCAGTCCCCCCACCATACAGTTCTCAGCCACCCCATTTTAAAATCATCAACCCCCACATTACTGTTCTCAGCCCCTTCCACCTAATGTCCTCAGCTCCCCCCCCCCACATTCAGTCCTCAGCCCCACCAAAAAAATTCAGTCCTCAGCCCCCCACATTCAGTCCTCAGCTCCCCCTCCACCCCACCTAAAGTCCTCAGCCCCCTCCCCTACATTCAGTCCTCAGTCCCCAACATTCAGTCATCAACTCCCCCCACATTCAGTCCCCCCCCCCCACATTCAGTCCTCGGCTCCTTTTCACATCAGCCCCTTTACACTTGTGTCCTTAGCCTCCTTTAACTTTACCCCGCACCCCCCCCCCCCCCCACTGTCCTACCTTACAGAAAGGTTGGGGAACGGAAGGCACAGCGGGTCTGAATGGAGGATGGAAGCTGCAAGATACTGATTGTCTACCAGGACCTCACTTCATACTAGCAAGCAATCACTTGTTTGGTAACCTTGGGCAGCTCCCACCCTCCATCTAGAACATTCCTGCCGCCCACTGTTGGCTCTATCAGGATGACAGTGTGACAGCCGGGGGAGGAAAAGGCTCCTAAATGACGGGACCTTGGGACAGTGACTCGATACGCATCTGGACCAAGGTTCCCCATTTAGTGATGCCTGTATAACAGCATGCTCTTAGGATCTGGCCATCCCATATAACACGTTTGCAGTCTTTGACAGCTTTCTGTGACATTACATTAACTGAATAGCCCTTGATGGTGCTGAAGGCCCCTTATATCAAGTAAGTTGACCATCATCACTCTAAACTGCTCCCATCTCTACAGAGAAAATTATTGCAAAAAGGTTTTGCATCTGTTCTCATTGATGATTAATGAGTGTATACATTGCACAACTCTCTTTAGAAATATAATAGGCTTGTCTACATTTTAATTACTATATTAACCACTTGATTTCCAGAAGGTTTTACCCCCTTCATGACCAGACCATATTTTGCTATTCAGCACAGCGTTACTTTAATTGGAAATTGCTCGGTCATGCAACACTTTTTTTTTTTTCTTTTGGTGATATTTTATCATTACTAGGTTTTTTTTGGTTTTTTTATTATATAAACAAAAAAGACCAAAAATTTAGAAAAAAATATATATATTTTCTTCCTGTTATAATATAAATTATATATATATATATATATAGAAAAATCAAACTTCTTCATAAATGTAGGCCAAAATATATTCTGCTACAAGACTTTGGTAAAAAAAAATGACAATAAGTGTATATTAATTGGGTTGTGTGGAAGTTATAGTGTTTACAAACTATAATATGTGCTGGAATTTACACAGCTATAGATGCTATACTAGTAAAGGCGGTGATCAGTGACTTATAATGGGACTGTGATGGGGGGTGGGCAACTGACGCTGGATGGGAGGGACACTAACTGACACTGATGACACTAGTGACACTAGTAGGGATGAGCCGAACACCCCCCGGTTCGGTTCGCACCAGAACCTGTGAACGGACCGAAAATTTGCGTGAACTTTAGAATCCCATTAAAGTCTATGGGACTTGAATGTTTGAAATTAAAAGTGCTAATTTTAAAGCCTAATATGCAAGTTATTGTCCTAAAAAGTGTTTGGGGACCCGGCTCCTGCCCCAGGGGACATGTATCAATGCAAAAAAAGTTTTAAAAATGGACGTTTTTTCGGGAGCACTGATTTTAACCACTTAAGCCCCGGACCAATTTGCAGCTAAAGGACCAGGCCCCTTTTTGCGATTTGGCACTGCGTCGCTTTAACTGACAATTGAGCAATCATGCAACGTGGCTCCCGAACAGAATTGGTGTCCTTTTTTTCCCACAAATAGAGCTTTATTTTGGTGGTATTTGATCACCTCTGCGGTTTTTATTTTTTGCGCTATAAACAGAAAAAGAGCAACAATTTTGAAAAAAAAATGCAATATATTTAACTTTTTGCTATAATAAATATCCCCCAAAAAATCTAAAAAAAATATTTTTTTTCCTCAGTTTAGGCCAATACGTATTCTACATATTTTTGGTTAAAAAAAAAAATCACAATAAACAATTATTGAATGGTTGGCGCAAAAGTTATAGCGTTTACAAAATAGGGATAGTTTTATGGCATTTTTATTTATAATTTTTTTTTACTAGTAATGGCGGTGATCAGCGATTTTTATTGTGACTGTGACATTATGGCGGACACGTCGGACAATTTTGACACATTTTTGGGACCATTGGCATTAATACAGCGATCAGTGTGATTAAAAATGCATTGATTACTGTAAAAATGTCACTGGCAGTGAAGAGGTTAACCACTAGGGGGCAGTGTATGGGTTAGGTGTGACCTATGTGTTTTTTTTACTGTAGGGGGCATGGCTTGGCATGTGACATGACTGATCATCTTTCCCTATGACAGGTAACATACGTTCAGTGACAGCCTCACTAGGAAGCACGGGGAGAGGTTTGGTTACACTTACCTCTCCCCGTGCTTCAGCTCTGTGACCTGATCGCGGGACACCAGCAGCGATCGGGTCCGCGGGTCCCACGGCCATGGAGCTCAGGACCGGGTCACGAGTGTGCCGCCGGCGGCGCACGCACAACCCACGGCCGTGTCATTCTGCCGACGTATATCGGCGTGAGGTGGTCCTTAAGTGGTTAATGACGCTTAAAGCGAAAAAAAAGTGAAATATTCCTTTAAATATTATGCCTGGGGGGTGTCTATAGTATGCCTGTGAAGTGCCAAGTGTTTCCTGTGTTTAGAACAGTCCCTGCACAAAATTACATTTCTAAACGGAAAAAAAGTCATTTAAAACTTCTTGCGGTTTTAATGTAATGTCTGGTCCCGGCAATAGGGATGAAAATCCGCGATGGCCCTTTGGCCATCTTGTACGGATATTAAGGGGAACCCCATACCCAAATTAAAAAAGGAAAGGCGTGGGGCCCCCAGGCCCTATATACTCAGAACAGCAGTATACAGGCAGTGCAAACAAGACAGGGACTGTGTAGGTTTGTTGTTAAGTAGAATCTGTTTGTAATTTTCAACTGGTACATTTTTAAAGTGTAGCTCCAGTCCAAAAATCTATTTTTAAGCTTTTTGGAAAACACAGGGAAGGGTTATCACCCCTGTAACATTTTCTTTGCTGTCTGTGCACCTCTTCAGAAGATTTCACCTCACTTTCTGTCCCAATGACCAATGTTTTTTGAAAATGTTTTTTTTTTTTTTTTTAAAGAAGGATTGGGATAAAGCATCAGTGGAGAGGAGACACGTTTTACCCATATCAACTCTTACAGGAGAGAACTTCCTAGGGGTAGATTTCATCTCACTTCCTGTTGTCTCCTTCCGTTTGCAAGTAGGAGACGTTTGTAAGTTGGATGTTTGAAAGCAGGGGCCTGCCCTATATGCTCTGCAGAAATTTGGGCCTAAGGTGTTGGTGTTGCCACAACACTGTAAGCCTTCAAAGTGACTCTTGGTGGGCGCTGGAACATCCTGCTGTGAACTATTATATCAAGAATTGTAATTACATGCCATTGTTGAACAGTGGTAGAAAAATTGGGCCTTTGGTGGTGGTGGTGCTGGTGGCACTGGGGGCAGGTGGCACTGGGGGCAGGTAGCACTGGGGTGGATGGCACTGGGGGCAGGTAGCACTGGGGTGGATGGCACTGGGGCGGATGGCACTGCTGGGGGGGGATGGTACTGCTGGGGGGGGGATGGTACTGCTGGGGGAGGATGGCACTTTTTTTTTTTTACTTTTTTTTTTTTTAACTCGAGGCAGAACGGCTGCCGCTGCAGCCGTTCATCTCTCCCCTCTCACACTGTCTGTGTGAGGAGGGAGAGCGGCGCTGAGAGATGATCTCATATTTTTACATATGAGATCATCTCCCATTGGACACGCCGATCATGCTGTAAACGGCCGCTGTGATTGGCCGTTTACAGCGATCTGTGTTTGCCTGTCCCCGGGGGACACGGCGAGCACAGAACTTCCGCGATGCGCGCCCGCGGCGGCGCGCATTGCGGAAGTAAACATTAGGACGTCCATGGACGGCCACCCGGACGAAAGCGCCTGCTCTACGGCCGTCATTCGGCTATAGGGCGGGCACGAGGTGGTTAGGCACTGGTGCCACAACACTGCCTGTGGCCAATTATGGCTCTCTTCGCTGTGATTGGCTAAACATGCGGGTCATAGTGCATGCTTGGCCAATCATCAGCCAGCAATGCACTGCGATGCCGCAGTGAATTATGGGCCGTGACGCGTCACTCGAATTTGGCACAAACGGCCCATAGTGGTCGGATTTCGCCAAATGGGTGAACAGCCGGTGTTCAAGTCGAACATGGTTTCTCAGCTCATCCCTAGACACTAGTACAGTGATAATACTGTACACTGACATTGTAATAAGGACACTGGCTGGGAAGTGGCTAACATCAATGGGCAATCAAGGGGTTATCTGTGTGACCAACAAGTGTAATGTGTGTAACGTGTGCTGGTTTTACTTACAGATCTGGCTGATTCCTCTCCCTGCTTTCCAGGGAGAAGAAACAGGTAGATCACTGTTCAGTGTACGTAGAGTTGTGTGTGTTTGTAAACACGGAATTCTGGCTGTGATTGGACACAGCTGATCAGCAGGTTTCAGCCAAAATGACTAGCTGAAACCTGATGAAAAACTCATGCTGTGTCCAATTACAGCACAGGTCAGCAACAAAAACCAGGAAGTACACCACGGCGTATGGGTATGTAGCAGTACCTGGCTGTGTTGTCCACTCACAGTACATCTACAGTACATCTACTGGGAGGAGGACCGCAAGAGATTAATATATCCAAGAAATACACATTACCCATATTTTACATTATTTTGAATACTTACCCAAAGCTTCTTCAGGGGGGTCTGCAGTGGTTAGATGATTGACAGCAGTGGCTCCCACACAGAACAGGAGTAGCAGGAGGGATCCCATCTCTGGAGACATGTTCAATGCCTAAAATCTCACTGAGAAGTCCTTGAGATGAGGAGGTTTTTATATAGACTGAATGAGGAAGAAGGAAGGGAGGCACCAGGAACAGGGTAGAACCTCACACAATAGATGATTGCAAAAGAAATAGCTTCTCATGTACTTTTGCACTTAGAAAAATTCTTATTGCTTAACTGGGTATAATGACATAGGTGACTTTAATTGGTCTTGAGCTTTTATATTGAAGAAGCAAGGGAGGCACTGAGAACAGGCAGAACCTGTTCCCATGCAATAGATAAGTGCAAAAAAACACGTTTAGTAATCTAGAGATTTGCATTTCTGTCCAGTCTTTGGTGTTTCACAGCTCTGATGGGCTACACAGGCAAGTGAGTGACCTATATTTCCTTTACTCCAGCTAAAGTGGTAATAAATTCCCCCTCCCCATGGCTTACTTGTAGCTACAGGTAAGCCTTACCTGTAGGCACTGTTTAGGTGATATTAACTATAGTAACAGCTGGTGACATCACCCGCTCATGCGCACTGTGCTCTCAAAGGATGGCGTGCTGTCCATTGAGAGAGCCGTGCTGTGACATCTGCTGACGACATTGTGGCCTGGCCAGTCAAACAACTGAAGTCTGAGAACCCGGAAGGAAGACCGGGTCAAGATGGAAGCGCCGGGGATCCATGACAGCGCACTGCTGGAGGCTCTTTCCTTGCCCAGTGGTAGGAGAAGCCTGGATGCAAGAAGTGAGAGCCGGAGTTGGGAGGTGAAGCTAGGAGTTGGAGCTGGCAGTCCTAGCTAACGATGACTGCTCGTCTCTTGTCAACATCGTGGATACACCTAGCACCAGGTTGGATAGGAGGGGTGGCGGGGCGGCATATAGAAGAACCAATCTCCTCCATTTTTCTTCTGGCTCCTGCAGGGCTTTCAGTGGCTGCAGGAGCCAAAAGGAAAATTGTAAGAGTCCAGGGCTTACTACGCATGCACCAATGGCACGTTGTCGCAAGAGGAAATCTGTGCCAACTGAGCATGTGCCAAAAACGCCTTAGTGCGCTAACCCGCACCTGCGCAGAAGACTTGATAGAAAAAGGCAGGAAAATGCCCAGGATGCGCACAGGAAGTGACCTCAAACTTCCCTATATCAGCCCAGCCCAGACACAGCTAAATTGCTGGATTATAGTCAGTCCCCCTTGTTCCTGTGCTAGTGCGTGATCTGTCTGAACTTGTTGTGACCTGGAAACCTATTTGACTAATACTATTCTTGATTGCTGCTTGCCTTTGTCCTCAGATTTGAACCTTAACCATTTTACTTCTTTGCCCCTTTTGTACTCAGCTGCCAGATTGGAACCGACCCCGGCTTGGATAACGACCATTCTTCTTCTGATTAAGGGTTGTAAGTGATAAGGGGGCGCTATACAGATAATAAGAGCAAATAGTGAGATTTGTGACAAAATAAAGTGCTCAAGTGCTTAATATATACAACAGTAATAACTCAATAAATATTACATAAATTAGAGTGCAAACATAAAATACAATAATAGTATGTTAAAATATAATGTGCAAAAAAAGATGACAGATGATAAAATAAGTGAAATAGAAATAATGTCCATATCACTGAAGCAAGTTGATTCTGTACACCATCACCACTTAGGAACATTATTTTAAGGTAAAAGACGACACCCAGTGAATATATGGTAAGTATCCTACTCACCAAAGACAGGTCAGGTGAAGCTTTGGCAGATTAAGGAATTGCCGCCTATGGTAGCGAAATCAAATGGGGTAAGCCTGGAATGTCACTCAAATCCAGAGTTGCTCAGAAAAAATATAGCGAGAGCGGGACCATAGAGTAATAACATTTTATTAAAAGTACAAATATAAAACAAAAAATGGCCTCTTACTTTAAAAAGTGCCTTGCCTCGGCACTAGGGATGAGCTTGGTGTTTGAGTCGAACACCGACTGTTCGCCCGTTCAGCGAAGCCAGAACTCTGTGGAGCGTTCGCGCCAAATTCGTGTGGCGCTCACGGCCCACAATGCACTGCGCCATCGCAGTGTATTGCTGGCTCATGATTGGCCAAGCATGCACTGTGACTCTGCATGCTTGGCCAATCACAGCGCCGTCAGCGAGGAGAGCCATATTGCCTGTGGCCAATTATAGCTCAGGGGGTTTAGTACACGCCCCACACTATATAAAGCCACCAGCGCGACAGCCTTGTGTAGTGTGTTCCGGCGTGAAGGGAAAGAGCAGCATAGGCAGGGACAGTGTGTTCTTTTCTCAGGCATCTGCAGAAGTTAGTGGATGTTGTGTGCCTCCAGCGCAGTATACACCTGTATCTACCCTTTATTGCTGTTGATCTCTAATACAGCCAGCTGCAGGAATTAGTGGGTGTTGTGTGCCTCCAGCACAGCACAATATACACCTGTATCTACCCTTTATTGCTGGTGTTCTCTAATACAGCCATCTGCAGGAGTTAGTGGGTGTTGTGTGCCTCCAGCACAGCACAATATACACCTGTATCTACCCTTTATTGCTGCTGTTCTCTAATACAGCCATCTGCAGGAGTTAGTGGGTGTTGTGTGCCTCCAGCACAGTATGCACCTGTATCTACCCTTTATTGCTGTTGTTCTCTAATACAGCCATCTGCAGGAGTTAGTGGGTGTTGTGTGCCTCCAGCACAGCACAATATACACCTGTATCTACCCTTTATTGCCGGTGTTCTCTAATACAGCCATCTGCAGGAGTTGGTGGGTGTTGTGTGCCTCCAGCACATGAATGAATGAATGAATGAAATACTTATATAGCGCACAATGCGAACTGAATCGCCTCTAGGCGCTGTGGCGAGCTTTGATCATCTGCTAAAAGAGGAAGGTCTTGAGTTTTTTCCTAAAAGCCAGGTGATTTTCTTCCAGGCGGATGTTGATTGGTAGAGCATTCCATAGCCGAGGCCCTTGGACAGCGAATCTCCGATCACCCTTGGATTTATACCGGGCTTTGGGCACGAGGAGGAGGTTTTTGTTGGCTGATCGAAGACAGCGGTTTGGTGTGTAATGATTTATTTTCTCCATTAGGTATTGCGGAGCTTCTCTATACACGCATTTGTGGGTGAGGCAAAGGGTCTTGAACGTGATCCGATTTTTTACGGTTAGCCAATGTAAGCTCCTCAGCGAAGGAGAAATGGATTCCCAGGGTTTTTTTCCTGTTATCAGCCTTGCCGCTGTGTTTTGGATCAGTTGTAATCGCGCAAGTTGATATTGTGGTAATCCTATGTAAAGCGAGTTTGCGTAGTCCAGTCGTGAATTAATGATTGTTCCAACTACCACTGCTTTGTCATTCTTTGGGATAAAAGGGATGAGTCTGCGAAGCATGCGCAGCAGATGGTGAGATCCACTGACTACTGCTCCTATTTGCGCATCCATTGACATTTGTGCGTCTAAAATAACCCCGAGACTCTTCGCTTTGGTCTTTGGGGAGATGGTCTGCCCAAAGACGGTTGGTGGAGACCAGGAGGTTTTGGTTGCGGGCTTATGATTTGGGTGTAAGATAAGAAGCTCTGTCTTTGATTGGTTCAGCTGGAGGGAGTTGGTGGTCATCAAGTCCTCTATTGATTTGAGGCAGTTTTCAAGTTGTTGTTGGTGATCTTTTTTTCCATTGATCCGGAAATAAAGTTGCGTGTCGTCAGCGTAAGAGTGGAAGCAGAGATCTGAGCATCTGATGATTTGAAGGAGTGGGCGAATGTAAATGTTGAAGAGAACGGGTGACAATGGAGAGCCTTGAGGGACTCCACAGGTGACTGCCCGAGTTTCGGAGAGGAATTTTCCTAGTTTCACAGTCTGTGACCGATTTCCTAGGAAGGACGCGAACCAATGGAGATCTATGTCTTGGACTCCGGCTACTTCTGTGAGGCGGACGAGTAGAGTATTGTGATCTACTGTATCAAACGCTGCACTTAGGTCTAGCAGTACGAGGAGACACGGCTCTCCGTCATCTGCCGCTTCGAGGGCGTCATCCCAAATCTTGAGGAGAGCTGTTTCTGTTCCATGACCCGGGCGGAAGCCTGATTGCAGCGGGTCCAGGAGTTTGTGAGTATCCAGGTGAAGTTGTAGCTGATGTACTACAGCTTTCTCCATGATCTTAGAAATGGTGTTGAGGCTTGTAATTGGCCTACGGTTGTTTGGATCCTGAGGGTCCAGGTTTGGTTTCTTGAGTAGAGGTTTGACGATGCCTTGTTTGAGGATGCTGGGAACAATCCCTTCGTGGAATGATCGGTTTATGAGGTGGGTTATGGTTGGAGCCACGATGTCGGAGCATTCTTTCAGTAGTTTTGTGGGGATGATGTCAATAGGTGAGGTACTGTCACGCAGTTTATTAATGATGTTTTTTGCGGTGTCTACGGTAATTGGGGATAGTGAAAATTTCGGCGGTTGCGGTATGTTGGTGCAGACATCCTCTTTATGTATTTGCTGGCTGGGGTCGGATGTTTTCTTCTGACAAATTGTTTCCCTGATGGTTTTGACTTTATCGATGAAAAAATCTGACAGTTTGTCACAGTAATCCTGGGATTCGCTTTCTGGGGGTTCTAGGCACACCGGATTCATTGATTGATTAACCAGTTTAAACAGTTCCCGTGGTTGGTTTGCGGCCGTTGAGATTGTATATGAGAAGTGGTCCTTTTTGGCTTTGAAGATTGCTTTCCGATAATTCTCTGTCAGACCTTTGTAGTTAAATAGGTTTTCCTCGGTGGGATTTCTTCTCCATGTTCTTTCCGCTCTTCTGCGTTCTTGCTTTAGTACGGAGAGGGAGCTATTAAACCATCCAGCATTTTTCTTCCTGATGAGAGCCCTGCGTTTTGGTGCTACCGAGTCTGCTGATTGCAGTAATGCCTTGTTCAGGGAGTTGAGTGTTTCCTCCGTAGAGTGGTTTAAGGTTATTGTAGATATTTTTTTGGACAGAGTGGTTTTGAAGGCTTCGGAGTACAGTTTTTTATGCGATCTTGTCCAGTGCGTTGTTACAGGTTTCCGTTTTGCGTTGGTGATGTTGGTAGTGATTTTGAATTTGATGGCGTGGTGATCCGTCCATGGCAGAGTTATGTTGTCGCATATGTTGACGTCGATGTTCTGTTTGAAAATGAGGTCCAGGGTGTGTCCTGACCCATGCGTGGGAGTCTTTATCAGTTGCTGTAGACCCAGTTCTTCTAGTTGATTGATGCAGGCAGTCGCAATGGGGTCTTTAGGCTCGTTTGCCCAAAGGTTGAAATCTCCGAGTGCCAGGAAATTTTTGAATTTTAGGGTGTGCATTGCAAAGGATTCCGTGAGGGGTGAAAGAAGATTGGACTTTGGTCCCGGTGGTCTGTAGCACAGTAGAATATGAGTGGTGTCATGGGGTGTTGGTTGAAAATGTAGCGTCAGGGTTTCCATAAAAGACACTGGGTTCTGAGATGATGGTTTAGTGAGATCCAGGTGACCTTTAAAGATCACTGCTAGGCCTCCTCCTTTTTTCCCTATCCGGTGTTCGGTTAGGATCCTGTAGTTTTCCGGCACCAATTCGGTGAGGATGGTGTTGCAGTCAGAGGTTAACCAGCTTTCGGTGATGAAGAGACAATCTACATTGTTCTCAATGATGAAGTCGTGTACTTCCAGTCTATGTTTGACTGCAGACCTGGCGTTAATCAAGGCGCAATCTAATTGTAGTGGTCGAGTAGATGTCTTCCTGTGGTTGGGAGCCGCTTGTCGTCCGGTTTTTAATAGTTGTTCTCTTTGAAGTATTTTTTGTATGGAAGATGGCAATGTGGTGTTGATGTTCCTTAGTCTGTGCAGAACTTCAGCTGAGTATTTGAAGTAGCACATGGTTTGTGGATGCTGTTGATGGTACTATGGGCCTAAGATGATGATCCTGATCAGGGTATTGATCCTGAGGTGGGGCTAGGTATCAGACTTGCCGCCGTGCTTGAGGCTATTAGCGCGCAAGTTGATCAGGGGATGCCTATATGGATGCGGAAGGAGTTGTTGTATTCGGTTGCTGGCTGTTCCAGCTGCCTTTACTTAAGGTGGAGGTCTCCGCTTAGAAAAGAAGTCTGGCTGTGATCTGGAATAGTCGTCCTAGGATAGCGTAAAAAATGGAAAGGAGGCCGGAGGTAGGGGTATGCTAACCTATGGTTGTTCCAGAGGAAGGCAAAAAACCCCCTGACAGTAGCAGCCAAATGCACCAGTGGGGCAAAAATTCCTTCCTGATCCCCGTAGGCGGTCGGACAGAGTCCCTGGAACAATCACTGTGGGGGGGGGGGGGGGGAGTGGAGGTGCGAGCTTACCTGGCTGCGGTTGTCCCCTTAAAACACTCTGATCCGGTGAATCTGGCTTGCTGTCAGCCTGACATTTCTGGAAAGCTGTCTGGTTGCCCCTTGCAGTGGGATCTTTAAAATGGAGGGGAGGATGGATGTAGGATAGAGGTTGGAGACTCCTGTCTTAACTCCTGTTTTCAACTCCTGGTTATTAACTCTCCACTTTAGTTCAAAAAAATCCACTTATGTTCAGAAAATCCACATGCAAGCCACAATCAGGGAGCACAGCACAATATACACCTGTATCTAGCCTTTATTGCTGGTGTTCTCTAATACAGGCATCTGCAGCAGTTAGTGGGTGTTGTGTGCCTCCAGCACAGCACAATATACACCTGTATCTAGCCTTTATTGCTGGTGTTCTCTAATACAGGCATCTGCAGCAGTTAGTGGGTGTTGTGTGCCTCCAGCACAGTACAGTATGCACCTGTATCTACCTTTTATTGCTGGTTTTCTCTCATACATGCATCTGCAGTAGTTAGTGGGTGTTGTGTGCCTCCAGCACAGTATGCACCTGTATCTACCCTTTATTGCTGGTGTTCTATTATACAGGCATCTGCAGGAGTTAGTGGGTGATGTGTGCCTCCAGCACAATATACACTACCCAACTGCTGGTTTTCCCCTCTCCCTGCAGGCCATTACTATGTCTGGAAGGCCAACAAGGAGAGGCAGACATTCACAAGCCAATAAAAGAGGGCAAGCAGGCTCTGTGTCTAGAGACAACATTGCTGGTTGTGGACGCGGTGCGTTGTCATCAGCACATGACCATGGGACACGCTTGTCCTTATTTTCAGGAGCTGGACGTGTTGAGCTGCATCATGCCGAAGACTTGGCAGAGTGGTGACCAAGCCCTCTTAATCCTCCTCATCCTTTCTCACCCAGGCTCAGGGTACTAGAAAAGCAGCTGCCAACGCATCCTCATCTCAATGCCATCATCAGTCACTAATGATGGACGAACTTCCGACAGGACGTTTCACGAACACGGCCAAAAGTTTGGAGAGATGTTGGAGATGGTGGACATATTGAAGAGGAACGACTATGATGGGAAGTATGGACCTTACCCAAACCCAAATGTCAGACAAGCCAAGATCATGATTTAAGTTGTGAAGAGTAGTGATGGACAAACTTCCGATGGGACGTTTCGCGAACGCGGACCGCGAACGAGGCCGACCGTTCGCGAAACCGAACGTTCGCCGCGGGCCCCATTGACTTCAATGGGAGGCGAACTTCGCCAACCTTTAGGTCAAATTTGCAGCCACAAGATAATTATTAGCTGGGCAAACATAGTCCCACCACATGGCCAATGACATAACACATGTATGAGGTGAATTTGGGATCGATAACTACAAGCATTCTTTTTTTATATGGGAAATTGTTCTGACAATTCAGGACTGTGGAGCGCATGAAGGCAATGGAGGAGAGGGAAGGTCAGGGACCAGGGTAGGCAAAGAAGAGGGTGCAGGAGATGATCACCAGCAGCGTGACATACAGCAATGACACATGCACCGTGATAGAGGCATCTGACAACAGCACCGTGATAGAGGGCACTGACATCAGCAGCGTGACATAAAGCACTGACATCAGCACCGTGATATACAGCACTGACAGCAGCACTGTGATAGAGAGTACTGACATCAGAAGCGTGACATTAAGCACTGACATCAGCACCGTGATATACAGCACTGACAGCAGCACCGTGATAGAGAGCACTGACATCAGAAGCGTGACATACAGTACTGACATCAGCACAGTGATATACAGCACTGACAGCAGCACCGTGATAGAGAGTACTGACATCAGAAGCGTGACATACAGCACTGACATCAGCACCGTGATATACAGCACTGACAGCAGCACCGTGACATTAAGCACTCACACCAGCACCGTGATATACAGCACTGACAGCAGCACCGTAAGCAGCCCCAGGAGTAAGTCAGCACAGCACAGGGATGGTGTGATCCCCTCATAATAAGAACCCCCAGGAGGAAGTCAGCACAGCACAGGGATGGTGTGATCCCCTCATAATAAGCAGGCCCAGGAGAAACTCAGCACAGCACAGGGATGGTGTGATCCCCTCATAAGAAGAACCCCCAGGAGGAAGTCAGCACAGCACAGGGATGGTGTGATCCCCTCATAATAAGCAGGCCCAGGAGAAACTCAGCACAGCACAGGGATGGTGTGATCCCCTCATAATAAGAACCCCCAGGAGGAAGTCAGCACAGCACAGGGATGGTGTGATCCCCTCATAATAAGCAGGCCCAGGAGAAACTAAGCACAGCACAGGGATGGTGTGATCCCCTCATAATAAGAACCCCCAGGAGGAAGTCAGCACAGCACAGGGATGGTGTGATCCCCTCATAATAAGAACCCCCAGGAGGAAGTCAGCACAGCACAGGGATATCATAAGCAGCCCCAGTAGAAATATGACACCGCTCAACCTCTTCAAAGAGGAGGGTAGAGGCATATAGTACTGTGTGCTTTTTTGGGACAAGGAAGTGAGCCAAATGAAGAAAGAAGGTCTGTGTGCTTGATTAAAAAAAATGTTTATAGACATATACATGGTCTACTGGTCACATGTGTTGAATTCCTCCGAGATCCATGCCTCATTCATTTTTAGAAATGTGAGGTAGTTAACACTGTCGTGAGCTAGGCGAGTACGCTTATCGGTCACGATCCCCCCTGCTGCGCTGAACGTCCTTTCGGACAGGACACTGGATGAGGGGCAAGCCAACAGTTCGATTGCAAATTGGGCAAGCTCTGGCCAGAGGTCAAGCCTGCCCACCCAGTAGTCCAGGGGTTCATCACTCCTCAGAGCGTCCACATCGGCCGTTAACCCAATGTAGTCGGACACCTGACGGTCTAGGCGTTCCCTGATGCTGGATCCGGATGACACCCGTCGATGGGTCAGCTGAAAGAATGACCTCATATCCGAAGTCAGCAACACATCTTCAAACCGGCCTCTTCTTGCAGGCGCTGTTGGATTGGTACCCGCAAATCCTTCTCTGGGAGTGGGAATTGCTCCTCTGCCAGCGCACGCAAAAGCAGAATGCAGCATTTCTCGAAGCAAGGCCTGGAAGTGCTGCATTCTGACAGCCCTCTGCGACAGCGGTAACATTTCCATCATTTTGTGTTTGTACCGGGGGTCTAAGTACTTTGCCACCCAGTACTGGTCCTTGACCCTTATGCTTTTTATACGGGGGTCCCTATTAAAACACTGGAGCATGAAGGCCCCCATTTGCACTAAAGTGGAAGCGGTGTGGTGGCCTGGCTCCTGCTCATCATCCAGGATAATGTTGTCCTCTTCATTCTCCTCTCCCCATCCACGCACAACAGGGATCCCAGAAAGGTTTAAAGCATGCTCTTCTTGCTCCTCCTCATCCGTGAAAAAAACCCCAGCTCCCCAGAACCGTTTCTGCCGCAGAGTTCATACAGGTAGACGTTAACTGCACGTTTCTGCTGGAGCAGCCTATCAAGCATATAGAAGGTTGAGTTCCATCGCGTCGGGCAATCGCAAATAAGACGTCTGACTGGCAGATTGTGTCGCCGCTGAATGTCAGCAAGGCGAGCCATGGCCGTGTAAGATCTTCTGAAATGGGCCGAGATTTTCCTTGCCTGCCGCAAGATGTCCTGGACCCCAGGTTATTTGACAAGGAATCGCTGCACGACCAAGTTTAAGACGTGTGCCATGCATGGCACGTGCGTGATTTTGCCCTGTTTCAATGCGCTAAGCAGATTGGCACCGTTGTCACACACCACTTTACCAACTGTCAAATTGAGCGGTGTTAGCCACTGATCTGCCTGTGAACGCAAAGCTGAAAGGAGTGCCGGGCCAGTGTGGCTCTTGGCTTCCAGGCACAACAGACGCAGCACGGAATGGCAACGTCTCACCTGGCATGTGGAATAGGTTCTGGGAAGCTTGGGCAGTGCAGCGGAAGAGACGCTAGCAGCAGAAAAGGAGGAGGCAGCTGAGGAGGAGAGGGAGGAGGATGGAGTAGGAGGAGGAGGAGAAGAAGAGTCAGGCCTGCATGCAATCCGTGGCGGTAAAACCAAATCTACACGGGTTACATGCTTGACGGCCGTCAGAAGGTTCACCCAGTGGGCAGTAAAACTGATATACCTTCCCTGCCCGTGTTTGCTAGACCACGTGTCTGTGGTCAGATGTATCTTGGCACCGACACTGTGTGCCAGAGATACATTCACTTGCCGCTGAACATGGCCATATAGCTCTGGGATGCCCTTTTCTGAGAAATACTTCCTTCCTGGGACCTTCCATTGTGGTGTTCCAATGGCCACAAATTTGCGAAAGGCCTCCGAGTCCACCAGTTTATATAGCAGTAGTTGGCGGGCTATCAGTTCTGACAAGCCAGCCGTCAACCGTTGGGCAAGAGGGTTATCCGGCGTCATCATTTTTTTACGCTCGAACATTAGGCCCACGGAAGCCTGCCTTTTTGCAGAAAAACGTGAGCTTGGCGTGATGGAAGGTGGAGTGGAGGACAATTGTGAGGAGAGAGGAGAAGGAGAAGTAGAAGACGAGGCTGGACGGTGAGAGCCTGCAGTGTGGCTTTGTGTGTTCCGTTGCTCCCACTGGACTCGGTGATGGCTGCTCATGTGCCTTCTTAAGGCGGTCGTCCCTAGGTGAGTGTTGGGCTTACCGCGACTAATGCGTTGACTGCAAAGATTGCAGATGGCAACGCTATTGTCAACAGCGGACACGTTAAAAAAAGCCCACACTAAATCTGTCTGTAGGAGTGCTTAACTAGTCACGCTATTGTTCATAGTTTACTACTAATGGCTATCCTAATGTGATATTTCATTACTGTTTAAAGACTTCTTGGATCTGTTTTCAATAGATTCCGTTTGTGGCGGGGAACTGTCATTGCTTCCCCCTAGTAAGGTATGCAGACCCTCCGGTTGGCTGGCCGGCTGGGGAGTCTGCACACTATTTGGTCGGGCAACAGATTTCTGTTTTCCCCACCACGAGTTTTCCGTGTCTTTGCCTTACAAATCTCGTTTCTCTATCTCTACTTCTCTATTCTTTTTCCCTCCTTCCCTTCCTTCCCCTTTGGTCGTGTGTCGGTGGGACGGCGGGGTCCTGGAGACGCCCCTTAATATCTTTTAAATACCCTCCCGATGACCCCCATAAACATTGTTTCGCTAAATGTTAAGGAATTCAACTCCCCTAACAAACGGGTCAAGGCCTTCAAGACTTTTGTGTCCCTGAAGGCTGGCATAGTAGCCCTTCAGGAAACCCATTTTTCCTCTAACGCAACCCCAAAATACTTTAACTCCCGATATCCACAGGTTTTTACCGCATCCGCAGCCACGAAACAGCATGGTGTACTGATAGCTATCCATCATACCCTCCCCTTTTCGGTACTCACAGAAATTAAAGACCCTGAGGGGCGATATATTATTCTAGTGGGCCTACTCCAGGATGTAGAAACGACTTTGGTCTCCTATTATGCCCCCAATAACAACCCTATCCCCTTTTTTTCACATCTGCTCCAGGTCTTACGGACCCACTGTAAGGGCACTCTGCTTCTATGTGGGGATTCCAATCTAGTTCTGCAACCCCATCTGGATAAATCCCCATATGCCCCTGAACAGTACGCTCTGTCCCTACGGTTTCGGAAACTACTACAACAAGCCTCCCTACTTGACACTTGGCGTGAATGTCACCCATCCAAGAAAAATTACACTTTTTATTCCTACCCCCATAACTCCTTTTCCAGAATTGACCATATCTTCCTGTCAGTTGCTTCATCCCCAATTCTGATTGATTCCTCTATTCACCCCATATCGTGGTCGGACCACTGCGCAGTAATAACTTCTATATCCTCTCTGATTCCGCAATCCCGAGATCGCTCATGGTGCATTAACGAAGCTCATCTCACCAACCAGTCTTTCCTTTTAGACATACAAGTTGCCCTTAGGGATTATATAAAAAATAATTCTACCCCTGAAATCTCTCCTACTTTACTTTGGGAAGCACATAAGCCAGTAATTAGAGGCACCTGTATCTCAGTATCCACACATCTTAAGAAAATTAAAACACTCCGCCTGGCTGGGTTGGAGCAGAAATTTCATCAAGATGGTTGCAAATTTATCTAGAATAGAAATAAGATTCGGGAGGGTTGTACGGGGGGAGGTCACGAAAAGGAGAGCGTCATCGGCAAATAAACATATTTTGTGAGAGGTGGATGCTACTTCGAGTCCTTTTATATCAGGGGAGCTTCTGATTAGGGCAGCGAGAGGTTCAATAGTCAAAGCAAAAATAAGGTGGGAAAGGGGGCAGCCCTGTCTTGTTCCTCTTTCTATGGGAAAAGCATCTGAACGGAAACCCGAATATTTAATATAGGCTTGTGGCTGATTGTAAAGAGCATTCACCCATTGAAGAAAATGAGGGCCGAACCCCCAGCGTTTGAGAATATAGTCTAGGTAGGGCCAGGACACCGTGTCAAATGCTTTTCTTATATCAAGAGATAACAGGTGCATCGGAATTTTATGGGTCTTATCTAAGTGTTGGAGTAAAATTATCCGTCTAACATTATCACTAGCCTGGCGTCGAGGCATAAAGCCTACCTGGTCCTTATTGACCAATTTACCAATTATCGGGTTAAGGTGAAGGGCTAAGATTTTGGCTAGGAGTTTAATGTCCAGGTTCAGCAAGGAAATAGGTCGAAAGTTAGACCATAAGGAGTTATCAGTGTTAGGTTTGGGAATCATGGCTATTATAGCTGTTAGGGTGTCACGACCAAACGTCCGATTCAGCAGAAGGGCATTAAAGGATCTACAAAGGAGAGGGGTCAGGATGGGGGCAAATTTTTTATAATATGTGGCCGAGAGCCCATCTGGGCCAGGTCTCTTATGTGGTTTAAGGGTCTTGATAGCTGCAAGTATTTCTTCTGTTGTAATGGGCGCTTCCAGGGATTCCCTATCAGTGTCAGTCATAGATGGCAAGGAGAGATCTTGAAATAGTTGGTCAGCCATCCGTTGAGAGAAAGTAGATTTAGCTTTATATAGGGTTTCAAGGCGACCACGGAATTCCCGGAGTACTTTAACGGGGTTGTTCGTGTAAATGTTCTTACCTATTTTAAGTCTAATGGGGGCTTGGGCTCTATCAGGGCGTCTAAGGCGCATAGCCAATAGTGTATCCGGCTTATTAGCTTTCATATAGAGAGTATGATTGGATCTACGGATAGCCTTGTCAGCCGACTCAGCCAGCAGCAGATCCAGCTGAACGGCCGAAATTCACAGCGAAACGACCGCCAGGCGAACCGTTCGGCCATCACTAGTGAAGAGTCTTCAGAAGAATTTTGGGTTACGACGATCCAAGGATCAACTAAGAAAACACTGGTCAGACCTGAAACTGAGGAAGCACGATCAGTACAGAAGGATCAAGTGAGTTCTTCAAAAACGTAAGTAGTTGTCGTGTGTTCGTATTATTATTATTGCTTACATACTGCTCCATGTGCTTTGATTTAATGTTGTACAGTTTAAAATGGCAACTTTCATGTTCATGGGTTCAATCATTCGTAGTAAACATCGTTTGTTAGCCCACTTCAAAGACGATGTTTTGGCAAGTTCCATTTAACTACATTTGTTCAGGCCTATTTCTAGTCAAAGGGAGTTTGTTGTCTAGAGGGCTTTGTAATAGAATGAAATGCAAACTTGTTTCAGTGTAAAGGAGAGGACACTCAGTAGCTGTTTACACATCTGGACTCAGGCGCACTAGTGTGGGACACCAGAACACCCTTTTTATTAGGGTGTCCCACACACACGTGCTCCAGTGGATACTATAGGGGTGTCTCCATCTGTCAAACTTGCACAAAACAGGTAAGTATTCCAGCTTTAGAAAGTGTCAAAAATAATGTTTTCAGCTTTGAACTTTGCCAAAAAACACAATTGTATGACACTTCCAAGCAATGTTTCATATTACTATTTCTGCCCTCAAATTTCAGTGTGCTAAGTATTCCTTTTTTACATTCTCATAGGGGAGAGAAGACTCGGGACGTCTGAGGATACCAGGGACCCCACACCTCCCAAAGAAGGGGAAATACCAACACCAGAAGCAGAGGAGGAGGAGGAAGGAGAGGTTATTGAAACTGGCTATTGGCACTACAACAGGTGAGTGTCTGAGACCACAGCTTCAGGTAAGGTAATCAATGCATGCCTGCATATTTATAATACACAGTGTTTTTTTTTAGGTGATGTGGATATTGTGGTTGAAGAATCGCATTTTACGAGTGAAAGTGATTTAGATAATCTCAAGAAAAACATCAATGATGTTCAACAAAAAAATGAAGAACATCACTGATGTTTTAGGGAGAATCTGAAACACCCAAAACTAGCTAGCATCCATTTTCATTTTTAAAAACAAGTTTTATATTTTTTGAAAAGCCAAATTTGGAATATGCACACAGTGTGTCAACATGTGCTATCTCCCATCATGAGGGATCAATGTACATGTTTTGTGGGTGCAACCCCTTCCTTGCTACTAAAGTGGATGAGATGAAGGGGTTGCACCTCCAAAACACGTACATTGATCCCCCATGATGGGAGATAGCACATGTTGACATTAGGCATGGGATCAGAAGGAAAATGCCCAGTTTGATTCACAATTTGTGTGCATCTTCCAAATTTGGCTTTTACAGGGGTGACACCCCATGTGATGAAGGCAATATCAACACAGTTTGGAGCTCCTAATGTCTGATATTGTCTTCACTTTTCAAAGTTGAGCTTTGTAAGTTCCTGTGTTCTGTATGTTATGCTTTGATACATGCCTGTTTCCACAAAAATGGCAAGTTATATTAATGTTACCAAAAATAATGTTATATACACCAAATATGTTGGTTTGTTGTAAAACCCTTTTATAAACACACATGTGAATGTGCTTTGAACAAAAAGTTTAAATATGAACAATGTGTGGCTTCCTTTTTCAATGTGAAAAAGCAGTATTTGTAATAAAGTTGTTGTTTTCTGTGACAATGGGTGTTATTTACTAAAGGCAAATCCACTTGCAGTTTCAGGTGCACTTTTGCAGTGCACTTATAGTGCATAGTGGATTTGCCTTTAGTTAATAACACCCACAGTGCTTTTTAATTTGCCCCAATCACGTCATTTTCACGACTCCACACATTTCTGTCATGGTGTTGAAAATGAGCAATATTTTTGTCAGTAATGCACTACATACATTGACAACATAAACAAGGTGTGTGTGTGTGTAGCAGACCCACAACATAATAATATTATCTTAAGAAGAGACTGTCAGTAGTGATGGACGAACTTCCGACGGGACGTTTCGCGAAAGCCAACCGTGAACATGGCCAAAATTTGCGAACCACAAGGTTTGCGGTGGAAACCATTGACTTTAATGGCAGGCGAACCTTAAAAACCTCCAGGTCATATTTTCAGCCACAGAGGGGGCGTGGCCAGCGCACGAGCTGAATGGAAGCTCTGTTAGAGAGCTCCGTGACACGAACGGGCATATTAGCGACAATTCACAGCGAATATCGGTAAAAAAGATACGAACAGACGACGGAAGAGTTCCTGAATCCGAAGGCGATGTCGAAAAAGCGGAAAGACGAACGGAAAATGAAAAAACTAACGACATTATCCTCTCAGTCAGCGGGAGGGAGAAAAAAAGATGGCGCAGATCCTCTCACAGCTGCTGTACCAGCAACAGCCTCCTCAGGGAGAGCGCACTACACTGACATGCCTGATGCTTCTCTAGAAGAATCACCTCACAAAACACATCTGGAATCTCCTCATGAGGAAGATTACCTCAGCCTTACATGTCGTAGCCCGGCTAAAACTCGTATCAAACTGGATTTCACAGGCCAGGAGGTAAGCCATAAAATACCTCATATTAGTCAAGATAACACAGTCATAACTCCTATAGCTTTGCCTATAGCCGCATTCCCCACTAATAACCAGCCTATTCTGGACACCCAATTAAAAGAAATGCTATTAACTTTACATACTTCGCTTCATACGGATATTTTACAACTCACAAATCAATTCTCCAAAGCAGTGAACTTCTTAGGTGAAGAGTACACACTATTGAGAACTCTATGGAAGACATGACCAATACTATTAATGACTTAATAGATGCTCATGAAGAAAATAAAGCTGAAAAAGAGTGGCTTAAATTTAAAATCGCAGATTTAGAAGACCGCTCAAGGAAGAACAATCTCAAAATCAGGGGTATCCCTGAAAATAGACAGCAGTCTGATCTTAAAAAATATGCCACTGACTTATTCTCCAACTTGCTGCCAGCTATATCAGCCTTAGAGCTCACAATTGATTGTATCCATCGGATTCTGAAACTGTCATTTCTCCCTCCACAGATACCACATGATGTACTACTTAGAGTACACTTCTACCATGTTAAAGAACAAATCCTATATAAAGTGCGACATCTAGGACAACTTCCACAACCATATAATACAATCCAGATTTATGCGGACTTGTCTAAACATATTCTAGATATGAGAAGACAACTTTCCACGATTACAAAAGCGTAATCATAAAATTGAATACCGTTGGAAACAACCATCTAAACTACTGATACAGAAGAACGACACCTACCATACAATCACTTCTGTGGAACAAGGCACTAAGTTACTTCATGCATGGGGTATTATCCCCGAACAAACTCCACCTATCGGAGCTAAGAAGAATCCGGAGAAACTTACGCCACAATGGCATTAGCTTTCATTGACTAGATCCGGTCAAAATACAATCCTATCTATAGGAAACCGATCTATCAGCTTGCCCGCCATGCGATACTAAATCTTTGGAACAGCTGACCTTTGAACTAATTCCCCATTCTAATGTTGCAGTATACATTGAAATGTTTACCACTGCAAGTTAAGTTTAATGTTTGGTTATATTTTTGTTTGTGCTTTTACTTTTATTTTTTTCTTCACAGTATCCTATACACAACTCATAGCATTCAAAGGGACAGGTATGCTGTGAACCTACAAAATTTGAATCAAAACTTTTCAGTCACTAAATTTTTGGACATTCATAGTCATTTCAGACTACAGATTGTTCACATGGAAGTAGAATTTAAAGCTATTATCAGGCTAGTATGTACTTACTTTTTCCATCTTATTAATATCCTTTTATGAGTATAAAGTTAATATTTTTAAATACTAATGGTCTTAACCATCCAGCAAAAAGAGCGTCGATGTGGCAAATGGCTAACACCCAGCGATGTCAAATATTGTGTATACAAGAAACCCATTTCAAAACAGGCGCTATTCCCACTTGCACCCATAAGAACTTTCCTCACATATTTACAGCATCAGGCCAACAGAAAAAAAGAGGAGTACTTATTGCCATACATCATTCAGTTAATTTTCAATTACATGAATCTATTGTAGATACCAATGGACGATACCTCATATTAATCTGTACCATTGATAATACACTTACTACATTGGTAAATGTGTATGCGCCTAATAAAATGCAATCCAATTTTCTGAATGGCCTGATGAGAAAAATAGGTAAATGCTGAAAAGCTGCCTTAATAATTTGTGGAGACTTCAACACAATACATGAACAAGAACTAGACACTTCTAATCCCAAAACCAGAACCAACTGTGCACTTAAATTTTTTTTGAATAAAAGCGATCTCTATGATGTATGGAGATGCCATCATCCTGGAGATCGTGAATACACATATCATTCCCTGGTACATAATACCTATACTCGTATCGATTATATTTTTATGGATAAGTGGTTATTGCAGCGGGTGAGGGAGTCTGACATTGCACCCATCACTTGGACTGATCATGCCCCAATTAGTATGACTATTCTACCTAAACACTCTCAAACGACCCATTTTCTATGGAGAACAAATGCATATCTTATCAAAATGCCTACCTATGCTACAGCTATACAAAACCAGATAACTGAATTCTTTAAATATAATGTGGGATTGGTGTCAGACTCCGCCACCCTATGGGGTGCTCATAAAGCATTTAGTAGGGGAATCCTAATGCAACTGAATGCTCAATTCAGGAAAAATAAAACGAAACTCATTGAGAAACTTACTGCTGACATTAAAACATTAGATTCCCAAAACCAATGTCACCCATCACAACAACTGAAAACTAAACTACAAATATTACGACAGGAACTCAGAACGACTTTATTGGATACATTTGAAAAACATACTAGAAAACTTAAAGCTAAATATTACCATACTAGCAACAAAGCACGAAAAAACATGGCACTTCGGATCAAAGGCAGATATTCCAAATCAAAGATTCCATATCTATACAACCCTATTACTAGAGAAAAATTGCAAGACCCCCAAGACATAGCGAATGCATTTAGCTGTTATTATAGCTCCCTTTACAATCTTAAAGATGATTCTCAAACTCCCACACCTACCCCAAAGATAATAAGTGATTTCTTAGATACTATTAGTCTCCCATCATTAACTACTAATCAAATCTCTGATCTCAACGTCCCATTTTCAGTGGAAGAAATTGCTAGAACTATAGACTCCCTGCCCAACAATAAATCTCCGGGCCCAGATGGAATGATAGGAGAATACTATAAATTACTTCAAGATATACTGGCTCTTCACTTATGCTCACTTTTTAACGAAGTGGCATCCAAATCAGAATTTCCGGTTGAGATGCTTCAGGCCTTGATCATAACACTGCCGAAACCAGGCAAAGATCCCAACGCTCCCCAAAATTTCAGACTGATTTCATTATTGAACATTGACATCAAAATATACGCCAAAGCAATAGCGAATCGACTGATGAACTACATACCAGACCTCATTCTCAAAGATCAATCTGGCTTTACTAAAGGTCGACAATCTTCAGATGCAACAAGACGTCTGATTGATATTATACACTTCACTGAGAGACATCGAACGCCTTCTCTGCTCCTTTCTTTGGATGCAGAGAAGGCGTTTGATAGGGTCCATTGGGGCTATTTACAATCAGTGCCTTTAAAATTCGGCTTTCATGGAAATATTTTATCGGCAATTTTTGCACTGTATAAGGGCCCCTCAGCGAGAGTATACACAAATGATATGATGTCTATGCCCTTTGGCATCTCGAATGGAACAAGACAAGGTTGCCCCTTATCTCCTTTAATATTTAATTTAGCCATCGAACCTCTAGCAGAACGTATACGATCTGACACAAAACTATCTGGTATAAAAATTGGACAAATAGATAATAAAATAAGTCTGTTCGCAGATGACATAGTGCTTATAGTGTCTGATCCTATTTCATCTCTCCCGAATCTCCAAAATATACTAACGACATTTGGAGCAGCATCATATTATAAAATCAATGAAACTAAGTCCCATATTTTAGACCTAGGATTAGATAACACAACCAGGCAGTTATTGTCTAATAAATACCCCTACCACTGGAAAGACGAGGGGATTTCTTACTTAGGAATCACTCTCACTAACAAAACAAAACAGTTATTTAAAACAAACTTTTTACCATTTAAGAAACATTTTGAAACAGATCTGACAACACTTAGTAAATTCGAATTTACATGGGCTGGTCGCCTGGCAGCTTTCAAAATGATGACCTTACCAAAATTATTATATCAACTCAGGTCCCTTCCAATATGTATCCCTAAATACTACTTTAAATCCTTACAAAGCAGTTTGGGAAAATATCTATGGAATGGCAAAAAATCCCGTTGCGCATACCATATACTAATTAAACATAGAAATATAGGTGGTGTGACCGTACCTGATCTACAGGATTATTATGACGCAACTCTTTTGACCCAATTGCAAGAATGGTTCTTGCCTACTCCTAAAACTTTATGGGGACAAATTGAGAAAGACATCACACGACAGCCTAATATGCAATTCTGGTTACTTAGTAGGAAAATTAAGTCCACAATTACAGCTCAATACCCACCAACGGTGAAAGCGACGCTACACTCTTGGCAGAGAATCATCACATACAAATGGGATAAAACTCCAATCACGGTGTTAAACCCTCCTCTAACAATCATACCAACATTAATTCCTGGCGTACAAATACACGACTGGAATTTGGGTCGGGATATCAAACTTGGTTCCTTCTTCCAACAGGGCTCATTAAAGTCTTTTTCTCAGTTAAGTAATGAATTACAGCTTCCGAATTCTGAGCGATCTACATATATTCAAATAGAAAAGTGTCTGCTACACAATCCACAACTCAGAGCTTCAATCCCGGTTAAAATATGGTCTTTCCTCAATAACCATGCCACCTCACAGAAAGGAGTAGCTACAATATACCCAATTCTAGGGGAAAAAAACATACCCAGCAAACTACCTTCCTTCCTTAAATGGGAACAAGATTTGGGGCAAGACTTTTCAATTAAACAATGGATGGCTTCCCTACAAAGCATATATAGGGCCACTGCATGTGTTACACTATGGGAATTGGCACAAAAAATTGTTCAAAGACAATACTTGACTCCACATATCCTAGCAAAATTCAAGGGGAACTCGTCACCTAATTGCTGGAGAAATTGTATCCAATTGGGGACCCCATTTCATATTATGTAGGACTGCCCAAGCTTACATAACTACTGGCAGGCAATCTCCCATTTACTCACTTCCGTAACAGGTATTGTCCTTCAAATTTCACCAGAACTAGCCATTCTGAATATGAATTTACATACGATTCCCAAACAATATCGTAAAGTAGTAACACATATACTTTTAGCTGCGAGATTATCCATAACTAGAAAATGGAAAACTGACTCTCTTCCTACTATGACAGAAGTTATAGAATTAAGACAACTCCACCACTCCTACGAATTATTTCCTAATGACAAATCCCTATATATTAAGGAACAACAACTATGGGAACCTTGGAGTACATGGTACAAAAATTATACCTCCACAATTTAGATAATGCTGATTCTTTAATCATAAAGAAAGAACTCCTGTGCATTTTAATATTTTTTGGATGGCTTTAAAAATAATTTCATAACAAAGTGACAAATATATCACATGTCTATTTATCTGAATTGAGCTGCGGAGTAAGAATAGATCTTTATTTTCCTTCATAAAAGATAACTACTGTGTTTTAATTTCCTTTAGGATGTTGGCCTAGGTACTCCAAGACACAGATAGATCCCTGTGAGGGGTGTCTTGGGGTCCAGAAGTGGCCATTATCCATATCGCTATTTATAAACCTTACAAGAATTATATTACGGACTTTATTATACAAGTTCTAAGAGATAGGGATGAGCCGAACACCCCCCTGTTCGGTTCGCACCAGAACCTGCGAACAGACCTAAAAACTTCGTGTGAACTTTAGAACCCTATTAAAGTCTATGGGACTCGAACGTTCACAATCTAAAGTGCTAATTTTAAAGGCTAATATGCAAGTTACTGTCCTAAAAAGTGTTTGGGGACCTGGGTCCTGCCCCAGGGGACATGGATCAATGCAAAAAAAAGTTTTAAAAACGGCCGTTTTTTCAGGAGCAGTGATTTTAATAATGATTAAAGTGAAACAATAAAAGTGTAATATTCCTTTAAATTTCGTAGCTGGGGGGTATCTATAGTATGCCTGTGAAGGGGCGCATGTTTCTGGTGCTTAGAACTGTCGCTGCACAAAGTGTCATTTGTGCAGGAAAAAAAGTCTTTTAAAATCACTTGCGGCTAAATTGTCGGGTCTCCGTAATACAGAGAACACTCAATGAGTGTTCTCTGTATTAGCCGACAATTCATTCATTCATTGATTTAAAAAAAAAAAAAAAAAAAAGCGTGGGGGTTCCCCTAAATTCAATCAAAAGGCCCTTCAGGTCTGACATGGATATTAAGGGGAACCCCGTGTCAAATTTAAAAAAAAAATTGACGTGGGGGTCCCCCCAAATATCCATACCAGACCCTTCAGGTCTGATATGGATATTAAGGGGAACCCCGCATCAAATTAAAAAAAAAAATTGACGTGGGGGTCCCCCTAAATATCCATACCAGACCCTTTATCCGAGCACGCAACCTGGCAGGCCGCAGGAAAAGAGGGGGGGACGAGAGAGCGGCCCCCCCTCCCTCCTGAACCGTACCAGGCCACATACCCTCAACATTGGGAGGATGCTTTGGGGGTCTGTGACCCCTCAAAGCACCTTGTCCCCATGTTGATAAGAACAAGGGCCTCATCCTCACAACCCTGGCCGTTGGTTGTGAGGGTCTGCGGGCGGGGGGCTTATCAGAATCTGGAAGCCCCCTTTAACAAGGGGACCCCCAGATCCCGGCCCCCCCCCTGTTTGAAATGGTAAGGGGGTACAAAAGTACCCCTACCATTTCACAAAGAAAGTGTCAAAATGGTTAAATAAGACAAACACACTTTTGAAAAATTCCTTTATTAAAAATAAAAAAAAATAAAAAAAAAATTCCAGCGGTGCTAATCCACTCTTGCTATCCAGCGACGGGTCTCCGGGGTCCAGCGATGGATGATCATATCCAGCGACGGGGGATCTCTCAGTCCAGCGCTGTCCATACATCCGTCTTCTGTCTCCACTGCGGAGACACTGCAGAGAGCCGAGCGCTGACATTTCTTATATTGGGAGGGCGGGGCCACCCGTCACCTGACCCCGCCCCTCTGACGCAGGAGAGGGAAGCCAGGGGTTCCCCAGTGACGTGTGGGTGACCCCGCCCCCTCTGATGTAACGCAGGTTTCCGTTACATCAGAGGGGGCGGGGTCACCCACACGTCACTGGGGAACCCCTGGCTTCCCTCTCCTGCGTCAGAGGGGCGGGGTCAGGTGACGGGTGGCCCCGCCCTCCCAATATAAGAAATGTCAGCGCTCGGCTCTCTGCAGTGTCTCCGCAGTGGAGACAGAAGAAGGAGGTATGGACAGCGCTGGACTGAGAGATCCCCCGTCGCTGGATATGATGATCCATCGCTGGACCCCGGAGACCCGTCGCTGGATAGCAAGAGTGGATTAGCACCGCTGGAATTTTTTTTTTATTTTTTTTATTTTTAATAAAGGAATTTTTCAAAAGTGTGTTTGTCTTATTTAACCATTTTGACACTTTCTTTGTGAAATGGTAGGGGTACTTTTGTACCCCCTTACCATTTCAAACAGGGGGGGGGCGGGATCTGGGGGTCCCCTTGTTAAAGGGGGCTTCCAGATTCTGATAACCCCCTCGCCCGCAGACCCTCACAACCAACGGCCAGGGTTGTGAGGATGAGGCCCTTGTCCTTATCAACATGGGGACAAGGTGCTTTGAGGGGTCACAGACCCCCAAAGCATCCTCCCAATGTTGAGGGTATGTGGCCTGGTACGGTTCAGGAGGGAGGGGGGGCCGCTCTCTCGTCCCCCCCTCTTTTCCTGCGGCCTGCCAGGTTGCGTGCTCGGATAAAGGGTCTGGTATGGATATTTAGGGGGACCCCCACGTCAATTTTTTTTTTAAATTTGATGCGGGGTTCCCCTTAATATCCATATCAGACCTGAAGGGTCTGGTATGGATATTTGGGGGGACCCCCACGTCAATTTTTTTTTTAAATTTGACACGGGGTTCCCCTTAATATCCATGTCAGACCTGAAGGGCCTTTTTATTGAATTTAGGGGAACCCCCACGCTTTTTTTTTTTTTTTTTTTTTTAATCAATGAATGAATGAATTGTCGGCTAATACAGAGAACACTCATTGAGTGTTCTCTGTATTACGGAGACCCGACAATTTAGCCGCAAGTGATTTTAAAAGACTTTTTTTCCTGCACAAATGACACTTTGTGCAGCGACAGTTCTAAGCACCAGAAACATGCGCCCCTTCACAGGCATACTATAGATACCCCCCAGCTACGAAATTTAAAGGAATATTACACTTTTATTGTTTCACTTTAATCATTATTAAAATCACTGCTCCTGAAAAAACGGCCGTTTTTAAAACTTTTTTTTGCATTGATCCATGTCCCCTGGGGCAGGACCCAGGTCCCCAAACACTTTTTAGGACAGTAACCTGCATATTACCCTTTAAAATGAGCACTTTAGATTTCTCCCATAGACTTGTATAGGGTGTTCTGCGAACAGCCCAAATTGTTCACTGTTCGCTGAACAGGCGAACAGGCAATGTTCGAGTAGAACATGAGTTCGACTCGAACTCGAAGCTCATCCCTACTAAGAGACTTACTCTTGTTCGAGTCCCTTTATGACTAGGAATATTAGATACTTGGGAATACTACTTTATTCTTTATTGTGGACTATTTGTTTCTATGCTATATTGTGCTGAGAAAACCCTGTCACTACATTATACTGCGTTATGTTACTTTTATTACTATATATTATTTTTTTTGTTTTGTAACCCTTGTTGTAACTAACTCTGCTAAAAATCTCAATAAAAACATTTGAAAAGAAATGATATGCAAATACTATATGTTGTGTAAAAGTCAAGCTAGGCCCCATCCCTTTTATTGCTCCAGAATTCCTATTAGTTTTAGGCATATTTAATAAAACAAGAGGCAGGAGTTTTTAAAAATGTATGCAAAAATTACTAGTTTAATATTTTCAGCCACAAATTACTTACTAGCTGTGCACACATAGTCCCACAACATGGACACTGACATAACAAAAGTATTAAGTGAATCTGGGATCGACAAAGACAAGCGTTCTTTTTTTATCTGTGAAATTTTGACAATTCAGGAGTGCATGAAGGCCATGGAGGAGAGGCAAGGTCAGGGCAGGCTATGAAGGGGGTGCAGGAGATGATCAGTGCCACAGTCAGGGCAGTGCAGTCCTGTGCCAGTGTCCCAGTGTGCCAACCTGTGCTTGAGCCCCTCCCTCTGCCTGGCCCTTACCCCCACCTATGCAGGGCTCCACTGCGGTGGTCCAGAGGTGCCAGTCCAGTGCTGATCCTCAGCCATGGTGCTGGCACTGCCTGCTGATTGGCTTCTCTGCTGCTATCTCCCTCACTGTCTTAAACCAGCACCGCGATAGAGACTGAGCACGGACACTAGCACCGAGATAGAGAGCACGGACACCAGCACCGTGAAAGAGAGCACTGACACCAGCACCGTGAAAGAGAGCACTGACAGCAGCACCGTGAAAGAGAGCACTGACACCAGCACCGTGATAGAGAGCACTGACACCAGCACCGTGATAGAGATCACAGACACCAGCACCGTGATAGAGATCACAGACACCAGCACAGAGATAGAGAACACTGACACCAGCACTGTGATAGAGAGCACTGACATCAGCACCATGAAAGAGAGCACTGACACCAGCACCGTGAGAGCACTGACACCAGCAGCATGATAGAGAGCACTGAGACCACACCAGCACCGTGATAGAGAGCACTGACACCAGCACCGTGACAGAGCACTGACACCACCACCGTGAGAGCACTGACACCAGCACCATGATAAAGAGCACTGAGACCTCACCAGCACCGAGATAGAGAGCACTGACACCAGCACCGGCATAGAGAGCACTGAGACCACACCAGCACCGAGATAGAGAGCACTGACACCAGCACCGTGATAGAGAGCACTGACACCAGCACCGTGATAGAGAGCACTGACACCAGCACTGAGATAGAGAGCACTGACACCAGCACCGAGATAGAGAGCACTGACACCAGCACCGTGAGCACACTGATACCAGCACCGTGATAGAGAGCACTGACCCCAGCATCGTGATAAAGACTGGAACACTGACACCAGCACCGAAGATAGAGAGCACTGACACCAGCACTGATACCAGCAACTCGCTGCGGGACCCAAAAATATGACACCGCTCAACCTCTTCAAACAAGAGGGTACGGGCATATAGTACGGTGTGCTTTTTTTGTACAAGGAAGTGAGTGAAAGGTAGAAAAAAGGTCCATGCGCTAGATTAAATAAATCATTTATAGAGTTATGCATATACATGGTCTACTGGTCACATGTGTTGAATTCCTCCGAGATCCATGCCTCATTCATTTTTATAAATGTGAGGTAGTCAACACTGTTGTGAGCTAGGCGAGTGCGCTCATCGGTCACGAACCCCCCTGCCGCGCTGAACGTCCTTTCGGACAGGACACTGGATGAGGGGCAAGCTAACAGTTCCATTGCAAATTGGGCAAGCTCTGGCCAGAGGTCAAGCCTGCCCACCCAGTAGTCCAGGGGTTCATCACTCCTCAGAGCGTCCACATCGGCTGTTAACCCGATGTAGTCGGACACCTGTCGGTCTAGGCGTTCCCTGATGCTGGATCCGGATGAGACCTGTCGATGGGTCGGCTGAAAGAATGACCTCATATCAGAAGTCACCAACACATCTTCAAACCGCCCTCTTCTTGCAGGCGTTGTTGGATTGGCACCCGCAACTCTTTCTCTTTGAGTGGGAATTCCTCCTCTGCCAGCGCACACAAAAGCAGAATGCAGCATTTCTCAAAGCAAGGCCTGGAAGTGCTCCACTCCGACAGCCCTCTGCGATGGTGGTAACATTTCCGCCATTTTGTGTTTGTATTGGGGGTATAAGTACGTTGCCACCCAGTACTGGTCCTTGACCTTTATGCTTTTTATACGGGGTCCCTGTTAAAACACTGGAACATGAGGGCCCTCATTTGGGCCCTAAACTGTAAGTGGTGTGGTGGCCAGGCTCCTGCTCATCATCCAGGATAATGTCGCCCTCCTCTCCTCATCCACAGACAACAACAGGGATCCCAGAAAGGTTTAAAGCATGCTCTTCTTGCTCCTCCTCATCTGCCCCGGCACCATCCTCCTCTGACTCCTCTTCAGACTCCTGTTGTTGACTTGTCTCAGATAGAGTAGCCCCCCCCTCGGAATTCATCCAGCATTGTGACTTCCTCATCTTCCTGCTCCTGCTCCTCTATGGCTTGATCAATGACACGACGCAATGCATGCTCCATAAAGAAGGCATAAGGTGCGATGTCACTGATGGCGCCATGGCTGCGACTGACCAGTTTGGTGATCTCATCAAATGGCCACAGAAGTCTGCATGCGTCGCGCATGAGCAGCCACTGGCGTGGTGAAAAAAAACCCAGCTCCCCAGAACCTGTTCTGCCGCAGAGTTCATACAGGTAGTCGTTAACTGTACGTTTCTGCTGGAGCAACCTATCAAGCATATAAAAGGTTGAGTTCCATCGCGTCAGGCAATTGCAAATAAGACGTCTGACCGGCAGATTGTGTCGCCGATGAATGTCAGCAAGGCGAGCCATGGGCGTGTAAGATCTTCTGAAATGGATGGAGATTTTCCTTGCCTGCCGCAAGATGTCCTGGATCCGAGGGTATTTGACAACGAATCGCTGCACGACCAAGTTTAAGACGTGTGCCATGTATGGCATGTGTGTAATTTTGCCCTGTTTCAATGCGCTAAGCAGATTGGCACTGTTGTCACACACCACTTTACCAACTGTCAAATTGAGTGGTGTTAACCACTGATCTGCCCGTGAACGCAAATCTGAAAGGAGTTCAGGGCCAGTGTAGCTCTTGGCTTCCAGGCACAACAGATGCAGCACAGCATGGCAACATCTCACCTGGCATGTCGAATAGGTTCTGGGGAACTTGGGCGGCGCAGCGGAAGAGACACTAGCAGCGGAAAAGGAGGAATCAGCCGAGGAGGAGAGGGAGGATGGAGTAGGAGGAAGAGAAGAAGAGGCAGGCCTGCATGCAATCCGTGGCGGTAAAACCAAATCTACACGGGTGCCATGGGTTACATGCTTGATGGCCGTCAGAAGGTTCACCCAGTGGGCAGTAAAAGTTATATATCTTCCCTGCCCGTGTTTGCTAGACCACGTGTCTGTGGTCAGATGTATCTTGGCACCGACACTGTGTGCCAGAGAAATATTCACTTGCCGCTGAACATGGCCATATAGCTCTGGGATGCCCTTCTGTGAGAAATACTTCCTTCCTGGGACCTTCCATTGTGGTGTTCCAATGGGCACAAATTTTCAAAAGGCCTCCGAATCCACCAGTTTATATGGCAGTAGTTGGCGGGCTATCAGTTCTGACAGGCCACCCGTCAACCGCTGGGCAAGAGGGTTATCCGGCGTCATCATTTTTTTATGCTCCAACATTTGGCCCACGGAAGCCTGCCTTTTTGCAGAAAAATGTGAGGACAGCATGATGGAAGGTGGAGTGGAGGACAATTGTGAGGAGAGAGGAGAAGGAGAAGTTGAAGACGAGGCTGAACGGTGAGAGCCTGGAGTGTGGCTTTGTGGGTTCCGTTGCTCCCACTGGGCTCGGTGATGGCAGTTCATGTGCCTTCTTAAGGCGGTCATCCCTAAGTGAGTGTTGGGCTTACCGTGACTTATGCGTTGACTGCAAAGGCTGCAGATGGCAATGCTATTGTCAGCAGCGGACACGATATAAAAAGTCCACACTGCGGAGCCATGTACCGGCGTCCTGGGAGCGCCAGATGTGACTGTACATGGTTGATGCCTCGCTCCTGATACATTAGCAGTCTGCTTTGTCCCTCCTGTGCAATCTAAGTTCCGCCTGCTTCTCCTCCCTATCTGCTGGTCCATATCTCCCTCTGAACTCCCCACTTCTTCCTCTCTTGTAGGCACCCACGTGACATCACTAGACACGTCATCATCAATGTCACCTTCCCCACCACTATAATTAGAGATCTTGGAATAGGCAGCAACACCAGGGACCAACCTCCTCCTTGGGCTGATCTGGGTACTGTCGTCAGACTGCTGAGTGGCGGTTGTCGCTACCTCCTCTTCCTGATCCAATGCCAAGAGTGGCTGCGCATCGGCAATGTCTTGTGATGGATCGGAAAATAATTCCTTTGACTCAAGTGGAGGGTATATGGTAGTGGTAGTGTCTTTGGGGGTGCACATAGCAGAGAGTGAGGAAGAGGGTGCAGATCGAGAGGATGAGGAGGGTGCAGAAGAGTAAGGCCGCGTACACACGCGGGGACTGTTCGCCCAACTTTGTCCGTCAAACAGTTTCGGCAAACAGTCCGCTCAAAATTAGCATGGACGGACATGGCCACACACGACGTACGAACAGTTTGCTGAAACCGTGCGCGATGACGTGAACGGCACGTACGACGGGACGAAAAATACGACATCCTATACACTGCATTATAACTTTCGGCGTGTAAATCCTTTCTGAGCATGCGCGGAACTTAGTTTGTCGAACAAGCCTACACACGAGGGAACTGTTCGCTGAAACAAGGTTTCAGCGGACAGTTTTTCGGAATTTCCGAAAAACCTTGTTCAGCGGACTGTTCGCTGAAACTGTCCGCTGAAAGCCCACACACGAGCGGACTGTCCGCTGAAACACTGTTCAGCGGACAAAGTTGGGCGAACAGTCCCCGCGTGTGTACGCGGCCTAAGGCTGAGTGAGCCGCTCAACCAAGTCTGGTGCGTCCTTTGACGTAATCGAACGCACCTTCTGCAATTTGCCACTTTGGCTCAAGCCTTTTGCTCCTGCCCTACCCCTACCACCCCTGCGGAAGGGTCTGCCTCTTCCTCTGCCTGTCATTTTTTAAATGACCCTGTGACAAAAGTCTCTAGAGAAGTGCAGTATGTATGTGGAAGGTATAACACCCCGCTTCAATCTCTTCTTTTGGGGGGCCACTGGTCTATCACACCAGTTATAATACTTTTTTTTATTGCGTTTTTCACTCTTTGTAGTATCGCTGCAGAACCGCTCAGCAGTCATAATGCTGCAGAGTGGAATTGCACTATACTATGCTTTCTATATTTGCAGGTGTTTTATATGTATATTACACCCCTATATAGTGCACACCAAATAGTACACCTATACCAGTCCTTAAAAGGACCTTTGTGGACCTAATAGTAATAGCTAGTGATCAAACTGACTGTCCCTGCTCCACACAGCTTCCTTTCCCTACACTGACAAAAGACAGAATGTAAAGTGTCCGCCAGATCAGGTCTATTTATAAGGTAAGGGGAATGTCCAATTGTCCATGTGCTGAAATGTCTCAATTGGCTGTCCTGTACCCCATGATGGATGTGTCATGGGTCAAAGTTCTTCACAATGTAAACGCATATGTCCGCCGCGCGAACAGCTCCAGAAGTCCACCGGTTTGGCGAATCGCGAATGAGCAAAATTTGCCGCGAACCGACCGCCGGGCAAACCATAAGGCCATTTCTATCAGTCACTCCTTCCCTAGACCCACCATGTCCTCCTGAGGAGTCCCCCGAACTGTTTGAGCACAGTGTTGGCTAAATGCTCCAGGAAAATGCCCAGTGTTTTGAAGGCTCCGATGATGATACCCAGCTAGAGGAAGACAGTAGCGTGAGCGCAGAGAGAGGGGATGCTCAAGAAGGACAGCAATCTGACAGTCATGTTCCACCAGCTGCAGCATACTGCCAGGTTTGCTCCAGTGATGAAGAGGGAGGGGATGATGAGGTCACTTTCTCCACGTGGGTGCCTGATAGGAAAAAGGAGGAGGAGGAGGCACATCTCCAATGAGGCAGGATGCCCTCCGGGGGCCAGCTTAGGGGCAGCACACCGACTGAATCACACCGCAGAGCTCTGCCTGTGCAGGGCGCTGCCTCTGTGCGTTATTCCAAAAGTTCTTTGGTGTGGGCCTTTTTTGAGACGAGTGCATCAGATCGCACCACTGCTATTTGCAACATATGTCTCAAGCGTATCTCGCATGGCCAAAACATCAGCCGCTTGGGCACCACATGCTTGACCAGACATATGTTGACCTGCCATGCAGCTCGTTGGCAAGCGTATAACCACTTAAGCCCCGGACCAATTTGCAGCCAAAGGACCAGGCCCCTTTTTGCGATTCGGCACTATGCCTCTTTAACTGACAATTGCGCGGTCGTGCGACGTGGCTCCCAAACAAAATTGGTGTACTTTTTTTCCCACAAATAGAGCTTTCTTTTGGTGGTATTTGATCAGCTCTGCGTTTTTTTTTTTTTGTTTTAGTGCTTTAAACAAAAATAGAGCGACTATTTTGAAAAAAATGCAATATTTTTTACTTTTTGCTATAATAAATATCCCCATAAAATATATAAATAAATCAAATTTTCCTCAGTTTAGGCCGATACGTGTTCTTCTACACATTTTTGGTAAAAAAAATAAAATCACAATTAGCGATTATTGATTGGTTTGCACAAAAGTTATAGCGTTTACAAAAAAGGGGATCGTTTTACAGCATTTTTGTTAATATTTTTTTTTTTTACTAGTAATGGCTGATTTCAGCGAATTTTTATTGTGACAGCGATATTATGGCGGACACATCGGACATTTTTGACACATTTTTGGGACCATTGTCATTTATACAGCAAACAGTGCTATACAAATTTACTGATTCCTGTGTAAATGACACTGGCAGTGAAGGAGTCAACCACTAGGGGAAGTGTAGGGGTTATGTATGATGTGATGTGTTTTTATTTTTTATTTTAGGGAGGCGTGCCCTGGCTTGTGAGGTCACAGATCATCCTTCCCTATAAAAGGGAAGAGACGATCATGACAGCCACACAGGGAAGCATGGGGAGAAGTTTGTTTACACAGACCTCTCCTCGTTCTTCAGCTCTGTGACCCGAATGCGGCAGAACAAAGGCAGGAAGAGGAGGACTTCCTTGCCTCTCAAGGCCCTCTTTATCCAGACAGTATTCCTGCTGTCCCACCCATCACACAGGAAGAGGAGGAGGAGGAAGAGGGGGATTGTGTCAGCATGGAGGTGGAGCCTGGCACTCAGCATCAGCATCAGCAGTCTTTTAGGGATGATTTACAGTCTCAAGAAACCCTTGCACTTGTACGTGGCTGGAAGGAGGTGGCTGCGGATCATGTTGTCCTTAGTGACCCAGAGGACTCCGGACTGACTGCCTCAGCTAACCTACGCTGCATGACCTCCCTGATCCTGCAAAGCCTGCGGAAGAATCATCGTATATTTCGGATCAATGAGAGGGACCATTTTTGGCTGGCCACTCTCCTTGATCCACGTTACAAGGGTAAGGTTGCGGACCTTATCTTGCCGTCACAGAGGCAGCAGAGGATGAGACATCTCCGGGAGGCCTTGCAGAAAGGTCTGTGCAATGCGTTCCCAGAGACTGGGAGGTGACTATAAGGATTAACAAGTCTCCATTTTGTTATACTGTCATCCATTTTAAACTTTGTATGACCAAGCTAGAATTCTAACTACTAAGACATAGATGCTTGCTATTTGGAGAATATGCCGTTTTCTTAGAATGCCCTTGGCCGCGAGAGTTTGTACAGAGAAAGCCAAGATATGCAACTATCTTATATTCTCTTAACTGCGTCTATGACCTAGAACGTCTGGACCACAGACTATTAGCACAATATTGTTGAATATCGTAGTCTTATTCTTATCTCGTGTGAAGGTTAATGACGTGCTTTGCCGTGAAGACAATTTCTGCTTATTTTGCTTGTTCTGTCAATAAACCTGTTACTAGGAAAAGCTTGGTGTATAGCTACGAGCGGATCCCTGATTGGCTACTCCACAGGGCGCCACCCCAACTGTTTCAGCATATAACCTGTTGTATTAAAAACATTAAATTGTAATCATTATTCACGTACATCTCGTGTATGTGCCTTGATTATCTCACCGGTGAATGGGACTCCCAAGTTTATCCAGACCACGGCCTAGGCGAGATAGGAAGAGGGAAATCGAGCACCTAACAGAGCAAGGACCTACCTTTACAGCTGGTACCAAGAAGTGGGGGTCATCGATTCGGCAGGTGAGTGACTACTGATTTATTTACCTTATTGGTGAGGATCTTTTGGTGTCACTCATACTGCCGCGGTGACCGCCACGTGCGGGACCTGTATTGCTGCTGTGCCTCCGCGGTGGGCTAGGCTGGCCCATCGGGAGAAGTAGAGGGCTCGTACCTGAAAAGAGAGTCCGGCTAGGTTGGCCTGACTTAAAACTATTAAGTAAAATAGATTAAAGGAGAGTCCGGCTAGGTTGGCCTGACTTAAAACTATTAAGTAAAATAGATTAAAGAGAAACATTACAGGGAAGGGAAGCAATAGATTGCTTCCTCCCCAAATAAGGTCGGATGTTCAAGGGACGCCCGAAGGGTAATTTGATCAAATCAAACACAGTGCACATTTTATCTAGTCATGTAAAACGATTGTATGTGATTTAGTTGTTCATATTTTTCATTTTATCTGGTCATGTAAAACGATTGTATGTGATTTAGTTGTTCATGTTTTTCTTTCCAGGTTACGTAAGTATTTCAAACTTGCCTTTTCAATAGTTTTTTTGTATTTTGCTGTTCTTTCAATGTCGTTACATCATATCCAGATTGCTGTGAAATTGTTAACCCTTGCCCTCACTGTACTGTTGGTTTATTGTTTCTTAAACAAATTGATATCCTGATATTGATAGCCACTCGCCCAGAGGGATATTCCACTAGACTAGGAGAACGCCCCGTGTACCCCCAGGACGAAACATCTCCCGTTGTCACGCTAGTCAGAATAAACCTGCATAGCCCAGTCAGTGAATCCCACCTCCTTGCTTTACATTCCCTGGAAGAAGTTCAACAACAGGTGATTCGTGCCACTGGCTGCTATCACCTCTGCCCCCTTACCAAGCATCTCCTAACACCCCCCCATAATGGGGAATATTGTAGGCAAAGACGGGACCCCTTATGAACAACCTACTCCCTATCAGTATGTGCAGACTATAGTGCCCGGTCCCTATGTAGAACCATTTTGGAGTCAGGTTAGGGAAAGGTGCCAACAATTAGGGATCCATGATATAGGTCCCGCGGGCCCCTGCAACACAGAAGATTGGCATGTAGTAAAAAAGATTTGTCAGTTACATAAGCACTCATACCCCCCCGGGAAGTGGGATGTAGATTACATGAAAAAATCTTGAAAGATATGGGAAGCCCCTCTAAAAATTTATAAAAAAAAAGCATGCCAAAAATCATGCCCTCACAGAAGGAAAACCAATACCCTCGGCCCCTATAACTACACCCCGGATGGGGCGGAGCACCTTGACGTAGGGCGTGCTGGGAACTCCCCTGCATCCCGACCTGCTGGAAACCCCCCGGTCGAACGAGCCCTGCGGCAGGAGATAAGGAGATATGGAGAGAGAGGATAACCTCTAGATAAGACGCCGTAGGAGCTCAAGTCCGTGCCCCACTGCTTTGGATATGGAAGTGTAGGAGACGGCCATCAGCTCTGCAGCACACGCAGCCCTCCCCTCCCTCCCCCGTTCGCTGTGAGAGGAGCAGTGACAAACGTTGTCAAGTCTCTGGGAGCAGCGGAGAGTGGAGAGACTGAAGCCGTTCGGTTTGGAGAAGCGCCACGCATCCTCGGGACGGCGGAGGAGGTAATAATAAGGAGCCTCTGTGAGGACGGCGGGGCCACGCTTTTTTCTGGATAGCCGAGGCACGCTGGCAAGGAGCGGTGCTTCAACCCCTCAGGGAGAGGACAGAGGACCGAGTAGATTGACTTCAGCAGAGTAGCACGGGGGAGAGAAAGAGGACGGGGAATCAGCACGTGTGCAGCACGGGAGTGGTGAGTGCTGTATACAAGAGACTGTATTGTAACCCCGTGTTAATAGCCATTACATCTGCTCTGAGAGAAGGCTAGGCTGTATCTGATGGCGGGATCTCTGTTGAACTGATTTATAGTTTGGAATGCCACTTTCAAGTAGTTTCATAAACTCTCCCTCTGATGCTTATACGTCTTAAAATTGCCCAGTACGGACATTGGGAGATTATTGCAGAGATGGTAGTATTGTGACCTCCCCTGTTTTCTTGTTCATTTTTTTTTTTTTTTTTTTTTTTCCGACTTTTCCTGACTTAAAAGCAGTAACAGAAATATAAGAGTATAACCTGGACAGCTGGGCAAGAATCGTGTGTTTTTTTTCTCTCTACCGGTACTAGTAATTAAAAACCATTCCGGTGATCAGATACGGGATTAAAGATTGAATATCGCGCTGTGGAAGCGGAGGAGGTGCCCAAACTCCCAAGAAGAGAACTTAAGGACAACTTAAGAAGGGGTGGGGAGCACCCGAGAATTGACCCACTAAATTGGGAGCAATAGATATTAGAGATTATTACAAATATTAAGGACTTATTTTTACTTTAAAGGTCTCTCATCTGGAAGTAGTGACGTGTCAATTTTGCCCTTTTCTCGCCTGTTTTTTTTTTTTTTTCGGTAAAGAATAGAGTGACTTTGAGGTGTCAAGAATAATCTAAAAGACATTGAGAGACATTTTTTTTTTTTTTTTTTTTTTTTACTTAGCTCTCAGTATTAATTATTTATATATATTTATTTATTTATTTACCTTGCTATTTTTATTTTTTTTTTTTCTCATTAAGGGATATGTTATGTTACGTTATGTCAAGAGATACTAAGAGATAAGGTGATCTGAACAGAAGGTGATTTTCGGGAGGGAGGAGTGGTTGATCTTTTTCAGGTGATTCTAGTTAGGCTAGGAGCAGAGAAGAGTGCGGCAAAAGAAACGTTTTTGTGTAGCTGTGGGGGGTTTTTTCGTTTTTTTTTTTTTTTTTTTTTTTTTCCCCACCCTACTCTTCGACTTATTGTTTAGAGGGGGGTTTAGTGAAGGTGGGTGATCCCTCCCTAGGCTCCCTAGATTGAGGGTAGTACCTAAGTTAAAATAGTACATCATAAATAAGAAATAAGAAAAGATAGAGTATCTTCAGGAAAAGGGTCGCGTTTGCTCTCTGTTTTGTTCTTTTGTTCTTTGTATTAAGTGTTTTTTTTGTATTAAGGTCTTACAGAGTATCAACGGTAGTTAGATAAAATGAGGGGGAAGACAGGTAAATCCGGTAAAAATATACCGCCGGCCTCCAGTCCAGGAGGAATCCAGCGGTATATGGCAAGTAATACCAGTGTAATAGAAGATGACCAGGGTAGCCCCAAATCAGGAGTACCCCGGAGATCAGGCGCAACTAGACAGAAGACCTTGGAAGATAGCAAAGGGGTGAAAGCAAATGGAGCCAAGACTGTAGGACCAAAAGACAGAGCTGGTAATTCACAAACGAGCCCTATTAAATTACAGCGGGGAAGGGAGGAGTTAAAGGGAGCAGAATCCCACCCCCAAGAAGAAGTTTCATCAATAAAGGAGATGCTGGTAGAGATGTTCTCAAAAATGGAAGCATCTTTAAAAGCAGAAATATCGGGGGTAAGGGCAGATATAGGGCTAGTCCTGGAAAGAGTAGAGGAGATTGAGGAAAGGTTAGATACCCAAGACAAAAGGTTAGATGAAGTAACGGAACAAATGATAAATCTGCAGAGAGCAAACAGAACCCTCCAATATAAATTGGAGGATCAAGAAAACCGAAGTAGGAGGAAAAATATACGTATTAAAGGCCTCCCGGATAAATATGGCAATGGGGAATTAAAGAACATAGTTCAACAGCTATTTAACCCGCTGTTAGGAAGAGAATCCAATGAAAACCTAAAGATAGACAGAGTGCACAGGATTACACGTCAGGGGACAAGGACAGAGAATCCAAGAGATGTGATCGTAAGGCTACACTATGCAGAAGAGAAAGTGCAAATAATGGGGAAGTTAAGGACGCTCGCAGGGGTGTCCCATGAAGGTGTAGAATTACAAGTGTACTCAGATCTAGCAATGGAGACTCTAGCAAGAAGGAGGTTATTAAAACCTCTCACTGAACGGATGGTAGCCTCAGGGATAGCATATCAGTGGGGTTTCCCAGCTTGTCTGAAAGGAAATAAAGATGGGCGTTCGGCGGTATTGCGCTTCCCTGAGGATTTGAGAGGCTTCTGCGAGCGTCTTGAAATCCCCCAACCCATATTGCCAGGGTGGGCAGAGGAGGAGAGAATCAGGCCCTTACAGAGAAGGTCAAGATGGAGGAGAGGGGGAGTAGTGGAAAATGGAGAGGGGGAATGAAAGGAGAGGAGAGGGGTGGAGGAGGAAGAGGGAAGGAAGAGGGGGAGAGGAGAGGAAAGAAGAAAGGGAAAGAGAAAAAGTTTTAGAAGATAAGCAAAATATGGAGAGGAGAGGAATTAAGGTGAAAAGCAGTGGGGGAATCGGGTGGGGGGGGGCGGAGCGGGGAGGGGGTGAGGGTCTGCCCAGACGGCCGGAGGTGTGAGCCCCAGGGTAAGAATGGAGAGAAGACGACATCAAGCAGTTGTTTGTCTAGCCCATTCAGTCAACAAAGAAAAAGGGGGGACTCTGGCCAACCTTATTAGGTGTGTTGTTGCGGAGGGGGGAGGGGGTGGGGGGGGGTTTTCTGTTGTCCTCTCTCCTTCTCTCGCTCACTATATATTCGATGGTTAGTAGTCCTCTGGGTCAGTACATGCGGACCAGGGAGCTTCAGGTATAAAGATATATGGTTGCGATTAATGTGATCACGTATAATGTGCGGGGCTTAAATACAAAGGAAAAAAGATACAAAATTAGTAATGAACTCCAAACTTGGGGAGCAAATGTAGTATGTCTACAGGAAACATATATCACCCAAGCGTCAGGGATTAAACTAAATTCATTCCACTTTCCAACGTGGTTTTATGGGGACACCCCATCAGCACACTCAAGGGGAGTGGCAATTGGCTTTAATAGGACATCTAGGTTCGAAGTAGAGGAACGCCTGGCTGACCCAGAGGGAAGGTTCTTGTTCATAAAAGGCAAATTGTTTGACATAAAGTACACAATAGTAAATATATATGCACCAAATAGGAAACCGGATAAGTTTATAAAGAATGTTCTAAAAAGATTAGAGGGTTTTAAAGACGGCAAATTGATCGTTGCAGGAGATTTGAACTGGTCCTTTGACTCCGGATTAGACACCTCTGGGGGAGAAATACGGGTGTCTGATCGGAGACAAAGAGCAATTAAAAGAGCCCTGTCCAGCTGGCAGTTACAAGATACATGGAGGATAAGTCACTTAAAAGAACGGGATTATACCCATTTTTCTGCCACCCATGACTCTTTTGCCAGATTGGACTATGTATTAATAGAGCATCAATTAGTGACAAACCTCAAAAAGGCAGAAATCAGGCCTATAACCCTGTCAGACCATGCCCCAGTGGAAATACAGCTAGAGGTACAAGGGGATAAGGAGACTGGGAGAATGTGGAAGTTGAATGACTCGCTCATTCAAGATCAGGAAGTGTGTAGCAAGATAGAGCAGGAGTTGAAGGTTTTTTTTGATTTAAATGATAAGCCAGAAATCCCCAGATCCATACTCTGGGAAACACACAAAGTAGTCATAAGGGGGAACCTGATCGGGATCGGAGCGGGGAAAAAGAAGGAGAGGGGGAAAAAGAAAGCTCAGCTCTATAGGGAGATTCAGGAATTAGAGCAAAAAACTAGACCTAAGGGGCTCAGGGAAAGACAGGAGTTGATAGAAAAAAAAAGAGAGCTAGAGGAATGCTTAGAACAAGAAATGAAGTCAGCATTTCATAAAATAAATAAGGATAGATATCAGTGGGGTAATAAGTCAGGCAAATGGATGGCAAGAAGAGTGAAGGAATATAAAAATAGGACTTACATCCCGCAGATAAGAGATAAAGGGGGGGAGATGCGATTTGCCACCTCGGAAATCGCAGAAAGCTTTCATGCATATTATAGCACCCTCTATAACATAATCCCCAGAGGTGGAGACATAGTAAAAAAGAGAGAAATAATAGGGAGGTACCTTCGGAAAATGGACTTCCCCAGGGGGGAAAAGGAGGATATGGAGGCATTGGAAGCCCCCATATCTACAGAAGAAGTTATAAGAGTAATCAAGAGTATAGCCCTTGGGGGAAGTCCGGGTCCCGATGGATACTCTATTCTGTACTATAAAAAGTTTCAGGAGTATCTAGCCCCTAAGCTCTGCGAATATTTTAATGCAGTGGGAATCGGGGAGAGCTTCCGTGAGGAGGCTCTTCTCGCCCATATTACTTTATTATCGAAAGAGGGTAAGGATCCAGCAGCTCAGGAAAGCTACCGCCCTATTTCGTTATTAAACACCGATATAAAGATCTTTGCAAAAATCTTAGCAGATAGACTGAAATTACTCCTACCGAAATGGCTACATACAGATCAGGTTGGGTTTGTCCAAGGACGGGAAGGGAGAGACAATGCCCTGAAGTCTATATTCCTGATCCAGGAAGCCACCAGGACGGGTATCCCGACAGTGCTCATGTCGGTAGACGCCGAAAAGGCTTTCGATAGAGTGGATTGGGAGTTTATATATGAGACATTGAAGCATTTGGGGTTAGGGGAGAAGATGATGGGAAGGATCAGGTCATTATATACCCACCCGACGGCAAGAATTAGAGTAAATGGCTCCCTGCCCCCCCCCCCGTTGAATTATTCAACGGGACGAGGCAGGGATGCCCACTCTCTCCACTCCTGTTTGTAATCACTTTGGAACCCCTCCTGGTGGCAATCCGGAGGAATCCGGACATTCAGGGCATTCGGGTGGGAGAGAGAGAATACAAAGCATCTGCATACGCAGATGATGTATTACTGTATATAACCCACCCAAGAACAACTATCCCGACACTCCTCAAGGAATTGGAGCAGTATGGGAGATTGTCGAATTTTAAAATAAATATGTCAAAGTCAGAGATTTTGAATCTGAATTTAACAGAAGTAGAACAGAGAGCCATCACAGCCCATCTGCCGCTAAAGTGGTGTAAGAGTGAGCTGAGTTATTTGGGCATAAAATTGACAGCCCAAATGACCAACCTGTACAAAGCTAATTATATGCCTCTTCTCAATAAAATTAAAGACAAGCTGAACAGTATGCAATATAAAACACTTACGTGGCTGGGCAAGATAAATGCAATTAAAATGTTTATATTGCCAATGGCAATCTATACATTTCAGATGGTACCAGTACCCCTCCCCTCGAGTTATTTTAGTAAACTAAAATCTGTGATGATGAGGTTCATTTGGGGGCGTAAAAACGCACGTATTGCATATAGCACTTTGGTGAAAGATAAAGATAGAGGAGGAGTAGCTCTGCCAGAAATTAAAAAATACTATGAAGCAATAGTAATCTCTAGAGTAACGGACTGGCTGCATAATAAGAAAGAGAAGAGTTGGGTGGAGTTAGAAATCACATTGAGTAGGACAGACACAGGTAAGATGATATGGATACCACCTCAGTTTCGAGACTTAGGAGTGAGCACGAACACTTTAACAATAAATACTTTTAAAATTTGGGATAGAATAAATAAGAGACATGCGTGGAGCTATAACTCGCCACTAATGTCTCTTTTAGATACAAATTATTTTTCACCGGGGAAGGAAGAGCGCTTATATTTCAGTAGATGGGCAAAAAGAGAGGAAATAACACTGCAGGATGTGATGAAGGGAAATAGCATATGCACTTATAGGGAGATTTCACAGGAATGGGGGCATAAACCACTAGATAGATGGAGACACACGCAAATCTTACATTTTACACAAGGGTTACCAAAGCCACTACGAGGCACAACACAGCTTAGACCATTAGAGAAATTGCTAAAATCACCACAGTGCTTAGAGAGGAGAATATCTAAAATATATAAAGTATTAAGACGGGAGGCGGACTATGGGTACCCGATTTATCTTGAGAAATGGGAAAGGGAGTTAGGCCCAATAAGAAACGACGACCATAGGGACAAAATAATCAAAATGACATACCTATTACCAAAAGATGTACAAACAATAGAAATGTCTTACAAGGTATTAGCAAGGTGGTACATGACTCCCCAAAGGGTACAGAAAATCAGAGGAGAAGGCCCGGCCAACTGTTGGAGGGGTTGCACGGCATTAGGGACTTTCAAACATCTGTGGTGGGACTGCCCTAAAATATCTACTTACTGGGATAAAATTATAGAAATAATATTTGTGATAACCGGGGATAGGTTGGAAAAACTCCCATGGACGTGCCTGTTCCACGATACAGAGAAGGGGGTGGCACAATATAAACTATCACTAACTCCATACTTGCTAAATGCAGCAAAAGCCTTGATCCCCTGCCACTGGAAAACCCAACAGGTTCCAACAATAAAGGAATGGGTCAGGAGGATTGATCGGATAAGAGTAATAGAAGAGTCAATACACACGATGGAGGAAATGAGGGGAAAATATCTGAAGACATGGCAGCAATGGTTTACATTTGTGAAAATGGAGAGATATTGTTTGATGTTAGAGGGTAATGAGGATTGAGAAGGTGAGGAGCGAGAGAAGGGGAGATGGGGGGTGTGTGTTCTTTTTTTTTTTTTTTTTTTTTTTTTTGGGGGGGAGGGGGGTTAGGGGGGGTAATGTTAAGTCATAGATAAATGGAATGGTAAATATGGCAGATCAAGTTATATATGCCTTAAAAGATTGATATTTTGTATAAGTATTTATGAAATGTATTGTATTAAACTTTAAAATAAAAGATATATATAAAAAAAAACTACACCCCTGAACGCCCCAGAAATAATCCCTTTTATAGTGGGTCCCTTTTTACCACTACTGTAATGGCCGGAGGGGAGCCAAAAGTAGTACAGCTGCTAAAATTAATAAACCCCAAATGGGCTACCCAACCCCCGGAGGATTTCATGTCAGACACCCGCTCCAGGGAAACTTCCGGGGTTTTTGAACAAAAAGGGGGGTTATTTTATAACACATTTGAACCCCCAACCCCTTTAATGGCACTCCAACCATATGCCCCCACTCGAAGACCAGAATATGCCCCCCAACCACCAGACCAGGGTTGTTTCAACTGTGGTCAAATGGGACATTGGAAGTCCAATTGTCCCTACCGTAGGGGCCAAACGGGACCTTGGGGGAAAGGAAATGGACGAAGGCGTTACCCTAACGCCTTTCCTTCAACTCCACAACATCAACGTCCCCCCACTTACCAAGGACCAGTGTCAGGCCCCAGATATCACCAGCCCTATAAAGGACCCCAAGGACCCCCTCCACCTAACAATGCCGCCCTTTGTGTTCCACCACCCCCACCAGCCCCTATTCCCATGCAATGGCCTGCCACCCAACCCTCAAGCAGGACATAGGGCTGCCTGGAGTATGTCCCTTCCCTCAGCCTGGTATGTTACAATGTGTCCTGGAGGAGCCTACCCCAGGTGATCCTGGGTGTAGATGGAAAACGCATTTGTTTTCTCATTGACACTGGTGCCACCTCTAGCTCCATCAATGATGTGACCTTTGACACGCCACAATGTTCTGAGGGAAGCTCCATAGGTATTAATGGGACTCCTGTTACCCACCCTATCACCCCACCCTTATCAGTAACCACCCCGGAGGGGGTGCTACTTTGCCAACAACGGTTTGCCATCCTGCCCCAATGCCCAGTCTCCCTGATGGGAAGGGACTTAATGTCCAAACTGGGAGTGGTGATCAAATTTGATCCACAGGGAGCAGTAACTGCCAGCTCCGCACTCTGCGACTTACAAGGCCCAAAGAGACAATCCAAAAAAGGGTATTTTGTACTCTTACCTGCCTCCCTGGAAACCCATGCTATTTGGGCAGAGAATAACGCAAGTGTAGGTTTCATCCCATGTACCCCTTACACCCCCCAAATGCGCCCAGACTCAGTACCTGTTTTTCAAAAACAATATGCACTACATTCTGACAAAATTGAGGGGATTACACCCCTCATCAATAGGTATGTAGCCATGGGCATCCTGACACCCGTCATCAGCTCATGGAACACCCCCATATACCCAGTGAGAAAGGCAAGCGGGGAATGGCGCTTGGTACAGGACCTCAGGGCAGTCAACAAAATGGTGGTTCCCCTCCCCCTCTGGTCTCAGACATTGCCTTTATTTTTTCTTGCATACCGGCAAACTCAGTGGCCTACACGGTAATTGACTTAGCTAACGCTTTCTTTAGCATCCCTGTGGATCCACTGGCCCAGCCCATGTTTGCTTTTTCTTGGGGGGGGGGGGAGGGGGCAACTGACCTGGACCCGCCTACCGCAGGGCTATGTGGACAGCCCGGCAGCCTTCTCTATGGTATTGAATGAGACAGTCAAATCCTGGCAATCGAGCGCCGGGTCGGTACTCATCCAATATGTGGATGACCTCCTTCTCTGCAGCCCCACCCCAGAAGCTTGTGAAGAAGACTCAAAAAACTTGCTGGATCACCTAGCCAAGGCAGGTCACTTGGCCTCACGGAAAAAGATACAGTGGGTGACCCCTACTGTAGAGTACTTGGGGTGCATCCTCAACAAGGGAGAGAGAAGTGTTTCCCCCCACCGTGCCGCAGCCCTTAACGCTCTGCAGCCACCCAGGGACAAGGCCGCCCTCTTGTCTTTCCTGGGAGCAATCGTCTATTGCCGGCAATGGATCCCTGACTGCTCATTTCATGACTCCATTCTGAGGAGGGCCACGCTCTCCACTGCGCCAAAAGTGGTGGAATGGACGGAGGAAATGTTACACTCATTTAACACCCTCCTCTCCTCCCTTGCCTCCGCCCCGGCCTTAGGACTAGTGGACTACAGGAATTTTTTTTATCTATATTGTGTAGTTAATGGATCTGCCTTTGCAGCAGTTCTTGCCCAAGAGCACGGTAATTCTTACCGACCAGTGGCTTTCCTTTCAAAGAAACTCCCACTCCAGGTCCAGGGCATGCCTGCTTGCCTCCAGAACATGGCCGCATGTGCCATGGCCATTCAAGAAGCCAACAAGTTAGTTCTGGGACACCCCCTAACTGTATACACTACCCACTCAGTCACCCACCTTATCCAAAACCTCAATACACAACATATGACCACCCAAAGAGCCAGCGGGTATGAAATCATTCTTCTAAACACCTCCAATCTGACCATCAAACACACCTCTGACACCTCCCCCATCCTCAGGCTATTACATTCTCTGCTCAAACTCATGAATTATGGTGAACCATCCAAAATGCATGACTGCACAAAAGTGTTGGACCAAGTCACCTCCCCACGTAAGGACTTAACAGACGTACCTCTGGCCGGTGCAGAGGAAGTTTTTGTGGACGGCAGTTGCTCGCGCCCTTCGGATTCCACTTTCCTGACAGGATACGCAGTAGTACAACTCCCAGATCTGGTTCTGGAGGCTAAGCCACTTCCGCCTTCCTCGGCACAGGTCGCGGAACTGGTAGCCCTCACCAGAGCATGTATCCTGTTCACAAATAGGGATGTCAATATTTACACTGACAGTCGATACGCTTTCGGCGTGGTTCACGATTTCGGGGTGATCTGGGCTAACAGGGGGTTTAGAACGGCTGATAACAAAATTATAGCCAATAAGGAGCATATCCTGGCCCTTCTCCAGGCTATACTACTGCCCAAACATTTGGCGATTATTAAATTCAAGGCTCACACCACCACTGGTAGCTACATTGCCCGAGGCAACGCCCTTGCGGATAGATGCGCTCGAGCGGCGGCAAATTCCTCCACACATCCACCCGCCCCTACCACGATATTTTTCCAACAAGATTTTTCAGCGCCAGATTTCCCCTCAGTTGCAGCCCAAATCCAAATCCAATCCATGGCCACAGACGCTGATGTCCTTTTCTGGGTCCAACAAGGATTGTCCAAAGACCAAAGAGGCCTTTGGACAAATGGAGGGGTCATTGGGATCCCCGAAGCCAGCTCGGCCCTCATCCTTTCCTACCTGCATGGTCCCGGACATATAGGGTCCCAACCCTTGCAACAGCTGTATGAAAAAACCTTAAAAGCATTAGATGCACAGACTGACATTAACCTATATTCTTTACAGGAAGAGTACGTGAAACATCTGGTAAGTACAATAGAAGAACATAATGAACAAGTTGCTGTCACCTTTTCTCCTCTTCCAACAGAACCTACTCACCCCTTCATCCCGGGGGATAAAGTGTTGATCAAGCAGCTTGCCCAACGGAAGCACATGGGGCCCATCTACTCCGGTCCATGGAACGTGGAGAAGGTCTCCAGGACTGCTGTCCTCACAGACTACACCCCTCAGTGGATCCATGCCAGCAGACAAAAAAAAAATGCCCCGAACCTCCACTGACTCCAGAACACCCCCAGAGGACACTTGCCCAAGACCAACAGGAGGACGCCACCACCAAAGGGACCCCAGAGACTAACCTACAGACCCTCCAGGAACAGTTCGGCAGAATCTCCCTGGACTTTCCTCCTCCTCCCACCAGCTCGGACTGAAGTCTTTGCAAAAAGAAAGAGACAGGGGCTTAGAAGATCAGTATGTACTACACACCATTTTGCTCTGGTCGATAGTATTGACTTTTGTGTTTTTTTCTATAGTCATGATGACATGTATCATGACAGGGTCGTGTGGGTTTACAAGAAGCTCAAAAGGTACTGAGAACCGATCATTAGACAGAAGAGCATTAGTTCCAAGGCCCAGTAATCATAATAATAATAACAACAAAGGTTTAGGAGTAATGGTAGCACGGAACGAACTACCCCCCCAGGACAATAAAACGTTTTCTTTAGCCCCAACAATACTGGGATTTTTTAAGAAAATATTTCTCATATTAGTGATGATAGTGTTGTTGATAGTAATGTTCTATGTGATCGCCAAGTGCTGCTGCATAGCGGCCTCCAAGGTTTCCCATCCAACAATAGCAACCAAGCCCAATGATGAAGAGAAAGCACTTATGGCTTTTTCCAAGAGTGTCTGGTATAGAGGATGATCGATAACTTCGTGCCAAAGTTATGATCACAGGAGGGATTATAAGGATTAACAAGTCTCCATTTTGTTATACTGTCATCCATTTTAAACTTTGTATGACCAAGCTAGAATTCTAACTACTAAGACATAGATGCTTGCTATTTGGAGAATATGCCGTTTTCTTAGAATGCCCTTGGCCGCGAGAGTTTGTACAGAGAAAGCCAAGATATGCAACTATCTTATATTCTCTTAACTGCGTCTATGACCTAGAACGTCTGGACCACAGACTATTAGCACAATATTGTTGAATATCGTAGTCTTATTCTTATCTCGTGTGAAGGTTAATGACGTGCTTTGCCGTGAAGACAATTTCTGCTTATTTTGCTTGTTCTGTCAATAAACCTGTTACTAGGAAAAGCTTGGTGTATAGCTACGAGCGGATCCCTGATTGGCTACTCCACAGGGCGCCACCCCAACTGTTTCAGCATATAACCTGTTGTATTCAAAACATTAAATCGTAATCATTATTCACGTACATCTCGTGTATGTGCCTTGATTATCTCACCGGTGAATGGGATTCCCAAGTTTATCCAGACCACGGCCTAGGCGAGATAGGAAGAGGGAAATCGAGCACCTAACAGAGCAAGGACCTAACTTTACAGTGACAAACTCCTGGTCCTGGACAATGTGTTGCTGAGGCTTCGGTCAGTCACAGAAGGAGCGGTGGAGAAGGTTGCCATCTGACCGATGCGTTCAGACAATTTTTTAGTCCGTAGCCCCAAAGTATGATCGTTTCCAGCAACCATTAGACATGTGCATTCGTTTTCGTCCGAATGCATTTTCGTCCGAATTTCAGCTATTTTCGTTTTCGTTTTGACAAACGATAACGAAAGCACAAAATCCGAAAAACGAAAGATCCGACATAAATAAATGCTTTATTTTCGTTTTCATTGTTACAACAGTTCGATATAGAATAGGAGATTCGACATGACTCTGACAACAATCTGTGTCTATAGAACCTGTGGTCGAATGTGCCTAACCTTACCTCTATTAGTCCAAGATTATATAGAGAAAATATTCGACAGAGAAAAAAGATTTGACAGAGAGAAAAGATTCTGCAAGTTACTGTCCTAAAAAGTGTTTGGGGACCCGGGTCCTGCCCCAGGGGACATGTATCAATGCAAAAAAAAGTTTTAAAAACGGCCGTTTTTTCGGGAGCAGTGATTTTAATAATGATTAAAGTGAAACAATAAAAGTGTAATATTCCTTTAAATTTCGTAGGGGGGGGGGTTGTCTATAGTATGCCTGTGAAGGGTCGCATGTTTCCCGTGCTTAGAATTGTCCCTGCACAAAGTGTCATTTATGCAGGAAAAAAAGTCCTTTAAAATCACTCGCAGCTATTATGAATTGTCGGCTCCGTAATACAGAGAACACTCATTGAAAGTCATTGATAAAAAAATAAATAAATAAATAAAAAAGCGTGGGGGTCCCCCAAATTCAATTACCAGGCCCTTCAGGTCTGGTATGGATATTAAGGGGAACCCTGCCTCAAATTTAAGAAAAAATTTGACGTGGGGTTCCCCCTAAATATCCATAACCAGACCCTTCAGGTCTGGTATGGATATTAAGGGGAACCCCGCATCAAATTTAAAAAAAAATTGACGTGGGGTTCCCCCTATAAATCCATACCAGACCCTTTATCCGAGCACGCAACCTGGCAGGTCGCAGGAAAAGAGGGGGGGACGAGAGAGCGGCCCCCCTCCCTCCTGAACCGTACTAGGCCACATGCCCTCAACATTGGGAGGATGCTTTGGGGGTCTGTGACCCCTCAAAGCACCTTGTCCCCATGTTGATGAGGACAAGGGCCTCATCCCCACAACCCTGGCCGGTGGTTGTGGAGGTCTGCGGGCGGGGGGCTTATCAGAATCTGGAAGCCCCCTTTAACAAGGGGACCCCCAGATCCCGCCCCCCCCTGTTTGAAATGGTAAGGGGGTACAAAAGTACCCCTACCATTTCACAAAGAAAGTGTAAAAAATGGTTAAATAAAACAAACACACTTTTGAAAAATTCCTTTATTAAAAATAAAAAAATAAAAAAAAGATTCCAGCGGCGGTAATCCACTCTTGCTATCCAGCGACGGACGGTCATCTCTCCAGCTATGTCTCATGTCATCCAGCGCAGCGATCCTCCATCCTTCTTCTGTCTCCTCCACGGAGACACTGCAGGCATTTCGGCGCCGCAGATCACCGTCTCCGCACTACAGCAGAAGAAATGCTCTCCAAAGAAGTCCCGGAATCTCCCCACCCAGACGCAGAGACCGCATGGATCACCGAGAGCAAATGGACACCTGATCTCATATCTTCCATGATAAGTCAAACCTCTAGAAGCTCTCACAAAATGTGACTTTGCCTACTCTACGCTTCTAATACCCTTTTCTGTTCTCTTTTTTTTCCTCCGCTCTATTTTCACTTTTTATCTCATCACCTTTTTCCCCTTTGTATTCTGTCTCATAATTCCCTCTCTCTCGCAAAGAAGGACATTTCAAGAAAAACCTGGTAAGAGACTCTGTGAGGGGAACAAAGGGCAGGAGAGGGGTCGCGAAAGAGTAAGAAGAATACATTTCTTTTATGCCTACCTGCTCTGATCCATATAGACCTGATTCATGAATAGATAACCTCACAAATTTAGGCTATTAGCACCCCTCCCCCCCCCCAGAGCTGACATTTTGAGTCACTACAGTAATGAGCACCTTCTTTACTGTGACATAGTCCCTAAACATCCCTGATGTAGATTAATTAATCATTCTTTAATGATATGGTGCAATACCAAAGGAGGAGAGGGAGAAAGGGAGAATAGAGTGGGGAGGGTAAAGTCAGAATTTAAAATTCTTCAAGTTACTTCAATGCTCTAACAGTTAGTCTTGTTGTCGCTTTGACTGTAATTACAATTTAGGGTTAAAGTCACAAAATGCCATTTTCTCTGCATTCTAACGTTAACAAACTTATTGATCAGAACACAGCCTGCTAGTTATGTCTTTACATATTATAGAATGTTCGTATGTATGTGTTCTCAATACCGTAGATATGTTTTTCTCGATAATAGAACTGAGTATAAGATGATCAAGATACATGCATTGTTGATACGGGTTGAAATTGTTTAAAGTTCAGAATTCTTATAGAGTTGTTATTTATGGCGATAAGCCTGAGGGAGATCTCCACCCCCTCGGAAGGTTGATGGTATATATTCTAGTCGTTAGATTGCAACCAATCTTCTACCCTCCTATATTCCGCTAGGAGAGACACCTAGATCAGCTCACTGACAACACAATCGATATCTCAACTAGGCCACCAATCAATATCATACATCACAGCTACTCGCTTCCACGCTACATACTATCTCATATGGTCAACAACAGACATAGGGGAAAGTTTAACACCTGATATTATAGGTATAAGTCAAAACACAAACCTAGACTACCGCTATGTCTCATTGTTGGTATACTGTTCTTAGTATAAGGTGCACCTGACACAAACCTCTCATAGGTTAGACAAAATGGCTTCCACTAAAGGTTAGTCAACCGTTCCACTAGCTTTTTGTAGACACTTGAAATACTTGATTGTCTCTTTCAAGCCATATGTCTTGGTACACCCTCACTGTATCTGCCCCGTCATGTTTCTCCATTTGTACACAAAGGGCTAAAATACAATAACTCACCCCTAAAACTTCCTAATGGATAATAGGTCTAATACCAACCCCTACCCTGGCCCAATCTATCAAGAAAATGCCCTAATCTAATTAAGCATTATCTCAATGACTTCTCCCGAGTGCAGGAAGTTATTCCATAGTAAGAAGAGAAATTTACAAGGAAAAAAGAAAGGAAGAAACTAACAAGAGAGAAGAGGAAAAACGTCTTTCTTTTTAGTATACCGCTAATCAATTAGCAACCACAAGCATCCATTGAGTCCTGAGTAGACCCCGTTCTCACACAAAGGGCAACCACCTTTGCTCTTTGAACAAACCGGATCCCTAAAAGGGTAGACTAGCAGGTCTATCTCTACCCCTGGTCAAACCCCCTTCACACATTCCTCCCCCCCACCCCTTTCCCCCTCTACCCCCCCCTTTTTTTTATTTTTTTTATTTTAATTTTTTGTTTCTCTGAAACATACCCATCCACCTAGAAGTATACAACCAAACTCTAAGATGACTAACTGTAAACAGAATTCCACTCCACTAATGATCAAACTTCTCTCAATTAATGCCAAAGGACTTAACATACCTGAAAAAAGGGCCAAACTACTCAATGAACTCCACAAACACAAAGCAAATATCATATGTATCCAAGAAACACATTTTAAATCCGAAAAGTTCCCAAAACTACAAGACAAAAGATTCCCATTTGCCTACCACGCCACAAACCCTGAAGGGAAAACAAAAGGAGTCTCAATTTTGATTTCCAGACAGACATCATTCCAACTCCAGGACTCTATGACTGACCCTGGAGGCAGATTTATATTTTTAAAAGGTAAACTTGGCCATCACCCCATCACTATTGCAAATATATATGCTCCAAATTCTAAACAGGTAGCCTTTTTCTGTAAAAATCAAAGACCTACTAACAACATTCGCGCCTGGTATTCTCATCCTGGGGGGTGACTTTAACATCCCGCTAAACCCCGCAATAGACACCTCAAATGGAGCGTCGAGCCTACCATACAGAGCATTAAACAAATTAAAATTCAGTTACAAAACCTTATGTTGCACGACTCCTGGAGAACTCTCAATCCCCAATCCAAGGACTGCACATTCTTTTCCAGCGTTCATCAAAAGTATTCAAGAATAGATTACTTCTTTATGACACAATCAGATCTATCCCTCCTGACCAACAGTACCATCGAACTAATGACCATTTCAGACCATCACCCAATCACCATGACTCTAACTTTCCCAGAGAAAAACACTAGCACAAAAACATGGAGACTGAACACTTCCATATTGAAAGACCCCAAAGATATTTCAGAGTTTAATGAAACACTAAAAGATTACTTTGCTCGTAATGATAACGGAGAAACCTCAACAATCACACAGTGGGAGGCCCACAAATGTGTTATCAGAGGAGAATTTATAAAAAAACTAGACAAAATAAAGAAAGAAAAACAATCCAAAATAAATTCATTGATAGCACATATCCATAATCTTGAAACAACACATAAAAGAACTATTGCAATTTCAACATTTGAGGAGCTTACGAATGCGAGAAAACTACTCGCAGATGAATTAAATATCAAAACCAAAAGGCAATATATCTTAAGACACAAGATATACTATGAGCAAGGAAACAAGAGTGGGAGACTGCTTGCTAAAGCAGTACAAAACAAAAAAATCTCAGCAACAATCCACCAAATAATGGACAAACAAGGCAAATTACAATCCTCGAATGTGGAGATTGCAAAACAATTGTAATTATATTATCAGTCTCTTTATAATATCCCTTCCAATCCCAAAAGTCTGCTAAATTCAGACCTAAGAGCCAACCTTATCCAAGACTTTCTAAGTAAGTATAGTCCACCCCGAATCTCAGACGCCACTGCCCAAAAACTTGAAGAACCAATCTCTGGCACGGAACTAGACAAAGCTATAAAAGAGATGAAAATAGGAAAAGCCCCAGGCCCTGATGGATTACCCCTACAATATTACAAGACTTTCATCGAAATACTAAAACCACAATTTCTTAAATCTTTTCAATCACTACACTCCGAGAAACGCCCCCTCAAACAACTACTAGAAGCCCATATAACTGTAATACCCAAGGAAGGCAAGGACATAACCCAGGTCACAAACTATAGGCTGATTTCCTTAATTAACGTTGATGTAAAACTTTATGCGAAAATTTTAGCAAACAGAATACTACCTTTACTAACATCCCTAATAACCCTAGACCAAGTGGGCTTTATTCCCGGCAGAGAGGGAAGAGACAACACGACCAAAGCCTTAAATATCAGTCACTGGTTAACTTCAAAACAAAAACAAGGATTCTTTCTCTCCCTCTATGCGGAGAAGGCGTTCGATAGGGTGGCATGGGGATTTCATAGACGCAGTATTGAACCATATAGGAATACTACCCCAAATGAGATCTTACATCAATGTACTATATTCCAATCTGACTGCACGAGTTTGTGTAAACAACCACCTATCGAACGCCTTCAACTTACGAAATGGCACCAGACAAGGATGCCCACTCTCCCCACTCCTATTTGTCCTCACTCTAGAACCACTATTAAATAAAATCAGAGCAAATAATGACATCAAGGGAATAGAATTCCAAAATAACACCTACAAAGTTGCAGCATTCGCTGACGATATGCTACTCTTCCTATCGGAACCACACACATCCTTGCCCAACCTCCTCAAAGACCTGGAACATTTCCATCTTCTCTCCAATCTAAAAATCAACCACTCCAAATCAAACGCTCTTAATATCACTTTGCAGCCAAGTTCTGTAGAACTCTGCAAGAAAAATCACCCATTTATCTAGGCTGAAAAGAGCATCACATATTTGGGCATTGAAATTCCCTTTAGATTTAAAAAAACTATACCAATTAAACTATATACCCATTCTAAAAGAAACAAAAGATGATTTGAGAAGATGGAACACCCTAAACATCTTGTGGTTTGGCAGGGCCTCGCTGATAAAAATGACAATCTTACCCAGATACCTATACGTTATGCAAACTATCCCCATCAGAGTGCCAATATACTTTTTTACAGCCTTCCGTAAAGCGTGCTCCCTGTTTATATGGAGGGGCAAAACCCCCAGAATAAAGTTTGCCAGACTAAACCTCCCTAAACACAAGGGTGGTATAGCTCTCCCTGACCTTAGGAAATACCACCAAGCAACACTCTTAACCCGTATAGTAGACTGGAACGTTCATCAAGCTGTTAAGGACTGGGTGACGTTAGAACAATCTCAGTTTACCTCCTCAATCAAGTCTCTTCCGTGGATCCACCCTCAACTTCACTCTAATCACATCAAAACGCACCCCCTAGTTGGACCCACATTAGAAATCTTTCACAACACATTCAAATCCAAAAACCCCACTCCTTGGTATAGCCCTCTCACACCTCTGAGAAATAACCCTGACTTCCCACCAGGATTAGATAGAAACTTTCTTTCACACAATTGGCCACATAAAGAAATCCTTGCCAAACATTTCTTCAAAAATGGGAAATTACTCTCTAGAGAAGACCTCCATGACATTATAACACCTTTCCAAATACCCCATTGGAACTATATTCAAATTAGACACTTCCTGACCAACAAACAGACAACGCATCTTTGGACGAAACCCCTAACGACTGTTGAAGACCTTTGTACGAAGAAAACCCCACACAGACATATTATATCAATCATATATAACTCACTATTTGAAGGGGCACTCGATCTCTCCATCAAAACATGTGAACATTGGGAAAGAGACCTTGATATCTCAATATCCGAAAAACAATGGGAGAAATTACATATTTACGCACACAAAGGGTCACTAAATGTAGCCACTCAGGAATGCAGCTATAAAATCTTATCCAGATGGTATAGGACCCCCTCTATTCTACACAAGTTTTCCCCCACATCCTCAAAAAAATGCTGGAGATGCAAACGAGAAGAGGGCTCGATGCTCCATGTGTGGTGGTCCTGCCCCTTAATCCAGACCTTCTGGATAGAGGTTCACGAAACAATCAACAAAATCTCCTCAGAACACTTGAACTTTAACACGGCACAATACCTCCTTCACTTAAATGACATCCCCAGGAAAATTTATCTGAAATCACTGCCAATGTTTATGGTCAATGCTGCACGTCACTGTATCCCCGTCCACTGGCGCTCCAAGGCCATTCCAACGAAAAAGGAATGGTTTCGGAGAATAAACAACATAGAACAGATTGAAGAACTTATCAGTGTATCTCAGGAAAAAATTACAAAATTCTTTGCAACCTGGCATGAATGGATAGAATATAAAAGCTCTCAGGAATATAAATCAATTGTAAACCATTAGAAAATTACTTCTATAAGAGAAACATTTAGGTAGAACTGAAATACATTTTGTAATTATAAGTATTTTTCTCACTGTACTGTCCCCCCCCCCCCCATCTATTAATTTTTTATTTATTTTTTCTCTCTCCTTCCATTCCTCACCCTTTCCCCCTCCCCACCCCTATACCTCCCCCCCTACTCTGGGTACAGTTAGCCAAAATACCAACTGACCTTCAGTATTATGATGGAATAATATGCTTATTTGTTCATATATATATATATATATATATTGTACTATCTACATGAATATTTTTCCTATTTTCCTCTGTAACTGTACTCTACTATTATCACATGTATAATATGCGACATTATATGTCTTTATACTAAGATGTATTTTATGTTCTGGTTCACTCAATAAACTTTGTGAAACAAAAAAAACAAAAAAAAAATAGATTTTTTGACTGGAGCTACACTTTAAAAATGTACCAGTTCAAAATTACAAACAGATTCTACTTAACACAATGAACCTACGCAGTCCCTGTCTTGTTTGCACCGCCTGTATACTGCTGTTCTGAGTATATAGGGCCTGGGGTTCCCCTTAATATCCGTAAAAGACCCAAAGGGGCTGGTAATGGGTGGGGGGGGGGGGGGGGGGCTACCCATGCCATTTTTTTTCTCAATGATTTTCATCCATATTGCCGGAACCAGACATTACATTAAAACCACAAGCAGTTTTAAATGACTTTTTTTCAGTTAAATGTCATTTTGTGCAGGGACTGTCCTAAATACGGGAAACACGTGCCACTTCATAGGCATACTATAGACACCCCCTAGGCACGATATTTAAAGGAATATTTCACTTTTTTTTTCTTTAATCGTCATTAAAATCAGTGCTCCTGAAAAAACAGCCGTGTTTAAAAAAGATGTTGGCATTGACCCATGTCCCCTGGGGCAGGAGCTGGGTCCCCAATCCCTTTTAGGACAATATCTTGCATATAAGCCATCAAAATTAGCACTTTTTATTGCGAACATTTGAGTCCCATAGACTTCAAAGGGGTTCTAAAGTTCATCCCTAGTTGAGAGCTCCTGGATCAATATGGTAGTGTCTGAGAAAAGTATGGCAAGAAGACCAGGTGGCAGCCCTGCAAACCATCTCCAATGAAACGTTAGCCCTTGCTGTCCAGGAATCTGAGACAACCCTTGTAGAATGAGCATTCACTCGGGACTCTGTAGGCCTTCTGAATCAGCTTTACAACCCAAGATGCCAGAGTTTTAATGGAACCTTCTTTGCCCCTGTATTTACCCAACGATACAATGAAAAGTCTCTGAGTTTCTGAAGGGCCCGGTGGCTTCTAGGTAAGCTCTGAGCACTCTGGAGATGTCCAGCCCATGACAAGACTCTGAATCTGCTGTAAAAACTGGTAGTGTCCAGAGTTCCGACAGGTGGCTTGTAGTACCTTAGGCGTGAACCCCCAAAGGGGACCAAGTTCCACTCTGTTTGGGAAGAAGATATGGTCGTCACCTATCCCTAAAGAGTGAAGTTACAAAATTCTTCTGCCAGATGTAATGGCTAGCAGGAAAGCTGTTTTCAGTGTCAAGTTCCATATTGCTACTTGTTTCACTGGAGCAAAGAGATGGTCAGATAGAACTTCAAGGACTAGGGACAAATCCCACTTAGGAAATGATAGTCTGACAGGTTGGCAAATCTTTAACACTCCCCTGAGGAAAGTGACCACCAAAGGATCCTCTGCCCATCTCCTATTTGTTTCTGCGGAAATTGCTGCTACTTGGACTTTGAGGGAGCTTAGATCAAACCCCAGATCAAGACCTGTCTGAAAAAAACCCAAAATATTGGACGTAGAGGGAAGGATTGGATCAAAGCCATTCCCGGCAGTTAATGACAAGAACTTCTCCCAGATTCTTGAATATATAACATTGGTTGCAGGCTTTCTGGCTTTTAGAAGGGTTGATATGACCCCTGGGGAACATCCTAAAGACTCGAACCTTCGCCTCTCAACTTCCAAATTCGAAGATCCAACTTCTGTGGGTTTGGATGAACTAGACTGTCCTGTGACAGAAGTTGGGGAAAAGGAGGGATCCTGATTGGAGAGCTCACACTGAGGCGCATGGCTAGCGGAAAACCAGGGTCTCTTTGGTCAATATGGAAGTACTGCCACCACCTGGACTGATTCTCTGAGGAGCCTCAGGAGGAATTTGAATATTAATGGCCGGGGGGGGGGAAGGCATATGCCGTGGTGAACCTCCAAGGGCATGACAGGGAATCCTCTGCCTCGGCTTGGGAGTGCGGCAGGCGAGAGAAGAATCTGGCCAGTTTGTCATTCTCCGGCGTGGCAAACAGGTCTACCTGAGGGGGATCCCACAAGCTGGCAGTCTGATGGAAGACATGGGGATGAAGGGCCCACTCGTTGTTGTCCACAAAGTTTCGACAGCAAGTCTCCTTCCATGTTCAACTTGCCTGGAAGATACATCGCCCTGAGGTCCAGGATGTTCTTCTCTGCCCAGAGCATAATCGGCTCTACTTCTCTGAGAAGTGATCTGCTGCGGGTGCCTCCCTGCTTCTGCAGATATGCGACAGCTGCTCTGTTGTCCAGGCATAGGAGTATTCTCTGGCCTCTGACTTGATATGTGAATGAAGTCAGCACCAAGAATGCTGCTCTCATCTCCAAGACGTTGGACACCACTCCTTGGGTGGAACATGACCATCTTCCCTGTATCCTGATTTCCCCGCAATGGGCTCCCCAGCCTTGTCCCCTTGCATTGGACGTAGTCATGATCCAGGAGAGGGAGCCCAGGTTACGAGGCTTGGAGAGGTTCTCTGGAACCGTCCACAAGTGAAGACTCCTGTGCATTACTCCCGTCAGCAGGTTCATCTGAGAGAGTTGTTTCGGAAGAGGTAATGACACTGTCCCTTGCAGTGTCGAACATTGCACCCAGATAGATCATCTGCTGAGTCGGTGTTATTTGACTCTTGTTGGAGTTTATCAGCCATCCTAGTTCTCCTAGGGACTGTAGAAGGATCTCCCGGTGATATACCAACTGATCCAGACTGCTTGCTAGCAGGAGGATATCGTCTAAGCAGTGGTATATCCTAGAAGGACCACCTCTGGGCCTTCGCATCCTTCTATCTTGGGGAATCATGCTGGATTTCCCTCCTGTCACCCTGGAGATAGATTTATCTAACTTGTCTCTGAATAGTGCTTTTCAATCGAATGGAATCTTGCACCAGTTCTGTTTGGAAGCAACGTCCGCCGTACAGGGCTTCAGCCACAAGGCTCTCTTCGCCTTTACTGTGTGCGGCATAGATCTGGCTGAGCACCTAATGGTGTCAGTGGCCGCTTCTCCGATGAAGTCTGCTGATAATATAAGCTCTTCCAAGGCCTTAATTATGTCCTTCTTGGGGACATCCTGGCGTAAGGCCGTCTCAATGTTGTCTGTCCAGGCCCCAATGGCTGGTTTACAGGCTGCTCCTGCGGCTCAGTAGCTCCTCTTAAGATCTAGATTGATCCGCCTATCTAGAGGGTCTTTGAAAGAAGCGCAATCCTCCATTGGAAGGGTGATATTCTTTGCGAGGCGTACAACTGCTGCATCTACTACTGGCATAGAGTTTAGTGACTGCGTTTTGGACTCAGGTAAAGCTTATTGTACCGGCCCAAAGAAAGTTTTTTATCAGTCTTTGACCACTCATTCTAAATGACTTCACTAATCTTGCCCATCAGAGGGAAGAGAATCTGCTTCCTCTTGAGGAATAGGAAGTAACTCTTATGCCTTGTACACACTGTTGGACATTCCGATCACAAAATCCATCGGATTTTTTCCGCCGGATTTTGTCCAAAACTGGTGTTGCCTACACACGGTCGGACAAAGTCAGAATTTCCGATCGTCAAGAAAGCGGTGACGTAAAGACTATAAAAGGGAAGTTCAGCACCACGTGTGGCACCCTTTGGGCTCCTTCTGCTGATCTTGTGTTTATCGCGTGTTAGTAGAAGTTTGGTTAGAGACGATTTGCACTTTTCAGACTTGTGCTTCAGATCGTTACTGCTCTAAAGTTTGTGGTTGTTGGTGCGTATCTGCTTATCAGCGCGTGTAGTCAGTTCACATTTGTTTGCCATTGCGGCCTATATTTTATATAGTACACTTTGATTTTCAGTGCTTATTGTCCGCTCGTTTCTGGTTTTCAGTTCGTTCTTTCAAGCCTTGCTGTTTATCGGTGCTTTCTGTTAGTCCGTTCTGACCAGCCGACCGTTTTGAAGCCATGTTTTGTGTATGTACTCATCGTAGAGTTTGTGATGTGCAGGGGCTTGGTGTTGGGCTTTTAGCTTTGACGCAAGCCCAGTCCATGAACAGGGTGAGGAGGAGTTCCTGGAGCAAGAATTGGTTGCTCCAGCATGACCAATTCTCGCACATGTCTTTGCTTCGTGAGATCCAGGAGAATAATCCTGATGATTTCAGGAATTGTCTCCGGATGACAGACCCCGTTTTCCACCGTCTGCTGGCTTTGCTGTCCCCCTATATCAGCAGGCAGGATACCAGGGAGAAGCCTTCAGGGCCTCAAGTTCTCCACAGGCATCTCCCCCCAGGCTCTGGGGATCATTATTCCAGAGACCTGTTCTGCCATCATGCAGGTCCTGCAGAAGGACTATAATAAGGTAAGATTTCTCCTTTAACATCACATTCTATGTATTTAATGTTTGCTAATGTATTGTATTTCTTTCATCATTCCCTAATTACCACGATTGGAATATGCTGTAACATGCTTTGCCCCTTTGTCCTCATGCATGCTGTAAGCTTTTACAGTTCCTTTTTTGACCTTCATGCATATTTGCCTTCACTAACCTCCCCAGCATGCTCTTCTGGGCCCATACACATATAGCCTAGTCATTTAGCAATATATTTTGTCAGCTCCATAGTAGTGCTTTCCCCTAAACACCCCCTAAAATGTGTACAAATGTTATGCGTGTGCTTAAATTCATGCAGAGTGCCAGAGGTTTTTTTTTTGGTGGGCCAAACTCATTAGGAACCCCCCTCCCCCAACTGCTAGGTCAGCTGATAGCAATCCTCTATCTGCTGACTTTGCCAAACCCAATACACACTATACCTACCTCTTTTGTGGTCAGATTTATGGATGAATTCACCAAAGCATGTAGTGCAAGGGCCTGCCTCAATACTTTCAAATGCTACTGTTTTATGTTTTTTCTCATATTATTATCTTGATAGGTAATAGCAGAATGTAAAAATGTCCTTTCATTTGTTCAGCGTTTTTTTTTTTTTTGTATTATGACACTTCTTACCTGTCCAGTGAGCTGCCAATAGTGTAAGTAAGGAGGGGCTGGCCAAAGAATCACACACTATTTATGCATTCAGCTCTCAATGAAGTGGAAAGGGTTACCTGTCCAAAACATCCCCTCCCCCCTAATTTTTTGCAATGGGCCATCAGATGGGGTGGAATCTGATAAGGGGACCTTATACCTTTTGGCTTTAAATACTCATTTCCAAAAATGGTATACTGATCTTGGCCAAAAATGTTTGTGTCTAATCTGCTTGCATTGTTGGTGTGCAAAATGACACTTTTTTTTTTCTTGTTTGACTCCACAGTTTCCTTCAACGCCACAGGAATGGCAGACTGTGGCCTCCCACTTTGCCACCCATTGGAACTTTCCCAATTGTGGAGGTGCAATTGATGGGAAACACGTTTGCATCATCCCACCCCATAACTCGGGGTCCTATTATTATAATTACAAGAGTATAATAGTATCGTGATGTTGGCGGTGGTGTCAGCAACATACGACTTCCTGTATGTGGACATGGAGAAAAATGGCCGCATGTCAGATGGTGGAGTGATTGCACAGACGGAGTTCTACTGGTGTCTCCAGAGTGGCAGTCTGGGCTTGCCACCTCCAGAGGAGAATGTGGAAGGACTCCCCTTCGTCACGGATGAAGCATTTGCGCTGGGAAACCATCCGATGCGGCCATTCCCAATGAGGACCCTCACCCCGGACCAAAGGGTTTTTCATTTCCGGATGGCCAGAGCCAGAAGAGTAGTGAAGAACACTTTCGGGATAATGGCCAGCCGATTCCCTCTATTATTGACTCCAATCCACATGGCGGAATATAAACTCAATCATATTGTGCTTTCATGCTGCATTCTGCACAATTTTTGAAAAAGAACTCTCCAAACTATGTGGCCTCAGTTGGGCCTGACGTAGACTTAGCAGAAAATGCCAACCTGACGGCCCTTAAAGCTGGCCGTCCTGGTTTGCCCCCCCAAAGCGCCCGGGAGGTCAGAAACCGATATATGGAGTACTTTGCGGGTAGGGGGGGCCATTGATATGCCAATGTCTGAGAGGCATTTTTGTTTATAAATTTCTCTTTCAAACTGCAACGAGATTTGTTTTCATTTACTGCTTGTGTTTGTTTTAAGTGTCTCCTAGCTTTTTTGTTCGTTTTTTTGGGCCTTTTTCTTCAACAGTGCAAACCCAATTTCTGTGCGAGATGAGGTGACAGTTAGAGATGGCCTTACAGTACGCTCGGTGGGTCGGTTCAGGACAGCCAATTGAGACATTTCAGCACATGGACAATTGGACATACCCCCTGCCTTATAAATAGACCTGATCTGGTGGCCATTTTACATTCTGTCTTTTGTCAGTGTAGGGAAAGGACACTGTGTGGAGCAGGGACAGTCAGTTTAATCACTAGCTAATAGCTATTACTATTAGGTCCACAAAAGTCCCTTTAAGGACTGGTATAGGTGTACAGTATATAGGGTTGTAATACACCTATAATATACTTTCTTTCAAATAAAGAAAATATATTATGGTGCACTGCTGACTGCTGTGCTGCTGAGTGCTCACCGATTCTGCAGCTGTCTTTTATCAGTGTAGGGACTGAGGGACAGTTTGGTGTTTGGAGCAGGGACAGTCTGCAAATCACTAGCTACTAGGTCCACAAAGGTCCTTTTAAGGACTGTTATAGGTGTACAGTAAATAGGGTTGTACACATATAATATACTTTCTTTCAAATATAGAAAGTATATTATACTTGACTGCTGACCGATTCTTCAGCTGTCTTTTATCAGTGTAGGTACTGAGGGACAGTCTGCAAATCACTAGCTACTAGGTCCTGTTGTGCTTTTAAGGACATTTTCCCGCACAATATTTACTAAGTAATTTTTAACGAAGATATTTTTAAGATACAGAATCAGTCTATATAACACAGTCTATATATGTGAAACGTATTCACGGAGACGAGTGATCATACAAAATAGCTACATTTATTGGTTGACAGAAAACAAATATTTACATGAAATATTAAAATACAGATTACATTACTTGATCATTTTGACAATTTCTGGGAACACCCTCAAACTGGGCGTAGTAGTACCTTGGACACAATTATCACCATTATCATTTCTCGGTAGAATCAATAACCTTTTGATAATTGACAATTAAACAGAATGTCTGTATTTCACACATCCAACCGTTACTATACTGCAGGTAAGTAAGTGGTTAACAATGTGAAATAAATTAGACATTTGTTTGTCAATAAAATTGGCATCTATGCAAAAAGAAATGTATGAAAAATTTAATTTAGAGAAAAATCTAAAAGGCGGTTATTGATTCGGGAGAAGTATTTCAATAATAGAATATTCAAAAACATCAATATTTAAGAGAACATAAAATAGATGATAAACATATATTTACCCATTTCCAATATGGCTATTAGTGTGGAGTATTAGTTACCAGTAATTTTAAGATGGCTGCCGTGGCTTCAACATTCCAAGGAGCAGGGATCTTCATGAATGTAAAATGTGTATTCAGGCATGTCTTCCAGTGTCCCTTCTCAGGGGGGGTCCCTAAGCTTCCCCCTGACTCTCTCCCCCCAGCTCTCCTCCGAGCTTCCTCCCTTCCTTTCTTCCATCTTTCTAGTTTCTTAAATATCCTCTTCAACAAAAGGATTATAAAATTATACTAAGTTCTGCCCAGAGGGTATGTGTTCCCCCCTCATTGGCCGACAGACTTAATGGTTAGCTTTCCCGGGAGTCTCGTGATTTTAAGGTAATAGCACCTTCCACCACCAGGTGTCTTCACCTGTGTTTGGTGTTTTATTTCTTTAAGTTAATATTTCCTATTTCTGTAATGTGCGCTCGTTATTTATATATGTTCTAACGAATATATTTTGAGTGTTCACGAATTATGTCATAATATAAAATACTCTTTAACATAAAGTTCAATAATCACTTGCATAAATTGTTGATATATATGTATATCAATGTATATCTGTTATTCTTTAGTCCGTTTAGAAAGGACACAGGTTAGATATATCACAAACAATATCACATACAATTATTATCTATATGGATCCATGTATAATTTGGGTATCCAATCAATATTTGTTTATCTAAACATAGGTTACATTCTTATACAATTCTAATCATGATTATATGTTTTTTATAATACTAATTTGTTGCTAAAACACTTCTACTTATAATCATACTTTCATATATAATTTCTTTGTGACCAAGTTCTTTAGATCATTAGATACTAAAATGATAATCTCAGTTGTGACCTATGTAGAATTTAAATGGCTTAGAAAAATATGGATGATACTGGTATATGAATCTTACAGCAGGTTTTGAGATGAACTCTATAGTAAGATATCATATCCCGGCTTCTCATATACGTATATTATGATGTAAAAATGCACACAATTTTCAATGTTTTCTTGTAGTGTCTTCAATGGCCTTCGGGATACCATTCCACTATTTACTTTCTAATATAGGTGTCTTATTTGTCTCGTTGGGAAGATCTTCATTTCGTATGTTTAGTCATTGTCTCATTGACATCTGAGTCCATATTGAGGTTGACTTTAGGATATCTGTTCACTCTCTAATACAATGGGTTTATTTATTTAAACTTTCCTTGACTTAAAAGTTATCGTGGCTCCAGTCTGAGTCAGCTTGAGACTTTTGTTTGTCGCAGCCCATCTTTTCAAGGGGTCATATAAATTGGTCACCTAATTCTGATGGGAGGGGAAAGTGGTCCTTTGGTTTGCTGATTTAAATGTTACCAGGCTCTCTGACAGAAAACATTAAATGTATTATTATTATTTTTTCTTAATGAATTCACAACAAAGCCCCCCTTGTGAAGTGTTCAAATGCCGGAAGTCGTTTGAAAGACTTCACCAATGCAACAGGTTGAAGAAATATGGCTTCGCTCGGGCCTTGTAAGTTGAGTTGTGACGATGGATCCGGATTATGGATATATATAATTAAGAGGTATAGACACTTGCAGATGAGTGTAACTCTTTGAAAAACAAAATGGGTTTGTGATCGATGTGTGCATCTCAGGACCTTCATCCGTTGATTGGCAGGAAATGGACCATTCCGGGCACCTTTAGTCCTGGCTGTCCTGGTGGGTTCCGTCCATGTAGACTGGCCATCAGTGGGGTCCCTGGATCCCCCATACGTTTCCTTCTCTGGATGTTTCATACATGTTGGACTCTCGGTTCGGTTGACCGGCTCATGGACATCTTAGTCCTGTAACGGAAAATGGATTCCATGAGAAAAGATATATAAGTTTTTTTAACATGATCTGTGTTTGAGATCTCAGTGTCAAGCTGGTATCCTGGGCTTTCTCCGAGCCCTCCTCTTTCCCATTATGTTATCAGTCCTTTAACTAAACACTCTGGAAATCAAGATAATGTATGACACATTTGCTATGGGAGACCAAGCTCCAGGGCTCATGATCATGAGGCCACTTATTAATATCTGTGGATACCAGACATTTCTGACTGACTTATGTTCTTCAGAACCATTTTTTTTAGCTTAATTGTAGCGGTTCTGGAATAATAACATTTAAAAACTTTTCAGTTTAACATGTGACACTTACTGTCAGTATCAAAATATTTGACATCATAGTCAACCTTCTACTTGGGAGGAATAAAACAGATAAAATCTCCCCCCTTTGGGGTGTCAATACAACTCATTTGAGGCAATCAAACTACCTTATGCGGGTGACTCCTCATCTTTTACCAAAATATCAAACCATTTAGGCCTCCTGATATTTATGTCTTTAGGATTCGGTCTTCCTCTGGAATTACCGTCTTCGGTACTTCTTGAAATTGGGCTGTTTGGAGCGACCTGTTTATGTCAGAGGAATGAAGTGACCACTGAAAAATAGGAGAATAGTTAATATCTAACAACCACAATCCCTCGGTAGGGATTTCAGGATCCTCATTACTGTAACCTGGGGAAAAACATGGTGTTAGAACCTCTGCTTCCTATATCTTTATTCAGTGCATTCCTCTGATTTATTTTAACATAGGCGCTTAAAAGGCTCTGTGGCCCTTGGGCTGGCCACAGGATTTGCCCCTTGAAGAAGTGTTCTTCACGTTCCGTATAGCAATGAAATCATGTAACATATCCATAATTTTGTCTATTTTGGTTTCCGTATTGCTTACAGGCTGATCAGAATTGGTTCGTGGGACCCGGTTTCTGTACTTTCTGGGGACTACTGGCTCAGTTTTATCAGACATATCCACATCAGAAACATTGTCTTGATTCTGGGATAGTTGTCTGGGCCTTAGTTGTTCCCTATTGTTCTGGGGATTTTGGGGTGTCTTACCCTGTAATTTCTCCCTATTTACCCGTGTAGGCCCCCGAAGTCCATTACACCGGTAAAGGTGAGGGTGTCTACCCTTAGTTTTAAATCTGACCCTTTGGAGATATACCCTATAGTTTCTCCTAAACCTTGGGTCTGGATCCTTTGGATGAGACTCCTGAGGTGTTCTTTTAACTCCCCCTCTAAAGGGTGGTCTTTGCTCCCCCCTTCTGATGGGTGGGGACATTGGTTTCCCGCTGGGGAAACTCGGTAGCATCTTTCCTCGGACTATATCAGCGTATCTCTTTTTCTTGGTTTTGGACTGTAATGATTGAGGAGATACATAAAATTCATCCACAAATTTCATTATAGGGCTTTCAGGTCTTCCATTGTTTTCACCAGTTTGTTGGATAGAGTACAAATTGTTACTCTCTTTTACCAAAGACTCCAGTGAACACCCCCCTTTGTAGTCTTTCGCCAAATTCACTTTTATGTGGGTAGGCGGGGCCTCGAAGAACATGGGTTCAAACCCAAGTTGATTATAACTTGGCTCCTTTTCTGCTAAGTGGACAGCACCCTTGAGCACAGCCATAACTTCGGTGGGGCTTTGATCACTGGTGCATGTGATATTGTGTATATCCACTCTAGCTGCGTTAACATTTTTATGTGGGACAAATCCTAGATGACAAATGTTATTAATTATTTGCCAGGCAGTACCCCACAGACTTATTACATCTTTGCAGAATGAACGGAGTTCGGGTTCAAATACCCACGGTAAGAAATGAATCTTAGATTGGTCATCATTTAGGCCTAAAGCATTTTCATAGATTTCAATGTGGTCAATAATGTGCCTGGATCCCTCTTCCTTAAACACCGGGACAGCATCTTTTAAAAATTTTATTATTTCTGAGGCGTCCTGTTTAGGGGTGCCTGTATTTTTCTCTGATCCCAAAGAAAACTGATTAGGCATACCTTCATGTGGTGGTTCAATTTTTACCCCCCTTTGCTCTACAGATGGCTTGGGGTAGAATATAGTTTCTTTTTCTAATTCTTTTTCATTATGTAACTCCCAAATTTTAGGTTGAGAGTCAGATTTTGGAGTATTGTCAGACTCTATACTTTCAGGTTTAAGCATCTGAGCATTATCCTGAGGCATAAACTCCCCTTGTTCTTTTAATTCTTCTGGTTGCTTAATTAGGGATTCCTGTCCTGACCTAAGCTGATTTGTTTCCTCTTTTAAATTTCCACTGCATATTACTCGGCAACTTTCTTCAGGAGACTCGTTTTCCTGCAGAAAATTTTCCTTCTCCTCTCTTGTATTGTTTATTATTTCTTTATTTAATTGATAACATTTGTACAGCATTATTATTGTATTATTGTGCATCTGTTCTGCTTTAATTAAGAACCTCTCCTTCTCTTTTGATTGTTTATACTTTTTATTTAATTGGTGAAATTCGTCCAGCATTATTACATCATTTTGTAACTGTTCTGTTTCATATTTCACCATTTTCGCTATAGCCTCATCAAAATAATCTGCCTTGTCTTTAATCTCCTTTAGCTTTTTTGTGAGCTCACATTCCCCTCCTATTAACTGGGACTGGGATTCTAAGATATCACTCTCTAGTTGGGTATATTGACGTTTAAACTCACTATAAAGATACTCCAGGTTAGTGCTTAATTCAAAATGCATGTGATCAGGCCTTTCTATTTCCTTTGTCTCAGATGAGCTGTCTGTGAGTTCAACGCTTTGACCTTCCACGTTCCATACGTCTTTTATTAATTGACGGGCGTGGTTTATAAGGCCTTCAATGCGTACTTCTAGACCAGTCTCGTTAGACAAACTTTTTTCGGCATGATTTATCATGTTAATTTTTGACATTATATCCAACATTTCCTGTACTTGTATCCATTCTGTCTGAGTACTCATATTACCACTAAGGGCTGATTCTTGACAATCCCCATCAACATAAAATTCACTTTGACCAGACATTTTTCTTGGCAACATTTTTTTTTAAAAGTTAATAATTAATAATTTCATGCAAAATATTATTTCTGTCACCACCGTAACTATGATTGATCCTGTACAAAATATCGACGTTATCTCACGCAGTGCCTCCATTTATATATGTTGTGCTTTTAAGGACATTTTCCCGCACAATATTTACTAAGTAATTTTTAACGAAGATATTTTTAAGATACAGAATCAGTCTATATAACACAGTCTATATATGTGAAACGTATTCACGGAGACGAGTGATCATACAAAATAGCTACATTTATTGGTTGACAGAAAACAAATATTTACATGAAATATTAAAATACAGATTACATTACTTGATCATTTTGACAATTTCTGGGAACACCCTCAAACTGGGCGTAGTAGTACCTTGGACACAATTATCACCATTATCATTTCTCGGTAGAATCAATAACCTTTTGATAATTGACAATTAAACAGAATGTCTGTATTTCACACATCCAACCGTTACTATACTGCAGGTAAGTAAGTGGTTAACAATGTGAAATAAATTAGACATTTGTTTGTCAATAAAATTGGCATCTATGCAAAAAGAAATGTATGAAAAATTTAATTTAGAGAAAAATCTAAAAGGCGGTTATTGATTCGGGAGAAGTATTTCAATAATAGAATATTCAAAAACATCAATATTTAAGAGAACATAAAATACAGTGGTGTGAAAAAGTGTTTGCCCCCTTCCTCATTTCCTGTTCCTTTGCATGTTTGTCACACTTAAGTGTTTCGGAACATCAAACCAATTTAAACAATAGTCAAGGACAACACAAGTAAACACAAAATGCAATTTGTAAATGAAGGTGTTTATTATTAAAGGTGAAAAAAAATCCAAACCATCATGGCCCTGTGTGAAAAAGTGATTGCCCCCTAAACCTAATAACTGGTTGTGCCACCCTTAGCAGCAACAACTGCAACCAAGCGTTTGCGATAACGTGCAATGAGGCTTTTACAGCGTCCTGGAGGAATTTTGGCCCACTCATCTTTGCAGAATTGTCCTAATTCAGTTACATTAGGGGGTTTTCGAGCATGAACAGCCTTTTTAAGGTCATACCACAACATCTCAATAGGATTCAGGTCAGGACTTTGGCTAGGCCACTCCAAAGTCTTCATTTTGTTTTTCTTCAGCCATTCGGTGGTGGACTTGCTGGTGTGTTTAGGATCATTGTCCTGCTGCAGAACCCAAGTTCGTTTCAGCTTGAGTACACGAACAGATGGTCGGACATTCTCCTTCAGGATCTCTTGGTAGACAGCAGAATTCATAGTTCCTTTTATCACGGCAAGTCTTCCAGGTCCTGAAGCAGCAAAACAGCCCCAGACCATCACACTACCACCACCATATTTTACTGTTGGTATAATGTTCTTTTTATGAAATGCAGTGTTCCTTCTACGCCAGATATACTTGCACACACACCTTCCAAAGAGTTCCACTTTTGTCTCATCGGTCCACAGAATGTTGTCCCAAAAGTCTTGGGGATCATCAAGATGTGTTGTGGAGAAATTGAGATGAGCTTTGATGTTCTTTTTGCTCAGCAGTGGTTTTCTCCTTGGAACTCTGCCATGCAGGCCATTTTTGCCCAGTCTTTTCCTGATGGTGGAGGCATGGACGCTGACCTTAACTGAGGCAAGTGAGGCCTGCAGTTCCTTGGACGTTGTTGTGGGGTCTTTTGTGACCTCTTGGATGAGTCGTCGCTGCGCTCTTGGGGTAATTTTGGGCAGCCGGCCACTCCTGGGAAGGTTCACCACTGTTCCATGTCTTCGCCATTTGTGGATAATGGCTCTCACTGTGGTTCGCTGGATTCCCAAAGCTTTGGAAATGGCTTTATAACCCTTTCCAGACTGATAGATCTCAATTACTTTCTTTCTCAATTGTTCCTGAATTTCTTTGGGTCTCGGCATGATGTGTAGCTTTTAAGGATCTTCTGGTGGACCTTACTGTGTCAAGCAGCTCCTATTTAAGTGATGCCTTGATTGTGAACAGGTGTGGCAATAATCAGGCCTGGGTGTGGCTAGAGAAATTGAACTCAGGTGTGGACAACCACAGTTATAGTATGTTTTAACAAGGGGGGCAATCACTTTTTCACACAGGGCCATGATGGTTTGGATTTTTTTTCACCTTTAATAATAAACACCTTCATTTACAAATTGCATTTTGTGTTTACTTGTGTTGTCCTTGACTATTGTTTAAGTTGGTTTGATGTTCCGAAACACTTAAGTGTGACAAACATGCAAAGGAACAGGAAATGAGGAAGGGGGCAAACACTTTTTCACACCACTGTAGATGATAAACATATATTTACCCATTTCCAATATGGCTATTAGTGTGGAGTATTAGTTACCAGGAATTTTAAGATGGCTGCCGTGGCTTCAACATTCCAAGGAGCAGGGATCTTCATGAATGTAAAATGTGTATTCAGGCATGTCTTCCAGTGTCCCTTCTCAGGGGGGGTCCCTAAGCTTCCCCCTGACTCTCTCCCCCCAGCTCTCCTCCGAGCTTCCTCCCTTCCTTTCTTCCATCTTTCTAGTTTCTTAAATATCCTCTTCAACAAAAGGATTATAAAATTATACTAAGTTCTGCCCAGAGGGTATGTGTTCCCCCCTCATTGGCCGACAGACTTAATGGTTAGCTTTCCCGGGAGTCTCGTGATTTTAAGGTAATAGCACCTTCCACCACCAGGTGTCTTCACCTGTGTTTGGTGTTTTATTTCTTTAAGTTAATATTTCCTATTTCTGTAATGTGCGCTCGTTATTTATATATGTTCTAACGAATATATTTTGAGTGTTCACGAATTATGTCATAATATAAAATACTCTTTAACATAAAGTTCAATAATCACTTGCATAAATTGTTGATATATATGTATATCAATGTATATCTGTTATTCTTTAGTCCGTTTAGAAAGGACACAGGTTAGATATATCACAAACAATATCACATACAATTATTATCTATATGGATCCATGTATAATTTGGGTATCCAATCAATATTTGTTTATCTAAACATAGGTTACATTCTTATACAATTCTAATCATGATTATATGTTTTTTATAATACTAATTTGTTGCTAAAACACTTCTACTTATAATCATACTTTCATATATAATTTCTTTGTGACCAAGTTCTTTAGATCATTAGATACTAAAATGATAATCTCAGTTGTGACCTATGTAGAATTTAAATGGCTTAGAAAAATATGGATGATACTGGTATATGAATCTTACAGCAGGTTTTGAGATGAACTCTATAGTAAGATATCATATCCCGGCTTCTCATATACGTATATTATGATGTAAAAATGCACACAATTTTCAATGTTTTCTTGTAGTGTCTTCAATGGCCTTCAGGATACCATTCCACTATTTACTTTCTAATATAGGTGTCTTATTTGTCTCGTTGGGAAGATCTTCATTTCGTATGTTTAGTCATTGTCTCATTGACATCTGAGTCCATATTGAGGTTGACTTTAGGATATCTGTTCACTCTCTAATACAATGGGTTTATTTATTTAAACTTTCCTTGACTTAAAAGTTATCGTGGCTCCAGTCTGAGTCAGCTTGAGACTTTTGTTTGTCGCAGCCCATCTTTTCAAGGGGTCATATAAATTGGTCACCTAATTCTGATGGGAGGGGAAAGTGGTCCTTTGGTTTGCTGATTTAAATGTTACCAGGCTCTCTGACAGAAAACATTAAATGTATTATTATTATTTTTTCTTAATGAATTCACAACAAAGCCCCCCTTGTGAAGTGTTCAAATGCCGGAAGTCGTTTGAAAGACTTCACCAATGCAACAGGTTGAAGAAATATGGCTTCGCTCGGGCCTTGTAAGTTGAGTTGTGACGATGGATCCGGATTATGGATATATATAATTAAGAGGTATAGACACTTGCAGATGAGTGTAACTCTTTGAAAAACAAAATGGGTTTGTGATCGATGTGTGCATCTCAGGACCTTCATCCGTTGATTGGCAGGAAATGGACCATTCCGGGCACCTTTAGTCCTGGCTGTCCTGGTGGGTTCCGTCCATGTAGACTGGCCATCAGTGGGGTCCCTGGATCCCCCATACGTTTCCTTCTCTGGATGTTTCATACATGTTGGACTCTCGGTTCGGTTGACCGGCTCATGGACATCTTAGTCCTGTAACGGAAAATGGATTCCATGAGAAAAGATATATAAGTTTTTTTAACATGATCTGTGTTTGAGATCTCAGTGTCAAGCTGGTATCCTGGGCTTTCTCCGAGCCCTCCTCTTTCCCATTATGTTATCAGTCCTTTAACTAAACACTCTGGAAATCAAGATAATGTATGACACATTTGCTATGGGAGACCAAGCTCCAGGGCTCATGATCATGAGGCCACTTATTAATATCTGTGGATACCAGACATTTCTGACTGACTTATGTTCTTCAGAACCATTTTTTTTAGCTTAATTGTAGCGGTTCTGGAATAATAACATTTAAAAACTTTTCAGTTTAACATGTGACACTTACTGTCAGTAACAAAATATTTGACATCATAGTCAACCTTCTACTTGGGAGGAATAAAACAGATAAAATCTCCCCCCTTTGGGGTGTCAATACAACTCATTTGAGGCAATCAAACTACCTTATGCGGGTGACTCCTCATCTTTTACCAAAATATCAAACCATTTAGGCCTCCTGATATTTATGTCTTTAGGATTCGGTCTTCCTCTGGAATTACCGTCTTCGGTACTTCTTGAAATTGGGCTGTTTGGAGCGACCTGTTTATGTCAGAGGAATGAAGTGACCACTGAAAAATAGGAGACTAGTTAATATCTAACAACCACAATCCCTCGGTAGGGATTTCAGGATCCTCATTACTGTAACCTGGGGAAAAACATGGTGTTAGAACCTCTGCTTCCTATATCTTTATTCAGTGCATTCCTCTGATTTATTTTAACATAGGCGCTTAAAAGGCTCTGTGGCCCTTGGGCTGGCCACAGGATTTGCCCCTTGAAGAAGTGTTCTTCACGTTCCGTATAGCAATGAAATCATGTAACATATCCATAATTTTGTCTATTTTGGTTTCCGTATTGCTTACAGGCTGATCAGAATTGGTTCGTGGGACCCGGTTTCTGTACTTTCTGGGGACTACTGGCTCAGTTTTATCAGACATATCCACATCAGAAACATTGTCTTGATTCTGGGATAGTTGTCTGGGCCTTAGTTGTTCCCTATTGTTCTGGGGATTTTGGGGTGTCTTACCCTGTAATTTCTCCCTATTTACCCGTGTAGGCCCCCGAAGTCCATTACACCGGTAAAGGTGAGGGTGTCTACCCTTAGTTTTAAATCTGACCCTTTGGAGATATACCCTATAGTTTCTCCTAAACCTTGGGTCTGGATCCTTTGGATGAGACTCCTGAGGTGTTCTTTTAACTCCCCCTCTAAAGGGTGGTCTTTGCTCCCCCCTTCTGATGGGTGGGGACATTGGTTTCCCGCTGGGGAAACTCGGTAGCATCTTTCCTCGGACTATATCAGCGTATCTCTTTTTCTTGGTTTTGGACTGTAATGATTGAGGAGATACATAAAATTCATCCACAAATTTCATTATAGGGCTTTCAGGTCTTCCATTGTTTTCACCAGTTTGTTGGATAGAGTACAAATTGTTACTCTCTTTTACCAAAGACTCCAGTGAACACCCCCCTTTGTAGTCTTTCGCCAAATTCACTTTTATGTGGGTAGGCGGGGCCTCGAAGAACATGGGTTCAAACCCAAGTTGATTATAACTTGGCTCCTTTTCTGCTAAGTGGACAGCACCCTTGAGCACAGCCATAACTTCGGTGGGGCTTTGATCACTGGTGCATGTGATATTGTGTATATCCACTCTAGCTGCGTTAACATTTTTATGTGGGACAAATCCTAGATGACAAATGTTATTAATTATTTGCCAGGCAGTACCCCACAGACTTATTACATCTTTGCAGAATGAACGGAGTTCGGGTTCAAATACCCACGGTAAGAAATGAATCTTAGATTGGTCATCATTTAGGCCTAAAGCATTTTCATAGATTTCAATGTGGTCAATAATGTGCCTGGATCCCTCTTCCTTAAACACCGGGACAGCATCTTTTAAAAATTTTATTATTTCTGAGGCGTCCTGTTTAGGGGTGCCTGTATTTTTCTCTGATCCCAAAGAAAACTGATTAGGCATACCTTCATGTGGTGGTTCAATTTTTACCCCCCTTTGCTCTACAGATGGCTTGGGGTAGAATATAGTTTCTTTTTCTAATTCTTTTTCATTATGTAACTCCCAAATTTTAGGTTGAGAGTCAGATTTTGGAGTATTGTCAGACTCTATACTTTCAGGTTTAAGCATCTGAGCATTATCCTGAGGCATAAACTCCCCTTGTTCTTTTAATTCTTCTGGTTGCTTAATTAGGGATTCCTGTCCTGACCTAAGCTGATTTGTTTCCTCTTTTAAATTTCCACTGCATATTACTCGGCAACTTTCTTCAGGAGACTCGTTTTCCTGCAGAAAATTTTCCTTCTCCTCTCTTGTATTGTTTATTATTTCTTTATTTAATTGATAACATTTGTACAGCATTATTATTGTATTATTGTGCATCTGTTCTGCTTTAATTAAGAACCTCTCCTTCTCTTTTGATTGTTTATACTTTTTATTTAATTGGTGAAATTCGTCCAGCATTATTACATCATTTTGTAACTGTTCTGTTTCATATTTCACCATTTTCGCTATAGCCTCATCAAAATAATCTGCCTTGTCTTTAATCTCCTTTAGCTTTTTTGTGAGCTCACATTCCCCTCCTATTAACTGGGACTGGGATTCTAAGATATCACTCTCTAGTTGGGTATATTGACGTTTAAACTCACTATAAAGATACTCCAGGTTAGTGCTTAATTCAAAATGCATGTGATCAGGCCTTTCTATTTCCTTTGTCTCAGATGAGCTGTCTGTGAGTTCAACGCTTTGACCTTCCACGTTCCATACGTCTTTTATTAATTGACGGGCGTGGTTTATAAGGCCTTCAATGCGTACTTCTAGACCAGTCTCGTTAGACAAACTTTTTTCGGCATGATTTATCATGTTAATTTTTGACATTATATCCAACATTTCCTGTACTTGTATCCATTCTGTCTGAGTACTCATATTACCACTAAGGGCTGATTCTTGACAATCCCCATCAACATAAAATTCACTTTGACCAGACATTTTTCTTGGCAACATTTTTTTTTAAAAGTTAATAATTAATAATTTCATGCAAAATATTATTTCTGTCACCACCGTAACTATGATTGATCCTGTACAAAATATCGACGTTATCTCACGCAGTGCCTCCATTTATATATGTTGTGCTTTTAAGGACATTTTCCCGCACAATATTTACTAAGTAATTTTTAACGAAGATATTTTTAAGATACAGAATCAGTCTATATAACACAGTCTATATATGTGAAACGTATTCACGGAGACGAGTGATCATACAAAATAGCTACATTTATTGGTTGACAGAAAACAAATATTTACATGAAATATTAAAATACAGATTACATTACTTGATCATTTTGACAATTTCTGGGAACACCCTCAAACTGGGCGTAGTAGTACCTTGGACACAATTATCACCATTATCATTTCTCGGTAGAATCAATAACCTTTTGATAATTGACAATTAAACAGAATGTCTGTATTTCACACATCCAACCGTTACTATACTGCAGGTAAGTAAGTGGTTAACAATGTGAAATAAATTAGACATTTGTTTGTCAATAAAATTGGCATCTATGCAAAAAGAAATGTATGAAAAATTTAATTTAGAGAAAAATCTAAAAGGCGGTTATTGATTCGGGAGAAGTATTTCAATAATAGAATATTCAAAAACATCAATATTTAAGAGAACATAAAATACAGTGGTGTGAAAAAGTGTTTGCCCCCTTCCTCATTTCCTGTTCCTTTGCATGTTTGTCACACTTAAGTGTTTCGGAACATCAAACCAATTTAAACAATAGTCAAGGACAACACAAGTAAACACAAAATGCAATTTGTAAATGAAGGTGTTTATTATTAAAGGTGAAAAAAAATCCAAACCATCATGGCCCTGTGTGAAAAAGTGATTGCCCCCTAAACCTAATAACTGGTTGTGCCACCCTTAGCAGCAACAACTGCAACCAAGCGTTTGCGATAACGTGCAATGAGGCTTTTACAGCGTCCTGGAGGAATTTTGGCCCACTCATCTTTGCAGAATTGTCCTAATTCAGTTACATTAGGGGGTTTTCGAGCATGAACAGCCTTTTTAAGGTCATACCACAACATCTCAATAGGATTCAGGTCAGGACTTTGGCTAGGCCACTCCAAAGTCTTCATTTTGTTTTTCTTCAGCCATTCGGTGGTGGACTTGCTGGTGTGTTTAGGATCATTGTCCTGCTGCAGAACCCAAGTTCGTTTCAGCTTGAGTACACGAACAGATGGTCGGACATTCTCCTTCAGGATCTCTTGGTAGACAGCAGAATTCATAGTTCCTTTTATCACGGCAAGTCTTCCAGGTCCTGAAGCAGCAAAACAGCCCCAGACCATCACACTACCACCACCATATTTTACTGTTGGTATAATGTTCTTTTTATGAAATGCAGTGTTCCTTCTACGCCAGATATACTTGCACACACACCTTCCAAAGAGTTCCACTTTTGTCTCATCGGTCCACAGAATGTTGTCCCAAAAGTCTTGGGGATTATCAAGATGTGTTGTGGAGAAATTGAGATGAGCTTTGATGTTCTTTTTGCTCAGCAGTGGTTTTCTCCTTGGAACTCTGCCATGCAGGCCATTTTTGCCCAGTCATTTCCTGATGGTGGAGGCATGGACGCTGACCTTAACTGAGGCAAGTGAGGCCTGCAGTTCCTTGGACGTTGTTGTGGGGTCTTTTGTGACCTCTTGGATGAGTCGTCGCTGCGCTCTTGGGGTAATTTTGGGCGGCCGGCCACTCCTGGGAAGGTTCACCACTGTTCCATGTCTTCGCCATTTGTGGATAATGGCTCTCACTGTGGTTCGCTGGATTCCCAAAGCTTTGGAAATGGCTTTATAACCCTTTCCAGACTGATAGATCTCAATTACTTTCTTTCTCAATTGTTCCTGAATTTCTTTGGGTCTCGGCATGATGTGTAGCTTTTAAGGATCTTCTGGTGGACCTTACTGTGTCAAGCAGCTCCTATTTAAGTGATGCCTTGATTGTGAACAGGTGTGGCAATAATCAGGCCTGGGTGTGGCTAGAGAAATTGAACTCAGGTGTGGACAACCACAGTTATAGTATGTTTTAACAAGGGGGGCAATCACTTTTTCACACAGGGCCATGATGGTTTGGATTTTTTTTCACCTTTAATAATAAACACCTTCATTTACAAATTGCATTTTGTGTTTACTTGTGTTGTCCTTGACTATTGTTTAAGTTGGTTTGATGTTCCGAAACACTTAAGTGTGACAAACATGCAAAGGAACAGGAAATGAGGAAGGGGGCAAACACTTTTTCACACCACTGTAGATGATAAACATATATTTACCCATTTCCAATATGGCTATTAGTGTGGAGTATTAGTTACCAGGAATTTTAAGATGGCTGCCGTGGCTTCAACATTCCAAGGAGCAGGGATCTTCATGAATGTAAAATGTGTATTCAGGCATGTCTTCCAGTGTCCCTTCTCAGGGGGGGTCCCTAAGCTTCCCCCTGACTCTCTCCCCCCAGCTCTCCTCCGAGCTTCCTCCCTTCCTTTCTTCCATCTTTCTAGTTTCTTAAATATCCTCTTCAACAAAAGGATTATAAAATTATACTAAGTTCTGCCCAGAGGGTATGTGTTCCCCCCTCATTGGCCGACAGACTTAATGGTTAGCTTTCCCGGGAGTCTCGTGATTTTAAGGTAATAGCACCTTCCACCACCAGGTGTCTTCACCTGTGTTTGGTGTTTTATTTCTTTAAGTTAATATTTCCTATTTCTGTAATGTGCGCTCGTTATTTATATATGTTCTAACGAATATATTTTGAGTGTTCACGAATTATGTCATAATATAAAATACTCTTTAACATAAAGTTCAATAATCACTTGCATAAATTGTTGATATATATGTATATCAATGTATATCTGTTATTCTTTAGTCCGTTTAGAAAGGACACAGGTTAGATATATCACAAACAATATCACATACAATTATTATCTATATGGATCCATGTATAATTTGGGTATCCAATCAATATTTGTTTATCTAAACATAGGTTACATTCTTATACAATTCTAATCATGATTATATGTTTTTTATAATACTAATTTGTTGCTAAAACACTTCTACTTATAATCATACTTTCATATATAATTTCTTTGTGACCAAGTTCTTTAGATCATTAGATACTAAAATGATAATCTCAGTTGTGACCTATGTAGAATTTAAATGGCTTAGAAAAATATGGATGATACTGGTATATGAATCTTACAGCAGGTTTTGAGATGAACTCTATAGTAAGATATCATATCCCGGCTTCTCATATACGTATATTATGATGTAAAAATGCACACAATTTTCAATGTTTTCTTGTAGTGTCTTCAATGGCCTTCAGGATACCATTCCACTATTTACTTTCTAATATAGGTGTCTTATTTGTCTCGTTGGGAAGATCTTCATTTCGTATGTTTAGTCATTGTCTCATTGACATCTGAGTCCATATTGAGGTTGACTTTAGGATATCTGTTCACTCTCTAATACAATGGGTTTATTTATTTAAACTTTCCTTGACTTAAAAGTTATCGTGGCTCCAGTCTGAGTCAGCTTGAGACTTTTGTTTGTCGCAGCCCATCTTTTCAAGGGGTCATATAAATTGGTCACCTAATTCTGATGGGAGGGGAAAGTGGTCCTTTGGTTTGCTGATTTAAATGTTACCAGGCTCTCTGACAGAAAACATTAAATGTATTATTATTATTTTTTCTTAATGAATTCACAACAGTCCACAAAGGTCCTTTTAAGGACTGGTATAGGTGTACTATTTGGTGTGCAGTATATAGGGGTGTAATACACATATAAAATACTTGCAAATATATAAAGCATAGTATAGTGCATTTCCACTGTGCAGCATTGTGACTGCTGAGCGGTTCTGCAACGATACTACAAAGAGTGACAAACGCAATTAAAAAAACAAGTATTATAACTGGTGTGATAGACCAGTGGCCCCCAAAAATGACAGATTGAAGCGGGTTGTTATATACCTTCTTCCACATACATACTGCACTTCTCTAGAGACTTTTGTCACAGGGTCATTTAAAAAATGACAGGCAGAGGAAGAGGCAGACCCTTCCGCAGGGGTGGTAGGGGTATGGCAGGAGCAACAGGCTTGAGCCAAAGTGGCAAATTGCAGAAGGTGCGTATGATTACGTCAAAGGATGCACCAGACTTGGTTGAGTGGCTCACTCAGCCTTTCTCTCCTGCACCCTCCTCATCCTCTCAATCTGCACCCTCTTCTTCATTCTCTGCTGTGTGCACCCCCAAAGACACTATCACCACCATATACCCTCCGCTTGAGTCAAAGGAATTATTTTCCGATCCATCACAAGACATTGCCGATGTGCAGCCACTCTTGGCATTGGATCAGGAAGAGGAGGTAGCGACAACCGCCACTCAGCAGTCTGACGACAGTACCCAGATCAGCCCAAGGAGGAGGTTGGTCCCCCGGTGTTGCTGCCTATTCCGAGATCTCTAATTATAGCAGTGGGGAAGGTGACATTGATGATGACATGTCTAGTGATGTCACGTGGGTGCCCACAAGAGAGGAAGAGGAGGGGAGTTCAGAGGGAGATATGGACCGGCAGATAGGGAGGAGAAGCAGGTGTAACTTAGATTGCACAGGATGGACAAAGCAGACTGCTAATGTATCAGGAGCGAGGCATCAACCATGTACGGTCACATCTGGCGCTCCCAGGACGCCGGCACATGGCTCTGCAGTGTGGGCTTTTTTTAACCTGTCCGCTGCTGACAATAGCATTGCCATCTGCAGCCTTTGCAGTCAACGTATAAGTCGCTGTAAGCCCAACACTCACCTAGGGATGACCGCCTTAAGAAGGCACATGAGCTGCCATCACCGAGCCCAGTGGGAGCAACGGAACCCACAAAGCCACACTCCAGGCTCTCACCGTACAGCCTAGTCTTCTACTTCTTCTCCTCTCTCCTCACAATTGTCCTCCACACCACCTTCCATCATGAAATGGGTGTCCTCACATAAAATTTAAAGTTACAAAGTACTACTGTGCACCTTCATCCCAATTATGTATAAACTGAGTGTGTCGTGATCTCTGGTCTCCAATCAGAGATATCGGAAAAATGTGAGCAGGGGGACTATTACGGTACACATAAATTGATTAATACAAAGTCAGAAAAAGAACAGATATTACAGAAAAATAATACTACAATTTATTATAATAAAAATATTACAGATTCGGATTGTATCACAATTTCATAGAGGAAGGTGAGGTATTTCGACTAGTTTTGCTTCTCAGCTTCTTCAGGAACTACCTTCATCTAGAAATATACATCCATTACTCATAAATATAGAAAAAATAAAGAACATCGAGGATCACAAAATACCAATTAATTTAGCGAAACAATCATGGAGACAGTATAGGCAAAATCTTACCTATGTGCCCTTACCCCTGGACAGGCCGGAGCCAAGCTGTGAAGAAAAAAAGGACTTGAACCCCAGCTGCTGACCGATATCTAAACAAGGATATTATTTATTGATAAATGAAAAGAAAAAAATGAAGAGAAAAAAAAAGGGGGGGGGGGGAGGGGGGAAAGCAAGGGGAAAAAAAAAAGGGAGAAGGGAAGAGGAAACTCCCATTTGTGAATAAGGAGATGGTCATGTGCAGGCCCTGTCTATAACCACCTCTAATCCTAAAAAGTGCCTCCTGGTGGTAATAGTGGGTACTAAAATAAATGCCACTGAAGAAATGGATAGGTACTGGAAAAAGTGCCACTAAAAAGTAGGGCTGTTACTGATTAAAATTTTCCTGTTCGATTAATCGATTTTTTTTTTAATCGATTAATCGACTAATTTCGATTAATTATAATGCACATACAGTTTTTACAATTTTTTTTATTAAACTTTAAGAAAAACGTAGAAAGTTAGTTTAACTTTAACTGTAATGTCCACATCTCCCCCATACTGTACCGTCAACATTTCCCCCACATCTCCCCCCATGCTGTATTGTCCACATCTCCCCCCCCATAAAGTACTGCCCACATCTCCCCCCCCATAAAGTACTGCCCACATCTCCCCCCCATAAAGTACTGCCCACATCTCCCCCCATAAAGTACTGCCCACATCTCCCCCCCATAAAGTACTGCCCACATCTCCCCCCATAAAGTACTGCCCACATCTCCTCATATCTCCCCCATACCTTAATATTCATGATTGTCTGCTCTGTCTGGAATAGACAGCAGGCAGACCCATCCATCCTCATAGTAGACACAAGCAGGCGGGCGATGATGACGTCAATGCGCGCGTCTAGGCCGCCGTCGGGTGGACCAAGATGGCCGCGGCTCCGGAGCTAGGCCGAAGCTGCGGCCTTTCCTATGGGCGAGACCGCGGAGCTCACTCCGCGGATCGTCCTCGATCAAAATTATTTTGATCGATCAAAGAAATTAACGATTAATCGAACAATTAATCGTTAATTTCCGCAGCCCTACTAAAAAGATAAGTGAACCCAGATCTAATATAGGTAGGTATATGTAAACAACCACATGATACCAAGACATCACAAATCCAGTGCGGCCAGAAAAACTTACATTCCTTCAGATATAGTGTAAGGGGTAGTAACAAAGGATCAACGTGAATAGGGAGAAAAAAAAGGAAAGAGACCATGTGAAGTGTGTGCCAGTCTGTTTGAACAACTATATATTTACCAATAAACTATCAAATCGATTGGCTTTGTAAAGAGAGGGATCCCAGGGTATAGGCAAGGCTGGTCAGTGTCAAATTGAAGACCAGCGAAGGCCGCACAGAGCAACTAGGTGTGTGGAACAGACAAGCTCCCAATTGGAGTGGTATTTTAAGGATAGGAACCATCTGTATAAAATTATGAATTAGTAACCGATCAGGATTAATAGTATAAACAAAGCATAATCTATAAGATAAAAAGGTACCCATCATACCACATGTCAAAGTGATCCACTCACCAGTTGCTTAGTAGCCAGATATATCCCCAGGATCCGGTCGGCATGTGGAGATAGCGGTGAACCGCCATTTTATATCCCCCTCAACCCATCATGGCCTCTGCGCCGTGTCACCGGCGCATGACGTCAGAGGGGTCAGTGACCTGAACAGTGCGCGCGCTGGAGTATGTTCCGTGCATGCGCACTGCGCATCCGGGCACTGCGATGGCAGCGGAGCAGAGGACAGCCTAGTTGTCATGCGCGAGCCTGAACACAGTCCCAGATGGACGGTGCATGTGCGGAAACAACGCCCGTGCGACTGCTCACGCAACCTCAGGCCCAATACGAGCCCGGCTGCGCGCAAGGGGGGAATGACAGAGTGTCCACTTAAAATAGTGAACCATCCCGTATACCTCCCTTCAAGTCACACCAGCCACCGGGAAGGGTCCCCCCAACACGAGTCCAGGCCAGTCAACAGGGGGAGTAAAACAGAAAGGGCTAAAGCAGCAAGAGTTTACTCATATAACAATAATAAAAATGAAAACAACGATGCAGCAGCATAATTATAAATTTGGTAAACAAATGCATATAAAACCGGGGACCAATAATGATCCCAGCAACAGCAATATACAAATCATAACTCTAATACCAAGTGATTATATATGTAATGCGGCCCATATAAGGCAAAGGGGTGGCAATCTGGCAGCGTGCCTAGACAACCCCGACCCAACACAGAGGATCACAGTAATGGATAATTTTATGCACTCAGGACCTAAACCAGGGCCCATCATATTATAAGAAGGGTTTAAAGGAGTTGGTTTAGTTGAGACCAGGAGGCGCAAGGGAATTAAGCTTTTCAATCCATAATTCTTCTTTTTCTAGTAAAATCTTATCTCTTTTGCCCCCCCTGGTATCAACAGGAACCACCTCAATTGCCACAAATTTCACTACCTCCAGGTTAAAGCGATGGTATAGCCCCACATGTCGACCAATAGTGGTTAACTTCCCATTGGTAGAATAATAAATGTGGTCTCCCACTCTGTCTAAACTCACAGATAGTCTTACCTATATAGAAGGCCCAACACTGGCAAAACATTAAATATATTATGCCTGTGGTCCCACAATCCGCTGAACACCGTAGTGAGTATAACTCTCCATTTGGGAGATTGACAGTGGTCCCAGAATAGATCCAGGGACAGATAGAGCATTGACCACATAGATGAGTTTCTCCAGCACGAGAATGACTGCTGGTTAATTGATCTCTCAGTGACCTAGCCCTCCGGAACACAATGTCGGGTGTCTTCCAGACATATCGAGTAAGCACGTGGTGATCTGTAAGTAAATGCCAATGTTTTGACAATATAGCTGTCAAAGAATTGTGATGGGCTGAATATTGTGTGATGACTTTAGTTGTTTCCACCCTCAGTCTTTTTTGGTCGGGGTATAGAAGAGACACCCTTGTCCGATTCATGGCCTTGTTGAAGGCCTTTCTTAGATTGGTTTTGGAGTACCCTCTTATTAGTAATCACTGCCGGAGGGCTTCTGCCTGGACAAAAAAGTCATCATCCCGTGTGCAGTTGTGACGAAGTCGCAGGTACTGTGCAAACAGGATACTCTGTACAAGGAATTTAGGATGGGCACTGGAAGCATGTAACAAAGTGTTACCTGCTGTAGGTTTTCGAAATAGATCAGTGTCCAGGGAGCCGTCCGGATTTTTGTGAATAAGTAGATTCAAAAAGGGGATCTCTCTCTGATTTGAGGATACCGTAAATTGTAAATTCAGATCATTGTGATTGATCATCTCGACAAATTCAGCTAACTGGATATTGGAATCTGTCCAAACTATGAACAGGTCATCTATGAATCTGAACCAACATAAAATGTGGTCCATGTATGATTGGAATAGATCATACGAAAAGATATAGCGTTCCCATGCGCCTAAATAAAGGTTTGCATACAAAGGGGCACAGGAGGTGCCCATGGCAACACCCTGTATTTGTAGATAATATTGATCTTCAAATAAAAAGAAATTTCGAGTGAGAATAAATTTCAGCAGTTTAAGAATAAAATGGTTAAGGGGCCATGACGTTTCCTCCTGCTCCATTAAGAACATTCTGGTCATCCCGACCCCCCTCTCGTGGGGGATGCTCGAATAAGGCGCCTCCACATTCAGAGCCACGAGAAGGGAGTCGGGAGGAACCACAATGCCCTCAATATGTCTAAGGAGATCAGCAGTGTCCCGAATGTGTGACGGAAGGCTAGATACATGTGACAACAGGAAGCTATCTACAAATTTGCTCGCATTGTCTGTAAGCGAGCCAATACCCGAAACAATGGGTCTACCTGGCGGTTTCGTTAGATTTTTATGTGTTTTGGGAAGGGTATAAAATGTTGGGGTTCGAGGGTGTTTCGGGACCAAAAATTGGAGAGTTTCTTTATCGATCAGGTCCTGTAGGTAGGCTTGAGTGCACAACTGTTGGAATTCATTGACAAAACCAGACACATCCGCAGGAGAAATCCGTTGGTAACAAGTCGCATTTTTAAGAATATCATGACACATGTCATGGTATTAGGGGTGTGACATCACTACAATGTTTCCACCTTTGTCCGAAGGTTTTATAACAATGTGTTTATATGTTTGTAGGTTTTTTAGAGCTTTTTGTTGGTTGGTAGTTAGGTTGGACATATATGTGTGCCAATTTGTGTTTTTAAGGTCTCTAATGCACTGATGAAGAAACGCCCAAATCGCTGGACAGGTCATCAAGTTTTGAAATTTTTGGGATTTGAGTTTAAATTTGCGAGAGCCAGGGGCTTGCATCACTCCAGGTATAACAGTGTCCTGAGGCATGGGGGCCCCTGTGATCTCCCCATCAGCAATGGATTCATCCATGGCCCCCTCATCATAAAGGAGGAGAAGGTCACGGAGAGCCCGGAATTCCTCCATAGTGAAGTGTCTGGTTCAATCAACTAGCTCACGTTCCAAGTTTATATTTTGTCGTTTGGCATCAAAATTATATTTAAACGTCAGGTTTCTCGTGAAGAGATATAGATCCTTGATGGTTTCAGTAAAGCCGCGTACACACGGGCGGACTGTCTGGCCTACTTAGTCCGCCAAAACACATTTCAGCGGACAGTCCGCTTGTGTGTGGGCTTCAGCGGACTTTTTCAGCGTGCAGTCTGGCGGACTAAGTATTTCGGAATTTCCGTAATACTGTCTGTCGGACTCGCATTTCGGCGGACAATCCGCCCGTGTGTGTGCCAGTCCGCCGTACTTTTGAAATGAGCGGACTTTTCCCGCCCGGAGAAAAGTCCGCTCATTTTGAGCGGGTATCCAGGTAGGCGGGGCCCGCGACGGAGACGTCGCTGGCCCCGCCGCCTGGTATGGACTTAAAGGGGAACCCCCCAACGCCGAAAAAAATCGGCGTGGGGGTTCCCCCCAAGTCCACAACAGACCCTTGTCCGAGCACGCTACCCGGCCGGCCAGGAAAGGGGGGCGAGCGAGCGCCCCCCCCCCTCCTGAGCCGTACCAGACCGCGTGCCCTCAACATGGGGGGGTGCCTTGGGGAAGGGGGGGCCGCGTGGCCCCCCCACCCCAAAGCACCTTGTCCCCATGTTGATGAGGACAAGGGCCTCTTCCCGACAACCCTGGCCGTTGGTTGTCGGGGTCTGTGGGCGGGGGGCTTATCGGAATCCGGGAGCCCCCTTTAATAAGGGGGCCCCCGGATACCGGCCCCCCACCCTGTGAATGAGTATGGGGTACAATGTACCCCTACCCATTCACCTGTGAAAAAAATTACAAAAAAAACACAACACAGGGTTAAAATATTTTATTGCACAGCTCCGGGGGTCTTCCGTCTTCGGGGGTCTTCTCGCCGGACTCCTCCGCTATCTTCTTGTAGCTCTTTTGCTAGCGGAGGAGTCCGGCTTTCTTCCTCGCCGCCGGCCTCTTCTCCCGACTTCGGGGGTCTTGTCCCCCTCTTCGGTTCTTCTGCCGGGCCACCGCGCCTTCTTATAGCTCTTTTACAGGCGGTGGCCCGGTCTTCTGTCGCCGCTGTCACCGCCGCCTTCCGTTCTTCTTCTTCTTCTTCTCCAGGAGATGTTGCCTCGATGATCTCTCTGGCCGGAATGCCAGGGACGCGCTCCGCTGCCACTTATATAGGGACAATGGGGCGGTGTCACATGGCTTTATGTCACATGGGTTGGTCACATGGGTTGATGTCACATGGGGACTATGACATCGTAAGGGGGCGGGGTCACCATGTGACCAACCCATGTGACATAAAGCCATGTGACACCGCCCCATTGTCCCTATATAAGTGGCAGCGGAGCGCGTCCCTGGCTTTCCGGCCGGAGAGAGCGTCGAAGCAACATCTCCTGGAGAAGAAGAAGAAGAAGAAGAAGAAGAACAGAAGGCGGCGGCGGCGACAGAAGACCGGGCCACCGCCTGTAAAAGAGCTATAAGAAGGCGCGGTGGCCGGCAGAAGAACCGAAGAGGGGGACAAGACCCCCGAAGTCGGGAGAAGAGGCCGGCGGCGAGGAAGAAAGCCGGACTCCTCCGCTAGCAAAAGAGCTACAAGAAGATAGCGGAGGAGTCCGGCGAGAAGACCCCCGAAGACGGAAGACCCCCGGAGCTGTGCAATAAAATATTTTAACCCTGTGTTGTGTTTTTTTTGTACTTTTTTTCACAGGTGAATGGGTAGGGGTACATTGTACCCCATACTCATTCACATAGGGTGGGGGGCCGGTATCCGGGGGGCCCCCTTATTAAAGGGGGCTCCCGGATTCCGATAAGCCCCCGCCCGCAGACCCCAACAACCAACGGCCAGGGTTGTCGGGAAGAGGCCCTTGTCCTCATCAACATGGGGACAATGTTCTTCTGGGGTGGGGGGGCCGCGCGGCCCCCCCTTTCCCCAAGGCACCCCCCATGTTGAGGGCACGCAGCCTGGTACGGCTCAGGAGGGGGGGGTGCTCGCTCGCCCCCTTTCCTGGCCAGCCGGGTAGCGTGCTCGGACAAGGGTCCGTTGTGGACTTGGGGGGGACCCCACGCCGATTTTTTTCGGCGTTGGGGTTCCCCTTTAAGTCCATACCAGGCGGCGGGGCCAGCGACGTCTCCCTCGCGGGCCCCGCCTACCTGGAGACACGCTCGAAATGAGCGGACTTTCCTCCGCGTGTGTGGGTGAGTCCGTTCATTTCAAAAGTAGGGCGGATAGTATGGCGGACTTAGTCTGCCGTATTAGTCCGCTCAAAAAGTGCCGTGTGTGGGCAAGTCCGTTCATTCGAAAGTATGACGGACTGTCCGTCGGATTGTCTGACGGACTAAGTTGGCCAGACAGTCCGCCACGTGTGTACGCGGCTTAACATTAATGGGTTTCCATGGGCAAAAGCCCAACCCAAGTTGTAGAACCTCTAATTCATCAGGTGAAAGGGGACATTGTGCCAGATTAATAATGTTTAAATTGGTTGACTGGATGTGCTGGGCAGGAGAGTGGAGGGGGGTGGAAATTGTTTGCGAACAAAGGTGTCTAATTTGGTTTGTTGTTGTCTCTTAGGGTCCGATAGTGTTGGATCCAAAAAATCACTGTCTACTGGGGATTTTTTAGCTTGGTTCGAAATGGATCCCAAGGCTTTTGGGATCACATTGTGTAACCTTGAGGTGCTTGGTGTAGCAGCTAATTGAGTGAATGGGGGGGGGGGGGGGGGGAGATGAGTCCATTATACCACGTGCTGTTTTATGTTTTGTTGAGGTCCTTTTGCCTTTACTAGAGGCTATGGGAGATATACCACCACCGTGTCGGTTGCGTTTTCGTGAAGAATTAGAATAATCCATGATGCGTGGATCCGTTGAGTGTGGCATGAGTGATGATGATGAGGAATCAGATTCACTATGGTAAGGAGTTGCACTAGCTCTAGGTGTGCCCTGTGGGACTGTTCGTCTGTCCTTGAATCTGCCAGTCCATTTATAAGCAAAGCCTTCAGAGAAGGCCAGCTTATCTTTAACAAATTTAGTCTGCATGTAGGTAATTTCCTTGTTCATTTGTTCTAACTAGGGATGAGCTTCGTGTTCGAGTCGAACGTACGTTCGACTCGAACATTAGCTGTTTGGGCGTTCGGCGAAATCCGAACTCTTGGTCCGTTCGCGTCAAAATTCGTATGGCGCGCGCGGACCACAATGCACTGCGATGGCGCAGTGCATTGCTGGCTCATGATTGGCCAAGCATGCACTGTGACCCCGCATGCTTGACCAATCGCAGCGCCAGCAGCGAGGAGAGCCATGATTGGCCACAGGCATCCTGCCTGTGGCCAATCATAGCTCAGGCTGTGTAGTGCACGCCTTACACTATATAAGGCCGCCTTTGAGGCGGCCTCGTGTAGTGTGTTGGCATCTGAAGCAGTGGGTGTTCTGTGTACCTTCAACACAGTTACACACCAATCGTTTTTGGCTGATTTCCTATCTTGCTCTTGTGTAGTGGTTATTGTCTGTGCCCTGACCGCAGTATACACCACTACACTATATTCACCTCACCTATATAGCTAGCTAGTGATCTATCTTTAACCACTTAACAACCGCCCATTGCCGATTAACGGCTTCAGGGCGGTTGTTTAACTCTGAGAGGCCGTTAATTAACGGCCTCCCAAAATTCTGCTCTTGCGCGCCCCCTGGGGCGCGCACTCGAGAGCATCCGTGACCACCGGGTCGTCGCGGCCGTTTACCACGTGATCGCTCCGTCAAATGACGGAGTGGTCACTTGTAAACAAACCGGCGTCATGTTATGACGCCGGTTCCTCCCTCCCCTCTCTGTACCGATAGGTACAGCGGAGGGGAAAGAGATCGGTGTCAGCAGCGATGTGGGCTGCATCTGCAGTGCCCACATCGCTGCTCACCGAATTTAACCCCTCAATTCCCTGCCAATACTCTGCAATACCAGTGCATACTCTGCAGTACCCTGCCATTACTCTGCAGTACCCCCCATTACTCTGCAGTACCCTGCCTTTACTCTGCAGTACCCCCCATTACTCTGCAGTAACCCCCATTACTCTGCAGTAACCCCCATTACTCTGCAGTACCCTGCTATTACTCTGTAGTACCCCGCCAATACCCCACCAATACTCTGCAATACCCTGCCATAAATTGCCATACCCAGCCATACTCGGAGATACCCAGCCATACTCGGTGATACCCTTTAATACCCAGCCATAGACGCCCCCCACCCCTCACCGCCCTCCGATGCTTCTACCAACTCGCCAGTACGATCAAAGCCAGAATCTTTTTTTTATTTTTTATTTCAGGCTTCCCAGCCTAGGGGTGAGATGTGGGGTCATATTGACCCCCAGATTTCACTGTAAAGAGGACCTGTCACCCCATATTCCTATTACAAGGGATGTTTACATTCCTTGTAATAGGAATAAAAGTGATCAAAAATATATTTTTGGGGAAAAAAATGTCAAACTAAAATAAAAACTAAAATGAACAATAAAAAATAAAAAAATAAAAATGAAAGCGCCCATGTCCCCATGTGCTCGCATGCAGAAGCGAACGCATGCGTAAGCCCCGCCCACATATGAAAACGGTGTTCAAACCACACATGTGAGGTATCGCCGAGAACGTTAGAGCGAGAGCAATAATTCTAGTCCTAGACCTCCTCTGCAACTCAAAACATGTAACCAGTAAAAAAAAATTTATGAAGAAAAAATTGCTAATCTGCTAAATTTTATAACAGAAACAAAGAGAAATTCATTTTTTCGCAGAATTTCCGGTCTTTTTTCTTTTATAGCACAAAAAATAAAAAAACTGAGAGGTGATTAAATACCACCAAAAGAAAGCTCTATTTGTGTGAAAAAAGGACAAACATTTCATATAGGTCCAGTGTTGCATGACTGAGTAATTGTCATTCAAAATGTGAGGGCACCAAAAGCTGAAAATTGGTCTGGTTATTAAGGGTGTTTAAGTGCCCAGTGGTCAAGTGGTTAATAATAGAGCTTGCAGTCAGTAGTGTTAGGAGATAGTGCGTGCTGTCTGCGTGCTCTGTACCCAGTACATACCGCTATAATATAGGGCAGGCCCCTACTTTCAAACATCCAACTTACAAACATCTCCTACTTGCAAACGCAAGGAGACAGCAGCAAGTGAGATGAAAAAAGACGGATGGCAAAACAAATTATACAGGGGTGATAACCCTTCCCTATGTTTTCCAAAAAGCTTAAAAATAGTTTTTTTGACTGGAGCTACACTTTAAAAATGTACCAGTTGAAAATTACAAACAGATTCAACTTAACACAACAAACCTACACAGTCCCTGTCTTGTTTGCACCGCCTGTATACTGCTGTTCTGAGTATATAGGGCCTGGGGGCCACACGCATTTCCTTTTTTTAATATGGGTACAGGGTTCCCCTTAATATGCGTACAAGACCCAAATAGGCTGGTAATGGGCAGGGAGGGCTACCCATGCCATTTTTCTGAATGATTTTCAACCATATTGCAGGAACCAGATATAACATTAAAACCGCAAGCAGTTTTAAATGGTGTTATTTCCGTTAAATGTCATTTTGTGCAGGGACTGTTCCAAACACGGGAAACACGTGGCACTTCACAGGCATACTACAGACACCCCCCAGGCACCATATTTAAAGTAATATTTCACTTTTTTTTTCACTTTAATCGTCATTAAAATCAGTGCTCCCGCCAAAACGGCCGTTTTTAAAACTTTTTTTTGCATTGACCCATGTCCCCTGAGGCAGGAGTCAGGTCCCCAAACCCTTTTTAGGACAGTATCTTGCATATTAGCCGTTAAAATTAGCACTTTCCATTTCGAACGTTCGAGTCCCATAGACTTCAATGGGGTTCTAACGTTCGTAACGAACGTGGGGGCCGTTGGCAAGTTCTGGTGTGAACCGAACCGGGGGGTGTTCGGCTCATCCCTAGTTCTAACCTTTCCCGAGTATCCGTCCATTGGATACTGAAAGCAGGTATATCTAAGAGATGTTTAAATTGTATGTTCAATCTGTTTATTTCGCTATCTAAAGCGGTCATATCCAAAGTGTATTGTGTAATTAATGTCTGCATTAATTCTACACTGCAGCAAGTATTTTCTCCCAAGCCAATTTAAAAGAAGGCGAGGGGTCTTTTACTGTGGGGAATACCTGAATTCTCAATCCCATGGAGCATGTCTCTTCCTTAATGTATTGTCTTAAATATTCCAGGTGCCAATGGAGATGTGACTTGCGTTTAAGCAGGTTATACATACGGTCCAAAAACGTTTTGATTTCCTGATCCGATCTATTGCCATTAGTTAGGCATGATTCCTGTATCTGGGTCATGAAACCTGTCCTGCCCAGGATGTCCATCTTTGCACGATGCCCATGGCGCCACCCCAAACCACTCTGGGCCACAGTTCTATTGTCAAAAATAAACAATAATTGACAAATAAAATATGTTTCAAACCATAAAGAACAACATAAATAGAGCAGAAGAAAGAGGAGGCCGTTTCCTATACGTGCTAAAATAGGGAGGTTCAAGGAAGCTCAAGGAGCTTGATCGTAGTTAGAACATCAGGCCATGGGAACACAGAGCCAAGGCTCTTGTAGGACCCGGAGCGTGGTTGCCACCACCAAACCCATGGTGATTAATACAAAGTCAGAAAGAAAAAGAACAGATATTACATAAAAATAATAATACAATTTATTAGAATAAAAATATTACAGATTCGGATTGTATCACAATTTCATAGAGGAAGGTGAGGTATTTCGACTAGTTTCGCTTCTCAGCTTCTTCAGGAACTACCTTCATCTAGAAATATACATCAATTACTCATAAATATAGAAAAAATAAAGAACATCGAGGATCACAAAACAACAATTAATTTAGTGAAACAATCATGGAGACAGTGGAGGCAAAATCTTACCTATGCGCCCTTACCCCTGGAAAGGCCGGAGCCAAGCTGGGGTGAAAAAGAGGCCTTACCCGGCGACTGGGAGGGAGATTGAACCCCAGCTGCCGACCTATATCTAAACAAGGATATTATTTATTGATAAATGAAAAGAAAAAAAATGAAGAGAAAAAAAAGGGGGGGGGGGGAGGGAAGGGGGGAAAGCAAGGGAAAAAAAAAAAAAAAAGGAGAAGGGAAGAGGAAACTCCCATTTGTGAATAAGGAGATGGTCATGTGCAGGCCCTGTCTATAACCACCTCTAATCCTAAAAAGTGCCTCCTGGTGGTAATAGTGGGTACTAAAATAAGTGCCACTGAAGAAATGGATAGGTACTGGAAAAAGTGCCACTAAAAAGATAAGTGAACCCAGATCTAATATAGGTAGGTACATGTAAACAACCACATGATACCAAGACATCACAAATCCAGTGCGGCCAGAAAAACTTACATTCCTTCAGATATAGTGCAAGGGGTAGTAATAAAGGATCAACGTGAATAGGGAGAAAAAAAGGAAAGAGACCATGTGAAGTGTGTGCCAGTCTGTTTGAACAATTATATATTTACCAATAAACTATTGAATCGATTGGCTTTGTAAAGAGAGGGATCCCAGGGTATAGACAAGGCTGGTCAGTATCAAATGGAAGACCAGCGAAGGCCGCACAGAGCAACTAGGTGTGTGGAACAGACAAGCTCCCAATTGGAGCGGTATTTTAAGGATAGGAACCATCTGTATAAAATTATGAAGTAGTAACCGATCAGGATTAATAGTATAAACAAAGCATAATGTATAAGATAAAAAGGGTACCCATCATTCCACATGTCAAAGTGATCCACTCACCAGTTGCTTAGTAGCCAGATATATCCCCAGGATCCGGTCGGCGTGCGGGGATGGCGGTGAACCGCCATTTTATATCCCCCTCAACCCATCATGACCTCTGCGTGACCCGAACAGTGCGCGCGCTGGAGTATGTTCCACGCACGTGCACTGTGCATCCGGGCACTGCGACGGCAGCGGCGCAGAGGACAGCCTAGTTGTCATGCACGAGCCTGAACACGGTCCCGGATGAACGGCGCACGCGCGGAAACAACACCCACGTGACCTCCCTTCAAGTCACACCAGCCGCCTGGAAGGGTCCCTCCAACACGAGTCCAGGCCAATCAACAGGGGGAGTAAAACAGAAAGGGCTAAAGAAGCAAGAGTTTACTCACATAATAATAAAAATGAAAACAACGATGCAGCAGCACAATTTTAAATTTGGTAAACAAATGCATATAGATATTTTCCAATATCTCTGATTGGAGACAAGAGATCTCGACATACCCACCTTCCATCATGTCGTCCTCACGTTTTTCTGGAAAAAGGCAGGCTTCTGTGGGCCAAATGTTCGAGCATAAAAAAAGGATGAAGCTGGATAACCCTCTTGCCCAACGGTTGACGGCTGGCTTGTCAGAACTTATAGCCCTCCAACTACTGCCATATAAACTGGTGGACTTGGAGGCCTTTCGAAAATTTGTGGCCATTGGAACACCACAATGGAAGGTCCCAGGAACTAAGTATTTTTCACAGAAGGGCATCCCAGAGCTATATGGCCCTGTTCAGCGCCAAGTGAATGTATCTCTGGCACACAGTGTCGGTGCCAAGATACATCTGACCACAGACACGTGGTCTAGCAAACATGGGCAGGGAAGGTATATAACTTTTACTGCCCACTGGGTGAACTTTCTGACGGCCGTCAAGCATGTAACCCGTGGCACCCGTGTATATTTGGTTTTACCGCCACGGATTGCATGCAGGCCTGGCTCTTCTCCTCCTCCTACTCCATCCTCCCTCCCTCTCCTCCTCGGCTGACTCCTCCTTTTCCGCTGCTAGCGTCTCTTTCGCTGCGCCGCTCAAGATCCCCAGAACCTATTCGACATGCCAGGTGAGACTTTGCCATGCTGTGCTGCATCTGTTGTGCCTGGAAGCCAAGAACCACACTGGCCCTGCACTCCTTTCAGCTTTGCGTTCACAGGCAGATCAGTGGCTAACACCGCTCAATTTGGCAGTTGGTAAAGTGGTGTGTGACAACGGTGCCAATCTGTTTAGCGCATTGATATAAGGCAAAATTAAACATGTGTCATGCATGGCACACGTCGTAAACTTGGTTGTGCAGCAATTCATTGTCAAATACCCTGGGGTCCAGGACATCTTGCAGCAGGCAAGGAAAATCTCAGCCCATTTCAGAAGATCTTACACAGCCATGGCTCGCCTTGCTGACATTCAGCGGCGACACAATCTGCTGGTCAGACGTCTTATTTGCGATTACCCGACGCGATGGAACTCAACCTTCTATATGCTTGATAGACTGCTCCAGCAGAAACATGCAGTTAACGTCTACCTGTACGAACTGTGCAGCAGAACAGGTTCTGGGGAGCTTGGTTTTTTTTCACCGAGCCAGTGGCTGCTCATGCGTGACGCATGCAGACTTCTGCGGCCATTTGATGAGATCACCAAACTGGTCAGTCGTAGCCATGGCACCATCAGGGACATGGCACCTTATGCCTTCTTTATGGAGCGTGCATTGCGTCGTGTCATTGATCAAGCCATGGAGGAGCAGGAAGATGCGGAAGTCGCAATGCTGGATGAATTCCCGGGGGGGGGGCTACTCTGAGACAAGTCAAGAACAGGAGTCTGAAGAGGAGTCAGAGGAGGATGGTGCCGGGGCGGATGAGGAGGAGCAAGAAGAGCATGCTTTAAACCTTTCTGGGATCCCTGTTGTTGTGCGTGGATGGGGAGAGGAGAACGAGGAGGACGACATTATCCTGGATGATGAGCAGGAGCCAGGCCACCACACCGCTTCCAGTTTAGTGCAAATGGGGGCCTTTATGCTCCAGTGTTTTAAAAGTAACCCCGTATAAAAAGCATAAGGGTCAAGGACCAGTACTGGGTGGCAATATACTTAGACCCCCGGTACAAACACAAAATGGCAGAAATGTTACCACCGTCACAGAGGGCTGTCAGAATGGAGCACTTCCAGGCCTTTCTTCAAGAAATGCTGCATTCTGCTTTTGTGTGCGCTGGCAGGGGAGGAATTCCCACTCCCAGAGAAAGAGTTGCGGGTACCAATCCAACAGCGCATGCAAGAAGAGGCTGGTTTGAAGATGTGTTGGTGACTTCTGATATGAGGTCACTCTTTCAGCCGACCCATCGACAAGTCTAATCCCGATCCAGCATCAGGGAACGCCTAGACCAACAGGTGTCCGACTACATCGGGTTAACGGCCGATGTGGACGCTCTGATGAGTGATGAACCCCTGGACTATTGGGTGGGCAGGCTTGACCTCTGGCCAGAGCTTGCCCAATTTGCAATGGAACTGTTGGCTTGCCCCTCGTCCGGTGTCATGTCCGAAAGGACGTTCAGCGCAGCAGGGGGATCGTGACCGATAAGCGCACTCGCCTAGCTCACGACAGTGTTGACTACCTCACATTTATAAAAATTAATGAGGCATGGATCTCGGAGGAATTCAACACATGTGACCGGTAGACCATGTATATCTCTATAAACGATTTATTTAATCAAGCACACAGACCTTTTTTCTACATTTGGCTCACTTCCTTGTACAAAAAAAGCACACCGTACTATATGCCCGTACCCTCCTGTTTGAAGAGGTTGAATGGTGTCATATCAGTGCTGGTGTCAGTGCACTCCATCGCGGTGCTGGTGTCAGCGCACTCCATCGCGGTGCTGGTGTCAGCGCACTCCATCGCGGTGCTGGTGATCATCTCCTACACCCTCTTCATAGCCTGCCCTGACCTTTTCTCTCCTCCATTGCCTTCATGCGCTCCTGAGTCCTTAATTGTTAAAATTTCACAGATAAAAAAAGAATGCTTGTTGTTGTCGATCCCAGATTCTCTTCATACATGTGTTATGTCAGTGTCCATGTGGTGGGACTATGTGTGCACAGCTAGTAAGTATTTTGTGGCTGAAAATATGACCTGTAGGTTTTTAAAGTTTGCCTGCCATTGAAGTCAATGGGGCCTGGCACGAACTTTGCGGTTCGCGAACTTTTGGCCACATTTGCGGTTCGCGTTCGTGAAACATCCCGTGGGAAGTTTGTCCATCTCTAATGGGGACACCAGATTTAGGGAGGGGCTCCACTGATGGAGACACAGATGTGAGGAAGGCAGCTCTGATGGGGCACCTGATGTAAGGAGGGACTCTGCTGAGGGCACTTGATGGTATCTGGTGGCAAGCAACGTGGCTAGTGACGCGCTCATGGCTCCCACTGATTCTGCATTATGGTGAGTTGAATGATTTTATTTTATATTACAATGTAATAATAGAAATAATGTGCTTCAATCATCCTGACACCATAACAATTATGGCGCAGGGATGACTGAAGTGCTAACACCAGGTATTTGGAGTATCTTTATCTGCCGATTGTCACTCTCTGGAAAACACATATTGCTATTGTGGTGTAGGATCTGGGGCTGCTGTCCCTCCATTCCCCCTTTCCCTCTCCATCCCTCCCCCCCTTTCCGTCTCCATTCCGCATTCATCTCAGACACTAACCACACCCCTTTGAGCCAAGCCCACGTAAGCCACACCCACTATTGTACGTAAACCACGCCCATATTTCGCCACGGCGCGCTATGCGCTCTGCATTTTCACCCCTTTCATATGCCATGCCTATAACCGCATCCCCCCCCCCCTCCATAATTATAACACAACTACAGCCAAAAAAGTGTCCTGGAATTTTTTTTTACAATGTTGGCAACTATGCACATGGAAGGGCAGACACATGAAAAACAAAGACAGAGCCTACCATAGCTCAACTCACCAACCAGTCTGCTAACTGACCAAATTAACCTGTCCAACAGTCTGCTTTAAAAACAGGGGTTTAGTTAGCACACATTTGCAAACGCATGCATAAGATGCAAGGCCTCTTCATGGCACCCTGTGTATGCTTGCAGTCCTAACGCTAATGAATTTATGTTTGTAAGAGTCTCCACAATGGAAGCACATGTATTAAATGGATAAATGAGGGGCAGGTGGACCTGGAGGAAGTCCAATCCCCCTTAAGGCTGGGTTCACACTGCTGCGATGCGGGAACGCTGCGAATCCACTGTGGGTTCCCGCATTGCATGCCTCCCGGTGGCAGTTCACACTGCCCTATGCGAACTGCTGGGGGTGTCAGTGAAACGTTAATGATACCCCCAGATCAGTTCGCATATCGCAGTGCGATCTGCAAACTCGGACAGGAATCGGATCGCATGGTGTGAACACCCTTGCGATCCGATTCTGCTGCGGACCAAAAAAAGGGTCCTGTGTGAGTTTGGGCCGGATACTATCTGTATGGCTGAAATCGCATCGCACAGAGATCGCATGTGATTTGCACTGCAGCGCGGTGCGAATCACATCCGATCTCATCACCGCAGCAGTGTGAACCCATCCTAAAGGACCAGGAGCACACTGGACACCCAGCAAGAGCACAGTGGCAGCAAAGGTGTACAGTGTGTCTCCGGATCATATTATACACCAGTACTGGCTTATGCATGCGTTTTCAAATGTGTGCTAACTAAACCCCTGTTTTTAACGCAGACTGTTGGACAGGTTAATTTGGTCAGTTAGCAGACTGGTTGGTGAGTTGAGCTATGGTATGTTCTGTCTTTATTTTTCAAGTAAAAAACGTGACCAGGTACCACCTCAATGTACGTTTCGTATGCTAATGTTTTCAGGAAGATGTACTGTAAGCATACGAAACGTACTTCGAGGCAGTACCTGGTCACTTTGTTGGGACATTACATTTTCATTTTTGGTTAAGGGCCACTTTTTTATTCATATTTATGATCAATTTAGATCGTCACATATTTTGAGGTGTACTATTAGCATGAATATTATATGTTACAGCGCCCCCTATATTTAAACTTCACATTTTAGGAGCACAACACTCTTTGAGGGGAGCAGCATTTAATGAGTCTTAATAAGTCTATAGTGTGGCGCAGAGTTTTTTTCTACTTTTATCCCGCACACACTGCCAGCAAAAAAGCCCTGGGGTGCCCGTGCACAACCGGCACACCCCCTGCACACGCCTATGACTCTTACGTACTTTACCATGGTGGAACATACAGTACTTGGCCTTGGGCTTTTTATATAGACTGGATGATGAAGAAGGAAGGGAGGCACCAGGAACAGGTTAGAACTTGCCACCACACAATATATGATTGCAAAAGAAAAAAGCTTCTTATGTACTCGGCCACTTAGAAAAATTCTAGTGGCATAACTGGGTCCTTATAATGACATTGGAGAATATTATTAGGTCTTGGACTTTTATATGGTAGAAGGAAGGGAGGCACTGAGAACAGGGCAGAATCTGCTCCTATACAATGGATAATTGCAAAAAAAAAAAAAAAAAAAAAAGACTCTTTACACTTAGTAATCCAAAAAATGGCATTTCTGTCCAGGCAGTCTTTGGAGTTTCATCACTCCGATAGACTACACAGGTAAGTGGGTGACCTAAATTTCCTTTACTGCAGTAAAGCAATATAGCCTGGTCACCTACTCACCGTGGACAGTGATGATGCAGCGGCAGACTGAAAAGGTCATCAGCCAATTAATTCTTCTTTCTCCTCTTGTCCGTGTCTTGTATGTCTTCTGTCAGCACATGTGTAGGGATGAGCTCGATGTTCGAGTCGAACGCATGTTCGGCCAAGCATGCACTGTGACCCCGCATGCTTGGCCAATAACAGCACCGGCAGTGAGGAGAGCCATAATTGGCCACAGGCAGGATGCCTGTGGGCAATTATAGCTCAGGGGGTTTAGTACACGCCCCACACTATATAAGGCCGCCAGCGCGGCGGCATTGTGTAATTTGTTGCGGCGTTCAGGGAGAGAGCAGGATAGGCAGGGACAGTGTGTTCTTTTCTTATGAACCTATCACTGTTAAAGTGGGTGTTGATTGCCTCCAGCACAGTATACCCCTAAGGATACCCCTTATTGCTGGTGTTCTGTAATACAGGCATCTGCAGCATTTATATTGGGTGTTGTGTGCCTCCTGCACAGTATACACCTGAAGCTACCCCTTATTGCTGGTGTTGTTCTGTTTCTGTAACACAGGCAGGCAGCTGCAGTAATTACAGTTAGTGTACTGTGTCATCTGCTCAGTGTGCACCTAAAGCTACCCAATTGCTGGTTTTCCCATCTCCCTGCAGGCCATTACTATGTCTGTCTGCCTCTCCTTGTTGGCATTCCAGTCGCGAGCCAATAAAAGAGGGAAAGCAGGCTCTGTGTCTAGAGACAACAGTGCTGGTCATGGAAGCGGTGCATTTTCTTCAGCACGTGGCCATGGGACACGCTTGACCTTATTTTCGGGAGCTGGACGTGTTGAGCCGCATCATGTCGAAGACTTGGTAGAGTGGATGACCAAGCCTTCCTCATCCACTCTCACCCAGGCTCAGGGTACTAGCAAAGCAGCTGCCAATGTGTCCTCTTCCTTCGTCTCAATGTCATCAGTCACTCCTTCCCTAGACCCACTATGTCCTCCTGAGGAGTCCCCTGAACTGTTTGAGCACAGTGGTGGGTACATGCTCCAGGAGGATGCCCAGAATTTTGAAGTCTTTGATGATGATACCAAGATAGAGGAAGGCAGTAGCGTGAGCACAGAGAGAGGGGATGCCCAAGAAAGACAGCAATGTGGCAGCCATGTTCCATCAGCTGCAGCATACTGCCAGGTTTGCTCCAGTGATGAAGAGGGGGGGGGGGGGTGATGAGGTCACTGACTCCACATGGGTGCCTGATAGGAGAGAGGAGGAGGAGGCACATTTCCAATGAGGCAGGATGCCCTCCAGGGGCTAGCTTAGGGGGCAGCACACCGACTGAATCACACCGCAGAGCTCCGCCTGTGCAGGGCGCTGCTTCTGCGCGTTATTCCAAAAGTTCTTTGGTGTGGGCCTTTTTTGATACGAGTGCATCAGATCGCACCGCTACTATCTGCAGCATATGTCTCAAGCGTATCTAGCGTGGCCATGGGACACGCTTGACCTTATTTTCGGGAGCTGGACGTGTTGAGCCGCATCATGTCGAAGACTTGGTAGAGTGGATGACCAAGCCTTCCTCATCCACTCTCACCCAGGCTCAGGGTACTAGCAAAGCAGCTGCCAATGTGTCCTCTTCCTTCGTCTCAATGTCATCAGTCACTCCTTCCCTAGACCCACTATGTCCTCCTGAGGAGTCCCCTGAACTGTTTGAGCACAGTGGTGGGTACATGCTCCAGGAGGATGCCCAGAATTTTGAAGGCTTTGATGATGATACCAAGATAGAGGAAGGCAGTAGCGTGAGCACAGAGAGAGGGGATGCCCAAGAAAGACAGCAATGTGGCAGCCATGTTCCATCAGCTGCAGCATACTGCCAGGTTTGCTCCAGTGATGAAGAGGGGGGGGGGGTGATGAGGTCACTGACTCCACATGGGTGCCTGATAGGAGAGAGGAGGAGGAGGCACATTTCCAATGAGGCAGGATGCCCTCCGGGGGCTAGCTTAGGGGCAGCACACCGACTGAATCACACCGCAGAGCTCCGCCTGTGCAGGGCGCTGCTTCTGCGCGTTATTCCAAAAGTTCTTTGGTGTGGGCCTTTTTTGATACGAGTGCATCAGATCGCACCGCTACTATCTGCAGCATATGTCTCAAGCGTATCTAGCGTGGCCAAAACATCAGCCACTTGGGCACCACATGCTTGATCAGACATATGTTGACCTGTGATGCAGCTCGTTGGCAAGCGTACCTTAAAGACCCACACCAAAGAAAAAAGCGGACCTCTCCTTGCTCCTCATCAGCTGGGATCACCAAACCCACTAGACCTTCAGTCCTCTCTGAAACCTGCACTGAGAGGAATGAAAGTGTAGAATTAGGTGTGTCACAGCCGAGTACTTGCGGGCACTCTGCTAGCAGTACACCGACGTCTGATTGTACCAGGAAAATTTCCCTGCCCCAGCTGCTGGACCAGCGAAAGAAGTTCACTCCCAGCCATCCACATGCCCAGCGGTTGAATTCTAGCTTGGCTAAATTGCTAGCACTTCAGCTGCTGCCTTTTCAGTTGGTAGACTTGGCCCCCTTCCATGAGTTTGTGCAATGTGTGGTTCCTCAGTGGCAGGTCCCCAAACGCCACTTTTTCTCATGCAAGGCGATTCCGGTTCTCTACTGGCATGTGGAAGGCAATGTCCATGCCTCGCTGAACAGGGCAATCAGCGGTAAAGTGCATATTACTGCTGACTCATGGTCCAGCAGGCATGGACAGGGACGTTACCCATCTTTCACGGCCCATTGGGTCACTCTTCTGGTAGCTGGGCAGGATGCAGGACAAGGTGCAGTAGTGTTGGAGGTTGTTCCGCCACCACGCCTCCAAAATGCTACTACTGGTTGTGACACACCTCTCTCCTCCACCCCCTCCTCTTCTTCTTCCTCCATGGCCTCTTCAAGTGCTTCGTCCTCTGAACCACCGGTGCTCTGTAGGCATTCAAGGGGCTACGCAAGTACGCAGGCAAAACGATGCCATGCCGTGCTTACGCTGGTTTGTTTGGGGGACAGAAGCCACACTGGGGCAGATATTTTGTCAGCTCTGCAGGGGCAGGCCTAGAGGTGGTTGATGCCATGCCAGCTTAAGGCAGGCATGGTGGTTTGTGACAACCGCCTTATATGTGACATGCCCACCAGGTGGAACTCAACGTTGGCCATGCTGCAGCGGCTGCACACGCAGCAGAGTGCCATCAATGAGTACCTGTGCGAATATGTCACCAGGACAGGGTTATGGGAGCTCAGTTTTTTTTCACCATGCCAATGGGGCATGATCAGGGATGCATGCACTGTCCTGTCACCATTTGAGGAGGCCACGAGGATGGTGAGCAGTGACAGTGCATGCATCAGTGACACTGTACCTCTTGTCCACCTGTTGGAGCATACACTGCGTGGAATAATGGACAGGGCACTTGAGGCAGAACAGAGGCAGGAAGAGGGGGACTTCCTTGCCTCTCAAGGCCCTCTTTATCCAAACAGTGTTCCTGCTGTCCCACCCATCACACAGGAAGAGGAGGAGGAGGATTGTGTCAGCATGGAGGTGGAGCCTGGCACTCAGCATCAGCAGCAGTCTTTTAGGGACTCCGGACTGAATGCCTCAGCTAACCTACGCTGCATGACCTCCCTGATCCTGCAAAGCCTGCGGAAGGATCCTCATATTCAGCGGATCAAGGAGAGGGATCATTACTGGCTGGCAACTCTCCTTGATCCACGGTACAAGGGTAAGGTTTCAGACGTCACAGAGGGAGCAGGGGATGAGACATCTCCGGGAGGCTTTGCAGAAAAGGTTTGTGCAACACAGGGCACTTGAGGCAGAACAGAGGCAGGAAGAGGAGGACTTCCTTGCCTCTCAAGGTCCCCTTTATCCAGACAGTGTTCCTGCTGTCCCACCCATCACACAGGAAGAGGACGAGGAGGAGGAGGGGGATTGTGTCAGCATGGAGGTGGAGTCTGGCACTCAGCATCAGCAGTCTTTTAGGGATGATTTACAGTCCCAAGAAACCCGTGGACTTGTACGTGGCTGGGAGGAGGTGGCTGCGGATCATGTTGTCCTTCGTGACTCAGAGGACTCAGGACTGAATGCCTCAGCTAACCTACGCTCTCCTTGATCCACAGTACAAGGGTATGGTTGCGGACCTTATCTTGCCGTCGCAGAGGGAGCAGAGGATGAGACATTTCCGGGAGGCCTTGCCGAAAGGTCTGTGCAACGCATTCCCAGAGACTGGGAGGTTACAAACTCCTGGTCCTGGACAACGTGTTGCTGAGGCTTCGGTCAGTCACAGAAGGAGCGGTGGAGAAGGTGGCCCTCTGACCGATGCATTCAGACAATTTTTTAGTCCGCAGCCCCAAGGTATGATCGGTTCCAGCAACCATCGCCAGCGTCTGATTTACGTGGTGCAGGAATACCTAGGGGCAAGGTCAGACTTGGACACCTTTCCCACCGAAAAACCTCTGGCTTACTTGGTCTTGAGGATGGATTACTTGTCAGAGCTTGCACAGTATGCAATTGAGCTACTGGCCTGTCCTGCATCCCGCGTTCTTTACGGAACGCAACTTCAGTGCTGCTGGAGGCTTTGTAACCAATCACAGCGTGCACCTGTCCACCGACTCGGTTGATCAACTGACCTTCATAAAGATGAATCAGGCTTGGATCACCACCAGCTACCAAGCACCTGAAGCTGATGTAATCGAGGTTACTCCACAACACATAATACATATAAACTAAGCATGTACGCAGACGACATGTTAATCTTCCTCTCTCAACCTCATGAAGCATTGCCCAACCTTTTACAAAACGCTTAATATTTTCTCATCTCTATCAGGCTTAACAGTAAACGTTTCTAAATCGTTGGGTAAGCCAATAAACATCCCAACCTCGAACCTGGAATCCCTACGTACCTCGTTCAATTTTTCCTATTCTTTAGATTCTCTCCCCTACCTAGGTATTCACCTTACTCCTAGATTTCTTGATTTAGGGACTAAAAATTATATTCCATTGATACACAAGCTGAGAGTAACATTAAAAATGTGGAAATCATATAAAATTTCATTCTTGGGCAGGATAACAGCAATTAAAATGACGCTACTCCCCAAAATTCTATATTTATTTAGGGCTCTCCCTGTCAGACTTCATAAAGCACTGATTACGAAATTCCAATCCGATATTAATAAATTCATTTGGTCAGACTCTCACCCACGCCTATCAAAATTAATTCTATATAGATCCCAAAAACAGGGTGGACTGGGCCTCCCTGATTTCTGGTTATATTACCTGTCAGCCAGATTAACCCAAATCGCACAATGGCACATTCCGAATCCAAAAGTTCCATGGGTTGTATTCGAAAAGAATTCTAATTTACCATTCGCCATTTCAAGTTTACTATGGGGAAACAAAATTCCCAACCTAGATATTGACTCTTTAAACCAAATTGTTTCTCAATCGTACCAATTATGGAAACTATATAACCAAAAATTTAACCTTATTTCCAAAACCCCTCCACACGCCTCCTTTATAGGAGACCCAAAACTCCACCACTACATTCAAGACCCTGCAGATCTTACATGGTGGATCAATAATAACCTTATGTCTCTTTTTTGTTTCATTGAAAGCTCAAATTTCATTTCTTTCTCTTCCCTCAAGGCAAAACACCAAGTCCCAGAAACAGAGTACAACAATTATCTCAAGATTAAACAATTTTTTATTAAACATTATCAAACCACGAATGCTCAAGCTCCATCCTTCTATGAAAACCTTTGCCTTAAATCACCTAGAAAACGTGGCTTTGTCTCTGTATACTAAGTATACTTTAACCTATCCAACGCTACAGACATAAATAAGCTCCCATACATGATTAAGTGGGAACAAGAGACTAATTTCTCGTACACTACAGTTAATTGGGATGTCTGTATAAACAATTTACATAAATGTACTAAATCTATTGCCATTAAAGAAACGGCCTTGAAATTATTTACTAGATGGTACTACACCACAATTAAACTCCACACCATCTTCCCTACCTCCTCCCCTATATGCTTTAGAGAATGCCACTCCATAGGATCTTTTTCACATATCTTCTGGACCTGTGATAAGATCACCCATATATGGAAGCAAATAGAAACCTTTGCTTCCAAAATCTCAAATAAAAACATAGTTTTATCATTATACAACTGCCTCCTCTTCTCTCCCATTACAGATCTCCCCACTCATAACATGAGATTAATCCATACTATATGTGTTGCAGTACACTGGTTAATTGCATATCACTGGAAATCTTCTACAGTTCCGCTAAGACATCTCAAGACAAGGATTTTGAACATTAATTTAATGGAGAAAATATTTCATTCTGTTCAAAACTCTACGCATATACAATAAAAAATGGGTTTGAATATAGCAAAGAGTTTTTCAACCCTGAATAATGCTCACATATATAACTAGTCTTTAAAATTTTAGTTGCTTACCTCTATAAAGACAGTGTTACCCCTAAAGGAATTAAAAACATAAATACATACATAAAAGAATTAAAGAACTCACCCTTTTTTGTTTTATTGCCAATGAAAGTTATTTATACCACATATGTATGTTATATGCTCAAGTGTATACTGGACTTTCTGTGATTTGATTTATACTACTGTACTATATATTTTGTACCACCCTTTGTACCAAATAAAAAAGTTTGTGTGTTTTTTTTCAAATGTCACATCCCTTCAAGACTGCCTATGCTGATGCTGAGTGACTGTCCTGTTATGTTGACTGACTATCCTCTTCCTCCTCAATGATCATGCTGATAGCTTGGAAGAACATTTTTGGTTCTGGATGACGCCACCAGTGGCTAAAGCCCAATTTTTCAGCCCCTGTTTAACAGGGGCGTGTAGTTACAATGTTTGATGCAATGCTTTGCAGCAGGGCTCATTCCTGCACTCTAATTAGAGTAAATGGGAGAGGTAGCAGTGTCGTGGCACCAGCACCAGTGCATAAGGCCCAATTTTTCAGCCTCTGTTTAACAGGGGCATGTAATTACAATTCTTTTTTTTTCTTTTTTATAGAATTTTATTTATTTTCATATTATATTTTAATATATATATGTATATATATATATATATATATATATATATATATATATATATATATATATATATATATATATATATATATCATATTTTATATTTTTCACCATATTCATTTACATATAGATTCAATATATGCACTCAGTTTCTTATCCCCAACCTTTATCTATGTACATCCGTACAACAAAAAAGAAAAAAAAAATTCCTCCACAAAAAGGGCAGGTGATATAGACTTTCCCACATCTCAATATGATCTATCAATTTAATACATAAAATCCCATGTATTACCGAGGATGGGGGGGGGGGGGGGGAGAAGAGGGAAAAAAAAGAAAAAAAAAAACACCCGACACCCCCTATAATATACAACCTCTGTGATCTTTTTCCCTTTAACTTCATTTAAAATCCCACCACTTCACCCTTTCACTTCACTCCCTTTCACCAACAATATCACCGCAAACAAATATATCTCTCTCTTTTTCTTTCCCTTTACCTCCCCACCCCCTCTCCCTCTCCTCCCCCTCCCCCCCTTCTTTATCCTTCCTTGTGCTCATTCAAAATCCCAAAACCCTTTGTGATCATTATCCCCTTCCCCAGCCTCCACCCCTAGCCCCCTCCCCCCCAATGTCCCCACCTGGATTCTCCTTCCGCCATATGAGACATCCAGGCGGGTAGAGAGGGGAAAGGAGGGAAAGAAGAGGAGAGGAAGAGAAGAAAAAAAAATTTCTCTTTCCCATTTCCTAATATAATAAGGTGTTGCTATATTTATTGTTTTTTAAATATCAATTTATACATCTTAGATAATAAATGTTTAGCCTCAGGGTTATTTATACACCACGATTCAAACGTAGTATAATCGTTGATCGTCGCCATTACTAGTAAAAAAAAAAATTATTAATAAAAATGCCATAAAACTATCCCCTATTTTGTAAACGCTATAACTTTTGCGCAAACCAATCAATAATCGCTTATTGCGATTTTTTTTACCAAAAATATGTAGAAGAATACGTATCGGCCTAAACTGAGGGAAAAAATATGTTTTTTTATATATTTTTGGGGGATATTTATTATAACAAAAAGTAAAAAATAATGCGTTTTTTTCAAAATTGTCGCTTTATTTTTGTTTAACCACTTGCTTACTGGGCACTTAAACCCCCCTCAGTCCCAGACCAATTTTCAGCTTTCAGCGCTGATGCACTTTGAATGACAATTGCGCGGGCATACAACACTGTATACAAATGAAATTTTTATCATTTTTTTCCCACAAATAGAGCTTTCTTTTGGTGGTATTTAATCACAGCTGGGAGTTTTATTTTTTGCTAAATAAACAAAAAAAGATGCAAAAAAAAAAATCATGTTTAATAGTTTGTTATAAAATTTTGCAAACAGGTCATTTTTCTCCTTCATTGAAGTGCGCTGATGAGGCGGCACTGATAGGCTGCACTGGTGGGCACTGATGGGCTGCACTGGTGGGCACTAATGGGCTGCACTGGTGGGCACTGATGGGCTGCACTGGTGGGCACTGATAGGCATAGTTAAGGCGGCACCGATGGGCACAGATAAGGCAGCACTGATGGGCAAAGATGGGCACAGATAAGATGGCACGGATGGGTGGCACGGATGGGTGGCACGGATGGGTGGCACGGATGGGCACTGATAGGTGGCACTGATAGGTGGCACTGCTGGGCACTGATGGGCGGCACTGCTGGGCACTGATGGGCACTGGTAGATGACACTGATGGGCAAGGATATGTGGCACTGGGGTGCAGCACCTTTGTTGAGGCAGATTGTGGGCACTGCTGGGTGGCACTGTGGGCACTTCTGGGTGGCACTGTGGGCACTGCTGGGTGGCACTGTGGGCACTGCTGGGTGGCACTGATGGGGGCACTAATTTTTTATTATGTATAGTTATGAGGGGGCAGGTGGGCACTGGCAGGGGGCAGGTGGGCACTGGCAGGGCTGGCCGTGATCGGGACTGATGTCCCGATCACGGCCGCCGGTGATCGGCTTTTTTTTTTCTCCCCGCGCTGTTGCGAGGAGGAATAATAGCCGATTACGGCTCCGTTATATCACATGATCAGCTGTCATAATAACCAATTACCGGCTCCGTTATATCACATGATCAGCTGTCATTGGCTGATAGCTGATCACGTGATAAGGGGTCGGGATCGACCCCTTGCACGGATCGGTGATCAGGAGAGTCTCATAGACGAGTCTCATAGACTTGTCGATCACAGAGCGCGCCGCGCGCGCCCCTCAGGGGGCGCGCAGGCCGCTCGTGCACGGGACTACGTAAATAGACGTAGTCCCGGCAAAGGAGATCCGTGCTGTAGCCGTCATTCGGCTATAGCGCGGGTCTCAAGTGGTTATAGTGCAAAAAATAAAAACTGCAGGGGTGATCAAATACCACCAAAAAAAGGACGTCAATTTAGTTTGGGAGCCACGTCGCACGACCGCGCAATTGGCAGTTAAAGCGGCGCAGTGCCGAATCGCAAAAAGTGGTCTGGTCTTAAGCCAGAAAAATGGTCCGGTCTGAAAGTGGTTAAATCATATAACTTCTTTAAATTTGGCGTTATGTGTATCCCTAAATATACCAGTGAATCTGGACTCCAAATAAAAGGAAAGTTTTGTTGCATAGAGGATCTCATCTTACTAGAGACATGGCTTGGCATCAGGAGTGATTTTCCAAAATGTATTAACCACTTAAGGACCGCCGTATTGCCATTGTACGTCATCACAATGGCACAGGCAGGCACAAGCACGTACATGTACGTGCCTGCCTTCCAGCGGGTGGGGGGTCCGATCGGACCTCCTCCCGCTGGATACGGTGGTCCGGTTCGCTCCAGGAGCGATCCGTGATGAGGGGATGGCCGTTGGTTTCTGGCCACCCCCTCTGGATCGCTCCTGGCCAATGACAAGCTTCCTCCCACTGTGTATTGTTTACACAGGAAGGAGGAAGTGATGTCATTCTCCTCGGGGCGGTCTTTTTGACCGGACTACGAGGAGAAGACACAAAGTAAGTGTGCACCAACACTACACTGACATGTAGGTACACACAGGCACACAAACCCCCCCCGATCGCCCCCCGATCCCCCCCCCCCCCCCGTCACAGTGTCACTGATTGCATTGATCATTTCTTTACTGATCACTGCATTCAGTGTCAGTTTTAAAAGTAAAAACTGTCAGGGCAGTTAGTGATAGGTCCAGGGTAGCCCCCTATCACCCCCCAATAAAGATTTAACCCCCTGATTGCCCCTAGAGTTAACCCTTTCACCCCCTTTTGCCAGTGTCACTAAGCGATCATTTTTCTGATCGCTGCAGTAGTGTCGCTACTGTCGCTAGGTAGCTAGTTATTTTTTTAGGTTCACCGCCAGGTTTTTATATCGCTAGGTACTCCGATATACTACCCAATAATGGTTTTAACCCTCTGATTGCCCCTAGAGTTAACCCTTTCACCCCCTTTTGCCAGTGTCACTAAGCGATCATTTTTCTGATCGCTGCAGTAGTGTCGCTAGTGTCGCTAGGTAGCTAGTTATTTTTTTAGGTTCACCGCCAGGTTTTTAGAGTGCTAGGTACCCCGATATACTACCCAATAATGGTTTTAACCCCCTGATTGCCCCTAGTTAACCCTTTCAGCCCCTTTTGCCAGTGTCACTAAGCAATCGTTTTTCTGATCGCTGCATTAGTGTCACTAGTGTCGATGGGTAGCTAGTTATTTTTTTAGGTTCACCGCCAGGTTTTTATAGCGTTAGGTACCCCCATATACTACCCAATAATGGTTTTAACCCCCTGATTGCCCCTAGTTAACCCTTTCACCAGCGATCACAGTATAAGTGTCACTGGTGACGCTGGTTAGCCAGTTAGTTATTTAGGTTCCCCGTCAGGTTTTTATATAGCGCCAGGGACCCCCATATACTACCTAATAAAAATTTGAACCCCTTGATTGCCCCTAGTTAACCCTTTCACCACTGATCACCGTATAAGTGTTATGGGTGACTCTGGTTAGTTTGCTTTTTATAGCATCAGGGCACCCACCATTTATTACCCAATAAAGGTTTAACCCCCTGATCACCCGGCGGGTGATATCAATTAGGTTTTAGGGTCAGGGTCTGCGTCGCCCCAGGCAGCGCTAGGTTAGTGCCAGTACCGCTAACACCCACACACAAAGCATAAACCTCCCATAGTGGTATAGAATCTGAACAGATCAATATCTGATCTGATCAGATCTATACTAGCGTCCCCAGCAGTTTAAGGTTCCAAAAAAACGCATTGTTAGCGGGATCAGCCCAGCTACCTGCTAGCACCTGCGTTTTGCCCCTCTGCCCAGCCCACCCAAGTGCAGTATCGATCGATCACTGTCACTTACAAAACACTAAACACATAACTGCAGCGATCGCAGAGTCAGGCCTGATCCCTGCGATCGCTAACAGTTTTTTTTGGTAGCATTTTATATTTAAATCCGGAAGGCAGTGCTTGGTTTTCGGGGTCCCGTGCGTGGCTAGGCTCCCAAAAAGTCCCCCACATGTGGTATCTCCGTACTCGGGAGAAGCAGCAGAATTTATTTTGGGGTGTAATTTGACTTATGCCCATAGCATGTGTGAGCAATATATCATTTAGTGACAACTTTGTGCAAAAAAAAAAAAGTTTGTAATATTCCCGCAATTTGTGGCAAAATATAAAATATTCCATGGATTCAATATGCCTCTCAGTAAATAGCTTGGGGTGTCTACTTTCCAAAATGGGGTCATTTTGGGGGGTTTTGTGCTATTTTGGCATTTTATGGCCTTCGAAACTGTGATAGGTAGTGAGGAGTGAAATCAAAAATGTGCACCCTTAGAAATCCTGAAGGTGGTGATTGGTTTTCGGGGTGCCGTGCGCGACTAGACTCCCACAAAGTCCCACACATGTGGTATCCCCATACTCGGGAGAAGTAGCGGAATATATTTTGGGGTGCAATTCCACATATAACCATGGCATGTGTGAGCAATATATCATTTAGTGACAACTTTTTGTAAAAAAAAAAAAAAAAATTATTTTTTGTCATTATTCAATCCCTTGGGACAAAAAAAAAATATTCAATGGTCTCAACATGGCCCTTAGCAAATAGCTTTGGGTGTCTACTTTCCAAAATGGGGTCATTTGGGGGGGTTTTGTGCCATCTTGGCATTTTATGGCCTTCAAAACTGTGATAGGTAGTGAGGAGTAAAATAAAAAATATATGCCCTTAGAAATCCTGAAGGCGATGCTTGGATTTCGGGGGCCCGTACGCGGCTAGGCTCCCAAAAAGTCCCACACATGTGGTATCCCTGTACTCAGGAGAAGCAGCAGAATGTATTTTGGGGTGTCATTTTACATATGCCCATAGCATGTGTGAGCAATATATCATTTAGTGACAACTTTGTGCAAAAAAAAAAAGTTTGTAATATTCCCGCAACTTGTGGCAAAATATAAAATATTCCATGGACTCAACATGCCTCTCAGTAAATAGCTTGGGTGTCTACTTTCCAAAATGGGGTCATTTTGGGGGGTTTTGTGCTATTTTGGCATTTTATGGCCTTCGAAACTGTGATAGGTAGTGAAGAGTGAAATCAAAAATTTGCACCCTTAGAAATCCTGAAGGTGGCGATTGGTTTTCGGGGTGCCGTACGCGACTAGACTCCCAAAAAGTCCCACACATGTGGTATCCCCATACTCGGGAGAAGTAGCGAAATATATTTTGGGGTGCAATTCCACATATAACCATGGCATGTGTGAGCAATATATCATTTAGTGACAACTTTTTGTAAAAAAAAATTTTTTTTTTATTTTTTGTCATTATTCAATCCCTTGGGACAAAAAACGAGAGTTAGACTTACCGGTAACTCTGTTTCTAGGAGTCGTCCAGGACAGCACTAGAGAGATAGGCTCCACCTCCAGAGGCAGGAAACACAAACCAGATCTTTAAAGGGCGGTCTCCGTCCCTTCCCCTTCAGTCTTGTAAACGAGAACTTCCCCGGAAACGGCTTCTGTAACGACAAAAACACTTGTCCAGCATTATAACAGCATATAGGGAGGGAATCCATGCTGTCCTGGACGACTCCTAGAAACAGAGTTACCGGTAAGTCTAACTCTCGTTTTCTCTAGTCGTCTGTCCAGGACAGCACTAGAGAGCATCAACGAGAACTTACCAGATTAGGGGGGGACTACCGCTTGAAGGACCTTTCTCCCAAACGCCTGGTCTTGCGCTGAGATAAGGTCCAATCTGTAATGCTTCATAAACGTCGAGTAGCTTGACCAAGTTGCTGCTCGACAAATTTGTTCTGGTGTTGCTCCAGCTCGCTCTGCCCATGAGGTCGATAGCGCCCGTGTGGAGTGAGCCATGGGGGAAAAAGGACATTCCATTTTCATTCCTTTGTAGGCTTCTACAATAGCTTGTTTGATCCACCTTGCAATTGTATTTTTTGAAGCTTGTGACCCCAATTTTTTACCCGCATGTAAAACAAATAATGCATCTGATTTTCTAATGTTTTTTGACATCTCCAGATATTGTAAGACACAGGCTCTCACATCCAGTTGGCTAAACTCTACCTCCTTAGGATTAGTGGGAGACCCACAGAACGAAGGCAAAACAATTTCCTGTGTTCTGTGGAACTTTGTCACTACTTTGGGTAAAAACCCAGAGTCCATGCGCAACACCAGCCTATCCTCAAAAATTTGTAAAAACGGCTCTTTCACCGAAAGTGCCTGAAGCTCGCTAATGCGACTGGCTGTGGAAATAGCCACTAGGAACACCTTTTTAAGCGTGATCCATCTCAAGGAAGGTTCTTCTTCCAGAGACTTTTTTACCTATCCCTGTAACACAATTGACAGGTCCCATTTGGGTAAAATTTTGAAAGGAACAGGTTTAATCCTGGTCAACCCCTTAAAGAACCTGCTAACTAGCGGGTCTACCGCCAGAGGTTGATCCAAAAAAACAGACAGGGCCGCAATTTGTACCTTTAAGGTACTAATGGCCAGTCCCTTATCCACACCGTCTTGTAAAAATTCCAAGACTGTCGGGATACTTATAGACACCTTTTTAGTGTCCAACCATGAACAAAAAAACTTTCCAGTACTTAACATAAATTGCTTGGGTTACCTTCTTTCTACTAGAAAGAAGTGTTTTAATTACCCTATCCGAGAGTCCCTTAGACTTCAAGAGACTCTCTTCAGACGCCAGGCCGATAACTTTAGGGTCTGCAGTTCTGGTAACAGAACTGGACCCTGGGAGAGCAGATCCTCTCTCTCGGGCAGTATGAGGGGAGGTTCGTCTGTCAGGCCCAGCAGCATCGAGAACCATAGCCTCTTCGGCCAATACGGAACCACTAGTATCAATGTGGTCCGTTCCTGCAAAAATTTCCTCAGGACTAGAGGAATTAGCTTGAATGGGGGGAAGGCGTAGCAAATGTGAAATGCCCAGCTTTGTGCCAAAGCGTCTATCCCTTTTGCCCCTGCCTCCCTCTCTAGGGAGAAGTATACTGGGACCTGGGTGTTTGCTTTCCTGGCGAACAAGTCCACTTCCGGAAGACCCCATTTGCGTACTAACAGCTGGAAAATCTCCCTGTTTAGTGACCATTCCGATTCGTACACCCGGTGTCGACTCAGAAAGTCTGCCAGGTGGTTGTCCACCCCCTTTAGATGGACCGCTGAAACCGATTTTAGGTTTTCTTCTGCCCAATGCATGATCGTACTTGTTAGCTTGATCAAGGACGGGCATCTTGTTCCTCCCTGCTTGTTTAGGTAGGAAACCGCCACTATACTGTCCGAGAGGACCTGTACATGGTGGTCCTTCAGATCCCTGGCAAACACCCTTAAGGCTTCCCAGACTGCCTGCAACTCCCTCCAATTGGCCGACCTCTGGGACTGTGTCTTCCCCCAGCATCCCTGGGCTACTTTCGACCCCAAGTGGGCCCCCCAGCCCCAAGCACTGGCATCCGTGGTAATGCGAACAGACACTGGAGGAGACCACCATAGACCCCGTACTAGGTTCTCCTCTCTCTTCCACCACCAAAGAGACCTTTTGGTCTTTGAGGATAGATGGATAGTCCCGTCCAGGGACTCTTGTGTCCCGTCCCAGCTGCTCAGAATATTGGCCTGGAGACACCTGAAATGAGCTCTTGCCCAAGGAACTGCAGGGATTGTTGCCACTAATAGGCCCAACCCTGCCATAGCTGACCGGATGGAAATTGTCTGATTGGACTGCAAGAAGGTTACCATCTCTTTCACCTTTTCCACTTTTTCCCCTGTGAGGAAGACTTTCTGTGACACTGAATCCACCAGAAAACCTAGATACTGTATGGCCTGTGTTGGTATCAGGTGCGACTTTTCTTGGTTTATCAACCACCCCAGCCTTTTTAGGCAAGAGATAGCTACCCTCAGATCTCCCTGCAGTTGGAGCTTTGAGGGGGCAAAGAATAAAAGGTCGTCCAAGTACGGTATGACAGCGATCCCTTTCAGTCTTAGGGGAGCCAATGCTTCTGCCAGGACCTTGGTGAATATCCTGGGGGAAGAAGACAGACCGAATGGCAGAGCCCTGAATTGGAGGTATCGAATCTGACTTCCCCAAAGAATCGCTATCCTAAAATACTTTTGAGAGTCTTCTCGAATCGTGATGTGTAGATACGCATCCCTTAGATCGAGAGAGGCCATGAAACAATCTGGAGGGAGTACTGATCTCATTGTATCGTTTCCATCCGGAATTTCTTGTAAGTTACCCACTTGTTCAGTAACTTCAGATTCAAGATCAACCGGAATTTGCCTGACGGTTTCCTTACTACAAACACGTGTGAATAGAAACCGTGATTTATTTCCTGTGGCGGAACTGGCACTAGAACCCTCTGATCTATTAAATCGCCAATTTGCGACAGCAAAGCTGTCGCTTTCTGGGGGTCTTTGGGAGGCTTGGTCAGACACATCCTTGCAGGTGGGATGTGTTTGAACTGTATTTTGTAACCCTCCCTGATGATCCTCAGAATAAAAGGATTTGGGGTAGCGTCTTCCCACTGTGGGAGGAACCGCCCCAGTCTCCCCCCCCACAGGAACCGTGTCACTGGGATTTAGTGGTTTTTTTAGAAGAGGAAAAGAGATTGCTTTTCTGTTTTCCTCCCATCCACTGTTTCTTAGGGGTTGACTCCTTAGAGGTCTGCCCTTGTGACTGTCCCTGCCTTTGAGGACGAAAAAAGCGTTTACCTGTAGTCTTTTTAGATTTGACAGGAAAGGCCTTCTTCTTGTCCGCAGTATGGTCCAGGACTTTCTCAAGGTCCTGCCCGAACAAAAGGTCTCCCTCAAAGGGGATGCCACATAACCTCACTTTTGAGGCCGAGTCTCCCGACCAAGACTTCAGCCAAAGTGCCCTGCGAGATGAATTTACGAGGGCAGCGGTCCTGGCTGACAATTTAACAGACTCCGCAGAGGCATCTGCTATATAACCTGCTGCTTTATGTAGCATAGGAAGGGAATCCAGAATTTCCTTTCTGGAGGTACCCCCTTCCAAATGGCCTTGTAATTGTTCCAGCCAGACCTCCAAGTTGCGAGCCACTATTGTCGTGGCCATTGCAGGTTTTAAGTTATTCATGGTTACTTCCCATGACCTCTTTAATAGTACCTCCATCCTTTTATCCATGGGTTCTTTTAGAACACCCATGTCCTCAAAGGCGAGATCTGTTGACTTTGCACACTGGGAAAAAGCTGCGTCTACCTTGGGCACTTTATTCCAAACACAAGAGGGGTCCTCGCTGAAGGGGAATCTCCGCTTCATGCTTTTAGGGAAAAATAACTTTTTCTCTGGCTCCTCCCACTCTTTTTTGATTGAATCTATCAGTGTGCTATGAACCGGAAAGACCCTAACTGAATCTGTTTTTAGGGTCTGATACATCCGGTCATGCAAGGACAGGGAGACTGGCTCCTCTCTGATTTCGAGCGTCTCATAAATTACCCCCAGTAAGGCATCAACCTCCTCGAGTGAGAGCCTGTATCTGGGAGAGCTTGACCCTTGAACAGGAACATCCCTGGATGATGCCGCCTCACTTAGGCCATCCAGAGAATCAAGTTCCTCCTCCTCTGATTCGTCACCTTCTACTGGGGTGGAAGCAGAGGGAACTGCGGCTGGTTTTGGGGTTTCAAGGTTCGCTAACATTGCTTTGATGGACTCCATTTCTTTCTGTACTCCAGAAATCAAATCCTTACAAGCTCCCGTAGCTTCCTTATAGACCAATTTGTCTATGCATGGTTTACAAAGGGGCTTAGACCATCCTTCTTTTAATTTACTCATACATGAAGGACATCTCTTCTTCCCCCCTGACCTCTCTGGTTCTTTGGGCAGAGCCTAAGGCAAGAGAAGGAGAGAAGAAGGAAGGGAAAAACAGACAAGCTAACGTCAGCGAAACCTTAGCAAAATAGGACGCCTTCACCAAACACCTATGTGCACCCCACCACCCTCTAACAGGATTCGCAAGACTCTTTAGTCCGGATCCCGTTTGAGAGAGGGAGGGAGGAAAAACACACCTGGACCATTTCAGAATGCCTTTGCATTGATTAGTCCATTACTCCCCCCCCCCTCTCTCCCAGCCCTGTAGGTACAAGACACCACTGTGTTTGCCTACCTAAGCTGGTTCGGCTCCACTGCCACTCTCCACTGCATCCATATTCGATCGGAATCTCGCCTAACCGCCTGGAGGCTTTTCCCTTCGTAAGCGATGCAGCACGAACGCTTTGTGGCCGCGGCTTTTTAAAATAGCCGCCAAGGTCCCGAACGTCCACGCTCGCCGCGCGACCCGGAACCGGTAGTGGATTGCCGGAAGTCCTCTATCCTCCTCCTGCGTTCCACAGGCCGGAAATCGAAGCCTGTGCCCGCCCCCCACCTGACTTCGCGCCCAATTTTGAACCTATTGTCAGGTGGGGAAACGACAGCCCTCCCCGGGCTTCAGAAGGAGAACGCCAGTTCGTAGCTGCTGTCAACCCGACCAGAGGACTTCAGATGTCTGTTACCAACAGGTACCCAGAACTCCTTCCCCGTCTCTTATGGGCTATCCCACCATCAGGGGAAGGAGAGCTCCTGATCCAGCCTCCTCCTCCGGTGGAGGAAACACAAAGACTGAAGGGGAAGGGACAGAGACCGCCCTTTAAAGATCTGGTTTGTGTTTCCTGCCTCTGGAGGTGGAGCCTATCTCTCTAGTGCTGTCCTGGACAGACGACTAGAGAAATATGAATTTTCGTTAGATTTGGAAACCTTTCGTTAAAATAACGAAAGTTTGTTATGATGAATTTATCATTATGAGGGGCTCCCACCATGCCTGTGCTGTGCTGACTTCCTGGGTTTTTAACCTTTAGTTTTATTAACTTTTTGAAAAAATAACCAAAGTTCGTTATGATGAATTTATCATTATGAGGGGTTCCCACCATCCCTGTGCTGTGCTGACTTCCTGGGTTTTTAACTTTTAGGTTTTTTTTTACTTTTCGTAACAATTACGAATGTTCGTTATGATAAATTTATCATTATGAGGGGTTCCCACCATCCCTGTGCTGAGTTCCCGGGTCTGTACACCCGCTGTGTCCATTATGAGGGGCTCCCACCATCCCTGTGCTGAGTTCCCAGGTCTGTACACCTGCTGGCTGCTGTGTCCATTATGAGGGACTCCCACCATCCCTGTGCTGAGTTCCCAGGTCTGTACACCTGCTGGCTGCTGTGTCCATTATGAGGGGCTCCCACCACCCCTGTGCTGAGTTCCCAGGTCTGTACACCTGCTGGCTGCTGTGTCCATTATGAGGGGCTCCCACCATCCCTGTGCTGAGTTCCCAGGTCTGTACACCTGCTGGCTGCTGTGTCCATTATGAGGGGCTCCCACCATCCCTGTGCTAAGTTCCCAGGTCTGTACACCTGCTGGCTGCTGTGTCCATTATGAGGGGCTCCCACCATCCCTGTGCTGAGTTCCCAGGTCTGTACACCTGCTGGCTGCTGTGTCCATTATGAGGGGCTCCCACCATCCCTGTGCTGAGTTCCCAGGTCTTTACACCCACTGTGCCCATGACTAGTGTAGTCTAGATATCCCCAACCTTCTTTTACTGTTCTTGGACCACACATACTACCCCAATCCCCTTTTCTTTTACCCCCATAAAATAATGAGACCACACAGGAGTTTGGAGTATAAATGGCCATAGTAGCCTTTTATTAACCAAATATTAAATATTTTCCAATTTTATCATATAACCTTTGTAACGACAACTTTTTTAAATCACAGTCTATTGGTCTATGATGGCACCCCAAACTTAACACTTTCCACCACTACACTGCGGGACCTTTTTCACCATACCAGGCCTCCAGCCGAATGATCAGTTTGGAGACAACCCCCTTCCCGCAGTGCAACCATTACCGTATTCCAGCAGACACCGTTCCACTGGAATAAACCAGAGGGGCACATACTACCGATGAGCCCCCCACCACTTCCATCACATATGATTTTGCCACCATCAAAGACCAAAGACACCGCCGTTACACAGCTGCTATGACGACCCAAGTCCATGGTTCCTGAAATAAAAGGAAACAAACAGACAACACACAACAAAAACACAGGGAGGGTGGGTGGGAAAACGGCTTCCTTCTGTCTCTCTCACTGACTGTTCCCGGAAGTCCCCGCCTCCCCTTTAAATAAACTCTCCTCCCCCTCAGATTCCTTTATTTCTTAAATCCTCCCCCTAAGACCACTCACACTTTTTAACCCCCTGTTGTCTCCCTTTCCACATAGTCATGCCCGGCCCTGCACTATTTTGTTTCTCTTTTTTTTCATTCCGGGCCTCACTTTATGAGGGGTTCCCACCATCCCTGTGCTGAGTTCCCGGGTCTGTACACCCGCTGTGTCCATTATGAGGGGTTCCCACCATCCCTGTGCTGTGCTGACCTCCTCTGATTGGTGAACAAAACACCAGTCACAATTCTGTTAATTTGGATCCGAAATTCATTAAAGAAAAAATTCGTAAGCATAGAAATTCCCCATAGGGTTCCCACCATCCCAGTGCTGACTTCCTGGGGTTTTAACTTTTAGGTTTGTTAACTTTTTGTAACAATTACACGGAATTTCATGTTTCGTACGGAAATCGTATGCATAAAAATGTGTATTTTGGAAATTCGTACGAATTTTTGATTTGTATGAAACAAATCGTACATGTCTGGAATGTATACATGTCTGTGATTGTTGCTTTTTAAAGACTACAAATGTCTGATTGGCTGTCTGTGAAGACACCACCTTCTTTTGTTACTCACGTTGTTGTTTGTATTAATGAACCCTGTTGGTATTTGTAGTGTTAGGACTGCAAGCAAAGCAGGGTGCCGTGACGAGTCCTTTCAGCTTTCACATGCGTTTGCAAATGTGTGCTAACTAAACCCCTGCTTTTATCAGATGGTTAGACAGGTTAATTTGGTTGGTCAGCAGACTGGTTGGTGAGTTGAGCTATGGAATTGTTTTTGTCTTACATGTATATGCCCTCCATGTACTCCTTACTATGAAGTTATAGGTGTGGGCAGTGGCCAGTTTTTTGTTACTGTTTGTATATATGGTCCGGGGACACGCAGGGCACCTTCGCTGCCATTGTGCTCTTGCTGGGTGTTCAGCGTGCTCTTGTTCCTTTAAGGGGGCTTGGGCAGCCTCCAGGCTCACCTGTCCTACATCTATCCATTCCATGCACATAGTTGTCAACTGTCCCGAATTTCCCAGGACATTCCCAGGATTAGGACCCTTTTCCCGATTTAATTGTTTCCCGGGAAATGTCCTGGGAAATTCAGTTATTCACGATTTTCACCCCCAGCCGCTAGAGGTCCGCGGCCGCCATTTTAAAGAAGACCAGAAGGCATGGCAGATGGCTACAATAGAGATGCTGCGCGCCGCCCCCCCCCCCCCCCACCCCACCCAACTGCCAGTGTCTGTGAACTGTAATGGAAAGGAGCGGAAGGTGGGCCGCAGCTCAATCTCTTTCTGCGTGGCAACGGCGGTCTGGATGTCGGAGGGGGCAGTCTAGATGTCAGAGGGGGGCCATTGTGGATGTCAGAGGAGGGGCAGTCTGGATGTCAGAGGGGGGCCAGTTTGTCTTCAGCGTGCCCCTGGAAGACGTTATCTCTAACGAAACGGTGTAGGGAGGAGTGGCGTGCTGATGTCACCGCGATCTATGCTGAACCCGGAAGCGACGGGAAGCGTTGTATGAAGCCGGCCGGAAAATCTTTTTATTGAAAACGAATCTTTTTTTTACATTTGATGTAAGTGTAAAGCCGCGTACACACGGGCGGACTGTCTGGCCTACTTAGTCCGCTCGTGTGTGGGCTTCAGCGGACTTTTTCAGCGTGCAGTCTGGCGGACTAAATATTTCGGAATTTCCGTAATACAGTCCGTCGGACTCGCATTTCGGCGGACAATCCGCCCGTGTGTGTGCCAGTCCGCCGTACTTTTGAAATGAGCGGACTTTTCCCGCCCCGAGAAAAGTCTGCTCATTTCGAGCGGGTATCCAGGTAGGCGGGGCCCGCGAAGGAGACGTCGCTGGCCCGCCGCCTGGTATGGACTTAAAGGGGAACCCCAACGCCGAAAAAAATCGGCGTGGGGGTCCCCTCCAAGTCCACAACAGACCCTTGTCCGAGCACGCTACCCGGCCGGCCAGGAAAGGGGGGCGAGCGAGCGCCCCCCCCTCCTGAGCCGTACCAGGCTGCGTGCTCTCAACATGGGGGGGTGCCTTGGGGAAGGGGGGGACGCGCGGCCCCCCCACCCCAAAGCACCTTGTCCCCATGTTGATGAGGACAAGGGCCTCTTCCCGACAACCCTGGCCGTTGGTTGTCGGGGTCTGCGGACGGGGGGCTTATCGGAATCCGGGAGCCCCCTTTAATAAAGGGGCCCCCGGATACCGGCCCCCCACCCTATGTGAATGAGTATGGGGTACAATGTACCCCTACCCATTCACCTGTGAAAAAAAAGTACAAAAAAAACACAACACAGGGTTAAAATATTTTATTGCACAGCTCCGGGGGTCTTCCGTCTTCGGGGGTCTTCTCGCCGGACTCCTCCGCTATCTTCTTGTAGCTCTTTTGCTAGCGGAGGAGTCCGGCTTTCTTCCTCGCCGCCGGCCTCTTCTCCCGACTTCGGGGGTCTTGTCCCCCTCTTCGGTTCTTCTGCCGGGCCACCGCGCCTTCTTATAGCTCTTTTACAGGCGGTGGCCCGGTCTTCTGTCGCCGCCGCCTTCCGTTCTTCTTCTTGTTCTTCTTCTTCTCCAGGAGATGTTGCCTCGACGGCAGGAGATGTTGCCTCGACGATCTCTCCGGCCGGAATGCCAGGGACGCACTGCGCGGCCACTTATATAGGGACAATGGGGTGGTGTCACATGGCTTTATGTCACATGGGTTGGCGGACATGGGTTGATGTCACATGGGGACTATGACATCGTAAGGGGGCGGGGTCACCCTGTGACCAACCCATGTGACATAAAGCCATGTGACACCGCCCCATTGTCCCTATATAAGTGGCCGCGCAGTGCGTCCCTGGCATTCCGGCCGGAGAGATCGTCGAGGCAACATCTCCTGGAGAAGAAGAAGAAGAAGAATGGAAGGCGGCGGCGACGGCGGCGACAGAAGACCGGGCCACCGCCTGTAAAAGAGCTATAAGAAGGCGCGGTGGCAAGGCAGAAGAACCGAAGAGGGGCCAAGACCCCCGAAGTCGGGAGAAGAGGCCGGCGGCGGGGAGGAAGAAAGCCGGACTCCTCCGCTAGCAAAAGAGCTACAAGAAGATAGTGGAGGAGTCCGGCGAGAAGACCCCCGAAGACGGAAGACTCCCGGAGCTGTGCAATAAAATATTTTAACCCTGTGTTGTGTTTTTTTTGTACTTTTTTTCCACAGGTGAATGGGTAGGGGTACATTGTACCCCATACTCATTCACATAGGGTGGGGGGCCGGTATCCGGGGGCCCCCTTATTAAAGGGGGCTCCCGGATTCCGATAAGCCCCCCGCCCGCAGACCCCGACAACCAACGGCCAGGGTTGTCGGGAAGAGGCCCTTGTCCTCATCAACATGGGGACAAGGTGCTTTGGGGTGGGGGGGCTGCGCGGCCCCCCTTCCCCAAGGCACCCCCCCATGTTGAGGGCACGCGGCCTGGTACAGCTCAGGAGGGGGGGCGCTCGCTCGCCCCCCTTTCCTGGCCGGCCGGGTAGCGTGCTCGGACAAGGGTCTGTTGTGGACTTGGGGGGAACCCCCACGCCGATTTTTTTCGGCGTTGGGGTTCCCCTTTAAGTCCATTCCAGGCAGCGGGGTCAGCGACGTCTCCTTCGCGGGCCCCGCCTAGCTGGAGATGCGCTCGAAATGAGCGGACTTTCCTCCGCGTGTGTGGGCGAGTCCGTTCATTTCAAAAGTAGGGCGGATAGTATGGTGGACTTAGTACGCCGTATTAGTCCGCTCAAAAAGTGCCGTGTGTGGGCAAGTCCGTTCATTCGAAAGTATGACGGACTGTCCGTCGGATTGTCTGACGGACTAAGTTGGCCAGACAGTCCGCCCCGTGTGTACGCGGCTTAAGTCTTTTTATTTATTAAAATTTTCGACAATATTACACTATGGCGATTCCTCTTGTTTATGCATGTGCTGGGCAATGAGGGGTGTGGCCGTAGGAATATACCAACTACTGGAACAGAGAGCTTAAAGAGATACATCCTCCATGCAGTTCATGTCCAGAGGGAGTGATTTAACAGTGGCGATATTAGATCTCTGAGATGGGATCAGTATAGCTGGTAAGCGTAAGGCCGCGTACACACGGGCGGATTGTCTGCCCAACTAAGTTCGTCAGACAATCCGACAGACAGTCCGTTCAACTTTTGAATGAACGGACTTGACCACACACGATGAACAGACAGTCCGCTGAAAACTTGCGCGATGACGTGTACAGCACGTACGACGGGACTAGAAAAACGACGTCCAATACACTGCAATGCAACCTTCGGCTGTGTAAATCCTTTCTGAGCATGCGCCATACTTAGTCAGTTCAACTTGCCTACACACGAGCGGACTGTCCGCTGAAACCAAGTTTGGACGGACAAAATTACGGAAATTCCGAAAGACAAAGTCCGTCAGACTGTCCGCTGAAAAAGTCCGCTGAAGCCCACACACGAGCGGATTGTCCGCTGAAACACGGTTCAGCGGACTAAGTTGGGCAGACAATCCGCCCGTGTGTACGCGGCCTCAGTATTGTTGGTGGTGGAAAGCCTTTCTCTGCAACTCTGATGACACTCTTTTCATTGGTGCGGTGTGATAAAACACTGTGGAAACGACAAGCAGAATTATTGTTTAATGGGAAATGGACTAATATCCTGAACATTTACATATAGATTCTTTTCCGTTTTTTTCTGTATCTTTGGATTTATTTTGGATTTATTTCTGCATGACCAATTTATTTATATGTTAACACATTGGGTTGAATCATTATAGCGCAGCTTTTTTGAAAAAAATGGTATTTGAAATTGTGGGTATCTCATATTTAAGTTGCTGCTGCATTTATTGCATTTATTATATATATTCACTATTTTTTTGTCACATACTTTCTCTCAGTTATTTAACTTTAAAGTTTTTCTCAGTATTTGAATTTAGGAATAGCGCTGTATTATATGGGTTTTTAATATAGAAAAATGGATGACACCTTAGGTGTCAGAAAGGGAGAGAAATGGGGAGATGGGATGATTTGGGGAAAAAAAGGGGAAGAGGGTATAAAAAGGACAGAAGAGGGGGAGTAAGAGGGAAAGAAGGGTAGAGAGTTTAGAACAGCACGGAGCAAGACCGAAGGGTAGGCGGAGTAAAGTCATGACAGAGGGGCTGGGCAAGGATTGGCCAGTTCAGTTCTAGGGGGCGGAGCTTGAGCGTGGAGGAGAGCGTGCTCCACGCCCCAGCGTCAGTCGGCAAGTGAGAAGATTCGCGGAAGGATGGCGTCCTCGTTGGGAGATCTCATCCTGCAGTTGCGGGCCGCAGCCGCGGCGAACGGGGAACGCTGGCTCCGGGAGCAGGTGGAGGAGGTACTCGGGGGCCGAACGGACAATTCTGGGGCGGCGGCGGATGGAGCGGTCCGGGCGCGGCGCTCCCGCCCGCCGGCACGCTTCTCCCCGGACCCGCTCCGGGCTCCTACCACCCGCCTTGCCAACACCGCTAGCTCCGCCCTCCACGAGCCGCCCGCGAAACGGCCTGCCGTTCGGGCAGAGGAGGCCTCAGGTCGCAGGGGGAGCGATGGAGGATCCGCTGTGAGGCCGTCCGCCGGACCGGCGGTGGCCTCGGGACATGTGACTAGGCCCAGGAAGCCAGATTCGGGCCCTGCTCCTGTCGCGGCCGTGGCCGCGGCGGGGGCCCGCTTGCAGACCGTGTCGGCCCATGTGCCTGGGCGCAGGAGGACCTTAAAGATGGCGGCCGAGCCTACAGAGGTGCGGGGGGCGGCACACAGCCCACCCTCTGCGACACCAGCGTACGGTTACAAGGCCCGGGGAAAGGCAGCGCGGAAGTCGGCCACGGGGCGGAACAGAGGACGGCCCAAGTGCAGCCCATGCGGACGGATCACATGTCGCCAGTGGAGGGGGAGGAGAGCCCTGTCCGGTCGGAAGGGGAATTGTCGTCATCGGATGATGAAGGACCGAGAGGCGTTTGTCGGCGGTCGGGTGTGGATCGGCAGCTGGAGGCGAGTCTTCCAGGCGGCCCGGTAAGTCCAGTTTTCTTCTGAGTTCTTGGGGGGGGGAGGGGTCGGGTGGCGGGGGGGGTCTGGAGCTCTGGAGTTGCCCGCGGCGGGGGGGATCCCTCCCCGTCCGCCCTCCCTCTGGCACCCGCGGTCGTTGACCGCGCCCCGGCGGATGGGGGGCTAGCGGGTCTCCTGGCGGGGTTGCGGGAGCTGGTGGGGAGGTTGGAGGCAGGCGGGGTCAGGCCCGAGGCGCCGGGGGCGGCTTGGGTTGCGCCGGGGGACCGCGTCGGGGGCTGCGCGGTCACGCAGGGTGGGTCTGGGGCGGCGGGCGTGTCGCCAACGGGGGATGGTGGGGGCGTGGGGACTGCAACGGCCTCTACGGGGCCCGGCTTGGGGGACTCGGTGGTGGCTGCTTCGCCCGCGGTGCCGCCAGGGTCCGTGGGGGATAAGGTGGGGAATGCGGGGCAAAAGCAAGATTTGGTGCGGTTGGCGGATGCGGCACGGTGCGAAGTGTATGTGTGCTTCGAGGGGCCGTTGGGCGCACATCTCAAGCAGGAGGTTAGGGAAAAGATTTGGAAAGGGGAATACGTGGAGATATTTTCTCTGTTGCCCCTGGAAAAATTCAACTTGGACAGAGTTAAGCCGGAGGACACCAAGAAGGAGGACGAAGAGAAGCGGAGGTACCGATTGATTCCGCGGACGTTCCAGAACTGGCTACAGGCGTTTGCGATTCTCGCCAGTGTGATAGGGGAAAGGAACCTGGCGCACTGTTCCGCTCTGTTTTGCTGCTTGGATGCGATTGGAGAGGCGCACAGAGTCTACGGGGGATTGGCATGGCTGTGGTACGATGAGCAATTTCGTCAGCGGAGGGCGATTCGACCTGCTCTTCGCTGGGATCATAAGGACATCAGCCTGTGGATGCGCCTCATGTCGTCGGCGCGGATGCCGAATCCGTTTTTTCAGGGGGGGGGGCGGTGGATCAGGGACTTCCGGTCAATCGGCCGCTCGCAAGAAGGGAGTCTGCTGGCAATACAACGAAGGGGGTTGTAAGTTTGCCGGGAGTTGCAAATACCAACACGAGTGCTCCGGTTGTGGGGGGACCCATCCGGTTTCTCGGTGTTTCAAGCAAGGAAAAGGCAGAGCTGGGGAGCCTTCGCACAAGAGTGACGACGCCGGTGAGACTGGAAATGATGCGTCCTTTTCTAGATCGGTATCCGGATAGGGAGGCTGCGTTGCTTTTGGGTTTGGGGTTTGCGGAGGGGTTTTGGATCCCGGCACTCCTAGGGGCGTCCCCCCCGGTGTCCGAGAATTTGCGATCAGCGTTGCTTCATCCGGAGGTGGTTTCGGAGAAACTATGGAAGGAGGTGGCGCTGGGGCGGATTGCGGGCCCATTTGCTGACATGCCGTTGCCGGATTTGGTGGTGTCGCCTTTAGGGTTGGTTCCCAAGAAGGAACCGGGTAAGTATCGTTTGATACATCACCTGTCCTATCCCAAAGGGGGTTCGGTGAACGACGCCATCGACCCCCGGCTTAGCGCAGTGTCATATACGTCCTTCGATGCGGTGGTGTTCTGGGTTCGGCGTTATGGCCGGGGGGCTTTGATGGCGAAAACTGACATCGAGGCGGCCTTTCGATTGCTTCCGGTACACCCCGAGAGTTTTCGACTGTTGGGCTGCCATTGGCAGGACGAATACTATGTCGACAGGTACTTGCCCATGGGATGCTCCATCTCGTGCGCTCTGTTTGAGCGGTTCAGCTCCTTCGTTGAATGGGTGGTCAGGGACGTCGCGGGAGTTAATTCGGTCATACACTACCTGGATGACTTCCTGTGCGTAGGGCTGGCTTCGTCGGCGCTGTGTGCGGTGCTGTTGACGACGCTGGAACGGGTGGCCGAGGTTTTTGGGATCCCGCTGGCCCCCGAGAAGACCGAACGGCCGACGACGGTGATCAGTTTTTTGGGCATCGTGCTGGATTCGGAGGCGATGGAGTGTCGGTTGCCAGAGGATAAGTTGGAGGCATTGAAGGAGGAGGTGCGTGGTTTGGTCGGCATGCGTAAAGTGCAGCTCAGGACTCTTCAGTCTGTGCTGGGTAAATTGAATTTCGCATGCCGGATCATACCCATGGGTAGGGTTTTCAGTCGGCATTTGGCGGCCAGTACGGGGGGAGCGGTTTCCCCTAAACATTTTGTGCGGTTGTCCAGGGACCATCGTGCAGATCTGCAAGTTTGGCACGTGTTTCTAGACAGCTTCAACGGCAGGGAGTTGTGGATGGCGGGTCCGGTGAGCAATTTTGATTTGGAGCTCTATACGGACGCTGCGGGGTCCACGGGGTTCGGGGCCTTTTTTCAGGGTCGGTGGAGTGCGGGCCCCTGGCCCGACTCATGGAGGGCGGAGGGGCTGCTGAAGAACATGGTGCTGCTGGAACTCTTCCCGGTGGTGCTGGCGGTTGAGCTGTGGGGGGAGTGCCTCCGGGACCGGAAGGTTCATTTCCATGGGGACAACCTGGGGGTGGTGCAGGTCATTAACCGGGTGTCCGCGTCCTCCCCGCCGGTGCTGCGGCATTTGGTTTTGCGTTGTATGCAGTTGAATATTTTTATGCATGCGGTACACTTGCCCGGGGTGGAGAATGTGGTGGCGGACGCACTGTCTCGATTTCAGTGGGACAGGTTCCGGGAGCTGGCACCGTCGGCGGAGGCTCAGGGGGTCCCCTGCCCAGAGGAGTTGTGGATGATTGCGTTGGAACGGCCTCCGGCTGGATCAAGTGGTCGGTGAGTGGGGGCACTTGGTCAGCGTATGAGAAGACCTGGGAGGAATGGGAAGCTTTGGGGTTGCAGGGGGGGCTGACGTGCGAGACCGGCGTTTGATGGTACTCTACTTTGTGTCGCGGAATTTGGAGGAAGGCGTAACGATTTCGCGGATGGGGAAAAAATTGGCTGGCTTGGCCTTTTGGTTCAAGCTGCGGGGGGAGGTGGATTACACGAAGGATTTCTGGGTGCGGCAAGTGATGAGGGGTTACCGGCGGGGCCGACAGGTAAAGGACACCAGGAGACCGGTGTATTTTGATCTGTTGGGTAGGCTGTGTGATCGGTTGGGGCTTGTGTGTTTTTCGGTTTATGAGCGAATTTTGTTTAAAGCCGCGTTTGTGTTGGCATTTTTTGGCGCTTTTAGGATCGGCGAACTGGTCAGCCCTTCCAGGAAAGGGCAGGGGGGTTTGTTTTTTGAGGATGTGGTTTGTGGGGATGACCGGGTGTGCATGCGGATCCGTAGGTCAAAGACGGATCAGGGTGGCAAAGGGAAGGAAGTGGTGGTGTTCGCAATTCCGGGGAGCGGGCTCTGCCTGGTTCTGGTGTTGCGTGAATTCTTGTATGTTCGGCCGGCGTGTCCGGGCCCTTTGTTGGTACATGTTAATGGGGAGTTTGTTTCCCGGTTCCAGTTTGTTGGGGTTTTTAGGAAGTGCCTGAGGGCATTGGGTTTGGGAGGGGAAAAGTTTTCCTCTCATTCTTTTCGGATTGGGGCCGCAACGGAGGTGGCGAGGTGGGGTTTGGACGAGGCGGCGGTGAAACGGATTGGTCGTTGGGAGTCGCGGAGGTTCAAATCGTACGTGCGGCCGGTATTGGTGGGCGTTTAGCTGCAAGGGTTTGGTGGTGTTGGCATGGGTTCGGGTGACACATGTGTGGTTATTGTTATTTGGGTATGTGTTTTTGTTTCTTTCTTACAGGTGCTGCGCCAGGTTTGGTCTGGATTATGGGCCATTCTTACGTCTGCTGGGGTGCCAGGAGGGGTGATGTGCGACCGGAGGGCAGACAGCTAGGCATTTCCCGGCTAGAGGCGCTAGTAAAATGGTTTGGGTTTCCGGGCATGCTCTGGAGCAGGATGGTGCATGAGGTGCATCGTTTTGCGGGGTTCGATAGGGCCCCGGACGTTCTGGTTTTGCACGTGGGGGGAAATGATCTGGGCCTCCGCACTAAGCTGGACGTCACTAGGGACATTAAGTATGATCTCTTGCGCCTGCGAGCGGCCTTTCCACAAATGATTATTGTATGGTCGGATATAGTGGCCAGGACTAAGTGGAGATTTGCGCGTTCGGTGGATAAGATCAACGAGGCCAGGAGGAAGGTGAACCAGGAGGTTAGCCATTTTGTGGTGCGTAATGGGGGGTTGGCTGTTCGACATTTGGAGCTGGAGGTGGACACGTGGCGGTACCTGAAGGATGATGGGGGACACCTCAATGTGGTTGGCATTGATTTGTGGACTCTTGGCTTGCAGGACGGGATTGAGCGAGCTCTGAGGGTGTGGAGGTGCTCTCAAGGATAAGGTTTTATCCTTGATTGCGGTGGCGGGTGTTGGTCGGTGCAGGCAAAGGAAGATAACCCCTCCCCACAGAGAATTGTTGATGCGGGACCCATTGGAGATATGGGCTCGCTGCTGATATGCCATATAGCGAGGGTCTATATGGTAACTGGTAATGGGGTGCACTGCGGTCAAGAGTTGGGATGTCTTTGAGCTAGCATGTCAGCTTGAGGCCTAGTTACAGTAATATCACCGCAGTGCCTGTTTGATCAATATGATAATGGGTGAGGAGGGGGAATGTCCTGTGGAAGACCAACGTGCTCAGTGTTGTTAAGTTAAAAGGATGTTGTTATATTGTTGTTTTGGTTTACATGTTAATTATATTTTAATAATAAAGGGGCTGCTACGGCCACTAATTGCTCCAAAAATGTGTGGTCTCTTTAATGGGAAAGGGAAGGGTATGTAGGTGGTCATCTAGAATAACAGCGCAGCATCAGCCATACGATAGTCAAGAACAGCACGGAGCAAGACCGAAGGGTAGGCGGAGTAAAGTCATGACAGAGGGGCTGGGCAAGGATTGGCCAGTTCAGTTCTAGGGGGCGGAGCTTGAGCGTGGAGGAGAGCGTGCTCCACGCCCCAGCGTCAGTCGGCAAGTGAGAAGATTCCCACCCTCCCTCCCTTACATTATTTATTTCCATTTTTATGTTTTTATTTCTTTGCTTGGCAATTATTGGTTGGTGGGTTGATAGTGCGGGGTGGTGCCCGCAGGGCACGGAGGGGTTGCACATCGTTTGGATACATGGCGATTCTACTTGGGTTTGTGGTAGTTCCATATAGTGTTCAGATATTAACTTCTTTTCCTTTCAGGACTTAGTGCTGGATGTCATAGCGGTGGCGGGTGTTGGTCGGTGCAGGCAAAGGAAGATAACCCCTCCCCACAGAGAACTGTTGATGCGGGACCCATTGGAGATATGGGCTCGCTGCTGATATGCCATATAGCGAGGGTCTATATGGTAACTGGTAATGGGGTGCACTGCGGTCAAGAGTTGGGATGTCTTTGAGCTAGCATGTCAGCTTGAGGCCTAGTTACAGTAATATCACCGCAGTGCCTGTTTGATCAATATGATAATGGGTGAGGAGGGGGAATGTCCTGTGGAAGACCAACGTGCTCAGTGTTGTTAAGTTAAAAGAATGTTGTTATATTGTTTGGTTTACATGTTAATTATATTTTGATAATAAAGGGGCTGCTACGGCCACTAATTGCTCCAAAAATGTGTGGTCTCTTTAATGGGAAAGGGAAGGGTATGTAGGTGGTCATCTAGAATAACAGCGCAGCATCAGCCATACGATAGTCATGGTGGGATCAACGGCTCTAGGCCTCTGATTCTCATGAAGGAAATTGCTCAAGTGTATGTCCCATAATCGCTCGAGAAGCGGAACAAATCCCAGTGTATACAACGTGTATTGTGTTCCTCTTCTCTTTCACCAAGGGCTGCTGTCAGGCGTTCCATCTCCTGTATGTCGTTCATCCTGGCAAACCACTGCGACACCAAAGGTGGAGACTGTTGCTTCCATATGCTGGGGACACAGGCCCTTGCTGCATTTAAAAGGTGTTTCAGTAAAGATTTGTGATATCGTTTACAGGACATAGGCATCACATTCAGGAGTACAGCTGCCGGATTGTCATGAAGGGAGATATCAGTAAGTTGTGGATGATCTTCAGGACCTGTCTCCAAAAAGGTGCCATCATCGGATATTCCCAGAAGATGTGGAGTAATGTGCCAGTCTGGGTACCGCACCTCCAGCACAAACAGCTATGTCCTGGGAATATTGACGCTAGCACCAATGGGGCCCTGTACCAACACGTCAGAATCTTGAAAGTGAGGCCCGGAGTGCATGGACTGCAAGGAAATTTAATGGAGGGCCGGGCATGACAGGGATGGATAAGGGCAGCATGGGGTTAAGTTGGAGTTGAGGAAAGGCCGATAGGTGGAGCTGGGACAGTCTATGGTATGGAGGGGCGGAGCCATATAAAGGGTGGAGTGGGCGGAGCTGAAATCAGTCCGACGAAAGAGACACAGAGAGGAGGCAGTTGTCCCACCCTCCCTCCCTACTTTTATGAGTTTTAGGTGTTTGGTGTTGTTGTTGTGCTTTTTCTTTCAGGTGCCGTTGATCGGATGTCATGACAGCTGTACGGTCGGAGTTGGACGTTGGCGGTGTGTGTCTGGTGGTCTTTGACGGTTGGCGGTAAAAATCAGAAGTCATCTGATATGGGGTGGGGGGCCCATTGCTAAGATGGGTCCCTCCGGTGTATTCCTGAACGTTGGAGGGAATACCGGTATGGTTGTCACTGCGGAGGTTGTCTCCGAGCGGTCACAGCTGGAGGCCTGGAGAAGTGGGAAGTGGGTACCGCAGTGACTTGTTGGGTTGGTAAAGTTATTAGGTCACCGTCAGAGATCACCAGACCGGGCATGTTAGCTATATGCTATTCGTTACCAGATGTGTGTTATTGGTTATATGTTTATGTTTATAAGTATATTTTAGATTGTACATGGTTTCGGTTATATATATATATTTATGGAGATATATATTTATATATTTTTGGTTGGAGTATTTTGAGGATTGTAATAAAGGCTGTTATGGCCATTTTACTCCAAAGCAAGGTGTGGTCTCTTACTTATGGGTAAAACATGGGGGGTGGAGGTTGGAGTGGAATGGGTAACAGGTAATAGTGGGGGGCCTTTAGACTACCCTGGTCAAGTGATCTCCTGATATTTGCTGCACAGAAATTACTTGTGCGCAAATAAAAGGATACAATTCTTTTGATCTTCTGTGAAAGGAACGTTGAGGTCTCTCTCCCATTTCTTCAGATACGGGGGATCATGTGGAGATGTGGCTGTCAGTAGAATATTATAAGAACAGGATAGAGATTTTCGTACAGGCTCATCTCCTAGGCATAGATCTTCAAAGAGCGTGGGTTGTCTACAAAAGCAGTTATGGTCTGGGAGGGATCTAAGAAAGTGTGATAGTTGTGAGATCTTCCACTTGCCCTAAATGGAGGAATTAAGGGTGGGGTATAAACTTGAGGAGTTAATCCACTCGGAGGACCCAAGAAAGGAAGAGGCTCTAACCAATCTCCTGTCAGGCTGAAGCCGGAAAGCCCTATCAGAGATACCCAGCATAAAGTCCAGGTGTCCAATAATAGGCGTTAACGGAGAGGAAAAACTGGCCATCTCTGCTATCCTATAGTTAAAGATGGGTTTGTTTAATGGGTGTGAAGAAGATAAACAGGAGTAACTGATCCCACTTCAGGGCAGGCCTGCCGGGGGGGTTGGCACTATTTCCTGCTCCAAGGAGACCCATAATTTATGAGTTAGGTGTCTGCATCAGTCTACTGCTCTATTCAGGTGCAATCTAGAGCTTAGTTGGGGAGACTAACCCCTCCTCTGAGCTTTGGTCTCTGTTAAAGGGATCTCCTGAGCCGCAAAGGTTAATAAAAGTTGTTTGGACCTTACGAAAAAAACTCTGCGGAATCCTAATTGGTAAGGCTTGTAAGAGGTAAAGCAGCCTCGGCATAATGTCATCTTCAAAACATTGCAACTGCCAAACCAAGAAATCGTTATGTTCTTCCATCCGTCTAATGCCCCGTACACACGAGCGGCAACTCTGCCAGCAGAAGTCTGATGAGAGCTTTTGGTCAGAAATTCCGACCGTGTGTATGCTCCATTAGACTTTTGCTGGCAGAATTTCCGCCAGCAAAATATTGAGAGCAGTCTCTCTATTTTTCCAATAGTTCCTATTGGAAATTCCGTTCGTCTGTATGCAATTCCGACACGCCAAAAAAACACACATGCTTGGAAATAATTTGACGCATGCTTGGAAGCATTGAACTTCATCTTCTCAGCTCGTTGTAGTGTTGTACGTCACCACGTTCTTGACGGTCGAAAGTTCCAAGAACTTTTGTGTGACCGTGCGTATGCAAGCCAAGCTTGAGCAGAATTCTGTTGGAAAAACCATCCAAGATTTTTCTGACGGAAATTCCGCTCCTGCGTACGGGGCATAAGTCTGTAGAAAAAAATTTCAGAAGGGGCTAGAAGTTGAGTTGGTAAATAAGGAGAAGGTTGGAGGGGGATCTTAATTCCTAGATATTGGATAGCTTGAGGAGCCCATCGGAAGGGGAAGTTGCCACTAAGGTGATCGAGAGACCTAGGAGTAAGAGCAATGTTGAGTGCTTCCGACTTTTGCAAATGAATTTTAAAATCTGACAGGGCACTATAATCACATATTGCTGATAAGAGTATTGGTAGAGAGATATGCAGTTCTGATATGTAAAACAGTAGGTCCGAAGAGCACATAATTCACACGCAGTCAGTGCACGTTACAAGCACACAGGGCACACACAGAGCAAAAAAGGCACACTCCGTCAGAGCACACACACTCAAAGCACAGATGATACACACAATTAGAGCACACAGGACACACATAATCAGACCACACATGGTCAGATAACACAGGGAACACACTGTCAGAGCACCCAAATTCAGAACACACAGAAACGTTTTGCTACCTCCTTGTAACATCCTTCCTGAGCTATTTCTGTTTGTTTGCTGTCATGGTCATTGCTGTATGCACGCTAAAAATCCCATAGTCAATCTCAAGAGCCAGTAAAACGATGGCTAAGTTCCTACATAAAGTAGGACCATGGAGAATAAATGCAGCCACCCTTTAACAAGAAGTCAGATTGCAGCAGCAAACATTTTTTTTGAAGAGATTCCAAGACTTCCAGACTTTGTTAATGATTGATAAAAGGTGTGCAGCCAACATATTTCAGGGGATTATGGTTCCTCCTTTTCAGGGCTCTTATGCCCCATACACACGATCGGACTATCTGGCGGACTTAGGACAATTAGATTGCGTGAGGGCTCCAGCGGACTTTTTCTTCCCAAAAGTCCGGTGGAATTAGAAATAAGACTGGCTTCAAAATTGTCCGCCAGACTCGGCTTTTAGGGGACAATCCGTTCGTCTTTGTGCTATTCCGGTGGACTTAATCTGATGCTAGGGCAGCTATTGGCTACTGGCTATGACCTTCCTTATTCTACGTCATCACGTTCGAATCCGCAGGACTTTTGGAGTGATCGTGTGTGGCCAAGTCCGTTCGCTTGAAAGTCCAGCGGACCTCAACTACAAAGTCCGTCGGATTGTCCGCTGGACTAAGTCCGCCAGATAGTCCGATCATGTGTACGCGGCATTAGTGGTAAAATGGGTGTTCGTCTAAGCCCTTGTACACACGGTCGGAGATTCCGACGGAATGTGTCCGATCGGACCGTACTGTCAGATAATCCGACTGTGTGTGGTCTCCATCAGACTGTTTCCATCGGAATATCCGATGGACCAAGTTTTCCAACTTGTCTATAAAATTTTCCGACAACATGCTCCGATCGGACATACTCCGATCATGTGTAGCTTACTCCGACGGACAAAGTGCCACACATGCTCAGATCAAATTCCTGGACCAAAGCTATTGGCTACTAGCCTGAACGTAGTCCCGTCGTAACAAAATAACGTCATCACGTTATGTACAATCGGATTTTCCGACAACTTTGTCCGACCGTGTGTATGCAACAGTTTCGGACAAAATCCGTCTGACAAAATCCGTCGGACAAAATCCAACGGATTTGGTTGTCAGAATGTCCGACCGTGTGTACAAGGGCTTAGACCTACTTGAGGGACCTTATAGGGGTCTTCATATATTCCCTGCATCAGGGTTATAAGCAAATGATATAAAATCCTTATCAGAGAACGTAAAAAGGTATGGCACGGGGCTGTGTTTGAACTGCTTTGTCTGCAATGTAAAGGAATCTCAATAGGATGTACTGCATCCAGAGAAACACAAAGCTGGTCAAACACAGCCCCGGAACTGCCAACACATTAAACCATTGAAATAAATGGGGGATCTGTTGATTTGGGATTGATGTGCAGCAGGAACACCAGGGTGTTCTACTAGGGTTACCACCCTTTCTTCAAGCCAAACCCAAACACTTTATTGGCCTGGGACACCTTTGACCCCAAGGAGAGTAGTAATGTGGTGTGCATAACGTGCATGATCCCCCAAAGGTGTCTGTTTTCTGGAGAACCTCTATTCCACAGCAAGGAAGAAACATCACAGCAGAGAAGAACCGACAATGGCTAGGGACCTTTCTAAAGACCTCATTTTCATATTAACTGCTTCAAAAAGAAGAAAAACCTCCATAAGCATTCAACATTTTTGGAGGTTGTTTTCTGCACCTAGAACAGATAATAAGACTAGGTAACACTGTGACCATTCGAGTTATCTTTATTTTTAAGTAGCATAAGGTGTAATAATGACATGAAGGAAACTTCAGACATTTGCAGAGAACCCATTATGGGCATAGTGGTGTGCAGCATGATAGGCACCGTCTTGATCTTTCCAATCTTCAGACTTCTACTGATCCATCATCCTTAAAAACATATAAAAGTTATTGCAGTGTGGTTAGTCATTGCTTCACAAGAAGGAAAAGGAAGGACCTTCAATTGGCCGGGCTGGATTTTCCTGCCTGGAATTTCTTGTAGCAGAAGCTAAAAGGGGCACTAGCATGAGATGTATATCCCTCCCTATACTACACCCTATCTCTGTTGCAGAAATAGGCCACAATTCATAATAATAACCAAAGAGAATGTGAATAAACCATAAATACGTAATAGATATGACTAATAATTACAGTGCCCATATTATAAAGTGTCTATAAGAATAAAACTCTTCAATGTGTTCCAATGAATAAATGTGTGTCTTCCACCATGCTGACTTCTTCACACCCAATGTGCTCATATGAATAAATCACTCACAAATTTTATCAAAAAGAAGGTCAATAAGCGCTTTAATGTTTTATACTGTATCTCAATTCTAACCTTTCTTTATACTGGCTCCTTAGGTTTGGTAAACAATCCTTTTTCAAGTAAATGCTCCTATTAGAGCACAGATACCTGATCTGTCCTCTGATGTCTCCTCCACTCCACCATGAAAACCCAAAAATGTTGATCGTGTATACAGTAGGGTGTAGGATAGGATGGGATATCCACACCTCATATTAGCACCCCTTATATTTTCATTATTCACCTTTTAAGTGTAGTTATTCACTGTTGGGTGGCACCTGGTTTGGTATTTATCATATAGATATTGATTTTAAGGTGACTACGGAGCTTGGCGTGAGGGCTTGCACATTTAATTGTAGCTGAAGCTGTCCTTCTTCTTCATTTATACAGTGTAATAAAGGTTTCCTGTAGATCTCTGTACTCTAATGCCCTGTACACACAGTCAGACATTCCGACCACAAAATCCGTCTGATTTTTTCCGATGGATTTTGGCCGAAACTTGTGTTGCATACACACGGTCAGACAAAGTTGTTGAAAAATCCGATCATTCTGAACGTGGTGATGTTCGTTGCGTACGACGGGACTAGGTAGAGCCCAGTAGCCAATAGCTTTCGTCTCGTAATTTATTCTGAGCATGCGTGGCACTTTGTCCGTCGGAATTCTCTACAAACAATCGAAAATTTTTAGATCCAGCTCTCAAACTTCCGTCTGAATTTTCGACAGAAAAAGTCAGATAGAGCCCACACACGATCGGATTTTCCGACAACATAATCCGATCGGACCGTTTCCGTTGGAATTTCTGACCGTGTGTACAGGGCATAATTCTGTGTTTCATATGTAAGGGACATCCCCCCTCCCGCCGGTATTTCTTGAGCTTACCGTTTTTACCCATGCGCCCGAGAAATGACCTGATGGGTCCCGTGGCTGGTCATAGAGGTTACTAGAGACCAGATCATCTCTGGTTGCCTCTATAGTCTTGGAGGACAGGAGCAACATCATGACATCACATCCGGTCTAGGAGGGAAGTAAACAATTTTTTTTTAAAGCAAAAGATCACTTTTTTTTTTATCTTTTTCTTTCAAAGGTAGAGGAGAGATTTGGGGTCTTATTGACCCAAGAACTCTCCATAAAGAGGACCCGCCATTCCCTTATTACATCCTGTTACAAGGGATGTTTTAAAATAAGTATTAAAAAAAAAAAAACATTTAAAAGAGCCCCCATCCCTCTATGCTCATGCAAAGAAGTGAATGCAAACGCAAGTCGGGCATGCATATGTAAACAATATTCACACCACATATGTGAGGTATCTCTGTGAACGTTACAGTGAAAGCAACAATCCTAGTGCTAGATCTCCTCTATAACTCTTGTAGCAGATGACATTTTGGACAAAGTGTCATTCATGTGTAAATTTAGTTTTTGCCTCAGAACAGTAGTGGGGTTCTGAGGGTTAATTACGTAGATTAACTTTGACATCAGTTTGGCTGGGCTGTGTTAGAAGTTCTCCTCGGTCACGTGTACAGTGAGGTGCACATGACAAGCCAGAACCAGGCCTGGTTGGACGTTTTGGGTATCAGCCTTCTCAGAACCAATCAGTGGGTGTGCCGGGCCTCGCTGAGGAGTCTGGGAAAGGGTACTTAAAGAGGGATTCCACCAAAAAAAAATATTAAAAGCCAGCAGCTATAAATACTACAGCTGCTGACTTTTAATAAATGGACACTCACCTGTCCCGGGTTCCAGCGATGCCGGCAGCCGAGGCCGATCGATCGCTCGGCTCTCGGCTGCTGCAGTCACCATTCTAGGTGAGGGAATCAGGAAGTGAAGCGAATTGGCTTCACTTCCCGATTCCCTACTGCGCATGCGCGAGCCGCGCCGCGCAATAGGAAATCTCCGCGCTGTCACTGGGAACAGTGTGTGTCCCAGCAGACAGCGCGGCAGGGCAGGAAATTGCGTAGACTCCCATGGGAGTCTATGCCCGGAAGTGGGTGAAAATACCTGTCTTTGACAGGTATCTCCACCCCCCTACCCCCTGAAAGGTGTCAATTGTGACACCGGAGGGGGGGAGGGATCCGATCAGCGGAGGTTCCACTTTAGGGTGGAATCCCGCTTTAAGATGTTGAGGTCACGTGTGAGGGAGAGGAGTTTGTGAGGCCCGTGTGGTCTGGTCTTGTTTCCAGGACCGGGGTAGCCCCGCGATGGGTCCCGGTCACGGGGTGTTTGACATCCCACAACATGCTTCTGTTGGTTACCCCCAATAGACCCATCTGGTCTGGCGTAGGGATCCATCTGTTCCCGAGTCTCGGAACCGACTGGTCCGAGGAGCAGTAACTGAGGGAGGATTCAAGGTGTCTGGTTGTGCTTTCGGCTTCAAGGGACACCACAGCTCATGGAAGTGACCGGGGGAGGACTCTTCGGAGGAGGGCCGACAAGTGACATCCTGAGAAGTGCCTGGTTACTGAGTTGGGAAGGACATTGACGAATCCACGCTTTTTCCAGGTACGGAGGAAAAAGGTTCCTGTTCACTTTCAGTTATAGCTTGTACATGTTCAGAGGACTTTACAAGTTCTGAATCAATGTGCTGACTGCCATGATCTCTGGCTAGAGATCTGTTCAGCCTTGAAGTGCCCAGCTGCGAGTGGCTACTCTCTGGGTGGTATTAGAGACTTTGTTATGTCTGCAATTCAAGGTGCCTGAGTTCTTCCCCCTAGCCTTCTGTTCCTAACCGAGACTGTGTTATTGAATGTTACCCTTGCAAAATAAAACCTTTTTCAAAAAAGACTTCCAATTTGTTGGGTATCAACCCTGGGAACCCCTAGACGTGGAAGAACAAGCCAAGAGGAGGTAACCGGTAAGCCCAATAAGTCAAGTCCGCCCTGCTAAGGGTTATGGCCGCTACACTCTAAACAGGTAACCTGGAAATATTTAAAGTGTTGCTCATGGACATTTCTAAAGTGGAGGTCCGCCGATATATATATATTTTTTTTAAGTCAGCAGCTACAAATACTGCAGCTGCTGACTTTTAAAATAAAGGAAAGAGAGCGAGAGCGCAAAGCTGCCCTAGTGTGATATTGTTTAATGCTAAACAATGCGAATTCAAGTTAACCACTTGCCGATCAGCGCACGCCGATGTACGTCGGCAGAATGACACGGGCAGGCAAATGGGCGTACCTGTACGTCCCTTTAAATTTGCCGCCCTGCCATCGGGAGCGCGCCGCCGGCAGCGCGCTCCCACGCTGGTCGGAACCCCCGTGAGTCCGGTCGCGGGACCCGCGGACTCGATCGCCGCAGGCATACCGGCAATCGTCTCACGGAGCGGCCGAATGAAGAAATGCCATTGTAAACAGCATTTCTCCATTCTGCCTAGCAACTAGTGACGCTGATCTCTGCTCCATGTGATTGGAGCAGAGATCAGTGTTCACTAAATTAAAGCCCAACCCCCCCACAGTTAGTAACACACCCCTAGGAACACTTAACCCCTACACTGCCACCCACTGGTTAACCCTTTCACTGCCAGTGTCATTTACACAGGAATCACTGCATTTATATAGCAGTGATTACTGTATAAATGACAATGGTCCTAAAAATGTGTCAAAAATGTCCGATGAGTCCGCCATAATGTCGCAGTCACAATAAAAATCGCTGATCGCCGCCATTACTAGTAAAAAAAACTGATAAAAAATTATTAATAAAAATGCCAAAAAACTATCCCTATTTTGTAAACGCTATAACTTTTGCACAAAGCAATCAATAATCGCTTATTGCGATTTTTTTTTTTTTTTTTTAACAAAAATATGTAGAAGAATACGTATTGGCCTAAACTGAGGGAAAAAAATGTTTTTTTATATATTTTTGGGGGATATTTATTATAACAAAAAGTAAAAAATAATGAGTTTTTTTCAAAATTGTCGCTCTATTTTTGTTTATAGCGCAAAAAAATAAAAACCGCAGGGGTGATCAAATACCACCAAAAGAAAGCTCTATTTGTGGGAAAAAAAGGACGTCAATTTTGTTTGGGAGCCACGTCGCACGACCGCACAATTGTCAGTTGAAGCGACACAGTGCCAAATCGCAAAAAGTGGTCTGGTCTTTGACCAGAAAAATGGTCCGGTCTGTAAGTGGTTAAAAGGGGTTTCGCTCACAAACATCGATGAAAGGATTGCATATACAGCTGGATGGATGTCTCCTCTCCTGGCCTGAATGTATGGGTTGGCTCCCAAATGCGAGTGATGTAGAAGAACGATATTATCAGAGCGAACTCATCGTGTCATGCTGTGTTTGCTGACACGCACACGGACCAGCTGGCGCTGCGTGGCATCACTCGCAGCCGTGAGTGAAAGACTGAGTGAGTGAAACAAGTCCTCCTGGCTAACATCGTTCTTCTACATCACTCACATTTGGGAGCCAACCCATTCATTCAGGCCAGGAGAGGAGACGCCCATCCAGCTGTATATGCGATCCTTTCATCGATGTTTGTGAGCTATACCCCTTTCAACTTGAATTCACTTTGTTTAGCATTAAACAATATCATACTAGGGCAGATTTGCGCTCTCTTTCCTTTTTTTCAGACCAAGTCCGCCACCCTGTGCATTCCTCAGAGAGCTGCTGCACCTAAAGCTAAGAGAACTTTTTCATGTAGACTGTTATATGTTGTTTGTTACTTATGGGAACAGCGCTGGTCTGGTGCGTTTGTGTGTTGTTTTGACTTTTAAAATAAGGACACTTACCTGTCCAGGGTGCCCGCAATGTCGGCACCCAGGGCCGAACCGTGCTTCGTTCCTCGGGTGCTGCCGCCGCCATCTTCGGTAAGGGAATCAGGAAGTGAAGCCTTTGCGGCTTCACTTCCTGGTTCCCTACTGCGTATGTACGAGTCGCCCTGCGCAATTCGAATGGTCCCTGCTGTCTTTGGAACCCGTATGTCTCCCAGCAGATAGCGGTGGGGGGTGGGAGTGGCGTAGCTCTCGCAGGAGTCTATGCCCGGAAGTGGGTGCAAATACCTGTATTATACAGGTATCTGCACCCCCCCTCCCCCCCCTGAAAGGTGCCAAATGTGAGACGGGGGGGGGGGGGGGGGGGGGTGGGTTCCGAAAATCAGAAGTTCCATTTTTGTGTGGAACTCCGCTTTAAGTATTGTAGTTTGGGTTGTATATTGTGTTTTTTTTGCAATGAATTTGAGAGAGCTGGGTGAATGCTTGTGTCATTCGGTAAGCATATTTTTTTTCCAAATAGCCCTCTAAGAATTTGGCAGCTGTACAAGTACTACATGTAACAACTGTAACCTCAACCTGATGCGAAACACAATAAAGACACACCTGCTTTAAAAATTATATATATATATATATATATATATATATATATATATATATATATATATATATATATATATATATATATATATATATATATATATATGTATGTATGTATGTATGTATCTATATATATATATATATATATATCTATATATATATATATATATCTATATATCTATATATATACATATATGTATGTATGTATGTATATATATATATATATATATATATATATATATATATATATATATATATATATATGTGTATATATATATATATATATATATATAATCTCCCAAGCCTGTGGTGTTAATTGGAAATTGATTGGCAGCTGTAACTTACATAGCAAGGGATCGGAACACTCCATACCGCACTCTGGGATGCAACACTTCTTGTTTCCAAGACAGTCACTGTCACGCATACACGTCGGTGGCGGTGGGGGATAAGCACAATTTGCAACAGAAATTAGGCACTTTCCAGGTTTTACTGCAATACAAAACACAGCCAGATCAAATAATTCCTTACCCCAGTATTTCCAGATCTACAGGGTAGTACTGCAAGAAGGATGGAAATAGGATACAGATGCAGAAAATAAAGCTCTTAATGTATCTTTATGTAGACTTAATTTGGTAGAGAACATGCTCGTAGGTTGATCCTCCATACCACCCATGCTTTTCCACGCTCTTGCCCAGGCTGGGCTTCTGCTATTACTAGCAGCTCTCTTCTCACTGCGCTAAGCTACTCAGCTGTCGGTTAATTACCAGCCACTCATTGTTTCTACAGTGACTTACCTGGTTACCATTACCGGACTCATTAGTCCAGTCTACAGACAGCCCCTTTTTGCTATTTTAACCACTTCAGCCCCGGACCATTTGGCTGGCCAAAGACCAGAGCACTTTTTGCGATTCGGCACTGCATAGCTTTAACTGACAATTGCACGGTCATGTGACATGGCTTCCAAACAAAATTGATGTCCTTTTTTCCCCACAAATAGAGCTTTCTTTTGGTGGTATTTGATCACCTCTGTGGTTTTTATTTTTTGCGCCATAAACAAGGAAATAGCATCAATTTTGAAAATAAAAGCATTTTTTTACTTTTTGCTGTAATATATGGAAGAGTAATAAATATCCCCCCAAAAATATATAAAAAAAAACAAAAAAAAACATTTTTTTCCCTCAGCTTAGACCGATATGTATTCTTCTAAATATTTTTGGTAAAAAAAAAAAATATCGCAATAAGTGTTTATTGATTGGTTTGCACAAAAGCTATAGCATTTACAAAATAGGGGATAGTTTTATGGCATTTTTATTAATAATTTTTTTTTATTAGTAATGGTGGTGATCAGTGATTTTTATCATGACTACAACATTATGGCGGAAAGATCTGGTGCGATTTTGGGACCATTCACATTTATACGGCGGTCAGTGCAATTAAAAATGCATTGATTACTGTGTAAATGTGACTAGCAGTGAAGGGGTTAACCACTATGCTTGTTTACATCAGCATTTCCCTGTGGACATCGAGTCTGTGGGACCCTCAATAATGCTCACAAAGCTCCCGGGGGGAGCGCCCACAAGCCGCCTCTTAAAGGGCAACGTACAGGTACATGATTCTGCTTGTACGTGCCCTTGTCCTGTAGTATATCTGTGTGAGGCGGTCAGGAAGCGGTTAAACTGCATTGCTCATTCCTTCCATGCCCTCACATGGTCAACATCTCTGCTGTTTTCCTGTGTATGACTTGGCCTGGCTGACATCTCTTCTGATTCCTGCTCCTGATTTTTGGCTTCTGACAACGCTGACTTCTGGCTTCCTGATTTCGGCTCGTCTGATTACCTGTTCTGGCTTACAAATTCTGGCTTCTGTTTTTAACTATGTTCCTGATACTATCTGAGTTATTTTTGCTATTACGTTTATGGTGTGATTTTAACTGCATTATCTGTCTCTGCCTGGTTTATCATTTCACACTTCACGAGCGACATTAATTCAAAAGATGCAGGCAATCCACCTAGTTGTAATATTTTTTCCAGATTGGACGAGTAGCACCACCACATGGATCAGTTTGCCATAGCATTACAGACGCTCCTGATTTGAGCTGCTCACCTGGATCCTTCTCCGGGATGGATCCTCACCTGGATGCAAGCCATCCCTGCTGCTGCTCTGGTCTCTGTGCAGGCACCCGTCTCTAATATTACCTATTAAACAGGTATAACTGGTTCTGCTCTGCTTCCTTATTATTTTGGGGCTGATCCAGCTCAATGCAGAGGGTTTTTCAATCAAGTTGGAATATATTTTGAAATGCTGCCCCAGGCGTTCTCTACAGACAGAAGCAAAGTAGGCTTCATTATTTCTTTGCTTTCTGGTAGAGCCTTGGCTTGGGCAAAACCTTTACGGGAAATGTAAAAACCCATTGTCCAGAATTACCCTGCGTTTGTGGCCTCCTTTACAAGAATATTTGATATTCCCGATCACTCGACTTCTGCTGTTAAAAGCCTTATGTCCATTAAACACACAGGACAGGAGCTGAGTAGGCACGCATTCAGTGGAGGGGATACATGACAGGGTGGTAAACCAAGAGTGGTCCAAGGAAGAAAAACTGGTGAACTGGTGACAAGGTCATAGGTGACCAAGGCTCACTGATGCACGCGAGGAGCCAAGGCTGGCCAGTGTAGTCCGATCCAATAGAGGAGATACTGTAGCTCAAATTGGTTAAAAAAGTTAATGTTGGTTCTGATAGAAAGGTGCCAGAACACACAGTGCATCACTGCTTGTTGCGTATGAGGCTATGTAGCCACAGACTAGTCAGGGTGCCCATGCTGACCCGTGTTCACAGTCAAAAGCACCTACAATGAACATGTGAGCATCAGAAATGGACCACGAAGCAATGGAAGAAGGTGACCTGATCTGATCTGATTCATTCAAGAATGGTTTGAGGAACACAAAAATGAATTTGAGGTCTTGACTTGGCCTCCAAATTCTCCATCGTTCAATCCAATCGAGCACCTGTAGGATATGCTGGAAAAAAACATCTAATCTATGGAGGTTAGCAAACTGTTTGTGGAGACTGACAAATGGTAGGCTTGGGCAGCCTGATAGTTAGGATTTCTTTTTGTGTAGTTAGTGTTGGGACATGGCTAGGCTATTGTTTTTGTGAGTTAAGTTTATTGTTGGAGCCCTGTACGGCACCTATATATAGCCTTTTAAATAGCACCATAAACACAACACTGGTTGTCACTATATTACTGGACTGGTAACTGTGACTCAGGGCTCAAGTCCTGCGGGAACGCATGGGAACGGAGTTCCAGTACTTTTTCCACAACAGGAACTCAGTTCCCGTTAGTAGCAGTGTCCTGCAAGACTTTGAAGTATGCGAGCTGTGTGGCAGAGGCTACACCAGCAGCTGCCGACACAGCTTGCAATAGTAAGTGCCGCACACCTGACAATTCAGGCATTGCCAGTAGGGGGCCCCATTCGATCTACCTGTCAATCACAGCTAGCTGATGGTTAGATCAGGTCCTATCTTCGATCCTTCATTCCCATATGATGAGAGAACCCAGAGGAGGAGCACAGCTATTCTGCTCACAGGACATGCAGGGAGAGAGGGGAGCTGAGGGAGGAACATCAGTTTGGGGTGGTAAACTGAGCACAATACCTGGCAAAATTTAATGCCGGGAGGGAAGATTTTGTGGAAAATATGTGAAGGGTTGGAATAGCAGCGAGTGTGTGTTGGAGCCCTGCAGAGTTTGCAGCCCCCCAAGCTAACATACATCTCCTAAGCAGGAACAAATCACTATCTCCCCAAACATTCTGTCCAGATAATGTGCAGTTCATTTATGACCTTTCCGTTTAACTCTGTGTTATCCAAACTCTGTTCAATGAAAAGTGTAAACTCACCACATAAATACTCTATATACAAAATAAAATTCCCCAATAAAGATCAGAACATGATGTTCACATTTGCATGGAAGAACAATTGAATGAATGCTGTTTATTCAGGGAATTACCGTATTTATGTTTATTGAGGATTTTTTTTTAATGCACTAACAGTTAAGCTTCATACACACAATACAAAAATTCAATGAAAAATACCACTTTTGAAGTGTTCGCGCATATCAGCGTGTAATTTTTTTATTTTTTTTGGTGGGCGAATGGATCTTGGGTGGGAGTTCCCACACTTTTTTCCCCAGGACTTGACCCATGCTGTGACTGAAAAGGTTGCTCACCTTAGGGAGCATTTTACCCCCTGCTTACTGCCAGGGCACATACGGTGGAGGACTGTGGGCAGTTTTAGGAAAAAAAAAAAAAATGCTATTTAAAAGGGTAGTACCCAAAGTTATCACTGGAGAATGGAGATCATAAAATTATTGGTGTTGTCCAACATTAAAGCAAACGTTGCACAACAGCAAACAAACACTGCACTGCAACAGGCAAACACCCAATACTGCGACATGGTCAGCGCTGGCTGTGCAGGGACAAAGGCAGACAAAATTAGCAAGCGCTGCCAAAATAGTCAGACAGGCTTTGACTGAAGTGGTAAAATTGGTGGAAATTTGGTGATGGTCAATAATGTACCTGTCAAACCAGGGGATAGGCTGGGTTTTCCATATTTCAGTAGCAATAAGGATTTGTTGTATTAATTGTTTAAAAAGTATGAAATGATTGAGCAGCTTGTGGTCCCTAAAGAATACAGAAAGGTGGTACTGGAGTTCGCTCATGGACACTTGCTGGGACTAAATCCTATGCAGTATGTCAAATGTCTGCACCCCTGTCCCACTAACCCTAACCCTAATGCCCCATATACACTATTGGACTTTGCAGCGGAGGTCCGCCGGACTTTCCGAACGAGTGGACTTGCGCACACACACGACCACACACGAACTGACTTTCCGGTGGACTAGGTCGGGCGGATAATCCGCCGGACTTTTGGCGGAGGTCCACCGGACTTTCCAACTGAACAGACTTGCCCACACACATACTAAAGTCCGTTCATTTTTAAATTGACTTCAGGCACGACGGGACTAGAGAAGGAAGTCAATCTCGCCGCCTCCATCGGCGAGATTGACACCTTGCGAGCCCCGTCGCCTGGTATGGGTTTTAAGGGTAACCCCTGCGCCGAAAAACGGCATGGGCATCCCCCCAAATTACATACCAGGCCCTTATCCGAGCATGCAGCCTGGCCAGTTGGGAAAGGGGGTGGGGACGAGCGAGCACCCCCCCCTACTGAACCGTACCAGGCTGCATGCCCTCAACATGGGGGGTGGGTGCTTTGGGGAAGGAGGCGCCCCATCTCAAAGCACCTTGTCCCCGTGTTGATGAGGACAAGGGCCTCTTCCCGACAACCCTGGCCATTGGTTGTCAGGGTCTGTGGGCGGGGGGCTTATTGTAATCCGGGAGCCCCTTTAATAAGGCCCCGCACCCTATGTGAATGAGTATGGGGGTCTTCTCGTCAGGCTCCTCCGCTATCTTCTGCTCTTTTGCCACTCTTTTGCTAGCGGAGGAGCCCGGCTTTCTCCTTTGTTGTCGCCGTCTGGGGGTCTTCTTCCGACTTCGGGGGTCTTCTTCCGACTTCTTCATGCTTTCCAGTTCTTCTAGCCAGGCTCCTCCACTATCTTCTGCTCTTTTGCCACTCTTTTGCTAGCGGAGGAGCCCAGCTTTCGCCTTCGTCGCCGTCTTCTTCTTCTTCCTTCTTCTGTTCTTCTGATGTTGACACAACCATCTCTCCCACTGTAATGCTGTAGACATGGTGCGCGGTGACTTATATAGGCATAAGGGGTGGGGCCACCGGGTGATGTGACATGGTGATCCCACCCATTATGACGTCATAGTCCCAGCATCCCCCGGGACTGTGGCGTCATAATGGGCGGGTGACATCACCTGGTGGCCCCGCCCCTTATGCCTATATAAGTCGTCGCGCCCTGTGTCCATGGCATTACAGTGGGAGAGAGCGTCGTGTCAACATCGGAAAAACAGAAGAAGGAAGAAGAAGAAGAAGAAGATGGTGACAAATGCAAAAGCCAGGCTCCTCCGCTGGCAGAAGAGCAGCAAAAGAGCAGAAGATAGCGGAGGAGCCCGGCGAGAAGAACCGGAAAGTGCGGAGAAGTTGGAAGAAGACCCCCGAAGTCGGAAGAAGACCCCTGGACAGCAATGACGATGATGAAGGAAAAAGACGGGCTCCTCCGCTAACAAAAGAGCAGCAAAAGAGCAGATAGCGGAGGAGCCCAGCGAGAAGACCCACGGAGCTGCCTAATAAACTACTTTAAAAAGCTGTGTAGTGTGTTTTTTTTAATTGACACTTTTTCCCTCAGGTGAATGGGTAGTGGTACGATGTACCCCATACTCATTCACATAGGATGTGGGGGCCAGGATCTGGGGGCCCCTTATTAAAGGGGGCTCCCATATTCCAATAAGCCCCCCGCCCACATACTCCGACAACCAATGGCCAGGGTTGTCGGGAAGAAGCCCTTGTCCTCATCAACATGGGGACAAGGTGCTTTGGGGTGGGGGGGGGCGCAGGGTGCCCCCCCCTCCCCAAAGCACCCACCCCCCCCACGTTGAGGGCAAGCAGCCTGGTATGGTTCAGGAGGGGGTGCTCGCTCGTCCCCACCCCCTTTCCTGACCGGCCGGGATGTGTGCTCGGATAAGGGCCTGGTATGGACTTTGGGGGGACCCCCACTCCGTTTTCCAGCGTAGGGGTTTCCCTTAAAACCCATACCAGGCGATGGGGCTCGCAAGGTGTCAATCTTGCCTATGATTCGAGATTGACTTCCTTCTCTAGTCCCATCGTACCTGCAGCCATGTTCAAAATGAACGGACTTTACTCTGTGTGTGGGCAAGTCCGCTCGTTTGGAAAGTCCAGTGGACTAGCACACAGACGAGCGGATTGTCTGCTCGAAAGCCGAGTCCGACAGAAAATTTTGAGTATAAGTCTTCTTTCAAAGTTTGCCAGACTTTTGGGAAGAAAAAAGTCTGCCGGAGCCCACACACGATCAAATTGTACGGCGGAATAAGTCCGCTGAATAGTCCGATCGTGTGTACGGGGCAAGTTACCACAACACCATAATCCCCTAGTTTTTAAGAACAAAGATACAACTATGTTGGTGTCCCTTGTGATTTTTACATTGTATTTTTTAAAATGTAACTGCCTACTTCCCAAAGTGTCATTTGAAGTAAAACACATAGCCAAGTATTATTCTACACTATTTTTTTTATTGTGCATTAAAAAAAAATTGCAGATTCTAGGGAGCTAACATGCTATTTATTATTGGCCTTGGAGTTATTGCTTTGACATTATTTTTTTCGGGTGAGTTTACATCTACGTCGGGACACCTTGTCTGAGCACATATCAAGTACGGAATCCCGCATCCACGTTTGAGCACAAGCACTTAATCTGGGACTTGGAATCTTTAAGTCATTTGAGTTTGAGCACTAGCACTTTATTGGGACTTTGCAATTTCCAGCAAATTTAGGTTGCCATTAAACAATGTGGTTTATGTTGTTGTTTTATATACCTATAGCATAAGAGCGCGTTTTTTCTCTTTTTTTTTTCACTCTGTAGTGTATCTGAGCAGAAAGCTTAATGAACTTGAAGTATACACTGATTACGAAGGAAAGCTTAGCAATAAAGTGGGCCTTCAAAGCTATAAAATGCCATTTGTTAAGACACCATTTTGACCTGGTAACTGACCATGCTCACTTCAAATGGGGGGCTCAGAAGAATGAGACAAATAGATGGGTGAACCGGTGGTTTCTGGCTGTACAGGAATATTCATTTATGGTAAAACACAGGCCCGGTGCTAAGATGGATGGGAAATGTAGACACCTTGTCCTGAGTCAATTCTTGCTGGGCCACAATTGTTCCATCCCTCAGGTTGAAAAGAAGGGGGGACATGTAGCAGAGTGTCTCGTATGGAGCTGAAAATGTCCTCTTTGGGATATACACATCTCCTAAGCTTCTTTCATATACCTTTCAGGTCCTCTGAGCTTCTGACCCATTCCAGGTGTTGCACCTCTCCCTTGCAGCCCATTTAGACTCACCTAAACACACAGTGAGTGCTCTGCAGCTTGGGGAGCAGACAGGTCTTGTCTGTTAGAGCTAAAAGGTTGGTGAAGACTGCGTTTGTGGAGGCTGATTGTTAGGATTGCCTTTTGTGTATTTAATGCCAGGACATGGTTAGGATTTTGTTTTTTGAAACATTTTTAACTCTATTTTTGGAGCACTGTACAGTACCTGAATACAATATAGCCTGTAAATAGCATCAATAAATACACCACTGCTTGTCATTATGTCACGGACTACTTATCATATAATTCCTATACAGTCCCTAAAGAGCCTACTGCCCTAAAGTGAGTATCTTAGTACAAGATAGTACAATAAGCATCCTTGCTGAACAACAGCTTCAAGAAATCCATTTACAGGCTAGGTCATTCTAGGGAGTGCCTTGTTTTTGGGAGAACACTATAGGGTTGCATTAAACAGAAAAGCAACTTCTCTGAACATAACCGTTGGGAGCTTGGCATGTATGTGTATGAGGAACTACAGCTGTCCCTCTACATATAAAACCCTTATTTACATTTTAGCTTGTAATTATATTTATATAAACTCTTAAAATACTGGAATACCTTCAAAACATTCAGTGATAATAATTTTGGGTATACAGCAATTTCCAATTCATAAGAGAAATTCAATTACCTGTCACTGTTGGCATGCACTGGTTTCTGCACCAGTAATAACAGCAGCGCTCAGTGCCTTGGCATTGGTCATCGCTATGGCATTCAGAGGGTGCAGGTTTGACAGTTATACACTTTAAGGTATTGAAGAGTGGGCAAGCATTTTCCTTGGCTGCAGAGAGAGAAAATTGACGTGATAAGGATAGAAGAAAGTAGAAACTGAGAAAGCAATGATTATAGATTGAGGCGATGAAGGGTGATGAATGCAGGCCAGGACTATGAAGGGTGATGAGTGCAGGCCAGGACTATAAAGGGTGATGAGTGCAGGCCAGGACTATGAAGGGTGATGAGTGCAGGCCAGGACTATGAAGGGTGATGAGTGCAGGCCAGGACTATGAAGGGTGATGAGTGCAGGCCAGGACTATAAAGGGTGATGAGTGCAGGCCAGGACTATGAAGGGTGATGAGTGCAGGCCAGGACTATGAAGGGTGATGAGTGCAGGCCAGGACTATGAAGAGTGATAAGTACAGGCAGGGACTATGAAGAGTGATGACTGCAGGCAGGGACTATGAAAGGTGATGAGTGCAGGTTAGGACAATGAAGAGTGATAAGTACAGGCAGGGACTATGAAGAGTGATGACTGCAGGCAGGGACTATGAAGGGTGATGAGCTCACTCTGCGACTATAAAGGGTGATGAGTGTTGGCTGGAACTTTGACAGGCAATAAGTGCAGGCCTGGTTATGAAGGGCGATGGGTGCAGGCCAGGACTATGAAGGGTGATGGGTGCAGGTTAGGACAATGAAGAGTGATAAGTACAGGCGGGGACTATGAAGTGTGATGACTGCAGGCAGGGACTATGAAGGGTTATGAGTGTAGGCCGGGACTATGAAAAGGTGATGAGTGCAGGCCGGGACTATGAAAGGTGATGAGTGCAGGCCGGGACTATGAAAGGTGATGAGTGCAGGCCGGGACTATGAAAGGTGATGAGTGCAGGCCGGGACTATGAAAGGTGATGAGTGCAGGCCCAGACTATGAAGGGTGATGAGTATAGGTCAGGACTATGAAGGGTGATTAGTGCAGGTCGGGACTATGAAGGGTGATTAGTGCAGGTCGGGACTATGAAGGGTGATTAGTGCAGGTCGGAACTATGAAGGGTGATTAGTGCAGGCCGGGACTACAAAAAGGTGTTGAGAGCAGGCCAGGCACGATATTTATGTTTATCTAAAGTTTATATATTTAGTCCAGCCATTCTCAACCAGGGTTCCATGGAACCCTGGGGTTCCTTCAGAGGTTGCTAGGGGTTCCTTGAGCTGTGGCTGATGAACCACCTATTTGATGATGCCTACAGAGTTCAAGGTTCAGCACCACTTAGCAAAACCAGCAGCATCACACCAAATATCTTTTTAGCTGTCTTTTAAGGCTGGCATTCTAAACACCACTTTAAGGGGGACATACTTCCTATTGAGCACTAATATAAGGAACATTGTTCCTATTGAGCCCTGATGATTTGGTTTTAGTAAGGGTTCCTTGAGACATGAAAATTATTTTTGGGGTTCCTGTAGGGTTAAAAGGTTGAGAAAGCCTGATTTAGACTAATGTTCTATATCTGTGTGCATTATATTTAAATTAATACATTACAAAGGATTCACAGGAAGAGACAAAAGAGTATTATGTGCCTCCTTTTGGGATTGGGGGTGGGGGGCAGGGATTACTACCTTGGAGGAGGAGGTGCCTCTGTTCTGAATCGCTCATATTGGTAAATTTTAGCTTGGGCTACTTATCTACACAAAGCAGCGTAGGTCATGTTTTTATGATTTCATTGCATTCCCAGAGAGATTGTATCATTTTACCTTGCAATGGCAGCAGACATTGTTGTCTACCGCCGGAGAAGCAGCACTTCCTCGTATCTTGGCAGTCTTGGTCTATCGCACAATCATTCTGAAACATGGAGCCATCAACCGGGTAATCCACATTTGTAGGACACGTTCCAGGTTTCTCCAGAGGGATGGGTGGACCTGAGTGGGTTATGAGATGAACCACAGATTATTTGCTTAGAACCTAATTTTAGAGTGGACCAGTACATGGCCAAAAGTTTGTAAACACCTGACCATTGCATCGCTATAAACGTTGTACATCCAAAACCAAAAATCAAGCACATGGCCATGCAATGTCCTTTTATATATGTCTTAATTAATCTGCGCTTACTCGACCACCCATGTATGTGATACCTAGATATAATAAGTGAAAAAAACGTGATAAATAATTATAAAAAAATGGTGAATGCTGCTATCTCCTGACGAACTGAAATACTTAATTAAGACATAAATATATAAACACAAAGAAGATATGTGAAAGGTACAGCACGTTGGTAGATGAATTCAAGTGAATAAATTAATCTTTAAAAAATAAATCTTTTTTTTTTTTTTTCAAAATTTTTGCTCTTTTTTTGTTTATAGCGCAAAAAATAAAAAAGCAGAGGTGATCAAATACTTCCATTTGTGGGAAAAAAAAAGACATCAATTATGTTTGGGTACAACGTCACACGACCGTGCAATTGTCAGTTAAAGCGACACATTGCCGAATCGCAAAAAGTGCTCTGGTCAGGAAGGGGGTAAAATCTTCCTGGGCTGAAGAGGTTAAACATATCTATCTTCCAGATTTGAAACATATGATCAATCTTGCAGAGTGCGTGGGGTGGCATCAAAAGTTTTTTTGCACTTCGCTATTTTGTTTCATTCGATGACACATTAATATACATATTTGTGTGGATATTTCTTTGGAACCTTTTGAATCTTCACCCTTGTACACACGGTCGGAGAATCCGTCGGAATGTGTCCCATCGGACCGTGTCGTCGGATAATCCGACTGTGTGTGGTATGCATCGGACTGATTCCGTCGGAATATCCGTCGGACCCAATTTTCCAACATGTTGGAAATATTTCCCGACCAACTGGGCCGGTCGGACATACTCCGATCATGTGTAGCGAATTTTGATCGGACCAAGTGCCACGCATGCTCAGATCAAATTCCTACATCAAAGCTCTTGGCTACTAGCCTGAATGTAGTCCCATCGTAACGAAATTACGTCATCACTTTCTGAAAGATCGGATTTTTCGACAACTTAGTCCGACCGTGTGTATGCAACAGTTTCGGACAAGATCCGACGGACAAAATCCGACGGATTTGGTTGTCGAAATCTCCGACCGTATGTACAGGGGCTTAATTGGGGATGTTTGTTCTTCTATCACCATGTTTCACTGCATTTTTTATTTTTTAAAGATTTATTTTTTAAAGATTAATTTATTCACTTTAATTCCTCTACCAATGTGTTGCACCTTTCACATATTGTGTTGCAAATTGTTTGCACAATCTTCTATATGCAATGTCCGTTGACAGACATTACCATACACAGACAATTGTGCTTCTCTGTTCCAGCATGTCTGCACCCCTGTGTACAAAGCCAGCTCCATAAAGACATGGTAAGGCCAATTTGGTGTGGAAGAACTGGAATGGTCTGTATAGAGAACTGACCTCAACCCTGCTGAACACCTTTGGACTTCAACCCTGCTGAACACATTTGGACTTAAATCCTACTGAACACCTTTGGACTTAAATCCTACTGAACACCTTTGGACTTAAATCCTACTGAACATCTTTGGACTTCACCCCTACTGAACACCTTTGCACTTCACCCCTACTGATCACCTTTGGACTTCTCCCCTACTGAACACCTTTGGACTTCAACCCTACTGTACACCTTTGGACTTCACCCCTACTGAACACCTTTGGACTTCACCCCTACTGAACACATTTGGACTTCAACTCTACTGAACACCTTTGGACTTCAACCCTACTGAACACCTTTGGACTTCAACCCTACTGAACACCTTTGGACTTCAACCCTACTGAACACCTTTGGACTTCAACCCTACTGAACACCTTTGGACTTCAACCCTGCTGAACACCTTTGGACTTCAACCCTGCTGAACACCTTGGACCTCAACCTTATTAAACACCTTTGAACTTCAACCCTACTGAACACTTTGGACTTCCGCCCTACTGAACACCTTTTGGACTTTAATCCTACTGAACCCCTTTAGGCTTCAACCCTAATGAACACTTTTGGGATTGAAACACTGATTGTGAGCCCGGTCTTTTCTTCCAACATCAGTGCCTGACCTCAAAAATGGGCACAAATTCCCACAGACCTTTCCAAATTAAATACGAAAAGTGTGGGTCTCTGTGGATCACAGCACCAGACTGTGACACCGTACTCCAGTAGAATGCAGAGGGGGCTTGGCTAAATGTTTCAGCACTGCCCTGCTCCTTTGTGAAGCCTTGGGATTGACAAGGAAGCTGGGTGGCTCCAAAATGCTTGATGCCTTAAAAAAAGCCATGTCCCCTTTGCGGTCCACCAGCATATGACGTATTTGGCGATCCAGCACTGTGCTTCGCAGGAACCCATGTTTCCTTGTTCCAGCTGCTTTCTGATGTTTCCATACAACCCATCTTGCAGCAGTGATATGGATTCCAGGCCTGGGATGAAGGATATTCTGGAACTAAAGAGCTGGCAGTTCCCTGAATTCTGTTGACAGGTGCTGATATTTAATTAATGTATGTGAGTTGCCAATCGTCTTTTTATTCATTAAAGGTCTTATATTGCTACACTTATCCTGGCGCCCTCTTGTGTCCTCTTGCCTGTACAGGGATTTCTTCTGTCTTTGAGGTTCTGCAGCTAATTTATCAGGATCAGCTTGGGGTTCCCCATTGATGAACTATGATGGACTATCTCCTGCTGTATAGCCTCTAGTGTTTCTTAATCAATTTCCTTTAGTAACTAACAGTGTATACCTCTTATTTTGCACCAAATTTTGATGTTTGTGTACCATTTTATTTCAGCCATCACTCAGGGTCACCTTCTACTTCCTAAGATGTCAGCTCAGAGAAGACACAATTATATAATCCTGGTGCTGGTGCAGTTCCTGGCTGAGTTCACAAAGGTGTGACATACTGTAGATCAGACCCTTTTGCCTCCTCTTACCTTATGACTCACTACTACAGTGTTACAATGTACAGTCTGTGAGATCGCTGGGAGAGAGGAGACTGAGGCAATGCTTCCTTCTGTCTGCAACAGAATTATGACTTTATTTCAGCCAAAGCACTCACTGACCGGAGCTTAAGGATGGATTTGTAATGACAAAAGGTGGATCATTGCTGAAAAAAGTATACTGTTGGCATAAATTATGACATATGCCAGTTATTAATTCATGTGGACCTATAAAGCTACAGAAAGTAGGCCGCCATTATTGATTTTTTTTTCTGGAAATGGCAGTTGAGCCGAGTTTCATAGACTAGGTGATCACAGAGCGTGTCACGTGCACCCCACAGGGAGGTGCTGACAGCGCATAATCGGAAAGGCCCGCGCTGTAGCTGTCTTTTGGTTATAGCGTGGGCAGGAGAAGGTTAAAAAAAATACTGACCCTGACCTTTGACCTGCCCCCTGACCCAAACACTAACCCTGGCACTGACCTAGATCCATAGGTCAGCGCACGGGGTATGCCTGGGCACACCCTAATCAGTCTATTTGGCGCAGATTACCCCGTTAAAACCCCAGATTTCTCACCAAAGCTCCTAAAAAAAAAAAGAGCGATACGCAAATATGCCACCCCAGGGAAAAGAGCCCATTCTAGTCGGGCTGGATATTTGTGTTAGGTCAGCGTGAAGAGGTACAACAATTACAATTTCTAAAACTGATACAATGCAGACCAGATGCTATCCTAAACCTAAAACTCAGGATTTGTTGTCTGACCTTCCCCTTTGAAGTCCATGGAAAGCGCGTCTTCTGCTCCCCTCCCATGGTTGATAATTAAGACATGATGGGAAGGGGAATTACTTCTCATTCATATGCCCCAGTAGAAGACCTAGCAGTCGAAATGCGTAGGGACAGCACTTTCTGCTTTCCATCTTTTTAATAGCACGTGATTTTTTATACTTACTATTTTTTCTGTATGGCATTTTAACCTCAATAAACCTTCAATGGTGGAGCGTTTCCATATCTTTTTTCCCCTATATGCTCAGTATCTGACGGATACCCCTGGATCAACACTTGAGGGACCGATTTTGGCCATCTATCCAGTTCGGAGCTACCTGCTCAGAATCGTGGACTCCTATTGAAGTGGATATGGATTCGTGCCTCAGTCTGGGTGTTACCTTCAAGTCGGGTACCGATACCCCAGGGGAACAAAGCTCCAGCACAGCAAGCCCAGACAGTCCAGCTGCTCCACAGAGCACCACGAACAGTCCAGAGCTCTCTGAATATTCGCTTGTGGGCCCAGGCAAAGAGGGCATGGGAGATGTGGGTAGCTATCATTCTCTTGTGGCCCCGGGACCTCAAACAGAAGCTGATGATTTGCAACAGGACTTCAACAAGGACACTGAGTTTTCCCGCCCTTTGTGGTCAAAATGTGGGCAGCTTCCTGCAAAATACTGTCATTTGAGTTTGGTATGTTATGCCTTTATGCTGTTGTTATATCCCAGCCTCTCTCAACCTTTTCAACACAGAGGAACCCTTGAAATAGTTCTCCGGTCTCGAGGAACCCCTGCTAAAAATTTGAAATCTACAATTCATGATACATTAGTGTGATGGTCAGTGGGAGGAATGGTCCTTATACTTGTGGTCATTGGGAAGAATTACCTCCTTACATATAGCTAAAAAGATCAATGGTGTCAGTGGGAACTTATCCGAGAGGTAGAAATTGCCCAATGCTGAAGGAACCCCTAGCAACCTCTGGAGGAACCCTGGTTGAGAATCACTGTTATATCCTATGCTCTGTTTCTCCTGTGTTTTCATGCTGAGGGCATCATCTGTCAAAGAGGGGGGAATGTAGGCAGGTGTAGTCTTTTTTCCTCACTGCAGGTGTCGCTCAACCGCAGCGTCAAAGCAGGTGGGGGTGAAAGTCAAGAGGAACCCAGTTCTTCTATGGTTTCCTCGGTCACAGGAAGGCAATCCGATTGGTGCTGGAACCCCGTGTGACTTTAGCAGCCTTCTTGGGACAGGCAGAGTGTATTTAGGACCCTGGCTCCTGGGTTTGGCATGCATTTGGCATGTGGCTAGAGGAGAGACAGGTCACTCGTCTGTCAGGGACAGGGCTTAGCTTCAAGAAAAGGTTCCAGAGGAGTAGGGAAAGTCCACCCTTTCTGAAAGCCTCCCCCATTTCGGTGCAGAATGGCCAGGCCAAATTACGCTCTTTGAGACAGGTGCAGTCGGCACATCTGGTCCTCCATTATACTGCCGCTTAGCTGTTACAACATGTGAGCATTCCCGGTTGGGTTGCCTTCCCACAGGTCTGTTTTGTATTCCTGGACTTCTGTTACAATATATTCTTGTTACCGTACTTGGACTTACGTGTTTTCTGCCCGCCACATCACGCTGCACCTTCCCACAAATAAGCAGGCTGTATATGAAGAAGTGACTAAAGAAAATGCAAAGCTGCAGGTCCCTAATAAGGGTGTAGCAGGACTATGATTTGTCCAGCTTTAAGACACACTAACATAAGTGTATAGTAATACCTGGTTCTGGGTTCCAGCAATTCATGCCACAGATAGCACAACACTTCTTCTCTTCAGAGCAATCGTTGTCACTTTCGCAGGTATAATCATCCCTCTTACAAAAGATTTTAAGGGGCGATGGACAATTTCCAGGTCTGACTGTGGAGGGAGGACAGAGAAATGTTGCACCCAATGAACACAGGACAATAGGCTCAATTCATGAAGCTTTACACAATGATAAGAATATTTATTTCAGCTATGTGACTGTTATTTTCAAACCTCTTTGGATTGGTTAAAAATAACTGTCACCTTTATGAAAATAGGGATCCTTATCCTGGTGAACTAAATTTATTTAGTCAGGGGGAGTATAGAGGGACTGGTTTATACAAATGCATTGCACTCACGGTCAGAAATTCCGACGGAAAAGGTCCGATCGGATTATATTGTCAGAAAATCCGATCGTGTGTGGGCTCTATCAGACTTGTTCCGTTGAGCAGGATCTCAAATTACCAGATAAAAAAATACGATCTGACTTTTTCTGATCGTTTTGTAGAGAATTCTAATCGGAAAAGTGCCACGCATGCTCAGATCAAATTACGAGACCAAAGCTATTGGCTACTAGACTCAACGTAGTCCCGTCGTAACGAACGAACATCATCACGTTCCAAATGATCGGATTTTCCGACAACTTTGTCCGACCGTGTGTATGCAACACCAGTTTAGGACAAAATCCTTCGGAAAAAATTAGACGGATTTTGTGGTCGTAATGTCTGACCGTGTGCACAAGGCATTAGGCTAATGGCACACATTAAGAGTATTTGAAGAATAAAGGACACCATTGGTATACACAGACAGTTTTTCAAAAAGTCTTACAGTGCAATTATTCACTTTGCCTTAATTTCAGCATTTGCTTGATACATTTTTTTCCATAACTCCCAAAAGCCACTTAAAACTGATACACCCTTAAAATCCTCCAAAAAATAAAAAATCTATTTTCTTGACATCTCCTATTTTCTTGACTTGCTCAGTCCAAAGTACCATGGGACTAGTAGTCTTTCGGGAATCAGAAAACGTTATTAAGTTTGATGCGCAGGACACATGATAGGTTAGTACCGATGGATTGTCCAAACAAGCCAGAGTATGGAAGTTTAATGACTTTATCATGCAAGGTCCTAGGCTTTGTCTTTGCAATACACCATAGAGGGCATGTACAGAGGTGCTAACACGACACTGAAGGCCAATAAGAAACCTGGGGCAAAATGAAGGGACTTTACAGTTCTGGCATGACACAATGTTTGGTCACTTGCCAGGAGCACTGCCTGGAGTATTCCCAATACTGGGACTAGGGATTACTGGCTGTCCTATTGCCTATTACTCCCTGTTGGATGGGGTCATTAAGGCTAATTCACCTAGACATGTCTGAATGACCACCAGCTCTGGTTGAAGTTGTATTTAGTGAAAACAGGTCATCCTACAGTAGAGACACCACTGCAGTACAAATAACCCTCCAAGAGGGATCAGAGTGCTGGGGGGATATCTGGGATGTAGAGGGGTCAGAGTGCTGGTGGATATCTGAGGTGTAGAGGGGTCAGAATGATGGGGGTTATCTGGGGTGTAGAGGGGTCTGAGTGCTGGGGGGTATCTGGTGTGTAGAGGGGTCAGAGTGCTGGGGGGATAGCTGGGGTGTAGAGGGGTCAGAGTCCTGGGGGATAGCTGGGGTGTAGAAGGGTCAGAATGCTGGGGGGTTATCTGGGGTGTAGAGGGGTCTGAGTGCTGGGGGGTATCTGGTGTGTAGAGGGGTCAGAGTGCTGGGGGGATAGCTGGGGTGTAGAGGGGTCAGAGTCCTGGGGGATAGCTGGGGTGTAGAAGGGTCAGAATGCTGGGGGGTTATCTGGGGTGTAGAGGGGTCAGAGTGCTGGGGGGATATCTGGGGTGTAGAGGGGCCATTGTCCAATTTAGCAGATATATTATATGCACAGGACAGCTTTCAAATAAAGAAAATAGATGTCAAAAATATTGATTTTTTTCTTTTTGGAGGATTTTAAGGGTGGAATAGTTTTAAGTGGCTCCTTGGAGTTACGGAAAAATGTTTTATCAAGCAAATGTTGACATTAAGGCAAAGTAAATCATTTCACTGTAAAGTATTCTTTATTGTTCAAATAGTCTGAAATAGTCTTAATATGTGCTATTAGCCAGAGTATAAACCAGTCCCTCTCTATACTCTCCCTGACTAATTCGATTTATTTCACCAGGATAAGGATCCATATTTTTATTAAGGTGACAGTTATTTTTAACCAATCCAAAGAGGTTTGAAAATAACAGTCACATAGCTGAAATAAATATCCTTATTCTTGTGTAAAGCTTCATGAATTGAGCCTGTGTTCATTGGGTACAACATTGTTGACTTTTTCTGTCCTCTCTCCACAGTCAGACCTGGAAAATGTCCATTAAAATCTATTGTAAGAGGGATGATTATACCTGCAAAAGTGACAACGATTTCTCTGGAGAGAAGCAGTCTAGCAAAGGGGCAGTATAATGGAGGACCAGAGTCCTCCATTATATGGACTTTCCCTGCTCCTCTGGAACCTTTTCTTGAAGCCAAGCCCCGTGTCTATGACAGATGGGTGACCTGTCTCTCCTCTAGCCACATGCAACATGCGTGCCAAACCCAGGAGCCAGGGTCCTAAATACACTCTGCCTGTCCCAAGAAGGCTGCTAAAGTCACACGGGGTGCCAGCATCCAACCAGATTGCCTTGCAGTGACCGAGGAAACCATAGAAGAACTGGGTTCCTCTTGACTTTCTCCCCCACCTGCACTGACGCTGCGGTGAAAAACACAGCATGAAAAACACAGGTGAAGCAGAGCATAGGATATACAGTAACAACAGCATAAAGGCAAAACATACCAAACTCAAATGACACAGTTTGACCACAGCGGGTGGCAAGACTAAGCGTCCTTGTTGAAGTCCTGTTGCAAACCATCAGCTTCTGGTTGAGGTCCTGGGGCCACAGGAGGATGAGGGCTATTCGCATCTCCCATGCCCTCTTTGCCTGGGCCCACAACCGAATATTCAGAGAGCTCTGGACTGTTCGTGGTGCTCTGTGGGGTAGCTGGACTGTCTGGGCTTGCTGTGCTGGAGCTTTGTGCCCCTGGGGTATCTGGAGCTGAAGGCTCTAGCTGGAGAGGGGGCAGATACCTTCCTCAGGCACCCCGCTACTTTTTCCATTATCGGCACTATTTTTCTTTCGGCCACCCTGCCGAAAACACAAATTTCGGCCAAAATTTCGGTGCACCAATAGTATGTAGTATTTTCCCACTGTTTCTTTGCTATACAGAATGATTGTTCATGTAGTTAATGTGGAGTGCAACCCAAAAGGGGAAGCTCTGCTTGTCTTCCTCCTACCTACTTGATGTCTGTTTACCTGTGCTGTCTCCAATGTAGGGGCCCCAGAGCATTACTTTGCCTAATGGCCCATGATGCTATCAAGACGGCCTTTCTACCATTGCCCCATATCAGTGCCCCCTATCAGTGCCCATCATTGCCGCATATCAGCGACCATCAGTGCAGCCTCATCAGCACACATCAGTGAAGGAGAAAAATTACTAATTTACTAAAGATTTTACCAGAAATTAAGAAAAAAAAAAGTTTCTTTCAAAATTTTCGGTCTTTTTTTAGGTCTTGTTTAGAAAAAATAAAAAAAACCCATGGTAATAAAATACCACCAAAAGAACACTCTATTTGTGTGAAAAAAATTTCTAAAATGTCATATGGGTACGTTCGGTTACCATGCAATCTTTTACTGTTCTGATTTGTTAATTAAAATTTTTATTGTTGAACCAAAATTCTTTGGTAAGAATAAAATACAAAATATGCATTGAAAAGTTTTTTCTCTATCTTATCTTCTTAACATTTGGCTGTCATATCCCCAAAAATTCTTATACCGCGTACACACGATCGGAAATTTGGCCAGCAAAAGTCCGATGTGAGCTTTTGGTCGGAAAATGTGACCATGTGTATGCTCCATTGACTTTTACTGGCGGAATTCCCGCCAGCAAAAGATTGAGAGCATGTTCTCTATTTTTCGGTTGGAAAAAGTTCAGATCGGAAATTCCAATCGTCTGTAGCTGACGCGCGAAACTCCTACGCATGCTCGGAAACAATTCAACGCATGCTCAGAAGCATTGAACTTCATTTTCTCGGCTTGTTATAGTGTTGTACATCACCAAATTCTTGACAATCAGAAGTTCCAAGAACTTTTGTGTGACCATGTGTATGCAAACCAAGCTTGAGCGGAATTCCGTTGATAAAAACATCCAAGATTTTTCAGACAGAAATTCCACTCATGTGTATCTTTTTTTTTATCTCATGGACTATATTTGATAAATAGTGTGTATATATATATATATATATATATATATATATATATATATATATATATATATATATATATATGCAATCATTCCATAAACACATACCACATACACTGCATATATAATTTTTGGAAAATTTGCCAATTAAAAAAAATATATATATATATGTCCCCGGAATACATTTTAAAAATCGGGTCACCTTATCTTATAGCATATAAGCAGTCTTTGACCATCTATTATAGCATGCTCTTAGGCTGTAACTAGGGATGAGCTCGGTGTTCGACTCGAACATCGGCCATTCGTCTGTTCGGCGAATTCAGAACTTTGTGGACCGTTCGCATCAAATTGGTGTGGCACGAACGGCCCACAATGCACTACGCCATCGCAGTGCATTGCTGGCTCATGATTGGCCAAGCATGCACTGTGGCCCCGCATGATTGGCCAATCACAGCGCCAGCAGCGAGGAGAGCCATAATTGGCCACAGGCAGGATGTGGCCAATTGTAGCTCAGGAGGTTTAGTACACGCCCAACACTATATAAGGCCGCCAGCGTGGCGGCCTTGTGTAGTGTGTTCCGGCGTTCAGGGAAAGAGCAAGATAGGCAGGGACAGTGTTCTTTTCTCAGGCGTCTGCAGGACTTAAAGTGGGTGTCGTGTGCCTCCAGCACAGTATACACCTGTATCTACCCTTTTTTGCTGGTGTTCTCTCATACAGGCATCTGCAGAAGTTAGTGGGTGTTGTGTGCCTCCAGCACAGTATACACCCGTATCTACCCTTTTTTTGCTGGTGTTCTCTAATACAGGCATCTGCAGGATATAGTGGGTGTTGTGTGCCTCCAGCACAGTATACACCTGTATCTACCCTTTTATGCTGGTGTTCTCTAATACAGGCATTTGCAGGAGTTAGTGGGTGTTGTGTGCCTCCAGCACAGCACAGTATACACCTGTATCTAACCTTTTATGCTGGTGTTCTATAATACAGGCATTTGCAGGAGTTAAATTGGGTGTTGTGTGCCTCCAGCACAGTATACACCTGAAGATACCCCTTATTGCTGGTGTTGTCTGTTGCATATCTTGCATATTAGCCTTTAAAATTTGCACTTTTGATTTTGAACGTTCGAGTCCCATAGACTTTAATAGGGTTCTAAAGTTCTTACAAATTTTTAGTCCGTTCAAAGGTTCTGGTGTGAACCAAACCGGGGGGTGTTCGGCTCATCCCTATCTGTAACCATCTCCTGTAGCATATCAGCAGTCTTTGATCATCTAATATAGCATGTTCTAAGGCTTTGACAACCTCTTGTAGTATACAAGCAGTCTTTGACCATCTATTATAGCATGCTCTTAAGCCTTGTACACACGGTTGGAGAATCCGTCGGAATGTGTCCTATCGGACCGTGTCGTCGGATAATCCGACTGTGTGTGGTATGCATCGGACTGATTCCGTCCGAATCTCCTTCGGACCCAATTTTCCAACATGTTGGAAATATTTCCCGACCAACTGGGCCGGTCGGACCTAATCCGATCATGTGTAGAGCATTTTGATCGGACCAAGTGCCACGCATGCTCAGATCAAATTCCTACATCAAAGCTATTGGCTACTAGCCTGAATGTAGTCCCATCGTAACGAAATTACATCATCACGTTCTGAAAGATCGGATTTTTCACCAACTTTGTCCGACCGTGTGTATACAACAGTTTCAGACAAGATCCGACGGACAAAATCCGACGGGCAGAATCCGACGGATTTGGTTGTGGAAATCTCCGACCGTGTGTACAGGGGCTTAGGCTGTAACCATCTTCTGTTGCATGTCAGCAACCTTTCACCAACTATTATAGCATATTCATAGTTTCTGACAATCTCCTTTAGCATATTAGCAGTCTTTTATCATCTATTATAGCATGCTATTAGGCCGTCGTGCCACAGGAGATTGTCATAGCAAAAGAACATGCTATAATTGATAGTAAATGACTGCTGATATGATGCAGGAGAATATAGCATGCTTTTAGGCTTTGACCATCTCCTGTAGCATGTCAGTAGTATTTGACCATCTATTATAGCATGCTCTTAGGCTCCGACCATCCCATGTAGCATGTCAACAGTTTTTCACAATCTATTATAGCATGCTCCTAGGCTCTGACCATCTCCTATAACAGGTCAGTAGTCTTTGACCATCTATTATAGCATGCTCCTAGGCTCTGACCATCTCCTATAACAGGTCAGTAGTCTTTGACCATCTATTATAGCATGCTCTTGGGCTCTGACCATCCCATTGACAGCTTTCTGCAACTTTACATTAACTGAATATTAAGTTGATGGTGTTGATGGGTACTTAAGGCCCCTTATATCAAGTAAGTTGACCATCAGATCTTACCAGAGGAGAGGTTGATATGGGCACACTGCAATACCAGCACATAGTATTTCCATGAAGACAACTGGGTCCAGCAGTATATTGAATATATTTATTTTTTCAAATATATAAGTGATTTATACTCTTTTGGATTACACTTACTGTACATACTTTTTTTTTGATCATTTACCTTTATTTACATGAGGTCTAGATTTTATCCAGTGGGCGCAATAAACCAAACATCTTTAGACAACTCATCTGAGATATATCCTATTTACCTCTACTTCATTGGGTCTGTATCTCATCCCATGGGCCGGTAGGCAAAACATCTTGAAACAGTCCTCTTATTCCTCACCTCTGTTGTGATGGTGAACAACCAACCATTTTGAACTCTAGTAAGAACTTTATTTACAACTCATCTACAATACATGTACGGTCTTGAAGAAGTGGGGGATCCCACCAAATGCATAGACCATTCACATGTGCATGTACTGTATATATTATACTGAAGTCATTTTTGTATTTACTAGAAGGTTATATAAATAAAAGTGTTTTTAAACACTAATTTTGTTATATCTTTTTTCCTTTATATGTACGACAATAACATTTATATACAATTTTACTTGTTTAACATTCTCATTTGGCATATTTAAAGTCCCATAACCTTTTACTCTACCACAATTTCTAAGTTGACCATTACTGCTCTAAACCTTCCCTATCCCAGAACAAAATAACAAAGTATTGGAAGAGGTTTTGCACCCATTCTCACTGATGGATGATGACTATACTGTCTACATTACACAACACTCTAGAAATATAATAGGTTTGCCTACATTTTATTTGCTATATTGAAGACAAATACATTTATAAGTTGGTTGAGTCATTACCAGTATTTTACATCATTTTGTATTCTTACCCAAAGATTCTGCAGTGGTTAGACTGACAGCAGTGGCTCCGAACAGGAGGAGTAGCAGGAGGGATCCAGTTTGTGAAGACATGTTCGTTGCCCAGAAATCTTTCTGAGAAGTCAGTGAGATGAGGAGGCTCCTATATAGCCCAAATGAGAAGGAAGGAGGGGAAGCACCAGGAAGAAGGTAGAACTTGGCACTACATGATGGATGACTGGCAAAGAAAAAGCTTTGTGCGTACTTTGCTACTTAGACAAATTCTGATTGCATGACTGGGTCCCTATAATGACATTGATGAATTTACTTGGCCTCTGCCCTTTATAAGGAAGAAGGAAGGAAGGAATGAGAACAGGGAAAAAACCTGCTCCTATACAATAGTAGATGATTGCAAAAGAATATTCTTGATGGAACATACAGTACTTGGCCTTGGGCTTTTTTTTGGATTGTACACTTGATCACTAGACAAAAAGGCTAAATGCAAAACTGTGTCAATATAACAACATTGTTGAAGGGACGTGCAGTCAGGGAAGGCAGGTCAGGCAGAGCCTCACCTGCCATGAACATAAAAAAAAAACCCTATCAAGCTTCCAGGGTCTTAGCTTGGCGACCTGGGGTCACAGGGACCCCATTTCGGTGGGTAGATAGTCAAAGTCCTTCCCCACCATTGGTCAAAGTGGGGGCTCCTGGGACCTATGATTCCAGAGATACCAGGTTCCTTGTGCAGCCTGTCAAAAGCTACGTACAGAGCGGCTAGTTTAAATACAATCTGGCACACTATGTTCGCAGTAAACTGAGAGGATGGGCTCATAGTGCCTCAGATCACTTCTTGTCAGAGGCACTGAGCTCAATGGACAGCTTGGAGGTTTGGACCAATGGAAAAAGTACCATTGGTCCAAGCTGTCAAATAATACTGTTGCAGTGGAGGCTGTCCTCTCACTGCGGTGTCATAGAAGGGGGAATGTGCCTAAAAGACAAATGCTGCGTTCCAGCCCAGCCCTCTTACCCTGTTTCCCCTAAAATAAGACATAGTGTGATTGTCAGTGATGGCTGCAATATAAGCCGTACCCCCCAAATAAGCCCTAGTTAAAGTCCTTGTAGGTCTTATTTTCAGGGAAAGGCTTATTTTTGGGGAAACAGGGTAGGGCTTATTTGGTGGGTAGGGCTTATATTGCAACCATCACCGACAATCACGCTAGGTCTTATTTTAGGGGAAACAGGGTAGCTACAAAGAAATGTGGTTTATGTGTATAAGATTGGAAAAAAGAGAAGAAGTTTCCCGTGTTTTTTTTTTTAGCAGCAATGAGGGTGCAAAAGATTCATAAAAATTTACTTGGTTTTATTGGTTAATTGTGTATAAGATTTACCCACAATCCCATGTTTTTCTCAGTAAAAAGAGAGAATGAGAATCTGCTGCTGCTGCAAAGGTACAAGCTAAATCATATATTATTATGCTATATCTTATAACATAATTATTTATTATTTATCGATTTACTGTGAAATTACTGGTTTGAAGTTAAAACTTCAAACTCCAGTAATTTGCCCATAAGTCCACCTGCTTGAGTACAGTTTTTGAAAATATAGTAAATTACCTTAAAAACAATATATACCCGTATTTATTGGCGTATAACACACACAGGCATATAACACGCACCCCAATTTTAGGAGGGAAGTCTAAGGAAAAAAACTTTTTGAATAAAGAACTTTGAAGCAAAATGAGTGTCACAGCTCATCAATGCACCCTGTTCAGTGCCCATCTGCAGCCACTAAATTACCAAACAATGCACCCTACTCAGTGCCCATCTGCAACCTATAAATTGCCCAGAATGCAGCCTGTTCAGTGCCCATCTGCAGCCATTAAATTGTCCAACAATGCAGCCTGTTTAGTGCCTATCTGTAGCCTATAAATTGACCAACAATGCAGCCTGTTCAGTGCCCATCTTCAGCCTATAAATTGCCCAACAATGCAGACTGTTCAATGCCCATCTGCAGCCACTAAATTGTCCATCAATGCACCCTGCTCAGTACCCATCTGCAGCCATTAAATTACCCAACAATACAGCCTGTTCAGTGCCCATCTGCAGCCATTAAATTCCCCAACAATGCACCCTGCTCAATGCCCATCTGCAGCCTATAAATTGCCCAAAATGCAGCCTGTTCGGTGCCCATCTGCAGCCTATAAATTGACCAACAATGCACCCTGCTCAGTGCCCATCTATGCAGCCCGTTCAGTGCCCATCTGCAGCCATTAAATTGCCCAACAATGCAGCCTGTTCAGTGTCCATCTGCAGCCTATACATTTCCCAACAATGCAGCCTGTTCAGTGCTCACCTGCAGCCACTAAATTACCCATCAATGCACCTTGATCAGTGCCCATCTGCAGCCATTAAATTCCCCAACAATGCAGCCTGTTCAGTGCCCATCTGCAGCCATTAAATTGACCAACAATGCAGCCTGTTCAGTGTCCATCTGCAGTCTATAAATTGACCAACAATACAGCCTGTTTAATGCCCATCTGCAGCCATTAAATTGCCCAACAATGCACCCTGCTCAGCGCTCATCTGCAGCCTGTAAATTTCCCAACAATACAGCCTGTTCAATGCCCATCTGCAGCCACTAAATTGTCCATCAATGCACCCTGCTCAGTACCCATCTGCAGCCATTAAATTACCCAACAATACAGCCTGTTCAGTGCCCATCTGCAGCCATTAAATTCCCCAACAATGCACCCTGCTCAATGCCCATCTGCAGCCTATAAATTGCCCAAAATGCAGCCTGTTCGGTGCCCATCTGCAGCCTATAAATTGACCAACAATGCACCCTGCTCAGTGCCCATCTATGCAGCCCGTTCAGTGCCCATCTGCAGCCATTAAATTGCCCAACAATGCAGCCTGTTCAGTGTCCATCTGCAGCCTATACATTTCCCAACAATGCAGCCTGTTCAGTGCTCACCTGCAGCCACTAAATTACCCATCAATGCACCTTGATCAGTGCCCATCTGCAGCCATTAAATTCCCCAACAATGCAGCCTGTTCAGTGCCCATCTGCAGCCATTAAATTGACCAACAATGCAGCCTGTTCAGTGTCCATCTGCAGTCTATAAATTGACCAACAATACAGCCTGTTTAATGCCCATCTGCAGCCATTAAATTGCCCAACAATGCACCCTGCTCAGCGCTCATCTGCAGCCTGTAAATTTCCCAACAATACAGCCTGTTCAATGCCCATATGCAGCCACTAAATTGCCCATCAATGCACCCTGCTCAGTGCCCATCTGCAGCCATTAAATTACCCAACAATACAGCCTGTTCAGTGCCCATCTGAAGCCTATAAATTGACCAACAATACAGCCTGTTCAGTGCCCATCTGCAGCCATTAAATTGACCAACAATGCAGCCTGTTCAGTGCCCATCTGCAGCCTATAAATTGACCAACAATACAGCCTGTTCAGTGCCCATCTGCAGCCTCACCTTTCCCATCATTGCAGCCTCGTCAGTGTTGGATTATCCCTGCAGTCTCTGAGGGAAGAGGAGGAATGAGCACCACTGAATTACACAGAGCCACGACCATCTGTGTACCCGGTGCTCCATCACTCACAGCCACGCCTCCTGGCCCTGCTCATATGATAGACAGACCAGTGGCCCAATGCGGGGCCAGGAGGCATGTGTCATGGTTATGCAGTGATCTTCCTGTGTTTGCTTACCTCCCCTCATGTCTTCAGGCTAAGAGGCCAGCTGGTGGTTTTTATAACCTCTCCTCTAAGCATGGCTCCACCCCAGGCCCTATCAGGGAGCCCTATATTAACCTGTGCACTGCAGGCCATCAGTGCTGATGAACCATTGTGTATTCCTTTGTGTGTTAGCTTCCTGTTTCCTGCCATGTGCTCTGCTACTGTTTTCCGTTACCGACTTTGGCGTGTCTTGACTATCCTTGTTTGCCTGTGATCCTGACCTTTTGGCGTGTACCCAACTATTCTTGTCTGCTTGTGGCCAAGTCCATCCTCACCACCAGAGGCGCTGCTGAACACCTTCTGGCTCTTAGACTCCGCTCCCCAGGGAATCTTACGCTCTAACCCCAGTGGGATCTGTCCCCCATCTGCAGCAGTCAGCCGTAGGGTCCACAACCTTGCGGTGCACTCCTGATCCCTACGGTGTGCACCTGTCACCTCGCCTCAAGGTGACCTGACAGCGTGGCTGTGAGTGACTGAGTGCCTGGTACACAGGAGATCGCGGCTCTGTGTAATTCAGTAGTGCTCACTCTTCTTCCCTCAGAGACAGCAGGGATCGGCGTATAACATGCACCCACGACTTCCCCCTGATTTTAAGGGGGAAAAGTGCGTGTTATATGCCGATAAAAAAATAATTATTTGTATATTATCACTTGTGGTAATTATGGTAATTAACCACTTCCAATCCGGGCCAATTCTGGCACTCCTCTCCTACATGTAAAAATCATCATTATTTTGCTAGAAAATTACTCAGAACCCCCAAACATATACATATATATATATATATATATATATATATATATATATATATATATATATATTTTGGCAGACACCCTAGGGAATAAAATGGTGGTCGTTGCAACTTTTAATGTTACACAGTATTTGTGCAGCAATTTTAGATTTTTTTCTTGGAAAGAAACTGTTTTGTGAATAAAAAAAAACACTAAAGTTAGCCCGATTTTTTTGTATACTATGAAAGATGATGTTACGCCGAGTAAATTAGATACCTAACATGTCACGCTTTAAAATTGCGCACACTTGTGGAATGGCGCCAAACTTCAGTACCTAAAGATCCTCATAGGTAATGCTGTAAACATTTTTACAAGTTACGTGCTTATGCCCCGTACACACGGTCGGACACTCCGACAACAAAATCCATTGGATTTTTTCTGATGGATTTTGGCCCAAACTTGTCTTGCATACACACGGTCATACAAAGTTGTCGGAAAATCCAATCGTTCAGAGCGAAGTGACGTAAACTACATACGACAGGACTATAAAGAGGCCAGTAGCCAATAGCTTTCATCTAGTAATTTATTCTGAGCATGCATGGAACTTTGTCCATCGGAATTGTCTACACACGATCGGAATTTAAATGATCGGATTTTGTTATCGTAAAATTTTAGATCCGGTTCTCAAACTTTGTGTGACGGAAATTCAGACGGAAAAAGTCCGATGGAGCCCACACACGATCTGATTTTCCGACAACATGATCCAATCGCACATTTTCTGTCGGAAAGTCCGACCGTGTGTTCAGGGCATCAGAGTTACAGAGGAGGTCTAGTGCTAGAATTATTTCTCTCGCTCTACCGATCGTGGAGTATGTAACCTGTGTGTATCTGGCTCTAATACTAGCCATTGTCTTACCAGCCACTGACCTCACCGCACGTCCCTGCATTGTTGAATGTACTTTCACTCACCATTGTTGGATCTTCTGTCTGAAACCTATGAAGAACCTTGTAGGGTGACAATATGCTATAACGGTTTGGAGTCCATTTTATTTTCATTTTGTTCAAACTAATTTAGAGATGTTTATTAATCTAAGGATTTGCATTCCTGTCCAGGCAATCTTTGGCGTTTTACAGCTCCAATAGAAAATTTTGGCTTTTACAAGATCCACACATTTTGGACAATATAATGTCTGATCTTGCCTTAAGTTTTTCAATGTTGAACTTTGTAAATTCCAGAGTTGTGTATGTTTTGAAACATGGCTGTTTATGTAAGCTAAAAAAAAATAAAAAAAAATTGGTGTTTCTAGTGACTATGGGTGTTATTTAATAAGGGAAAAACCACTTGGCACTACAAGTGCACTGGGAGAACCTAGGAGACAGCAAAAAGAAACACAAGTAGTAAATAAAAAACAAGATTTTAGCTGATGAAATATAAAATGTATTCCAAATGTGCAGGCAAAGCAATTACCCCCCTACCCGAAAAATAGTCCAAATAATTTTAACACACTTCACGGGCGCTTTGGGGGGGGGGGGGGGGCAAGCCAGAATGGGCTGCTTCCAAGGCCATCATTGTTTCCTAAAGTCCAGCCTTTTTTTTTTTTTTTTTACAGAATTTTCAGTCTTTTTTGATTAATAAAAAAATAAAAAACCCAGTAGTGATTAAATACCACCAAAAGAAAGCTCTATTTGTGTGAAAGAAGGACAAAATGTTATTTGGTTACAGTGTTGCATGACTGAGTAATTGTCATTCAAAGTGTGAGAGCACCGAAAGCTGAACATTTGTCTGGTTAGGAAGGGTGTTTAAGTGCCCAGTGGTCAAATGGTTAAAGGCTAAAATATAAGTCCCACTTATCAGATTCCTCCCCCCCTCTGATGGCCCCTTGGAAATATTTTAGGGGGGGGGGGGGGGGTTGGGGTATGTTTTGGACAGGTAACCCTCTCCAGTAAGTAATGGAGTAACAAAGTAATGTGTGTTACTTTTGCCAGCCAGTCCTTAATTACACTATTGGCAGCCCACTGGATAGGTAAGAAGTGGCATAATAAAACAAAAAAATAAAAAAATGGAAGCTCATTTTTAGATTCTGCAATTACCTATCAAGATGATAGGAGAACAACATTTTAAACAGAACCATTTGAAAGTATTCAGGCAGGCCCTTGCACTACATTCTACATGCACTACATGCAGCAGGGTCCCCAGAGATCCCAGGGGACCCTGCTGTAGGGGAGATCTCTGGGGACCCTGGCGTAGGAGAGATCTCTGGGGACCCTGCTGTGTGGGAAATCTCAAGGGACCCTGCTGTATGGAATATCTCAGGGGACCCTGCTGTATGGAATATCTCAGGGGACCCTGCTGTATGGGAGATTTAGGGGACCCTGATGTATGGGAGTTCTCTGGGGACCCTGCTGTATGGGAGATCTCTGGGGACCCTTCTGTATGGGAGATCTCTTGGGACCCTGCTGTATGGAAGATCTCAGGGGACCCTGCTGTAGGGGAGATATCCTATACAGCAGGGTTCCCTGAGATCTTCCATACAGCAGGGTCCCCTGAGATATTCCATACAGCAGGGTCCCTTGAGATCACCCATACAGCAGGGGCCCTTGAGATTTCCCTTACAGCAGGGTCCTCTGAGATCTCCCTTACAGCAGGTTTCACTGAGATCCCCCATACAGCAAGGTCCCTAGAGATCCCCCATACAGCAGGGTCCCCTGAGATCTCTCTTAAAGCAGGGTCCCCTGAGATCTCCCTTACAGCAGGTTTCCCTGAGATCAGAACAGATCCAGCGATTCTGGATGCACAAATGACAAATCATATTCAAAGGAATCAGCCGGACTGAGAAGAGGATAAATATCCTCCGCCTTAATTCTCATGTCTAGGATCTTATCCACAACCACCCTCCTGATAGGTGGAATACCTCCTCCTTCCCACCTGAACTGTACCACATTCCTGCATTTAATGAAAGAAGGTGCGTTAGGTAAAAGTCGCACATCTGGCTTCCTTCCACTAGCAGCATGACTTTGTCCCAACACAACCTTAGCATAATTCCTAACTGGGACAGATGACACATTAACTGACTGCATAGCACTATATAACTGGCTGCATAGGAACCTCTGAAATCTGATTTGGTAAATTACCCACCACTTGATCCTCCTTCCTCCCCTCCAGCACAACAACCCCGCTCACCATAGTGCCAGAAGTACCACAGTTACCAGCAGCCCCATCATCAAGTAAAGTCTTTCATTTAGAAAAAACACCAGCTGTTTCAGCATTCATATGGCCCTCCTGCCCTGCAGTTTCAATGTTCATGCAACATCCCTACTCTGCAGTTTCAATGTTCATGCAACATTCCTGCTCTGCAGTTTCAATGTTCATGCAACATCCCTACTCTGCAGTTTCAATGTTCATGCAACATTCCTGCTCTGCAGTTTCAATGCTCATGCAACATTTCTGCTCTGCACTGTTAGTGTCAATGTGGAACTCCTCACAGCCATCAGAAACTTTTCTTTAAGGATGAGCTCAGGCGTGTTCGCAAACAGCACGTGCAGAGCCCACCAGGGGCACTGCCGAGCGCTAATCACAAGCACAGAGACATTGTCCCGATGCGTGGATGCAGAGATCGGGAAATGTCTCACTGCTTGTGATTAGTGTTCCGCAGTTCTGACTTCCTGGTGGGCTCTACACGTGCTATTTGCGAACACGCCTGAGCTCATCCTTAAGCCCTGTACACACGGTTGGACATTCCAACGACAAATCTGTTGGATTTTTTCTGACGGATTTTGGCCCAAACTTGTCTTGCATACACAAGGTCGCACAAAGTTGGTGGAAAATCCGATTGTTCAGAACAAGGTGACGTAAAACACGTACAACGGGACTATAAAGAGGGCAGTAGCCAATAGCTTTCATCTCGTAATTTATTCTGAGCATGCATGGCACTTTGTGCGTCAGAATTGTCTACACACAATCGGAATTTAAATGATCTGATTTTGTTGTCAGAAAATTTTAGATTCAGATCTCAAACTTTGTGTGTCGGAAATTCCGACAGAAAAAGTCCGATGGAGCCTACACACGGTCGGAAATTTCTGACAACACAATCCGATCGCACATTTTCCATCGGAAAGTCTGACTGTGTGTACAGGGCATTACTTTTCTGTCTGGATACACACCATCTCATCCTGCATTCCCTGCCATCCTTTAAAAAGATCTTCATCTGCTGAGTCGGTGCCACTCAAGGGAGATTCCATTTCTGTAATGGCCTGCAGCAATCCGCCATTTTCCTCAACCTCCTCCTAAGATGACCCAGGCTGCTGAGGACGGAGGGGCAGATCCTGAGACAGGGGTAATACTGGAGTCACCAGATGAAGCCACTTCCTTACCCCCCATCCATACTGTCGCCGTTGCTGTGGCATCCACCCTCTGGCTGGTACTGGCACAGGCACTTTCCTTCAACTGTTGCAATATCTCCTCATTCTCACACTTTTGTCTGAACACACCGCTGCTCTCCTTCAGACAGGCAACCAACTCCTCCTACTTTTACAATGCCTCCTCCAGAGACTTCAGCTTGGATATTTCCCTCTTACTCTTTCTAGACTTACTATGCAGGGGATTTCTTTTTCCTGAGATCTTCTTACATGACAGAAAGTTTCTGTTCCTCCTTAGCAATGTGGCAAAGTCTGTTAACCACTTTATTCTGGAAGACTGGTAAGGACTCCTCTTGCATAGGAACATTCCCAGGAGCCATTGCAGCTTGAGCACATAGAATAGGCCTCAGTGCCTCTGGAGAGCCTCCACCTTCATCTTCCGCAATATGGTCCATGCTTGCGTGGGAAAAGCCTGCATGAGAGGCTCCAGACTTGCTGCTTCTCTCAGCTGAGATCACAGCGGAGTGAACCAACAACACCACCTGGTGGAGAAGCTCCTCTGGTGCAGAAACTGATGTGACCGACTCAGTGTTCTCCGTACAGCAATATGGTATATGTCAGACTCAGACCTATATAAAAATATAATAATAATAGTGTGTGACTGGGGGAGGGTTTAGAGTGTAACCACTCTTCACTCCTGGTGAAGAGACTGATGTGACTGGCTCAGTGTTATCTGTACAGCACTGTGGTATGTGTCAGAGCTCTACCTCATTTGTCCCTCATTTTGGTCTGATCTATATAGTTGTATATAAAATTCACTTTTTATCCTTTAAAAAGTGTTTCCCAGGGTTAAACCTTCCATCCAATTTCTACATTGCTGCATTTGAACATTTCCAAAGCCAAAATAAAGGAATTCTGAACATTATGGGCCATTTGCACCAAATTCGAGTGTCGCTCATGGCCCATAATTCACTGCGGCATCGCAGTGCATTGCTGGCTGATGATTGGCCAAGCATGCACTATGACTCGTATGCTTGGTCAATCACAGCGCCGTCAGCGAATAGAGCCATAATTGGCCACAGGCAGGATGTCTGTGGACAATTTTGGCTCAGGGGGTTTAGTGCATGCCCCACAATATATATACGGCCGCCTGCGTGATGGCCTTGCGTAGTGTGTTGCATCGCTAAGAGAGAGAGAGAGATAGACAGAGAGACAGTGTCTGAATTTCCTTTGAAACTATTGCAATTACAGTCGGTGTATTCTGCCATCCGGCACAGTGTACACCTGAAGCTACCCCAATTCCTGGTGTTCTGCTGGTCCTATACCACAGGCAGCTGTAGCAATTACAGTCGGTGTATTGTGCCACCTGCAGTGCACGCCTAATTCTACCCCAATTGCTGGTGTTCTGATTCTATCCGCAGGCAGCTGTAGCAATTACAGTCAGTGTACTGTGTCATCTGCACAGTTTGCACCTAAAGCTACCCCAATTGCTGGTGTTCTGCTGATTCTATACCGCAGGTAGCTCCAGTAATTACAGTTGGTGCATTGTGTCATCTGCACAATGTACGCCTAAAGCTATCCCAATTGCTGGTGTTCTGCTGATTCTATCCGCAGGCAGCTGTAGCAATTACAGTCGGTGTACTGTGTCATCTGCACAGTTTGCACCTAAAGCTTCCTCAATTGCTGGTGTTCTGCTGATCCTATACCACAGGCAGCTCTAGTAATTACAGTTGGTGTATTGTGTCATCTGCATAGTGTATGCCTAAAGCTACCCCGATTGCTGGTGTTCTGCTGATTCTATCCTCAGGCTGCTGTAGCAATTACAGTCGGTGTACTGTGTGATCTGCACACTTTGCACCTAAAGCTACCCCAATTGCTGGTGTTCTGCTGATCCTATACCGCAGGTAGCTCCAGTAATTACAGTTGGTGTATTGTGTCATCTGCATAGTGTGCACCTAAAGCTACCCCAATTGCTGGTGTTCTGCTGATCCTATACCGCAGGCAGCTCCAGTAATTACAGTTGGTGCATTGTGTCATCTGCACAATGTACGCCTAAAGCTATCCCAATTGCTGGTGTTCTGCTGATTCTATCCGCAGGCAGCTGTAGCAATTACAGTCGGTGTACTGTGTCATCTGCACAGTTTGCACCTAAAGCTTCCTCAATTGCTGGTGTTCTGCTGATCCTATACCACAGGCAGCTCTAGTAATTACAGTTGGTGTATTGTGTCATCTGCACAGCGTATGCCTAAAGCTACCCCGATTGCTGGTGTTCTGCTGATTCTATCCTCAGGCTGCTGTAGCAATTACAGTCGGTGTACTGTGTGATCTGCACACTTTGCACCCATACTACCCCAATTGCTGGTGTTCTGCTGATCCTATACCGCAGGTAGCTCCAGTAATTACAGTTGGTGTATTGTGTCATCTGCATAGTGTGCACCTAAAGCTACCCCAATTGCTGGTGTTCTGCTGATCCTATACTGCAGGCACGCAGCTGCAGTAATTACAGTCTGTGTATTGTGCCACCTGCACAGTGTACAGCTAAAGCTACCCCAATTGCTGGTGTTCTTCTGATCCTGTACCGCAGGCAGCTCCAGTAATTACAGTTGGTGTATTGTGTCATCTGCACAGTGTACGTCTAAAGCTACCCCAATTGCTGCTGTTCTGCTGATTCTATCTGCAGGCAGCTGTAGCAATTATAGTCGGTGTACTGTGTGATCCGCACAGTTTTCACCTAAAGCCATCCCAATTGCTGGTGTTCTACTGATCCTATACCACAGGCAGCTCTAGTAATTACAGTTGGTGTATTGTGTCATCTGCATAGTGTATGCCTAAAGCTACCCCGATTGCTGGTGTTCTGCTGATTCTATCCTCAGGCTGCTGTAGCAATTACAGTTGGTGTACTGTGTGATCTGCACACTTTGCACCTAAAGCTACCCCAATTGCTGGTGTTCTGCTGATCCTATACCGCAGGTAGCTCCAGTAATTACAGTTGGTGTATTGTGTCATCTGCATAGTGTGCACCTAAAGCTACCCCAATTGCTGGTGTTCTGCTGATCCTATACCGCAGGCAGCTCCAGTAATTACAGTTGGTGCATTGTGTCATCTGCACAATGTACGCCTAAAGCTATCCCAATTGCTGGTGTTCTGCTGATTCTATCCGCAGGCAGCTGTAGCAATTACAGTCGGTGTACTGTGTCATCTGCACAGTTTGCACCTAAAGCTTCCTCAATTGCTGGTGTTCTGCTGATCCTATACCACAGGCAGCTCTAGTAATTACAGTTGGTGTATTGTGTCATCTGCATAGTGTATGCCTAAAGCTACCCCGATTGCTGGTGTTCTGCTGATTCTATCCTCAGGCTGCTGTAGCAATTACAGTCGGTGTACTGTGTGATCTGCACAGTTTTCACCTAAAGCCATCCTAATTGCTGGTGTTCTACTGATCCTATACCACAGGCAGCTCCAGAAATTACAGTTGGTGTATTGTGTCATCTGCACAGTGTGCACCTAAAGCTACCCCAATTGCTGATGTTCTCATAGTAATAATACTACAGGCAGGCAGTTGATTCTGCTAGCTGCAGTATAATCAGTATATACGTCCCAGCTTTGTGCAGCTACATCTCCCTGCAGGCCATTAGTATGTCTGGAAGGCTAACAAGGAGAGGCAGACAGTCACAAGCCAATAAAAGAGGGCAAGCAGGCTCTGTGTCTAGGGGCAACAGTGCTGGTCATGGAAGCGGTGCATCCTCATCAGCACGTGGCCATGGGACATGCTTGTCCTTATTTTCGGCAGCTGAATGTGTTGAGCCGCAACATGCCGAAGACTTGGTAGAGTTGATGACCAAGCCCTCCTCGTCCTCCTCATCCTCTCTCACCCAAGCTCAGGATACTGGCAAAGTAACTGCCAACGTGGCCTCTTCCCTCGTCTCAATGGCATCAGTCACTCCTTCTCTAGCCCCACCATGTCCTCCTGAGGAGTCCCCCGAATTGTTTGAGCACAGTGTTGGGTACATGCTCCAGGAGGATGCCCAGCATTTTGAAGGCTCTGATGATGATACCCAGCTAGAGGAAGGCAGTAACGTGAGCCCAGAGAGAGGGGATGCCCAAGGACAGCAATCTGGCAGTCATGTTCCACCAGTTGCAGCATACTGCCAGGTTTGCCCCAGTGATGAGGAGGGAGAGGATGATGAGGTCACTGACTCCACGTGGGTGCCTGATAGGAGAGAGGAGGAGGGGGCACATCTCCAATGAGGCAGGATGCCCTCCAGGGGCAAGCTTAAGGGCAGCACACCGGCTTAATTACACCGCAGAGCTCCGCTATTCCAAAAGTTCTTTGGTGTGGGCCTTTTTTGAGAAGAGTGCATCAGATCGCACCGCTGCTATTTGCAACATAGGTCTCAAGCATATCTCGCGTGGCCAAATCATCAGCCACTTGGGCACCATATGCTTGACCAGACATATATTGACCTGCCATGCAGTTCATTGGCAAGCGTACCTAAAATACCCACACCAAAGAACAAAGCGGACCTCTCCTTGCTCCTTATCAGCTGGAATCTCCAACCCCATTATACCTCCAGTCCTCTCTGAGAGGAATGAAGGTGTAGAATTAGGTGTGTCACAGCCAAGTACTAGTGGGCAATCTGCTAGCGATACACTGACGTCCGATTGTAGCAGGTCCCAGCTGCTGGACCGTCAAAAGAAGTTCACTCTCAGCCATCCACATGCCCAACGGTTGAATGCTAGCTTGGCCAAATTTCTAGCACTTCAACAGCTGCCTTTTCAGTTGGTAGACTTGGCCCCCTTCCATGAGTTTGTGCAATGTGCGGTTCCTCAGTGGCAGGTTCCCAAATGCCACTTTTTCTCACGGAAGGCGATTCCGGCTCTCTACCGGCATGTGGAAGGCAATGTCCATGCCTCCCTGGACAGGGCGGTCAGTGGTAAGGTGCATATTAACGCTGACTCATGGTCCAGCAGGCGTGGACAGTGATGTTACCTATCTTTCACGGCGCATTGGGTGACTCTTCTGGCAGCTGGGAAAGATAAAGGACAAGGTGCAGTAGTGTTGGAGGTTGGTCCGCCACCACGCCTCCAAAATTCTACTACTGGTGATTGTGACACACCTCTCTCCTGCACCCCCTCTTCTTCCTCCATTGCCTCTTCCTGTGCTATGGAACCAGCGGTGCTCCGTAGGCATTCAAGGGGCTACGCAAGTATGCAGGAAAAAGATGCCATGCTGTGCTTGCGCTGGTGTGCTCGGGGGACACGAGCCACACTGGGGCAGATACTTCCTTGCCTCTCAAGGCCCCCTTTATCCAGACAGTGTTCCTGCTGGCCCGTCGATCACACAGGAAGAGGACGAGGAGGAGGAGGAAGAGGAAGAGGAGGAGGAGGAGGAGGAGGAGGAAGATTGTGTCAGCATGGAGGTGGAGCCTGTTACTCAGCATCAGCAGCAGTCTTTTAGGGATCATTTACAGTCCCAAGAAACCCGTGGACTTGTACGTGGCTGCGGATCATGTCGTCCTTAGTGACCCAGAGGACTCCGGACCGAATGCCTCAGCTAACCTAGGCTGCATGGCCTCCCTGATCCTGCAAAGCCTGCGGAAGGATCCTCGTATTCAGCGGATCAAGGAGAGGGATCATTACTGGCTGGCAACTCTCCTTGATCCACGGTACAAGGGTAAGGTTGCAGACCTTATCTTGCCATCACAGAAGGAGCAGAGGATGAGACATCTTCGGGAGGCCTTGCAGAAAGGTCTGTGCAATGCGTTCCCAGAGACTGGGAGGTTACAAATTCCTGGTTCTGGACAACGTGTTGCTGAGGCTTCGGTCAGTGACAGAAGGAGCGGTGGAGAAGGTGGCCGTCTGACCGATGCGTTCAGACAATTTTTTAGTTTGCAGCCCCAAGGTATGATCGGTTCCAGCAACCATCGCCAGTGTCTGATTTACATGGTGCAGGAATACCTAGGGGCAAGATCAGACTTGGTCACCTTTCCGACCAAAAATCCTCTGGGTTACTGGGTCTTGAGGATGGATCACTGGCAAGAGTTTGCACAGTATGCAATTGAGCTACTGGCCTGTCCTGCATCCAGCATTCTTTCGGAACGCACATTCAGTGCTGCTGGAGGCTTTGTAACCGATCACAGGGTGCGCCTGTCCACCAACTCAGTTGATCGACTGACCTTCATAAAGATGAATCAGTCTTGGATCACCACCAGCTACCAAGCACCTGAAGCTGATGTAACCGAATATTTTTTTTTGAAATGTCAGATCCCTTCAAGACTGCCTATGCTGATGCTGAGCTGACTATCCTGTTATGCTGACTGACTATCCTCTTCCTCCTCAATGATCCTGCTGATAGCTTGGAAGAACATTTTTGGTTCTGGGCGTGGCCACCAGTGGCTAAGGCCCAATTTTTCAGCCCCTGTTTAACAGGGGCGTGTAACTAAAATTTTTGATGCAATACTTTGCAGCAGGGCTCATTCCTGCGCTCCAACTAGAGTATCTGTGAGGATTTGCAGTGTCGTGGCAACAGCACCAGTGCCTAAGGCCCAATTTTTCAGCCCCTGTTTAACAGGGGCGTGTAATTACAGTTTTTTATGCAATACTTTGCAGCAGGGCTCATTCCTGCTCTCCAACTAGAGTTTCTGTGAGGTGTTGCAGTGTTGTGGCACCAGTGCCTAAGGCCCAGTTTTTCTGCCCCTGTTCAACAGGTGCATGTAATTACAATTCTTGATATAATATTTCCCAGCAGGGCCCGTTCCAGTGCCCACCAAGAGTAACTGTGAGGACTTACAGTGTTATGGCACAAGCACCACAACCAAAGCCCCAATTTTTCTACCACTGTTCAACAATGGCATGTAATTACAATTCTTGATATAATAGTTCACAGCAGGGCATATAGAGCAGTTTCCTACTTTCAAACATCCAACTTACAAATGTCTCCTACTTGCAAATGGAAGGAGACAACAGGAAGTGAGATGAAATCTACCCTTAGGAAGGGAAATTCTCTCCTGTAAGAGTTGATAAGTCTCCTCTCCACTGATGCTTTATGCCAATCCTTGTTTTACTAAAAATACCAGATTTTCAAAAATCTTTTGTCATTGGGACAGAAAGTGAGGTGAAATCTTCTGAAGAGGTGCACAGACAGAAAAAAAAATGTTATAGGGGTGATAACCCTTCCTTATGTTTTCAAAAAAGCTTAAAAATAGATTTTTTGACTGGAGCTACACTTTAAAAATGTACCAGTTCAAAATTACAAACAGATTCTACTTAACACAACAAACCTACACAGTCCCTGTCTTGTTTGCACCAACTATATACTGCTATTCTGAGTATATAGGGCAGTGATGGCGAACCTTGGCACCCCAGATGTTTTGGAACTACATGTCCCATGATGCTCCACTACACTGCAGAGTGCTAGAGCATCAATGTAGTTCCAAAACATCTGGGGTGCCAAGGTTCGCCATCACTGATATAGGGCCTGGGGGCCCCATGCCTTTCCCTTTTTTAATTTGGGTATGGGGTTCCCCTTAATATCCGTACAAGACCCAAAGGGGCTGGTAATGTGAAGGGGGGGCTACCCATGCCATTTTTACTATAGACACCCCTCCCCCCCCGACATGATATCTAAAGGAATTTTTCAATTTTTTTTTCAATTTAAGCATCATTAAAATCAGTGCTACCGAAAAAACTTCAGTTTTTGAAAAAAAAATTTGCATTGATACATGTCTCCTGCAGCAGAAACCCAAACCCTTTTTAGGACAATAACTTGCATATTAGTCTTTAAAATGAGCACTTTTGATTTCGAACCTTCGAGTCCCATAGACTTTAATGGGGTTCTAAAGTTTGCGCAAATTTTCGGTCCGTTCGCAGGTTCTGGTGCGAACCGGCTCATCCCTACTTGTAAACAAAAAGTGTCAGAATAGGCCTGGTCCTTAAGTGGATAGCACACTACAAATCCCATAGTCCATCTCAAGCAAGAGGATGGCTACATTCCTACATAAAGTGGGACCATTGAGATTGAATGTAGCAGCCCTTTAAGACTTTAAGAAGTCATTTTACAGCAAGATTTGGTGGAGACTGATAGCAATAGAAGGGACTTTTCTGAGTTAAAGTGAAGCTCCACCAAAAGGGGAAGCTCTGCTTGTTCGCACCTTCAAAACCAGGTACCCGCTCCCACTTCCGGGTAAGATCGCCGCACGGTGTGTATGAAATTTCTGGCACCTCCTCCTTCCCCCTGCTGCCTTCTGGGAGACACACATGTCCCAGAAGACAGCAGGACCATTTAGAAAGCACAACATAACCCATGCATGCACAGTAGGAAACAGGCTGTGAAGCCGCAATGCTTCATTTTCTTTTTCCCTTAGTGAAAATGCCAGTACCTGCACCCAAAGCCAATTGAGGAATTGGCCAGGGGTGCCGACATTGCGGGATCCCTGGACAGGTAAGTGTCCTTATATAAAAAGTTAGCAGCTACAGTATTTTTAGCTGCTGACTTTTATTTATTTTTATTTTTTTATAAAGGCTGGAACTCCGCTTTATGTATAAACACTCCAATAGAATGTTTTTTTTTTTAACCAGAATTAATTGTCTTCTGAAATGTAGCTGACAATTTTTGGAAATCTCTATCCATATCTTTTCGTAACACACTATTCTTGGATGTAGCCAAACCCAGACTAAACCCTTGTTACACACGGTCGGACATTCCGACAACCAAATCCGTCGGATTTTGTCCGAAACTGTTGCATACACACGGTCGGACAAAGTTGTCGGAAAATCCGATCGTTCAGAACGTGATGACGTAATTTCGTTACGACGGGACTACCATCAGGCTAGTAGCCAATAGCTTTGATGTGGGAATTTGATCTGAGCATGTGTGGCACTTTGTCCGATCGGAATTCTCTACACATGATTGGAGTATGTCCGATCGGAGCATTTTGTCTGAAAATTTTACCAACAAGTTGGAAAACTTGGTCCGTAGGATACTCCGATGGAAACAGTCCGATGGCGACCACACACAGTCGGAATATCCGACAAAATGGTCCTTAGGACACGGGCTAAGAGTTAAAGGAAAACCATAATGGTCTGGGGTTCCATTTTATTTCAGATGTTGTTAAAGCATATATACATTTAAACAAATGTATTTTCTTGGTTGTTTGTTGTAAGTAAACATTCAAACAGGGTGAAGACATGACACTACAGAATGCAGTCATTGTATGCAGATGTTCTCTAATGAGAGAGTACAGGCAGAGACTGTTTGTTTTCAGATTGTCCCTCTCTAATTGCATCTCTATACTGTCACTTATGAACAGAGCAAGAAACATTTGAGGTCTGCTTGACTGGAGGTACTGAGCAGGATGTTGGTTCCTCAGGGGGGATGTGTTTGAGTGTGTGATAAGGAACGCCTTGCACGAAAAGCCATGCACCTACTTCACCTCATAGGGGGGCTTCATATATTCTCTACATCAGAGGAATAGACAAATGGTATTAAAAAACAATACCAGAGAACATGGAAGGTATAGCATGGGTCTGTGTTTGCCCTTCGTTGTGTGCACTGCAAAGGAATCTCAATAGGATGTACTGCATCCAGAAAGGCAAAGCAGGTCAAACACAGCCCCAGAACTTCCAACCACATCGCACCATTGAAGTAAATAAAAAAAGTAAAAGTAAACAGTTGATTTGGGTTTAATATTCAGCAGGAACACCAGATCCCTTCTATATGAGCTCTCAAAGGGGTCAGTCAGCTTTCTGGAGAATCTCTAGTCCACAGCCAGGTAGAAAAACCACAGCAGAGAAGGACAGAGGATGGTCACTGAACATTCTAGAAATCTAATTTTCATATTAACTGCTTTCAAAAAAGGTAAAACAGCCTCCATAAATGTTCATAATTTTTGGAAGTTGTTTTCTGCACTCAGAACAAATAATAAACACCACATAAAATTGTGACCATTCTAATTATCTTTATTAAGTAGCAGCAGTTGTATTGCTGACATGACGAAAACAAGACATTTGCATGGAATCCATTATAGCAGTAGTTGAAGTGTCTCTGGTGTGCAGCATGATAGACTGCAGGATCTCTCCAATCTTCAGACCTCTTCTACAGAACCCTCATCCCTTAAAAACATTTAAAAGTTATTGCAGTTTGGTGAGTCAGCACTTGCGAAGAAGGAAACGGAAAAGGAAAGAACCTTCAATTGGCTGGGCTAGATTTTCCGTGCTGGAAGTTCTGTGTTCTATGTTGTAATTCTGTGTGTTACATTTGTATGGGTTGTTTAATTGACCTTTGTTGAACTGTTTTTTACTTTGATCATATTTTATTTTTGGCTCCCCTGTGGAAAGTTGTAGACCTGGTACAGTAATTCGTACCAACAACTATCTTGCTGTTCTGTAAACCAACAGGCAGATCAAGTGATTGGTAGATGTTTATGAAACTAAACAACAACAACACCAACAATAAGCTATTTTCTAACAACTGCTTCAATTCACCATAACCCACCAAGCCTGGAATGGAATTATCATCAATGGGGAATTCAATTAAATGCTCTCTTTTCGGGAAGATGGGTTTATGACTCCCAAAGTCTCATCAGGTCCAACATCTGTTCAATCTACCCAGTTCTATATGCTGTCCAAGATGATGTCTGGAGGAATCACCATCCTTTAGAATGGCTGTTCACCCATTTCCCTACCCTCATCAGTCTTTGTCTTGGCTGGGCACCTTTCAAGTTTTAGAAAATCTGCTATTCTAGGAGGCTTCTACTGAAACGATCTTGGTCTCAGAAACCTCACCTATGGTGATACTTTGGGAGGACATGGGAACAAGGAAAACCCTGACTACCTAGTAATGATGCCTGGCTTCAGATGAATCATGTCATTATGAAATAGGCAGATTGTAATGTCATACATATACAGGAAATTAATCTTTATGGGAAAGCTGCAAAAGTACCATGTCATTCTCTGGGGCGATATTTTGGCTTATTGAATTCACAAAAGAAAATGACCATGACTTGATATTTGAAATATTGTCCTCTGGCATGACAGTAAACTGAATTCAAACGATCCAAATCAAACGGAAAGAACTGGCTTCAGAAAGAACAGGTCTGTAATCACCAATATGATACCCAAGTAAAGTCTTGGAAGGAGGTGGACCTTTAGTTTTAGCAAAAAGCCTGTCCCCTTCTTAGAAAATCTTCTAAAAGGCAAAATACAAATGATGCATGTCACCTGTCTTAAGGACAAACAAGGCCAGATATAAACTGACTCAAAGAAAATAAATGAGATCTTTAGACATTTTTAAAGGTAAATTTGTCTATACAGCTCTCCCAAGACGCTCTTGCCCATTGAAATGAATGGGCAGCGATTCCAAAGCGCTGCAACATGGGCGCTTTTAACCCCTTCTTTGGCCGTTAGCAGTGGTTAAAAGCGCTCTTCTAGTGGCCGAAAGGGGCCACTAAAGCACCACTAAAACGAGCTAACGCTCGGCCCCAGTGTGAAAGTAGCCTAAATTGTTGGCTAACAGACTTGCCGTGCTCTTACGAAAGCTGAACTTTCCTGCTAAGACCAGCTTTGTGGTGCGAAAACTGAAAATGGGATTCGGAGGTGGTCCGGTGCCATCTCGGTTAGTGGAGAGGCCCAGCAGCTGTGAAGTTATCCAGGGGAGGACTCTTCGGGAGAAGGTCACACAAGGGTTGGCTTCTAAACAAGAGCCTGGAAAAGCTGAAAGACCCAAGTGAATCCAATCTCATGTGGTATCGCCGGACCGGCTGCAAGATACTTGTACCACACAAGTGTTCTACAAGCTTTCAAGTTTCCCTCATGTGTTCTATAGCAAAGTCTGTGGCAGAGACTTATTCCTGACTCAAGTACCCTGTTGGCTGCTAGGCCTGGTGAGAGAAGGACTATCCAATTAGGGTGAGAATCCAGCTGTGAATGGCTATTCTCTGGATTTATTCAAAGTAAGAGATTTCTCTTTCATACTGACTTTAACAATAAGAGTACCTGGACTTTTCACCTAAACCCTCTGATCCTATGTTGAGAGACTATAGTTAACTATTTTTTCGCAAATAAAAATCCCTTTAATGGATCTGTCATCAGTCTCTGCAGTTTTTGGGCCATCTACCTCGGGAAACCCCTAGACGCATACGAGGTGAAGAAGGTAACGGTAAGCCCAATAAATTCATTAGCTCCTTCGGGAGTCAGTGCTACACATGGGTAACTGGAATGTGCTGCTACATTATTTTTAAGGTTATAAATATATGAACTGTTTGAAATTTGTCTTTATACTCTCTAATTCTATGTGTTTATGAACTGGACTTCATTCAATTATAGATATGTAGTGGCTTTTAATGTATTTCATACTGAGTGCAATTCTATATCCTCTTTATGACAATAAATTCATTAAGTCACTATATATGCATTACTTTATTCAGTTGCCACTTGAAGTCCCAACTTCCTTTTTATGTTCCATTGAATCAGGGATGGAGGCACACATTACCATGTGTATGCCTCATTTAAAGTCCCAAATTTCTCCCCTTTCCCCCTTTATGCTAATTGAGATACAGTATGTCAGGAAAATACCACATTATGGTCACTAGATGGAGAATTTGTGACAGCTGGGCTAAAGCTTGTGTAATTCGGCAGGCAATTTTTTCTCTAAATAGATCCCAATTGACCTTTCAGAGACCTCTCTGTAAAAACCTGCATAAAAACTGCAATGTCATCTTGATGCTCAACACAATAAGGAGATAGATAGATAGATAGATAGATAGATAGATAGATAGATAGATAGATAGATAGATAGATAGATAGATAGATAGATAGATAGATAGATAGATAGATAGATAGATAGATAGATAGGATAGACCTCCCAAGCCTTTGGTGTTGATTGGAAATTGATTGACAGCTGTTACTTACATGGAGTTGGATCGGCACACTCCTGATAGCACCGTAGGGTGCAACACTTCTTCTCTCCAGAACATTCACTGTCATTTGCACACTCTGATGGCGGTGTGGGAAAATGACATTTTGTAAAAGCAGTTGGGCACGATCCAGGTTTTGCTGCAATACAAAACACATATTAAATAATACCTTACCCCAGGATTTCAAGATCTACAGGACACTGCAAGAATATAAAGGGTGCCTTAGCTCTTGTAAAAATGACTGCTTGTCTACCTTCAAGGTGTACTAAATGCTTTAATGCTTCCTAAGTCACTGCAGATTGATGGGTCAGACCAGGCTTTCTCAACCTTTTAACCCTAGAGGAACCCCAAAAATAATTTTTATTTCTAAAGGAACCTTTAGTAAAAACCAATTCATCAGGACTTAATAGGAACATTGCCCCTAATATTGGTGGTCAATAGTAAGAATGCCCCCCTTAAAGTGGTGCTCAGAATGCCACCCTTAAAGATAGCTAAAATGATATGTGTCATAATGCTGGCTTTGCTAAGTGGTGCTGAACTCTGTAGGCATCATCAAATAGGTGGTTCATCAACCACAGCTTAAAGCGGAGGTCCACCCTAAAGTGGACCTTCCGCTCATCGGAACCCTCCCCCCCTCCGGCGCCACAATTGGCACCTTTCAGGGGGGAGGGGGGTGCAGATACCTGTACAGTACAGGTATCTGCACCCACTTCCGGGATAGCTCTCTGCAGAAAGGGGCGTAGATTACGCCCCTTTCCGCAAGTGCCCGCCCCTTTCGGCAAGTGCCCCGCTGCCTGCTGGGAAACACACAGATCCCAGAGGCAGCGGGGACCGTCCTTATTGCACAGCCCGACTCGCGCATGCGCAGTAGGGAACCGGGAAATGAAGCCGAAAGGCTCCATTTCCTGATTCCCATACCCAAGATGGCGGCGGCAGCACTCAAGAGACGATCTAGAGATTGGCTTTGGGTGCCGACATCGCGGGCGCGTTGGACAGGTAAGTGTCACTATTTTAAAAGTCAGCAGCTGCAGTATTTGTAGCTGCTGGCTTTTAAAAAAAAATAAAAAGAAACGCGGAGTCCCGGTGGACTCCCGCTTTAAGGAACCCTTAGCAACCTCTGGAGGAACCCCAGGTTGAGAATGGCTGGGTCAAACAGTATCAATGGCAGAGACAGCCAGGCACCTATCATTTTCAGAAAGAGGTCAACTATGGCATGTTCTGTATTTTTCTCCACACAGGATGGAAACAGGATACAGATGCAGAAAATAAAGCTCTTTATGTAGACAAATTTTGGACCTGGTTTGGTAAAGCATATGTTCGTAGGTTGATCCTCCATACCGCCCATTGATCCTGTTATTGTCTTATTCTCACCTAAGAGCTCATCACTTTCCCTCCTAATTCCCCACACGAACAATGTGAGGCTGCACACCGCTTTGCGCGTGGAGCTTAAATTTTTATTGGTCTGGCAGCAAACACTGCTAGATCAATAAAGTTGGCCAAGCTCCATGGCTTGGAAATGTGTGGCTTTACGCTTTTTCGTACACGCTCAAATGCATTGTATTCAAATTGTATTCAAATAAGAAAATCATATCCTTGCGGACTTTACTATGTTTACGCACACATGTAGGCTAGAGCTTATATATATATATATATATATATATATATATATATATATATATATATATATACACACACACACACACATACACACACATATATATATACAGATCAGCCATATCTTTATGACCACTGACAGGTGAAGTGACTAACAATGATTATCTTGTTACAATGGCACCTGAAAGTGGATGGGATATATTAGGCAGCAAGTGAACATATTGTCCATGAAGTTGGTGTGTTAAAAGCAGAAAAAAATGGGCAAGCGTAAAGATTTGAACGACCTTGTCAGAGGACAAATTATATTGGCTAGAAAACTGGGTCAGAGCAATTCCAAAACTACAGCTCTTGTGGGATGTTGCCAGTCTGTAGTGATCAGGACTGACCAAAATTGGTCCAAGGAAGGAAAACTGGCAAACTGGCAACAAGGTCCTGGGCTGCCAAGGGTGGACATGGAAATTTTTTTACCCTCTGTTATAATGGACTTGACCTAAGATTGTAAACCAAGTGTGTTGGAATGTCTAGTCCTGAGTAAGATAGAACTTTTTTTTTAGATTACAGATTACAGTTACCCAAAATAAACAATTTACCCAACCTCAGCCTTACACAGTATGAAGGATATTGGACTAACAACACTTCTAACTACAGCAACATGGCTCCTGAGTCATGGATGGTGGGGCCATGGTCCATTTTGGGATTAATACATAAACTTCTTGATGCTCTCCTTACTCGCATTAAACTCAATATGCTCTCACAAGACACACCAATCTCTTGGAAAGAGAGGGGGAAGATATTGAAGATATTGAAGATCTCAGGCCTAATATTTCTGTTAATGCCCTTAAGATCTTCTCCTGTCTTCCCTCAAGGGGAGTAGTCTCCAGCTTTTAGTCTGTTGTGTCAAACGAATAAATTTCACCTCCAAAGAGTTTGGACCCACATGGTTAATTGTTGCCATTCTCTATGCTCCAACCAAGCTATGGCATCCCCGGGTCGCAATTTGACATTGTCTTATTTCTACACTCCAACCCTACAGCACAATCACAATCAGGCATTGATACTAGGGAAACCCTCAGAAAAAACATGAATTGTCCTGAGATTACAAGATCTTACAGGGGGCTAACTATACAGACAATTTTTTGGGCAAAAACTTTTTTACAGCTGCCAGCTGTCAGTTAAATGCCAGCACATGCCTGGCTCTGCATTCAATAAGGTTGGATCTGCATTCAATACAGCAACTCAAAGTGAAAATTGGATGGAGATACACAGCAAGCACACCAGGTCTTTAAAGTCTAAGTTCACCTTTACAGAAAATTTGTAAGGTGAACTTACACTGAACCCCCTCACCATCACACCTGGTTCTGCAGTACCTGAAGCCAGCAATCTCCCCTTCTGACAGATTGGATCGTTGCTTTACCGGTCTGGGGATTTGAAATCCATAACGAAGTTTGGGTGAAGATGGAAGCCCCATCAGTGGTGACAGTGTGCCACTGGAGGGCTTCATTTTAAGGTAAGTCTCTCATTAAGGCTAGTACGCAGTGCATACTAGCACATTATGACATTGCCTTGCAGGAGGAAAACGTTTTTGTTTTATCTAGCAGTTTATTACCACTTTAATGTCCTTCTAAAAAAAATTCACCCACAAGGCCCTCCTCTTGTCCTAAATGTCATAGAAAGTCCTAACCTTAAACCAGTGATGGTAATGCCCAATTATAGAAGCCCACTGAAAGGACTTATTTTCCTACATAAATAAATTAACTGGGTTCCCTATGCCCATCCATTCCATTCTATTTGTCTGCTGTATTATGTTCTGGAGTGTCTAGAGACCTCACTTGATAGGAGATCATCGGTTTATTGGGAGTGGATAAAACCATGCTAACCTGATAGATTCAATCAGATTCTCCTAATCTAGAGGAGTTGAAGGCAATATTGTTCAAGTTGATGCCATTAGATAAAACAAAAACATAAGACATGCAACTCTGAAGCTTGGAGGGAGATCCACTTTAAAGCTATAAATCAAGTCCACTAGGCCTTTAATGTCCTCCCTGAATTTCTTTATCCACTAGGTTCTCCTCTTGTCCTAAATGTCATAGGATGTCCTAACCTTTGAAGCCCACTGGCAAGACACTATTTGCTAAATTATTAAATTAACTGGGTTCGCAAGTCCACTATGTCTATACATTTGTCTGCTGCATCACGTTTCAGAACATGTAGAGACCTGACTACTAGATAGGACATCATTGGGGTGGAGAAAACCATACTAAGCTGATAGATCCAACCAGATTCTCCCAATTTAGAGAAGATGAAGGCAATATTGTTTAGATTTATGAAAGTAGATAAAACAATAAATATAAGAAATCAATAACTCCACGCTAAAATTTTTTTCAAAAGTTGGTCCTGTTATTTGCAAGTGGATTTGTCTGAGGACCAGCTCTGAGAAGTAATGGCCAGCCTCATATACACAACATGGTATAACAGAAACAAACTAAGGGTTACACTAGGATGACTAGAAATGTTCTCAAAAACAATATTTGCCCTCAAAACACATAGAGAGATTCCAACAATTATCCAGCATGGGGATGGCCAATCTCGTCTCTAGGTTTTCGTAACAGCAAGAGGTGATGTGTTTGCTCAGCAGTGTTTGCTGTTGTTAATTGTTGTTTTTTGTATATACAGCATAGTGCTCTTAGCTCACCATGCTTAGCCTATTTTCATTTTGAAAAGGTGAAAATATGAAACTTTTCTGTGATAAGCACTTGGTTATCATGAACTGGGACGTGTTTTAATGGACTTGCAGTATATCACTTTTAGTTATTGATTAAAGTACAAGAATTTCATTTTGAAATATATTAATTAGTTTTTTTGTATTGAAATATTCCTTGAGTGATTATAGCACTTTGTTTATTAGTTTACCACTTAGGCACCTTTTATGAGTTTGACATGTAGGCAGGTGCAGTCTGTTGTCTCCACTGCAGGTGGCGCTCAACTGCAACAGCAATGCAGAGAGAGAGAGGAATTTATAGGGAACAAGGTTCCTCTATGGTTTCCTGAGACACTGGGCAGCAATCCGATTGGATGCTGGCGACCCATGTGACTCTGGCAGCCATCTTCGGTGTTGCAGAGGCTATTTAGGACCCTGGCCCCCCAGGTTTGGCGCGCTTTATGGAGTGAGTAGTGAAAGGTACCCTGTCTGTTGGAGACAGTGTTAGCGATAGGGAAAGGTTCCTGACGAGGAGGGAAAGCATAGGGTCGCATCTCTCTGGATACCTCCCTGCTTGGGAACTAGACAGCCAGGCTTCCTTCTGTCTCCTCTCAACAGACGCTGTCAGTTCGGCTGGAACCTGCTTCTTCACATCACTGGAAATTGTGAATGTGCCCGGCTGGGTAGCTCTCCCATTGTCTATTGTGAACTGTTGCTGCATTACTTCAAGACAAGTTTTATATTGCATTTATATTGAATTATTGCCTTCGCACCACGCTGCACGCTCACCTACAGACATATTTGTCCGGTCTTTGCACAGAGTATATGAGTTTACAATTTAAATCATATATTGACTCCTTGTGGGATTTCTGGGAATAATATTGCACAGCACTATTAGCACTTTTTTGATGGTAGAGCAGCTTAATTTTCCTTATATGCACCTGCTTTAAAAAATAGATAGATAGATAGATAGACCTCCAAAGCCTATGGTGTTGATTGGCAGATGTAGCTTACATAGCAAGGGATCGGTACACTCCTGACGGCACTTTGGTGTGCAGCACTTCTGCTTTCCAAGACAGTCATCATCATTCATACACAGTGGTTTTGGTCGCGGTGATGATGGGGAAATGACACATGATGTAGCAGGAGCTGGGCATGTTCCAGGTTTTACTGCTGCAATACAAAACACTGCCTGATTAAATACTACCTTACCCCAGGATTTCCAGATCTACAGGAAACTGCAAGGATGGAAACAGGATACAGAAAATAAAGCTCTTCATGTAGACAAATATTGGACAAGGGAGTCCCAGAGCAAAATAAATTAATTTAAAAAAAGCGGAGCGACAACATGATAGGATGAATAGTAGGACAGCAGGGAAGAGGTTAAAGAAAGTTAGGTCAGTGGTGTGGCCTGCAGTGGTATGTGGCTGGAAGGGGTCGCAGGATGTTTAAGGGGGAGTGGTGTGGTGTGAGGGTCCAGTCGGGGGTTCAGATGCGGGCCTGCAGGATCTCTTAGTGGGTTTGCAGAATTTGGCCAACTGGTTTGAGCCAGGTGGTGGATCAAGGGCAATACTGGCGATGGCGTGGGTGCCGTTGCAGAGTTGTGAGGTAAATACGCTGGAATCCTCCCCTCTGGCAGGATTGCCCGGTGGCCCGGGGGCCAACCAGCAGCTGTGGCTGCACGGGCGGGGGGGGGGATGCGGGTATTGTTCAGGACTTGGGAACCCCTGAGAGTGTTGTGTCGACGGACAAGCAGGAGATGATGGAGGACAGTGGTAAAAAGGTGGATTTTGTTCACTTGGCCAATTCCACGAAGTTCGAGGTCTATGTTTGTTTTGAGGGCCCTTTGGGTTCTCATCTTAAACCGGATGTAAAGGAGAAAATTTGGATGGATGAGTATGTGGAGATTTGGGGTGGCGGCTCCTGTGAGCAGAACCACGTACAGGTACGTCATTCTGCATTTCCAGGTCTGAGGGAGGCATGCCGCCGGTGACCGGCTCCCATTGTGATTGGACAGAGCGGAGCCAATCAGCGGGTCCAATGACCGCCGGCCACCAGCGATCGCGGGCATGAGAACCAGAATGGGGATGTGTGTGTAAACACACACATTCCCGTTCTGACAGGAGAAGAGAGACAGATCGTCTTCCTATTAAGTAGGAACAGCGATCTGTCTCCTCCCGCAGTGAGTCACATCCCCATACAGTTAGAAACACTCCCTAGGACACACATTTAACCGCTTGATCGCCCCCTAGTGTAAGGTGACCAGATTTTTTAAATTAAATCCGGGGACTTTTTTTTTTATTGCCAAATGGTAAACTATTTTATAAGCATATTTTCCTCAAATTATATATCCAGTGTATGTTGTTTGTGTTTATGGAATTATTTTATGTAAATGTCTTCAGGCCCCCTGTGTTCAGTGGGAGCCAGGTGACAGTAAGCGGACTATTTCTTCATTTTTAGGTTAAGGCGTTCACGGTGTATTCATTATGAAGAGGCCGGGCTTCAACTGTGTAGAGCGCTGCTGTGGATTAACCTGACTAAACCTAAAAATGAAGGAATAGTCCGCTTACTGTCCCCCGACCCCCTCTGAGAACAGGGGATCCGGAGACATTTGTTTTGTAAAAAGCTACACCAATAAGCTAAGGGGAGTAGCTTATTGGTGGGCAGGATTTGGGAGTCCTTGACCACTCTACCTCTGGGCCACCCTGCTGAGAGGACAGATCCGGAGACAGATGGGCTCAGGGGACAGCGCCCTCAATCCGGGGACTGTCCCCGGAAACCGGGCATGTCTGGTCACCCTACCCTAGTGTAATCACACTAGTAATGCTGCTGCATTGCTTCAAGACAAGTTTTATATTGCATTTATATTGAATTATTGCCTCCGCATTACGCCGCACACCCACCTACAGACATATTTGTCTGGTCTTTGCACAGAGTATATGAGTTTACAATTTAAATCGTATATTGACTCTTTGTGGGATTTCTGGGAATAATATTGCACAACGCTATTAGCACTTTTTCTTCTTTAAATAGACCGCTATTGGCCTTTCAGAGAGCTCTCTGTAAAAACCCACATAACAGATGTAATGTCATCTTGATGCTCAATAGTGAAGGACGAATGTCCGACGGGACGTTTCGCGAAAGCGAACTGCGAACGTGACCAAAAGTTTGCGAACCGCAGGGTTCCCCATTGACTTTAATGGCAAGCGAACCTTAAAAACCTCCAGGTCATATTTTCATCCACAAAATACTTACTAGCTGTGCACACATAGTCCCACAACATGGACATTGACATAACAAAAGTATTAAGTGAATCTGGCATCGACAACGACAAGCATTCTTTTTTTTATCTGTGAAAATTTGACAATTCAGGAGCGTATGAAGGCCATGGAGGAGAGACAAGGTCAGGGCAGGCTGTGAAGGGGGTGCAAGAGATGATCAGTGTCACATTCAGGACAGCGCAGTCCTGTGCCAGTGTCCCAGTGTGCCAACCTGTGCTTGAGCCCCTCCCTCTGCCTGGCCCTTACCCCCACCTATGCAGGGCTCCACTGCGGTGGTCCTGAGGTGCCAGTCCAGTGCTGATCCTCAGCCATGGTGCTGACACTGCCTGCTCACTGCCCCCTCACTGTCTGACACCAGCACCGTGATAGAGACTGAGCACCGACTCCAGCACCGATATAGAGAGCACTGACACCAGCACCGAGATAGAGAGCACTGACACCAGCACCGAGATAGAGAGCACTGACACCAGCACCGAGATAGAGAGCACTGACACCAGCACCGAGATAGAGAGCACTGACACCAGCGCCAAGATAGAGAGCACTGACACCAGCACTGATACCAGCAACTCGGTGCGGGACCCAAAAATATGACACAGCTCAACCTCTTCAAACAGGAGGGTACGGGCATATAGTACGGTGTGCGTTTTTTGTACAAGGAAGTGAGCCAAAGGTAAAAAAAAGGTCCGTGTGCTAGATTAAATAAATTGTTTATAGAGTTATGCATACACATGGTCTACTGGTCACATGTGTTGAATTCCTCGCTCCTTGCTGGATCCGGATGAGACCTGTCGATGGGTCGGCTGAAAGAATGATCTCATATCAGAAGTCACCAACACATCTTCAAACCACCCTCTTCTTGCAGGCGCTGTTGGATTGGTACCCGCAACTCTTTCTCTGGGAGCAGGAATTCCTCCTGCAAAAGCAGAATGCAGCATTTCTCGAAGCAAGGCCTATAAGTGCTCCATTCTGACAGCCCTCTGTGATGGTGCTAACATTTCCGCCATTTTGTGTTTGTACCGGGGGTCTAAGTACAGTGCCACCCAGTACTGGTCCTTGACCTTTATGCTTTTTATATGGGAGTCCCTGTTAAAACACTGGAGCATGAAGGCCCCCATTTGCACTAAACTGGAAGCGGTGTGGTGGCCTGGCTCCTGCTCATCATCCAGGATAATGTTGTCCTCCTCATTCTCTTCTCCCCATCCACGGACAACAACAGGGATCCCAGAAAGGTTTAAAGCATTCTCTTCTTGCTCCTCCTCATTCGCCCCGGCACCATCCTCCTCTGACTCCTCTTCAGACTCCTGTTGTTGACTTGTCTCAGATAGAGTAGCCCCCCCTGGGAATTCATCCAGCATTGCAACTTCCTTATCTTCCTGCTCCTGCTCCTCCACGGCTTGATCAATGACACAACGCAATGCACGCTCCATAAAGAAGGCATAAGGTACGATGTCACTGATGGCGCCATGGCTGTGACTGACCAGTTTGGTTATCTCATCAAATTGGCTGAGAAGCCTGCATGCATCACGCATGAGAAGACACTGGCACGGTGAAAAAAAAAAACAGAACCTGTTCTGCCTCAAAGTTCGTACAGGTAGTCATTAACTGCACGTTTCTGCTGGAGCAGCCTATCAACTATATAGAAGGTTGAGGTCCATCGCGTCGGACAATCGCAAATAAGACGTCTAACCTTCAGATTGTGTCGCCGCTGAATGTCAGCAAGACGAGCCATGGCCGCGCAAGATCTTCTGAAATGGGTCGAGATTTTCCTTGCCGGCCGCAAGATGTCCTGGACCCCAGGGTATTTGACAAGGAATCGCTGCACGACCAAGTTTAAGACGTGTGCCATGCATGGCACGTGCGTAATTTTGCCCTGTTTCAATGCGTTAAGCAGATTGGCACCGTTGTCACACACCACTTTACCAACTGTCAAATTGAGAGGTGTTAGCCACGGATCTGCCTGTGAACACAAAGCTGAAAGGAGTGCAGGGCCAGTGTGGCTCTTGGCTTCCAGGCACAACAGACGCAGCACAGCATGGCAACGTCTCACCTGGCATGTCGAATAGGTTCTGGGGATCTTGGGTGGCACAGCGGAAGAGACGCTAGCAGCGGAAAAGGAGGAGTCAGTCGAGGAGGAGAGGGAGGATGGAGTAGGAGGAGGAGAAGAAGAGCCAGGCCTGCATGCAATCCGTGGCGGCAAAACCAAATCCATGCAGGTGCCACGGGTTACATGCTTGATGGCCATCAGAAGGTTCACCCAGTGGGCAGTAAAAGTTATATACCTTCCCTGCCCGTGTTTGCTAGACCACGTGTCTGTGGTCAGATGTATCTTGGCACCGACACTGTGTGCCAGAGATACATTCACTTGCAGCTGAACATGGCCATATAGCTCTGGGATGCCCTTATATACTTCCTTCCTGGGACCTTCCATTGTGGTGTTCCAATGGCCACAAATTTTCGAAAGGCCTCCAAGTCCACCAGTTTATATGGCAGTAGTTGGCGGGCTATCAGTTCTGACAAGCCAGCGGCCAACCGTTGGGCAAGAGGGTTATCCGGCGTCATCATTTTTTTTACGCTCAAACATTTGGTCCACAGAATCCTGCCTTTTTCCAGAAAAATGTGAGGACGGCATGATGGAAGGTGGAATGGAGGACAATTGTGAGGAGAAAGGAGAAGGAGAAGACGAGGCTGGATGGTGAGAGCCTGGAGTGTGGCTTTGTGGGTTTCCGTTGCTCCCACTGGGCTCGGTGATGGCAGCTCATGTGCCTTCTTAAGGCGGTCGTCCCTAGGTGTGTGAGTGTTGGGCTTACCGCGACTTATGCATTGACTGCAAAGGCTGCAGATGGCAACACTATGTGAAGAAGAGGGTGCAGATCAAGAGGCTGAGAAGGGTGCAGAAGAGTAAGGCTGCGTGAGCCACTCAACCAAGTCTGGTGCGTCCTTTGACGTAATCACACGCACCTTCTGCAATTTGCCACTTTGGCTCAAGCCTGTTGCTCCTGCCCTACCCCTACCACCCCTGCGGAAGGGCCTGCCTCTTTCTCTGCCTGTCATTTTTTAAATGATCCTGTGACAAAAGTCTCTAGAGAAGTGCAGTATATTTGGAAGAAGGTATATAACACCCCGCTTCAATCTGTCGTTTTGGGGGGCCACTGGTCTATCACACCAGTTATAATACTTTTTCTAATTGCATTTGTCACTTTTTGTAGTATCGCTGCAGAAACACTCAGCAGTCACAATGCTGCACAGTGGAAATGCACTATACTATGCTTTCTATATTTGCAAGTATTTTATACGTGTATTACACCCCTATATGCTGCACACCAAATAGTACACCAATATTAGTCCTTAAAAGGACCTTTGTGGACCTAATAGTAGCTAGCTAGTAGCTAGTGAATTGCACACTGTTCCTGCTCCAAACACCAAACTGTCCCTCCCTACACTGAGAAACGACAGCTGCAGAATCGATCAGCAGCACTGCATGCAGTGCACTATAATATGCTTTCTATATTTGAAAGAAAGTATATTATACGTGTACAACCCTATATACTGTATACCTATACCAGTCCTTAAAAGGACTTTTGTGGACCTAATAGCTAGTGATTTGCAGACTGTCCTTGCTCCAAACACCAAACTGTCCCTCAGTCCCTACACTGATAAAAGACAGCTGCAGAATCGGTCAGCACTCAGCAGCACAGCAGTGAAGTATAATATGTTTTCTATATTTGAAAGAAAGTATATTATACGTGTACAACTCTATATACTGTACACCTATACCAGTCCTTAAAAGGACCTTTGTGGACCTAGTAGCTAGTGATTTGCAGACTGTCCCTGCTCCAAACACCAAACTTTCCCTCCCTACACTGATAAAAGACAGCTGCAGAATTGGTCTGCACTCAGCAGCACAGCAGTGCACCATAATATACTTTCTATATTTGAAAGAAAGTATATTATAAGTGTATTAAAACCCTATATACTGTACACCAAGGACTTTTGTGGACCTAATAGTAATAGCTAATTAGCTAGCTAGTGATTAGACTGACTGTCCCTGCTCCACACAGCATCCTTTCTCTACACTAAAAAAAGACAGAATGTAAAATGGCCGCCAGATCAGGTCTATTTATAAGGTAGGGGGGTATGGCTAGGAGGGGGTCGCAGGACGCTTAAGGGGGAGTGGTGTGAGGGTCCAGTCAGGTGTTCAGATGTGGGCCTTCAGGATCTCTTAGCGGGTTTGCGGAATTTGGTCAACCGGTTTTAGCCGGGTGGTGGAGCAAGGGCGATGCTGGCGATGACGTGGGTGCAGCCGCAGAGTTGAGAGGTGAGTAGGCTGGAATTTTCCCCTCCAGCAGGATTGCTTGGTGGTTCGGGGGCCAACCATTAGCTGTGGCTCTGGTGGGGGGGGGGGGGGGGGCGCGGGTATTGTTCAGGACTTGGGAACCCCTGAGAGTGTTGTGTCGACGGACAAGCAGGAGACAATGGAGAACAGCGGTAAAGAGGTGGATTCTGTTCACTTGGCCGATTCCACAAAGTTTGAGGTCTGTGTTTGTTTTGAGGGCCCTTTGGGTTCTCATTTTAAATCGGATGTAAAAGTAGAACATTTGGATGGGTGAGTATGTGGAGATTTGGGGCGGCGGCTCTTGTGAGCAGAATCCCGTACAAGTAAATCCTTCTGCATTTACAGGTCTGGGGGAGGCACGCCACCAGTGACACAGCGGGGCCAATTAGCAGGTCACCGCTGGCCACCCAAGAACCAGAATGGGGATGTGTGTGTAAACACACACATCCCCGTTCTAACAGGAGAGGAGAGACTGATTTTCTGTTCCTACTAAGTAGAAACAGCTATCTGTCTCCTCCCCCAGTGAATCACATCCCCATATAGTTAGAAGCACTCCCTAGGACACACATTTAACCGTTTGATCGCCCCCTAGTGTAAGGTGACCGGATTTTTTAAATGAAATCCGGGGACTTTTTTTATTGCCAAATGGTAAACTATTTTATATGCATATTTTTCTCAAATGATATATGCAGTGTATGTGGTATGTGTTTATGGAATTATTGTATGTAAATGTCGCTGGGCCTCCTGTGTTCAGTGGGAGCCAGGTGACAGTAAGCGGACTATTGCTTTATTTTTAGGTTAAGGCGTTCATGGTGTATTCATATTGAAGAGGCCGGGCTTCAACTGTGTAGGGCGCTGCTGTGGATTAACCTGTCTAAACCTAAAAATGAAGAAATAGTCCGCTTACTGTCCCCCGACCCCCTCTGAGAACAGGGGATCCGGAGACATTTGTTTTGTAAAAAGCTACACCAATAAGCTAAGGGGATTAGTTTATTGGTGGACAGGATTTGGTAGTCCTAGACCACTCTACCTCCGGGCCACCCTACTGAGAGGACAGATTCGGGGACAGATGGGCTCAGGGGACAGCGCCCTCAATCCGGGGACTGTCCCCGGAAACCGGGCATGTCTGGTCGCCCTACCCTAGTGTAATCACACTAGTAATGTTGCCGCATTGCTTCAAGACAGGTTTTATATTGCATTTATATTGAATTATTGCCTCCGCACCATGCTGCATGCCCACCTACAGACATATTTGTTTGGTCTTTGCACAGAGTATATGAGTTTACAATTTAAATCATATATTGACTCTTTGTGGGATTTCTGGGAATAATATTGCACAGCACTATTAGAACTTTTTTTTCTCCAAATAAACCTCTATTGGCCTCTCAGAGATCTCTCTGTAAAAACCTACATAACAGCTGTAATTTCACCTTGATGCTCAACACAATAAGGACACATCTGCTTTAAAAAATCATATAATTATATTCCACTTCGTAATGCATTACAAGAAAATCTCACTAAACTAGCATCCCATGAATTTTCATGGATGGGACATTTGGCAGCATTTAAAATGCTTCACCTTCCACAAATTTTATACTTTTTTAGAACTCTCCCGATTCCAATTCCGTTAAAATTTTTCCAATCCCTTCAGACTCTGTTTTCTAGATTCATCTGGTAAGGTAAAAAATCTAGATGTGCTCATTCAAACTTAGTGAAGAAACGTCAAGCTGGGGGAACAGGGTATGTGGATTTCCAAGATTATTATTTAGCCTCGATTCTCACACAGTCTAAGGAATGGTTTCTCCTCCATCTACAATTTGGGGGAAGATGGAAACTGCTAAGATCCTAGGAAATAATCTATCACTATGGATTCCTTCCATGGCACTTGGAGCCAAGATACCTTCTCGCATCTCCCCAACAATATTAGCAACACTTAAATCCTGGGTTCGATTTCTGCATCTAACTTCCTCACACCCTCTTCCTACCAAAGTCCAAATTCCGCTAAATACTCTACATAATTTCATGAAGACAACCTCATTTACACCATGGATAGAGAAGGGAATTAAATATCTATCTGATCTACTTGATAATGGGGTGATCAAACCATTTCCTACACTTCAAAATAAATTTCAATTGCCAAATTCAGATTTTTCTGATTTATTCCTCTACATCCGAACTAAGAATTGCATTTCCAACCTCCCATCATGGACCTATAATGTTCCCCAATCGGCTTGGTCCCTCCTTAAGATCCCCATACATCAACAAAAATTGATCTCTCTTTTCTATAATCTTCTTCAACAAAAAAGTGTGTTTACAAAGACTATCCCTTTAATTAGATGGAAAGAAGACTTAGGATACACCTATACAGTTGACCAATGGGAAAACATTATGGGAAGTATCCATTAAATTGACCCAACGCTGGTATCTTACTCCTGAGAAAATGTCTAAATTCAACGGCACATTTGACGACAAATGTTGGAGATTGTGCGGCAAAAAAGGTGATATGTTATAGGATATGTATACATACATTTTGGACATGCCCTAAACTTGGGAAGTATTGGGAACAAATCTTTCAAGTTATGTCTGAAATTACCAAAACAGTCATTCCTCCAAATCCCTCACTGGCTCTATTATCCATTGATCTTGATCGATATCCTATGCAGTTTAGAAATGTGTTTACACATATTTTGCTGTCAGCCAGGATCAGTATAATGAGGAACTGGATCTGACCCCCCCTCCTTCTTAGAGAACCTACCCATCAGTACTTTTGGCCGCGCTGAGTTTTCTGCCACTTTTGTGGTGGAGAGGCCACATCAACTGGCTGCCAAACCCCCTCCCCAAACCCCCTCCCCAGGAGCACCACCAAGAACATTCATCGCTAAACTGCTAAATTTCCGTGACCGAAACACGGTCCTCCGACCTCACGAGACTGAAGGGCAACATTCCATATAAGAACGTTGAGATCAGAGTGTTTCCGGACTTCTCAGCGGATGTACAGAAGAAGAGAGCTCTCTTCAACGAGGCCAAGCGTCAACTGAGAATCCGCCACTACTCCTATGCCATGTTGTTTCTGGCCAGGCTTTGGGTGGTCGGGGAGGACAGGGTCTTTGCCTGGTTGGAACATGGAGCAAGCTTGAAGCTCCGCTGCCAGAATAGGAGACAGACTGGTCCACCACGAGGTAACAGTGTTGGGGACCCGCGGGATCAAACTATAAGTGGGACCGCGATTTAACCCTATTCAGGTACTATCCCTTCATCCTCCCCGCTGTTCCTACCCTGCATGCTCAATACTTCCGCTGCCCCCCTGCCCCTACCACCCCCCTTGTCCCTATGATCCTAGCTGCCCCCTCTGTCTGTCTGTGGTGTGCCTCCAGACATAAAGACTTAACTACAGCCCCAAAAGACTGTCTGAAAAAGCAAGCCATGGCCCGTTATGACACCCGGGATAAGCGCCCATTCCCGATTATCATACTCCACTCCCCATCACGATTATCCTATTTGCCTGAACCTGGGGAACGCTCCCTTCATACGGGTGTCTGCTCTACAGCGAGTAATCGCCCCGTTAGACTTATAGACTATTACGAGCCTAGTCGGCCTCAAGAATGCTGGTAACGTAACTGTTCTGGTAAAAGACAAGTTTCCCTGCTCTGCCCGGCCCTGGCGCATAGTGGTAGATTTGGTTCCACAGCACCATGCAGCCGGTCAGTTCAGCATGTTCATAACAGTAATGATTATGGTTAATGTTTGGTTAATTGTTATAGTAAAGTATTGGTGTCCTGCACAGCAAGTTGAAAGCAGTGTTGGGGGGACAGAGGGGAATTGCACTATGCAGAATTACTGTAAGTTGGCAGCTGGATGGGATTTGCGGGGTATGGATGGTGTTCTCGGCTCTTCGGCTGCTGCGCGCCTGGCGGGCGGTGCCACGGGCCCCCCCCCATGAGTGGCGTGGGGACTGGGGACACTGCTAACTATATTAACTGGCTTGTTTAGTCTGAAGTGTGTCACGTGGAACATCAGGGGAATCAGGGCCAGACCGAAGCGAGGGGCGGTCCTGTCATATTTGAAAAAGCAAAGGGAGGATGTCATGGTGCTGGTGGAGACTCACCTGATGGGTCATCTGGTAATGACGCTCAAGAAACCAGGACCATCGGGGGAGCTGGAGGACGGCGAGTGGGAGGAGGCTCGAGTGCCTGTAAAAAAGTTTTGCCTGACACAAATGTACATAATGCACAGAGTGTACTTGACACCGATCCGCATAGCAAAATACAAGCCAAACTACAGCCCCCTCTGCCCTAGATGTAGCAGCCTCAATAGCACCTTCTTCCATATTCTATGGTTATGCCCAATAATACAGGACTACTGGATCCACATAGTGAGGTTTATGCATGACGAGATGGGTTCACCCCAGACGTTATGCCCCAAACAATGTATACTGGGGATATTCCCTGACCCTGACTCGGATAAGTTCCATAAAATATTCCTCCAAGAAACACTCTATATAGCTAGGCTACTCATAGCGAGACGATGGCTTTAGGCTCTGCCCCCAAAGCTGCATGAGTGGATATCTGCTGTTAATAATGTCCTCCCTTACAAAAAGGAGGTCTATGTTCATAGAGGATGCCCGGCCAAATATGGGAAAATATGGGACACCTGGTTGGGCAATGCGGCTACTTGCAATGTGCCAGTGGAGGAGTGACCCGTAGTGAGTAATCACATCTCCCTCCTTTATAGAGTTAGTATTAAATATCTGATAAGTGATACACCTTTGTGTCATGTGAATCAGCTGCCGTTTATGTGTAACCAGACTTTATACCCTGTCGTAATCTGTAACACCGCTATGAAGTTATATCTAATGCTTCCCTGTTGTAATTTGTTCTGCCACATTATGATGTGTACAGCTGTCTTTGAAATGTCTAATATGTAAACTGTCCTTGTTGATTTCAATAAAAACACCTTGTTACCTGTAAAAAAATAAATAAGGGGAGGGACAACATGACAGGATGAATAGTAGGACAGCAGGGAAGAGGTTAAAGAAAGGTAGGTCAGTGGTGTGGCCTGCAGTGGTATGTGTCTGGGAGGGGTCGCAGGACGTTTAGGGGGAGTGGTGTAGTGTGAGAGTCCAGTCATGAGTTTAGATGCGGGCCTGCAGGATCTCTTAGCGGGTTTGCGAAATTTGGTAAACTGGTTTGAGCCTGGTATTGGAGCAAGGGCGTCTATTCCTACTAAGTAGGAACAGCGATCTGTCTCCTCCCCCAGTGAGTCACATCCCCATACAGTTAGAAACACTCTCTAGAACACACATTTAACCCCTTGATCGCCCCCCAAGTGTAATCACACTAATAATGTTGCTGCATTGCTTCACGACAGGTTTTATATTGCATTTCTATTGAATTATGAGTTTACAATTTAAATCATATATTGGCTCTTTGTGGGATTTCTTGGAATAATATTGCACAGCACTATTAGCACTTTTTTTTTCTCTAAATAAACTCCAATTGGCCTCTCAGAGTTCTCTCTGTAAAAACCTACATAACAGCTGTAATGTCACCTTGATGCTCAACACAATAAGGACACATCTGCTTTAAAAAATAGATAGATAGATAGATAGATAGATAGATAGATAGATAGATAGATAGATAGATAGATAGATAGATAGATAGATAGATAGATAGATAGATAGATATAGATAGATAGGTAGATAGACCTCCCAAGCCTATGGTGTTGATTGGCAGACGTAACTTACATGGTAAGGGATCGGTACACTCTTGACGGCACTTTCGCGTGCAGCACTTCTTCTTTCCAGGACAGTCATCGTCATTCATACATAGTGGTTTCGGTCGCGGTGATGATGGGGAAATGCCACATGATGTAGCAGGAGCTGGGCATGTTCCAGGTTTTACTGCTGCAATAAAAAACACAGCCTGATTAAATCATACCCTACCCCAGGATTTCCATATTTACAGGAAACTGCAAGGATGAAAACAGGATACAGAAAATAAAGCTCTTCATGTAGACAAATATTGGACCAGGGAGTTCCGGAGCAAAATAAAGTAAAAAAAATAAGGGGAAGGACAACATGACAGGATGAATAGTAGGACAGCAGGGAAGAGGTTAAAGAAAGTTAGGTCAGTGGTGTGGCCTGCAGTGGTATGTGGCTGGGAGGGGTCGCAGGACGTTTAGGAGGAATGGTGTAGTGTGAGGGTCCAGTCAGGGGTTTAGATGCGGGCCTGCAGGATCTCTTAGCGGGTTTGCGGAATTTGGTAAACTGATTTGAGTTTGGTATTGGAGCAAGGGTGATGATGGCGTGGGTGTTGCCAAACACACACATCCCCGTTCTGATAGGAGAGGAGAGACCGATCATCTATTCCTACTAAGTATGAACAGCGATCTGTCTCCTCCCCCAGTGAGTCACATCCCCATACAGTTAGAAACACTCCCTAGAACACACATTTAACCCCTTGATTGCCCCCTAGTGTAATCACACTAGTAATGTTGCTGCATTGCTTCAAAACAAGTTTTATATTGGATTTATATTGAATTATTGCCTCTGCACCATGCTGCATGCCCACCTACAGACATATTTGTCTGGTCTTTGCACAGTATATGAGTTTACAATTGAAATCATATATTGGCTCTTTGTGGGATTTCTATGAATAATATTGCACAGCACTATTAGCACTTTTTTTTCTCTAAATAAACCTCTATTGGCCTCTCAGAGATCTCTCTGTAAAAACCTACATAACAGCTGTAATGTCACCTTGATGCTCAACACAATAAGGACACATCTGCTTTAAAAAATAGATAGATCAAAAATAGATAGATAGATAGATAGATAGATAGATAGATAGATAGATAGATAGACCTCCCAAGCCTATGGTGTTGATTGGAGGTTGATTGGCAGACGTAACTTACATGGTAAGGGATCGGTACACTCCTGACGGCACTTTCGCGTGCAGCACTTCTTCTTTCCAAGACAGTCATCATCATTCATACACAGTGGTTTCGGTCGCGGTGATGATGGGGAAATGCCACATAATGTAGCAGGAGCTGGGCATGTTCCAGATTTTACTGCAATACAAAACACAGCCTGATGAAATAATACCCTACCCCAGGATTTTCAGATCTACAGGAAACTGCAAGAAGGATGGAAACAGGATACAGAAAATAAAGCTCTTTGTGTAGACAAATATTGGACTAGGTAGTGCAAAAAAAAAATGAATAAGAAATAAGTGGAGGGACAACATGACAGGATGAATAGTAGGTCAGCAGGGAAGAGGTAAAAGAAAGTTAGTTCAGTGGTGTGGCCTGCAGTGGTATGTGGCTGGGAGGGGGTGGCAGGACGTTTAGGGGGAGTGGTGTGAGGGTCCAGTCGGGAGCTGCTGCTCTGTGTCTTTTTCTTACCCCCCCTTCTCTTTATTCCCCTGGTGGTGGCATGGCAGATTTGTCCAGATTGTTTCCCAGCTATGGGCTGCGGTGGCCTCTCGGAGCACAGACTGGCTAGAGGCGCAGGTGGAGGATTTGGTGAGTGAGCAGGACACTGGCTCACATTCGGGGGGGGACAGGGGCTCCAACATGCTCAGAGGTCCAGGCCTCCGAGTCGCTTCAGCCCGGAGTCCGCCCCCGAGCTCAGAGCCAACAAGGGAGACCCAACAGGGACCCTCCAGGACCCTCAGAGAAGCATGCTTCAACTTCAATAGGAGGCGAGCCTGGGAGAAATCGTCGGCGTAGGCAGAGCTCGGCGGGAGGTGAGAGAGAAGCCGCAAACGCATCTTCCCCGCCTGCTTGTCGCTGGTGTCGGGAGCAGACAGCCGCTGCCTCAGCAGGGGTCCCTGGCAGGCAGGTGGCTCAGCAGGGGAGAGCTGCAGTGATGGATGTTGACCTATTTCCAGAGTTTGCCGGCGGTCCCCCTTCATCAAGGGTTCTGAGCCCTGGAGGAGCAGAAGGAGCAGGCACAGCAGGGAACAGCAGGGGGATGCTGTGTGGTGGGTGGCCGAGCTGAAGGGCCTGTCAGGAGCCAATCCAGGATGTCGGTGGGTGGGTCTGGTGCATATTTTGGGAGAAGCAGCACAAATCCTCGGCAAACAGTTTAGGTGACCCTGGGGTGCAGTTGGTGGTTGTTCTGTTAGCGGAGGTGGATGTTTGGTCAGAGGGTGAACTGTTCCTCTTCAAGGTGGACGATGACCTGGGATATCTGTCTCCGAGGGCTTCTGGCGAGGCGGCTGTTTGGCCCACTCCTGGGCAGCCATGTGAGCGTGTTTCTGTTTTGTCTTCTTTATCTGTGCATACTGTTTTGCGGGATTTGCTAGGTCATTTTAGGCAGACACGGGCAGCGTATTCCGTTTTTGCTGCCTGGGGTTCAGATGCGGGCCTGCAGAATCTCTTAGCGGGTTTGCAGAATTCGGTCAATCGCTTTGAGCCGGGTGGTGGAGCAAGGGCGCTGGCGATGGCGTGGGTGCCGCTGAAGAGTTGTGAGGTGAGTACGCTGAAATCCCCCCTCCGGCATAATTACCCGGTGGTTGGGGGGGCAACCATTAGCTGTTGCTGTGGGGGGCGGGGCACGGGTATTGTGGGAACCCCTGAGAGTGTTGTGGCAACGGACAAGCAGGAGACGATGATGACAGCAGTAAAAAGGGGGATTTCGTTCACTTGGCCGATTCTACAAAGTGCGAGGTCTATGTTTGTTTTGAGGGCCCTTTGGGTTCTCATCTTAAACCGGATGTAAAGGAGAAAATTTGGAAGGCTGAGTATGTGGAGATTTGGGGCGGGGGTTTCTGTGAGCAGAATCGCATAAAAGGTACGTCATTCTGGATTTACAGGTCTGGGGGGGAGAAGGCAAGCCACCGGTGACCGGCTCCCGTTGTGATTGGACACATTGGAGCCAATCAGCGGGTCCGATGACCGCCGGACACCCGCAATCGCAGGTATGAGAACCAGAACGTGGATGTGTGTGTGTAAACACACACATCCCGTTCTGACAGGAGAGGAGAGACAGATCGTCTTCCTATTAAGTAGGAACAGCGATCTGTCTCCTCCCCCAGTGAGTCACATCCCCACGCAGTTGGAAACATTCCCTAGGACACACATTTAACCCCTTGATTGCCCCCTAGTGTTAACTTCTTCCCTGCCAGTGACATTTATACAGTAATCAGTGGCTATTTTTAGCTCTGATCGCTGTATAAATGTCAATGGTCCCAAAGTGTCTGATCTGTCCGCCGCAATGTCGCAGAAAAATCGATGATTGCCGCCATTACTAATAAAAAAATAATAATAATAAAAATGCCATAAATCTATTCCCTATTTTGTAAAGGTTATAACTTTTGCGCAAACCAATCTATAATTGCTAATTGCGTTTTTTTTACCAAAAATATGTAGAAGAATACTAATTTTGGTGCGTTTTACGTGATGGACTGTCTTTTTTCAACCTCACCTACTATGATTTCGCAACGCTTTTATCGTGAATTTTCAGTGATTGTACCGTGATTATACTACAAATTCGCAATGATTTTGTGCTGATTTTACCATCATTTTACTGTATTTATGATGTGTTTTTCATAGGTCATATGGCTCAAAACTGCATGAAAAATGTAACACGGGTGCATTACTGATGAGTTCTTGCTGCATTTTTCAATGTATTTCAGCTGGGAAGTGCTTTTTTGTGCGTTTTTATTTTTTTTTACTGACCAAAAATGCAGCAAGCAGGATTTTTAACACCACAATGAAAGCACAGCGGTCCAGTGTGAAGACATACATAGAATTTAAAGGGATACATTTTTCTTGAGATTTTCTTACGCTAAAGGTGCCAATAATGGCCGACGATAAATTCATATTCATTAAGGCTGGGTTCACACTTATGCTGGATGCGGCTCACAGCAGGGGGTCCGGTGTCCTGTTTTCCATTGAGAGCCGATCATACTCCCCTGTCATGAGAATTGGATGTTTAAAAAATCCACATGCAATTCTCACTAGTGTGAACCCAGCCTTTAATTAATTATGTTAATTAACCACTTCCCAACCGGCGCACGCCAATGTACGTCGGCAGAATGGCACGGGCAGGCATATTAGCGTACAGGTACGTCCATTTTTTTATGTCGCCCTGCCATCGCGCGTGCGTTGCCGGCGGCGCGCTCGCGTACCGGTCAGAAACCCTGTGAGTCCGTTTGCGGGTCCCGTGGACTCGATCGCCGTGGGGATACCCACGATCGTCTCATGGGGCGACTGAACGGGGAGATGCCGTTGTAAACAGCATCTCCCCATTCTGCCTAGCAACAAGTGACGCTGATCTCTGCTCTATGTGATTGGAGCAGAGATCAGTGTTCACTAACACAAAGCCCAGTCCCCCACAGTTAGTAAGACACCTCTAGGAACACTTAACCCCTACACTGCCACCCACTGGTTAACCCCTTCACTGCCAGTGTCATTTACACAGGAATCAATGCATTTGTATAGCAGTGATTGCTGTATAAATGACAATGGTCCCAAAAATGTGTCAAAAATGTCCGATGTGTCCGCCACAATGTCGCAGTCACAATAAAAATCGCTGATCGCCGCCATTACTAGTAAAAAAACATTAATAAAAATGCCATAAAACTATCCCCTATTTTGTAACCGCTATAACTTTTGCGCAAACCAATCAATAATCGCTTATTGCGATTTTTTTACCAAAAATATGTAGAAGAATATGTATCAGCCTAAACTGAGGGAAAAACAGTTTTTTTAATATATTTTTGGGGGATATTTATTATAACAAAAAGTAAAAAATAATGCTTTTTTTTCAAAATTTTTGTTTATAGTGCAAAAAATAAAAACCGCAGGGATGATCAAATACCACCAAAAGAAAGCTCTATTTGTAGGGAAAAAAAAGACGTCAATTTTGTTTGGGAGCCACGTCGCATGACCGTGTAATTGTCAGTTAAAGCGACGCAGTGCCGAATCGCAAAAAGTGGTCTGGTCTTAAGCCAGCAAAATGGTCCGGTCTGAAAGTGGTTAATCACTTCAGCCCCCTTAATGACCAGGCCATTTTTTGCATTATTTTAACTGCCAATTGCGCAGTCGTGCAACGCTGTACCTAAATAAAATTGATGCCCTTTTTTCCCCACAAATAGAGCTTTTATTTGGTGCCATTCGATCACCTCGGCTTTTATTTATTGTGCTATAAACAAAAAAAGAGCAACAATTTTGAAAAGTAAAACAATATTTTTTACTTTCTGCTATAAAACATACCGTACCCAATACATTTAAAAAAAAAATCTAACTTATTCATCAGTTTAGGCCAATATGTATTCTGCTACAAAAAAAATAATCCCAATAAGCGTATATTGATTGGTTTTCGCAAAAGTTTTACAGTCTACAAACTATGGGATAGATTTATGGCATTTTTTTTTTTTTTTTTTAACTATTAATGAGAGCGATCCGTGATTTTAAGTGGGACTGCTACATTGCGGTAGACAGATCGTAAACCTGACACTTTTAACACTTTTTGGGAACCAGTGAAATTATTACAGTGATCAGTGCTAAAAATATGAACTGTCACTGTACTAATGACACTGGCAGGGAAGGGGCTAACATCAGGGGTGATCAAGGGGTTAAGTGTGTCCCTAGGGGGTGCTTTCTAACTGTGTGGGGAATGGACTAACTGGAGGAACACAAAGATCCGTGATCGACCAGCGTCACTTCCGATAGCGGTATTCAGGGGATGATGAAGTCACGTGACCCGTGACGAACACGCGTCAGGAATAGGGAATACCGCTACCGGAAGTGACGCTGGTCGAGCTCGCTGCTCGTTTTTACACTGCCTACCTGTACCCTTTGTTTGTGAGTACCTAATTTTACGCTTTATGTCCTAAATAAATGTTGCACTAAAAACCTACTACACTATGGGGCATCCTTCCTTTAAGTCTTGATTTACCACATATGATACCTGGCACGGGACCACCTATGGCGAATACCCTAAAGTGACTCTTAAAGAGGCCACGCACCATATAGAGAGCAAGAGAGGGACGCCAGGCAGAAATTACTGTAACAAGATCCATAAAGGAAAAAGGTCTCCAGGGACACCCAAAGATACATGCTGTAACCTTACAGCAGTAAGGTAAGAGGACACCCTTAAAAAGAACATCTAGGGCCACATGGAAAATAACGCCACCTCACTGAACTCCGTTGGATCACCATAATTATCACTTATTGTTTTTGATCACATCAGAACTTTATCTAAACTTAAAAAAGCTTACTGCGATTTTTGGATATAATCTCATCGAGAGTTTACTTAGTCTTATGCGATTCCTAGACATAATCGCTACACTATTTCTTAGCACCTTATGCGATTCTATATAGTCATCACTTTACTGCACTTTTGCACTTCTACATGGACATCTGAAATTGATATTCATCTGTCTGCTTAGACGACTATATAGTTATATAAAATTGTTATTGGACTCTGTCCTTAGCACTACTGCACTTTTTTGCTCAACTTTTAAATAATTTTTCACCGGATACTACAATTTTATTTTTATTTTACACCTACTTGTATCACTACAAAGTGTCACTACTATTTCTATTATTATTCTTTTTATTATTACTTTTATTTACCTGTTTTGCTGTTTATATCAATTTATTGACTGAAGAAGATCATATGTTAATTATTATAATACATTATACTATTGTTATACAGCTGGTATATGTATACGTGTTGGTAGCGGTTATCAACTTACCTTTATACTATATATTTCATTTGTTTTGGCCATTTTTACTGGCTTTATTGTAATTTAATTTCTTAAAGAACACCATGATTTAGTACAGCGCACCACTACTCTTATACCCATTTAAAATACTAGATGTAGTAGTTTTTGTTGTGGTGTGTATTAACTTTTTAATTTAAGTAAAACTAAAGATTTTGTAATCTAAGTTATATTGTTAAACTTACTTTCATTTAATGAGCTAAAAAAATGTTCTATAAAACTCAGTTTTGTCAACATTTTGGAAATTGTTCTTGTGTTCAATGAGATATTGATTAAAATCTTACTTTTCACAAGGGGTGTACTAATTTATGCTGAGATAAAATATTAATAGGGTGTATATATTGTCACAGTATGTGAAGTGATGGATAATGGGTATATTTCATCTCACATGCGTTCTATTGTAAGAGACTGGACCGGAATCCGGCCTGGGTTCTTCCAGCCTCTGTGGTAGGCTTGGTTACGGTCCAGATGTTGTGGTCCACTTGAGTCCACACTCGGGTGGACTTTAACCACTTCAGCCCCGAACCAATAAACACCTTAAGGACCAGAGGTCTTTTTCCAATTTCGCACTGCGCTGCTTTAACTGGTAATTGCGCGGTCATGCAATATTGCACCCAAACAAAATTTGCGTCCTTTTCTTCCCACAAATAGAGCTTTCTTTTGATGGTATTTGATTGCCTCTGCGATTTTTTTTTTGCGATATAAATGGAAAAAGAGCGAAAATTTTGAAAAAAAAAGATATTTTCTTCTTTTTGTTATAAGAAAAATCGAATAAACTAAATTTTAGTCATACATTGAGGGCAAAATTTATTCAGCCACATGTCTTTAGTAAAAAATATGTCAATAAGCGTATATTTTTTGGTTTGCGCAAAAGTTATAGCGTCTACAAACTAGAGTACATTTTCTGGAATTTACACAGCTTTTAATTTATGACTGCCTATCTCATTTCTTGAGGTGCTAAAATGGCAGGGCAGTACAAACCCCCCGCAAATGACCCCATTTTGGAAAGTAGACACCCCAAGGAAATTGCTGATGGGTATGTTGAGCCCATTGAATATTTTTTTTTTTGTCCTAAGGGATTGAATAATGACAAAAAAAAATATATTGCTCACACATGCCATGGTTATATGTGGAATTGCACCCCAAAATATATTCCGCTACTTCTCCCGAGTATGGGGATACCACTTGTGTGGGGCTTTTTGGCAGTCTAGTTGCGCACGGCACCCCGAAAACCAATCACCGCCTTCAGGATCTAAGGGTGCAAATTTTTGATTTTACTCCTCACTACCTATCACAGTTTCGAAGGCCATAAAATGCCAAAATAGCACAAAACCCCCCAAAATGACCCCATTTTGGAAAGAAGACACCCCAAGCTATTTACTGAGAGGCATGTTGAGTCCATGGAATATTTTATATTTTGCCACAAGTTGCGGGAATATTACAAACTTTTTTTTTTTTGCACAAAGTTGTCACTAAATGATATATTGCTCACACATGCTATGGGCATAAGTCAAATTACACCCCAAAATAAATTCTGCTGCTTCTCCCGAGTACGGGGATACCACATGTGGGGGACTTTTTGGGAGCCTAGCCCCGTACGGGACCCCGAAAACCAAGCACTGCCTTCCGGATTTAAATATAAAATGCTACCAAAAAAACTGTTAGCGATCGCAGGGATCAGGCCTGACTCTGCGATCGCTGCAGTTATGTGTTTAGTGTTTTGTAAGTGACAGTGATCGATCGATACTGCACTTGGGTGGGCTGGGCAGAGGGGCAAAACACAGGTGCTAGCAGGTATCTGGGCTGATCCCGCTAACAATGCGTTTTTTTGGAACCCTGAACTGCTGGGGACGCTAGTATAGATCTGAACAGATCAAATATTGATCTGTTCAGATTCTATACCACTACGGGAGGTGTATGCATTGCGCGTGGGTGTTAGCGGTACTGGCACTAACCTAGCGCTGCCTGGGGCGACGCAGACCTGACCCTAAAACCTAATTGATATCACCCGCCGGGTGATCAGGGGGTTAAACCTTTATTGGGTAATAATTGGTGGGTGCCCTGATGCTATAAAAAGCAAACTAACCAGAGTCACCCGTAACACTTATACGGTGATCACTGGTGAAAGGGTTAACTAGGGGCAATCAGGGGGTTCAAATTTTTATTAGGTAGTATATGGGGGTCCCTGGCGCTATATAAAAACTTGACGGGGAACCTAAATAACTAACTGGCTAACCAGCGTCACCAGTGACACTTATACTGTGATCGCTGGTGAAAGGGTTAACTAGGGGCAATCAGGGGGTTAAAACCATTATTGGGTAGTATATCGGGGTACCTAGCGCTATAAAAACCTGGCGGTGAACCTAAGAAAATACTGTAACTAGCTACCTAGCGACAGTAGCGACACTGATGCAGCGATCAGAAAAATTATCGCTTAGTGACACTGGCAAAAGGGGGTGAAAGGGTTAACTAGGGGCAATCAGGATGTTAAAACCATTATTGGGTAGTATATCGGGGTACCTAGCGATATAAAAACCTGGCGGTGAACCTAAAAAAATAACTTGCTACCTAGCGACAGTAGCGACACTAATGCAGCGATCAGAAAAATGATCGCTTAGTGACAGTGGCAAAAGGGGGTGAAAGGGTTAACTAGGGGCAATCAGGGGGTTAAAACCATTATTGGGTAGTATATCGGGGTACCTAGCGCTATAAAAACCTGGCGGTGGGGGGTTTGTGTACCTATGTGTACCTATGTGTCAGTGTAGTGTTTTGGTGCCCTTACTTTTAGTCTTCTCCTCGTAGTCCGGTCAAAAAGAGGAGAATGACATCACTTCCTCCTTCCTGTGTAAACAATACACAGTGGGAGGAAGTTCGTCATTGGCCAGGAGTGATCGAGAGGGGGTGGCCAGAAACCAACGGCCATCCCCTCATCACGGATCGCTCCCGGAGGGAAACGGACCGCCGTATCCAGCGGGAGGGGGTCCGATCGGACCCCCCACCCGCTGAAAGGCAGGCACGTACATGTACGTGCTTGTGCCTGCCTGTGCCATTGTGATGATGTACAATGGCAATACGGCGGTCCTTAAGTGGTTAAATGAGCAGGAAAAGAGCACAGCAGAGCTCTGGCCTGAGACTCAATGGAATCAGAGAGAGGAGCGCTATTTGGATTTAAAAAGAAGGTTTGCTTTACCACATGTTTTTTGGGTGTCTTGGACCAGCCCCATACCATATAGAGAGGAGTCTACTGTTTAGTTTAGCGCCAGACGGCAAGGAGAACCTCAAAAGGCCTGTTTGATCCGGAACCGGATAAGGCCCAAGACTATGAGACTCTGAAGACAGAGATGCATGCTTGGGTGTCACCATGGCAATCCATGCCCAGCACTAGGGATGCCACCTTTTCTTCAAGTCAAACCCGAACACTTTAGCGGTGCACAGCAATTTTTTTTTATAGTATAAACTATACATATATTTTGCTACTAAATAACATTTCTAATCATATAAAGTTAATAACAAGAGTTCCCTGTTACATCAGAGTCCACAGAGTTACTCTTTACATCTGAATTTGCAGAGTTCCCTTTCGCTGTAAGACTCTGATGTAAAGGAGAACTCTGGGGACTCTGACATAAGGGATGCGCTGGGAACCCTGATCTAAGGGGGAACACCGAGAACTCTGATGTACGGAGAGGACTCTGATGTAAGGGGAAAGGCTGTGGCCTCCGGTGTAAAGGGGAACTCTGATATAAGGGGTGCTCTGAGAACCCTGATTTGCCTTAGTGTACTTACTCAGAGGCAAGAGAGTGAAGGGGGGAGACTTCAATCACAGATAGATGGATGGTGAGATGGATGGTGAGCTCACTCACCTCTTGACAGTCAACACCTCTCATCCAGTTGGATCTGAGGCTGCTGGACTTCAAATTTCTGGCTCAGATTTCCCTTTTCTGAGGCACAGTGCCAGGGATTGGAGTGTGGGCAGACAAAGAGGGGTAGGGGTGGGGGGAAGAGGTGCAGATCGAGCCCTCTCTCCTCTCCCGTCTGTATGTGTTTGGGGGGGGGAGTTGTTAATGTTGGCTTTGGGGAGTGTGAAAGAGAGTAACGGACACTCTCAACTTAGACAACTGCAGCCAGAAAACCTGCTGGGAAGCCATAGGCCAGTCTAAATAATGTGTCCGGGTTGCAGACAGTCTGAAACCCGGACACATGATTCCAAACCCGAACTGTCCGGGTGAATCCTGGACAGGTGGCAACCCTACCCAGCACGTGCAGCAGTGTACCTACTCCAGCAACAAGCCACCTCGTTTTCAAATGTTTGACCTGGTCTACCTCACCAGGAAGTAGTTGCACACAGAGACCTTGACAGGCCCTCAGATCGTAGAGCGTGTGGTAATAGACCAGTACTTGCATGTGCTCCCTGCTGCTCTAAAGGAAGTGGGTCAGACAGGGGGACCCCAAAACTGCAACCCAATTGGTGGACCCAGTTGAGAGATACATTGGTACTGAGGACTTGGTGAACCTGTCTATGCCCCACTTTGGTGTGTCTAGGGGTGCAAGATCGCCCAGCGGTTCTGGTAAGACTGTTCCGGCGTTCAAGAGCATGGGGAAGTTAGATAAGACTGTTGTTACAGCTAATGAGACTGTGGGTCCTAGACCTGCAGACTGGCCAAAGAAGCCAGGACGGTCTTTGGGATTGTTAAGAGGACTGGGGTAGAGCACATACAGTCTTTTCATTGTAATGAATTAGGGCATATTGCTGAAAACTGTCCTATGCAATGCGATTATGCTTATATGAAAAGACGCTCTGTTTGCACAGGTTGCATGTGCTGCATCATGTCAGAGTCGCATTGAAAAACAAATGTGTGCCATTTCAGTGGATGGAAAGTCACTCACAGCCCTGCTAGACTCTGGTAGTGTGACCTTAGTCAGAAATGATTGTGCGAACCCACAAAACTACACCCCAGTACTATCAGGGTCATTTGCATCCATGGGACACTCTGGACCAAACAGTGGTGGTTGAGGTTGATACTCAGTGGGGGTGGTATCTTCATTGCTTCATGAATCTTTAGTGGGGAGAGATTTTCCCCATTTTTGGAGTTTATGCGAGAGCAAGGGGAGGCTGGTAAATAGAGCTCCCCCTGCTGGAGAAGCGCAGGAACTCTCACCAGATGCTGTTTGCCAAAGGGAAGGGGATGCTGTTGGGGGGGGGGGGGGGGGATCAAGGAAGCCGGAGATCCTCTTCCTTTCCTTGTCATAGCTGGGGAGCCGGAGGACCTGGAAGCTAGCTCCTAGCCTGAGGGTAACGAACAGGAGAACATCTCTGACCCTGACAATGAGAGTAGCCAGAATGCGATACCCGACTTAGAGGTCAGGAGAGAGAATTTCTGTACTGAGCAACTGCAAGATGTCACTCTCATGAGAGCCAGAGAAAACGTTAAGATGGTGGATGGGGAACCAGTGGATCCTAACTGAGGGGTGTCTTTCCCCTACATGACCCTTAAAAACAATGTACTTGTATCAGATGGTAAAACGCGGAGAAGGATGAGGTAGAACAGCTAGTGGTTCCCAAATCTTTCCATAGGGTGGTGCTAGACTTGGCCCATGGTCATGTAATGGGGGGACATCTCCGTATTGAAAGGACCAAGGAGAGAATCACCCAGAGAATTTTCTGTCCTGGGTTATATGTAGATGTCAGGAAGTACTGTGAATCGTGCCCTGAGTGCCAAATGGTGGAACTGTCGCCACGTTTTCGTAGTCCCCTTGTCCCTCTACCAATAATCGAGGTCCCTTTTGAGAGGATTGCCATGGACCTGGTGGGGCTGGTAGTGAAGTCTGCCCGGGGTCACCAGCATATTTTGGTAATCCTGGACTATGCAATATTTTGGTAATTCTGAGGCCATACCCTTGCGTAACACCTCTGCTAAGGCTATCGCCAAGGAGTTAGTCCAGGTGTTTAGATGAATGGGGATCCCAAAGTGATCTTAACCGATCAGGGCACCCCATTTATGTCCAGGGTTACCAAGGAACTTTGTAAACTATACTAAATCTCCCATCTCCGTACCTCTGTCTACCACCCTCAAACGGATGGTCTTGTTGAAAGATTTAATAAAACTTTGAAAAGTATGCTGAAAAAGGTGGTCGACAAAGATGGGAGAAATTGGGATTTTTTGCTACCATATGTCATGTTTGCCATACGAGAGGTTCTGCAGGCATCCACAGGCTATTCCCCATTTGAGCTCTTGTATGGTAGACATCCCAGGAGGCTACTAGATGTCGCCAAAGAAACGTGGGAAGGAGAGGCCACCCCATATAGAAGCATCATAGAGCATGTCTCCTTGATGCAGGATCGAATTGCAGCTGTCCTGCCCCTGGTGCGAGAACATATGGAGCGAACCCAGGAGGCCCAGAGGAGGGTCTATAAACAAGAGTGTTGGTACTGGTTCCCAAGGTGGAAAGTAGGGTCCCTTTGAGGTATGAAAGGGTAGGGGAGGTAAACTGCAAAGACTACTAGCCAGGAAAAAGGAAACCACAACAAATTTATCATGTGAATCTCCTAAACCCCTGGAAGGACAGAGAGACTTTACTGGCCGCTTCCCCGCCTCCAACAGACTGGGTACCGGTGACACCTGATGTTTCCATAACTGATTCCCTGTCTGTCGCACAACAAAGTGACATTAGGACATTTGTGTACAAAAATAGAGACTTTTTCTCCCCCTTACCCAGACTGACCAAGGTGATCCAGCATGATATAGTGACAGAACCTTGGGTTCATGTAAATGTAAAGCCATATAGAATCCCAGAGGCCAGGCGAGAGGCAGTCGCGAAGGAAATCAAAAATATGTTAGAGTTGGACATGATAGAGCCCCACAGTGATTGGTCGAGCCCCATAGTGCCTGCTACCAAAACCCGGCATTATTTTTGGGTTATGTTTTGTAACGATTTGAGGAAACTCAACAGTGTGTCCAAGTTAGATGCATACCCGATGCCTCGCATTGACAAACTCATAGACCGGTTGGGACAGGCCCACTTCATAACAACCCTAGACCTAATGAAAGGCTATTGGCAAATACCGCTAACTGAATTGGCCAAGGAGAAGACTGCCTTTTCCACTCCTGAGGGCTAGTTTTAGTACAAGCGGATGCCTTTTGGTCTGCATGGGGCCCCTGCATTGTTCCAGCGAATGATGGACACAACTTTGAGACCACATCACCCGTATGCAGCCATTTATTTGGACGATGTTTTCATCCACAGCCCAGATTGGGAATCACACCTGTCCCGAGTACAAGCAGTGGTAGATTCTCTTAGCCCTTGTACACACGGTCAGAGATTTAGACGGAATGTGTCCTATAGGACCGTTTTGTTGGATATTTCCCGACTGTGTGTGGTCTGCATCGGACTGTTTCTGTCGGAATATCCGACGGACCAAGTTTTCCAACTTGCCGGTAAACTTTTACGACAAAATGCTCATATCAGACATACTTTGATCATGTGTAGCCTACTCCGATGGACAAAGTGCCACGCATGCTCAAATCAAATTCCTAGACCAAAGCTATTGGCTACTAGCCTGAAGGTAGTCCCGTCTAACGAAATAACGTCATCACGTTATGTACAATCGTATTTTCCGACAACTTAGTCCGACCGTGTGTATGCAACATCACTTTCGGACCTCTTCCGGAATTAATCCGTCGGAATAACTCTGCCGGATTTGGTTGTCGGAATTTCTGACCATGTGTACAAGGGCTAAGGGAAGCAGGTCTCACGGCCAACCCACAAAAGTGTGCCATAGGCCTGGAGGAGGTCAAATACCTTGAGTACATTATTGGCTGGGGACTGGTCAAGCCTCAGACCAATAAGATTGAGGCAAGTCAAAAATGGCCCCAACCGGTAAACAAAAAACAAGTTCAGGCCTTCCTGGGCATTACTGGGTATGCAACGGTTTATACCCAACTTTGCCACCATTGCTGCCCTTCTGACCAATCTGATAAAGGCAAGAGGGTGGGTTATGGTCAAATGCAATCCTGTAGCTGAGGAGGCATTTCAGAAGTTAAAGCAGGCCCTTTGTGTACTACCAGTGCTAGGGACCCTGGACTTCACAAAGGGGTTTGTGGTACAGACAGATCGCCTCTGATGTGGGCCTAGGGGCTGTGCTATCCCAGAACAGAGATGGCGAGGAGCACCCAGTTGTGTACCTGAGCCCAAAACTGAACAAGCATTAAAAAAAATTATGCCGTTGTCGAAAAGGAGTGTCTCGCTATTAAATGGGCCTTAGACTCCCTGAAGTATTACTTGTTGGGGAGGTAATATAAGCTGGTCACCGACCATGCTCCCCTAAAGTGGATGTGTGACAACAGGGAGAAAAAGGGCCGCGTGACAAGATGGTTCCTGGATTTACAGCCCTTTAAGTTTACAGTAGAGCATAGGCCGGGCAAGCTCCAAACAATGCAGATGACCTCTCCCACATGCACTGTATGCTTGAGCAGAGGGGGAGGATATGTGACGGTATGCGAGGGGATGTAATGGATAATCTGTATATTTCACCTCGCATGTGTTCTATTGTAAGAGACTGAACCGGAATCCGGCCCAGGTTTCTCCAGCCTCTGTGGTAGGCTTGGTTCCGGTCCAGATGTTGTGGTCCACTTGAGTCCATGCTCAGGTGGACTTTAAATGACCAGGAAGATAGCACAGCAGGGCTCTGGCCTGAGTCTCAGAATGGAATGTGAGAGAGAGGAGCTCTGTTTGGATTTAAAAAGGTTTGCTTTACCACATGTTTTGTGGGTGCCGGGGACCAGCCCCACACCGTAAAAAATTGAGTCTACTGTTTAGCGCCGCAGTAAGGATTTACTTTACTGTTTTTTGTTTATTTTCATGATTGCAAACCTCTTCTAAATAAAACTGGCAACCTGACAGATTTTAAAGAAACTGCCTGTACGCTGACCTTAATTTCCAGAAAAGGTGATACCCACAAGCTAATCTCCCACAATATCTAAACACTATAAAATGCTGGATCATACTGCAATACCTTCATAAAGTTCAGTGCTAATATTTTTGCGTGTACAGCAATTTTCAATTCACAAGAGACATTCCATTACCTTTCACTGTTTTCATGCACTGAAACCTGCAATTGTCATAACAGCAGCGGTCAGTGCCTTGGCATTGGACATCACTGTGGCACTCGGAGAGTTCGGTTCCGATAGTGCTACACTCAAAATCATTGAAGTAAGGGCAGGCATTTTTCTTGGCTGCAGAAAGAGAAAAAAATTGCTGTGATAAGTATGGAAAGAAATAGAGACTGAGAAAAGTTCAGGACTATGAGGGGTGATGAGTACAGATTGAGGTGATGAAGGGTGATGAGTGCAGGTTAGGGCTTTAAAGGGTATTGGGTGCAGGCTAGGACAATGAAATGTGAGGAGTTCAGATCAGGATTATGAAGGGTGATGATTGTAGGCAGGGACTATGAAGGGTGATGAGAGTAGAAGGGGACTATGAAGGGTAATGAGAGCAGGCAGGGACTATGAAGGGTAATAAAGCAGAGGGGGAATATGAAGGGTGATGAGTGCAAGCTGGGACTATGAAGGGTGATGAGTGCAGGCAGAGACTATGAAGGGTGATGAGTGCAGGCAGAGACTATGAAGGGTGATGAGTGCAGGCAGAGACTATGAAGGGGGATGAGTGCAGGCAGAGACTATGAAGGGGGATGAGTGCAGGCAGAGACTTTGAAGGGGGATGAGTGCAGGCTGAGACTATGAAGGGTGATGAGTGCAGGCCAGGACTATGAAGGGTGATGAGTGCAGGCCAGGACTATGAAGGGTGATGATTGCAGGCCGGGACTATGAAGGGTGATGAGTGCAGGCCGGGACTATGAAAGGTGATGATTGCAGGCCGAGACTAGGATGGGTGATGAGTGCAAGCCGGGACTATGAAGGGTGATGAGTGCAGGCCGGGACTATGAAGGGTAATGAGCGCTGGTTGGTACTATAAAGCATGATAAAAGCAAGCCAGGCACAATATTTATATTTTTCTTGATCATACATCACGGGACACAGGAGCTCATTACATAGTGGGTTATATAGTCACCTCTGGTGATTGGACACTGGTTAACCCCAATTAAGGAGAATTCCTCCCCTATATAACCCCTCCCATATGGGAGGCACCTCTGTTTTTTCGCCAGTGTCTATGGTGGTTGGTCACGTAAAACATGTGCTATGAAGAAAGCTCTGTGCAGGTCCCTGCGAGGGCCTAAGGGCTACAACAAACCGGATCCATATCTCGGGCCGATATTTGACTCCCAAGATGGTATGGTACCTGGGCCTCGTCATCCGAAGATGTAAGTCCTCTCCATTGGAAGACTGGGCTCTGGGAAAACCAGACTTGGTGTACTGTTTACACAGAGCGCACTAAAGTTTCTGGCAGAGTCTTTTACAAGGTCCAGGTAGGAGGTTCTTCTGAGAAAGAACCCCAGATAAACCTGAAGGTTGGCTAACTCTGCCCGCCGTGATGGGTGAAGGCTAGAATCTGTCTGTTTCAGCAATTCCTGCGGCGAGGACAGGTAAGGGAAGTTAATCCTATATATATTTATATGATGGATTTCTTCATTTTGAGTAGTTGTATGTCTTACCTGGTTTCCACCACTAGAGGGAGTAAGAGCAGCCTGATGCATACTTACATGCCTTTCAAAACACACGCTTAGTGAAGCCCGGTTCTCCAGAGGTCTCACGTCTCCACTCCAGTCCTTGCCACAACAAGGTAATACAGGGGTCCCTCGTAGTCTGGGGGTCCCACGCAGCTCTGATGAGACTCCTTTCCCCCCCTGGATTCCGGCGGTCCTCGTGCACGCGCGCGGGCGTGTGCACGTGCGCCGAGCGTGCTCCCGGGCTAATGGAGGAGGGGGGGAGTGTGGTTGTGAGCCGTGCACGTTGGTGAGCACGGCGCTGTACTGCGCAGGCGCCAGGCACCAGTTTTAAAAGCCCAGAGCGTCAGGGGACTGTAAGTGAGAGGCACAGGAGCTGTGGGCAGTAAGCATCCCAGGGGATTGGATCCAGGCAAACCTTAGACACCTACTCAGCATCAGGTTGTGCAGTATTAAGCATATATATGTTATTGTGAGACTTTTAGCACAACAGTGATTGCACTTTGTATTAGTACCTCTGCTTTTGTAGCTTAGGACTATGTCTCCTCGTAAGAGGGTCTCAGGGGGAGGTAACAAGGGCACTGGTAAATCACCACCTAGGTCCAGGGGTTCTAAAAATGCCTGTAAATTACCATCCCCCCCTGAAAGACTGGAGCCAGCCTCACAGGACGAGTCAGTGCCCCTGTCAGGTTTTGCAGCCTCTCCTAATGTCCCAGCCCCGGTTTATGTCACTGAGGACTACCTTAGGGCTACATTGGAGGGTTTTGAAGGGAGAATCATGAATTTTATTTCTGCTTCCCTGAAAGATAGCAGGAAAAGGGGTAGACCCCCTCCCTCTGCTGAGATCCCTCTTTCAGATGATTCTTCTGACAATGAGGAGAGATCCCTATCTTGGGACAGGGATCTTGAGCAGTCGGAGGAATCAGAGGAAGAGGAGAGAGCCCCTCCTCCCAGGCGCTCAGAAAACAGGTGCAGTATTATACTGAATTGGTGCGTACCACATTCAGAATGCCTGCTGCTGAAGTCGCTATGTCCTCTGTTTCTTCCCTAGGAGTCAGGAAAGTCCCACAGACTGCTTTTTCCTTCCCAATTCATCCCTTAATGGATAAATTGATGTATGAGGATTGGGGACATCCCAATAAACTGTTTGCTCCTCCTAAAAGGTTTTTTATGCATTATCCTCTGGAGAAAAGTTTCACCAAGAAATGGGGGGTCCCATCTGTCGATGCGGCTCTTTCTTGTGTGAATAAAAACCTGACCTGTCCGTTGGATAATGCTCAGGTATTTAAAGATCCAACTGATAAGAGGTTGGAAACATTATTAAAAGCCTCCTTTTCCATGACTGGCGCTGTAGTGCAACCTACAGTCGCAGCCGTAGGGTTGTGTCAGTTCCTCAAGGAACAGGTTAAGCGGATGCTTGGCCTCCTTCCCAGTGAGGAAGTGGAGAATTATGCAGAAATACCTCAAATTCTGTGTTTCATGATTGATGCGATTTTGTATTCTGTCCAACAAGCATCTCGTTTATCTCTCCTGTTGGTACACATGCGAAGGGCCCTATGGCTAAAGAATTGGGCAGCTGAGCTATCGTGCAAGAAGCATTTGATTGGGTTCCCGTTTAAAGGGGAACGTCTGTTTGGAGAAGAATTAGACAAATTCGTCCAAACAATTTCAGGGGATAAATCTACTCTCCTTCCAGTCAAAAAGAGCAAAGGTCCGTCATTTAGGCGTTCTCTCTCTCTCGAAGCATCAAACTCTAAGCAGTGGCGACGGCCTTCTCAACCCTCCTCTACAGGAAAGGCTCAGGGCCGGGCCGGGCCCAAGGGCAGAAAAAGACTTGGGAGCGGAAGCCTGCCAAGCAGAGCCCAAAAGCTTCCTTGTGAAGGGGCGCCCCCGATCGGCCGAGTGGGGGGAAGGCTTCGGCAGTTTGCGGAAGCCTGGCGGGAAGAGATTCAGGACAAGTGGGTGATCTCTTCGGTATCTCTGGGCTACAAGCTAGAGTTTCAGGAGATTCCACCTTCTAGTTTTCTAAGGTCAAGGATCCCCAAGGATCCAGTAAAGCAAAAACTGCCATTTCTGGCCTTAGATCACTTACTATCCAAAGGGGTGATAGTAGAAGTGAACCCAAAAGAACAGGGTTCAGGGTTTTACTCGAATCTCTTCACCGTTCCGAAGCCAAATGGAAGTGTCAGACCTATCCTGGATCTGAACCGGATTTTACGCATCCGGTCCTTTCCGAATGCAGTCAATTCGCACTGTGGTCTCCTCCCTGCAAGGGGGAGAGTTTATGGCATCAATAGACATCAAGGATGCATATCTCCATGTGCCAATTTTTCCGGCACACCAAAGGTATCTAAGGTTCGCGGTAGAGCGGCGCCATTTTCAATTTGTGGCCTTGCCGTTCGGGCTCGCTACGGCCCCTCGAGTCTTCACAAAGATTCTGGACCCTCTCTTGGCAAACCTAAGAGCTCAGGGTATAGCCGTCATGGCTTATCTAGACGACTTGCTTCTCATGGAGAAAACAGTAGCGTTCCTGAACCACAGTGTTTCCAGAACACTAGAACACCTGGAACGCCTAGGTTGGATTATAAACCTAGAAAAGTCGTCCCTACAGCCTGCTACCAGGTTGGAATACCTGGGTATGTTTATCGACACCGCTCAGGGCAAGGTGTTTCTTCCAAGGCCAAAAGCCTTGGCCATTGGGGATCTGGTGCGCCTAATTCTGGGCAGGAAATCTTCCCCCATTCGGTTATGCATGAGACTTTTAGGGAAAATGGTCGCCTCCTTCGAGGCCGTTCCATTTGCCCAGTTCCACTCAAGGCCTCTGCAAAGAAGCATCCTTGCGGCCTGGAACAGGAAGCCCCAATCCTTGGATCTTCCTATGCGTCTATCCCCAGGGACATGCAGGAGTCTCGTTTGGTGGTTACAAACCAAGAATTTGCTGAAAGGCAAAACCTTTCTTCCTCTTCAATGGAAGGTTATTACGACAGATGCCAGCCCCAGGCTGGGGAGCAGTGTTAGAGGAGACGTGCTCGCAGGGGAAATGGTCTGCGATTGAGAAGCTATTGCCCATAAATGTCTTGGAGATCCGGGAAGTTTATATGGCTCTCATAAGGTGGTCTTCCAGACTACGGGGTCTCCCTGTTCTGGTTCAGTCCGACAATGCCACAGCAGTGGCCTATATCAATCACCAGGGCGGTACCAGGAGTCTGGTAGCGCAAAAAGAGGTGAATCGCATACTTGTCTGGGCAGAAAAGCATGTTCCATGCCTTTCTGCAGTCTTCATTCCAGGAGTGGAAAATTGGCAGGCGGATTTTCTGAGCCGCCAGCAGTTGTGCCCAGGAGAATTGGCTCTGCACCCCGACGTGTTTTTGGACATATGTCGCAGGTGGGGTACTCCAGACGTAGATCTGTTTGCGTCCAGGCTCAACAGAAAACTGGACAAATTTGTGTCAAGAACAAGAGATACACTTGCTCAGGGGTCAGATGCTCTGACAGTTCCCTGGGATCAGTACAATCTGATTTATGCCTTCCCCCCGTGCCCGCTTCTGTCGCGGTTTCTGGGAAGAGTCAAGAGGGAAACAAAGTTGGTCCTTTTGGTAGCCCCGGCTTGGCCCAGGCGACCATGGTACGCAGAGATCATGAAGTTGGCAGTGGGCAGGCCATGGATCCTCCCTCTCCAGCCAGATCTGCTCTCACAGGGTCCAATCTACCATCCTGCTTTACACAGTCTGAATTTGACGGTTTGGCTGCTGAGACCCACATTCTGAGAGACCGTGGGCCTTCGGGGCCAGTCCTTTCTACTCTGGTTAATGCCAGAAAGCTGGACTTCAGGCTTATTTACTACAGAATCTGGAGGGCATATGTTTCCTGGTGTGAACTCAGGGAATGGCATCCTAGAAAGTATGTCATTAGCAGGATCTTGGCCTTTCTCCAGTCAGGCCTAGAAATGAATTTGGCCGTAAGCACTATCAAGGTGCAGATTTCGGCCTTGTCAGTATTTTTTCAGAAGCCACTTGCATCGCATTCCCTGGTGCGGGCTTTCATCCAGGGGGCTATGCAGATAAGGCCGCCAGTCAAACCTCCGGTATGCCCATGGGATCTAAATTTGGTTCTCTCGGCTTTGCAGGGGCAACCTTTTGAACCTTTGCATCTGGCTTCATTAGTTCTTTTGACCAAAAAATTGGTTTTCTTGGTAGCCATTTCCACGGCTAGAAGAGTGTCAGAACTAGCAGCTCTCTCCAGCAAAGAGCCGTATCTAATTGTTCATAAGGCCCGGGTGGTCATGCGCCCCAACAGGTCCTTTCTACCTAAGGTGGTTTCGGGATTCCATTTGAATCAAGATGTAATCCTACCATCCTTTTTTCCGGACCCACAGTCCGCAGAAGAAGAATCTTTGCACACCTTGGATGTGGTTAGGGCAATCAGTATCTATCTTCAAGCAACTGCTCAGATAAGGAAAACTGATTGCTTATTTATTTTGCCGGAAGGCCCTAGGAAGGGCCAGGCGGCATCAAAATCCACTCTCTCAAGGTGGATCAGACAGGTTATTTCTCAGGCCTATAGTGTAAAGGGGAAGATTCCTCCTTTTCAAGTGAAAGCGCACTCTGCTAGGGCTGTAAGTGCTTCTTGGGCAGTGCATCACCAGGCCTCCCTGGCTCAGATCTGTAAGGCTGCAACTTGGTCATCAGTCCACACATTCACCAGATTCTATCAGGTGGATGTCAGAGGGCAAGAGGATATCGCCTTTGGGCGCAGTGTACTGCAGGCGGCAGTTTAGGTCCTCCAGTCCCTGGCGGTCTATAATTATGATCTGTGTCTCCCTCCCCTCAATCTGAGCATTGCTTTGGGACATCCCACTATGTAATGAAGCTCCTGTGTCCCATGATGTATGATCAACAAAAATTTTATTTTTATATACAGCTTACCTGTAAAATCCTTTCCTTGAGAGTACATCACGGGACACAGGGCTCCCGCCCCTCTTGGGTTTTACGTGGTTTCTGATTGCTTTGCTACAAAACTGAGGTGCCTCCCATATGGGAGGGGTTATATAGGGGAGGAATTCTCCTTAATTGGGGGTTAACCAGTGTCCAATCACCAGAGGTGCCTATATAACCCACTATGTAATGAAGCTCCTGTGTCCCGTGATGTACTCTCAAGAAAAGGATGTTACAGGTAAGCTGTATATAAAAATCCTATTATCTAAAGTTTATATATTTAAACTTAAAGTGGAGGTCTGCCTACCCCTGCAAACATTTAAATTAAAAGCCAGCAGCTACACATACTGCAGCTGCTGACTTTTAATAATAGGACACTGATGTCCAGTGATGTTGGCACCACAGCTGATGTTTCCATCAGCTATCGGGTGCTGCTGCTGCCATTGCCAGTAAGGGAAGGATTACGGCTGCGCTCTCCTACTGGCCCGGTGGCGGGCGGGGGAGGAGGGGGTTGAGCAGCTGGCGTAATTCATCATGGCCCGGTCTCCTGGAAGTGGGGACAGGTATCCTCGTCCCCCAAAAGGTGCCAAATGTGGCACCGGAGGGGAGAGGAGACAAATGAGCGGAGGTTCCACTTTTGGGTGGAACTCCCCTTTCAGTTCTATATCTGTGCGTACTACATTTAATTTAATATATTAAAAAAGGATTCCCAGAAAGAGATAACATAGTATTAGTTGCCTCCTTTTGGAATGGGGGTGGTGTGGGATTACTAGCTTGGGGGAGCTTGCTCTGACTCACCTTATGTGTACATTTCAGCTTGGGCTTCTTATCTATGTAAACAGCATTTTTACAATAGGAAGCATGGAGAAAGTGTAGATATTTTCTGAAGAGTAGCCCAAATCTCTGTCTCAGAAACAAGGCAGAGCAAGTCATGTTTTTATCATTTCATTGTATCTTCAGAAAGATTATATACATTTACCGTCTAATGGCTGGAGACATTGTTTTCTACCGTCATATAAGCAGCACTTCATCTTCCCTAGGCAGTTTCGGTCTATCTTGCAATCAGGTTTCACCATAAAGCCATCAAGTGTGTTCTCCACATCTGCAGGACACTTTCCAGGTTTCTTCAGAATGATGAGTGTACCTGAGGGGGCTATAAAATGAACAACAGATATTTACTTAGAACTCCATTCTAGAGCAGAACAAGGTTCAGATATATTACAGTACATGGACAAAAGTTTGTAAACACCTGACAATCGCATCACTATATAAGTTTGTTGTACACCTGAAACCAGGTGCATAAAATCAAGCACATGACCATGCAATGTTCTTTGACCGATATTACCATATACAGACAACTGTGCTTCCAACCTTGTGGTAACAGTTAAGAGAAGACCCTTCTCTGTTCCAGCATGACTGTGGCCCTGTGTACAAAGCCAGTTCCATAAATACATGGTTTGACCAGTCTGGTGTGGAGAAACTGGAGTGTCCTGGACAGAGAACTGACCTCAACCCTACAGAAAACCTTTGGAATTCAACCCTACTGAACACCTTTGGAATTCAACCCTACTGAACACCTTTGGAATTCAACCCTACTGAACACCTTTGGAATTCAACCCTACTGAACACCTTTGGAATTCAACCCTACTGAACACCTTTGGAATTCAACCCTACTGAACACCTTTGGAATTCAACCCGTCTGAACACCTTTGGAATTCAACCCGTCTGAACACCTTTGGAATTCAACCCGTCTGAACACCTTTGGAATTCAACCCGTCTGAACACCTTTGGAATAAACTCAAATGCCGATGGTGAGCCAGGTCCTCTCCTTTAACATCAGTACCTGACCTCACAAATGGGAACACATTCTCAAAGACTTGTCCAAAATCCTGTGGAAAGCCTTCCCAGAAGAGTGAAGGATGTTATAGCCACAGACAGAGGGGCAATTCCTCAGAGGTGTGGTAGTCAGGGGTCCATACAGTTTGGCCATATAGTGTGGATCTCTGTGGAGCATGGGAGTGAGGTCATATGCTGGTGGGAGGTAAAGAGGGCATGCCTACATGTTTCAGCACCGCCAATCTCCTTTGTCAAGCCTCAGGCTTGACAAAGGAGCTGGGCAGCTCCAAAACGTGTAGCCACGCCCTATTTGCAGTCTACCAACATGACTTCCGGTCCGGCGCTGCGCTCCTCAGAAACTCACACTTCCTTGTTCCAGTTGCTGCCTGATTTTTCAATATAACCCAGTAGACATGTGCAGAATAAAAAAAAATGGTGTTGTTTAATTTAGATTAGTTATTTACATAGGACCACTTACATAGGACCACTTCTCATATACAATCTCAACGGCCGCAAACCAACCACGGGAACTGTTTAAACTGGTTAATCAATCAATGAATCCGGTGTGCCTAGAACCCCCAGAAAGCGAATCCCAGGATTACTGTGACAAACTGTCTGATTTTTTCATCGATAAAGTCAAAACCATCAGGGAAACAATTTGTCAGAAGAAAACATCCGACCCCAGCCAGCAAATACATAAAGAGGATGTCTGCACCAACATACCGCAACCGCCGAAATTTTCACTATCCCCAATTACCGTAGACACCGCAAAAAACATCATTAATAAACTGCGTGACAGTACCTCACCTATTGACATCATCCCCACAAAACTACTGAAAGAATGCTCCGACATCGTGGCTCCAACCATAACCCACCTCATAAACCGATCATTCCACGAAGGGATTGTTCCCAGCATCCTCAAACAAGGCATCGTCAAACCTCTACTCAAGAAACCAAACCTGGACCCTCAGGATCCAAACAACCGTAGGCCAATTACAAGCCTCAACACCATTTCTAAGATCATGGAGAAAGCTGTAGTACATCAGCTACAACTTCACCTGGATACTCACAAACTCCTGGACCCGCTGCAATCAGGCTTCCGCCCGGGTCATGGAACAGAAACAGCTCTCCTCAAGATTTGGGATGACGCCCTCGAAGCGGCAGATGACGGAGAGCCGTGTCTCCTCGTACTGCTAGACCTAAGTGCAGCGTTTGATACAGTAGATCACAATACTCTACTCGTCCGCCTCACAGAAGTAGCCGGAGTCCAAGACATAGATCTCCATTGGTTCGCGTCCTTCCTAGGAAATCGGTCACAGACAGTGAAACTAGGAAAATTCCTCTCCGAAACTCGGGCAGTCACCTGCAGAGTCCCTCAAGGCTCTCCGTTGTCACCCGTTCTCTTCAACATTTACATTCGCCCACTCCTTCAAATCATCAGATGCTCAGATCTCTGCTTCCACTCTTACGCTGACGACACGCAACTTTATTTCCGGATCAATGGAAAAAAAGATCACCAACAACAACTTGAAAACTGCCTCAAATCAATAGAGGACTGGATGACCACCAACTCCCTCCAGCTGAACCAATCAAAGACAGAGCTTCTTATCTTACACCCAAATCATAAGCCCGCAACCAAAACCTCCTGGTCTCCACCAACCGTCTTTGGGCAGACTATCTCCCCAAAGACCAAAGCGAAGAGTCTCGGGGTTATTTTAGACGCACAAATGTCAATGGATGCGCAAATAGGAGCAGTAGTCAGTCGATCTCACCATCTGCTGCGCATGCTTCGCAGACTCATCCCTTTTATCCCAAAGAATGACAAAGCAGTGGTAGTTGGAACAATCATTAATTCACGACTGGACTACGCAAACTCGCTTTACATAGGATTACCACAATATCAACTTGCGCGATTACAACTGATCCAAAACACGGCGGCAAGGCTGATAACAGGAAAAAAACCCTGGGAATCCATTTCTCCTTCACTGAGGAGCTTACATTGGCTAACCGTAAAAAATCGGATCACGTTCAAGACCCTTTGCCTCACCCACAAATGCGTGCATAGAGAAGCTCCGCAATACCTAATGGAGAAAATAAATCATTACACACCAAACCGCAGTCTTCGATCAGCCAACAAAAACCTCCTCCTCGTGCCCAAAGCCCGGTATAAATCCAAGGGGGATCGGAGATTCGCTGTCCAAGGGCCTCGGCTATGGAATGCTCTACCAATAAACATCCGCCTGGAAGAAAATCACCTGGCTTTTAGGAAAAAACTCAAGACCTTCCTCTTTTAGCAGATGATCAAAGCTCGCCACAGCGCCCAGAGGCGATTCAGTTCGCATTGTGCGCTATATAAGTATTTCATTCATTCATTCACATAAATTAGTTTAGTTAAATTTGTTTAATCCATTTAATTCGTTTTTGGAATTATTTTTTTTTGTTTATTCGTATTCGAATCGATTTGAATTTTCTAATCAATTTTTGAAAAGTTTTCGAATTCGAATCATTTTCCAATTTTCAAAGACAATAAAATAGATTAGGAAATGAAAGGAAAGGAATAGGATCTAAAAACATATAATTGAATATAACAGAAAATAAAAGAATATAATAGTCCTGCATTACTGTCCTCAACCCCCCATTACTGTCTTCAGCCTGTCCACATTACTGTCCTCAGCCCCTCCACATTACTGTCCTCAGTCCCCTCCCCATTACTGTCCCCAGCCCCCACACATTACTGTCCTCAGCCCCCCACACATTACTGTCCTCAGCCCCCCACACATTACTGTCCTCAGCCCCCCACACATTACTGTCCTCAGCCCCCCACACATTACTGTCCTCAGCCCCCCCCCACATTACTGTCCTCAGCCCCCCCCACATTACTGTCCTCAGCCCCCCCCCCCACATTACTGTCCTCAGCCCCCCCCCCCCACATTACTGTCCTCAGCTACCTCACATTTCTGTCTTCTGTCCTCAGCCCCGCCCACATTACTGTCCTCAGCCCCGCCCACACATCACTGTCCTCAGCCCCCACACATTACTGTCCTCAGCCCCCCCCCACATTACTGTCCTCAGCCCCCGCCCCACATTACGGTCCTCAGTCCCCACACATTACTGTCCTCAGTCCCTCCACATTACTGTCCCCAGCTCCCTCACATTACTGTCCTCAGCCCCTCCACATTATAGCCCTCAGCCCTCCATATTATTGTTCTTAGCCTTCCCCCCTCACATTACTGTCCTCTGCACCCCCAGATTACTATTATCAGCCTTCCCCCAACGTTACACTTCTCAACCCCTCCACATTACTGTCCTCAGCCCCTCCACATTGCTGTCCTCAGTCCCCTCCCACATTGCTGTCCTCAGTCCCCTCCCACATTGCTGTCCTCAGCCCCCTCCCACATTGCTGTCCTCAGCCCCCTCCCACATTGCTGTCCTCAGCCCCCTCCCACATTGCTGTCCTCAGCCCCCCCCACATTACTGCCCCCCCACATTACTGTCCTCAGCCCCTCCACATTACTGTCCTCAGTCCCTCCACATTACTGTCCTCAGCCCCTCCACATTACTGTCCTCAGCCCCTCCACATAACTGTCCTCAGCCCCCCCAACATTAAAGTCCTCAGCCCCTCCACATTACAGTCCTCAGCCCCCCAACATTACAGTCCTCAGCCCCTCCACATTACAGTCCTCATTAACCCTCCATATTATTGTTCTTAGCCTTCCCCCTCACATTACTGTCCTCAGCCCCCACACACTACTGTCCTCTGCACCCCCCCCCCCAGATTACTATTCTCAGCCTTCCCCCCACGTTACAGTTCTCAACCCCTCACATTACAGTCCTCAACCCTTCATATTATTGTTCTTAGCCTTCCCCCCTCACATTACTGTCCTCAGCCCCCACACATTACTGTCCTCTGCACCCCCCAGATTACTATTCTCAGCCTTCCCCCCACGTTACACTTCTCAAGCCCTCCACATTACTGTCCTCAGCCCCCCCCCCACATTACTGTCCTCAGCCCCTCCACATTACTGTCCTCAGCACTCTCACATTACAGTCCTCAGCCCCTCCACATTACTGTCCTCAGCCCCCCTACAATACAGTCCTCAGCCCCTCCACATTACAGTCCTCAACCCTCCATATTATTGTTCTTAGCCTTCCCCCTCACACTGTCCTCAGCCCCACACATTACTGTCCTCTGCACCCCCCCCCCCCCCCCCCAGATTACTATTCTCAGCCTTCCTCCCACTTTACTGTCCTCAGCCCCCCCACATTACTTTTCTCAGCTAACACATCCCAGTCCTCAGTCCCCCCATTTTAAAATCATCAACCCCCACATTACTGTTCTCAGCCCCTTCCACCTAATGTCCTCAGCTCCCCCCCACATTCAGTCCTCAGCCCCACCAAAAAAATTCAGTCCTCAGCCCCCCACATTCAGTCCTCAGCTCCCCCTCCACCCCACCTAAAGTCCTCAGCCCCCTCCCCTACATTTAGTCCTCAGTCCCCAACTTTCAGTCATCAACTCCCCCCACATTCAGTCCCCCCCCCCCCCACATTCAGTCCTCCGCTCCTTTTCACATTAGCCCCTTTACACTTGTGTCCTTAGCCTCCTTTAACTTTACCCCCCCCCCCCCCACTGTCCTACCTTACAGAAAGGTTGGGGAACGGAAGGCACAGCGGGTCTGAATGGAGGATGGAAGCTGCAAGATACTGATTGTCTACCAGGACCTCACTTTATACTAACAAGCAATCACTTGTTTGGTAACCTTGGGCAGCTCCCACCCTCCATCTAGAACATTCCTGCCGCCCACTGTTGGCTCTATCAGGATGACAGTGTGACAGCCGGGGGAGGAAAAGGCTCCTAAATGACGGGACCTTGGGACAGTGACTCGATACGCATCTGGACCAAGGTTCCCCATTTAGTGATGCCTGTATAACAGCATGCTCTTAGGACCTGGCCATCCCATATAACACGTTTGCAGTCTTTGACAGCTTTCTGTGACATTACATTAACTGAATAGCCCTTGATGGTGTTGAAGGCCCCTTATATCAAGTAAGTTGACCATCACCACTCTAAACTGCTCCCATCTCTACAGAGAAAATTATTGCAAAAAGGTTTTGCATCTGTTCTCATTGATGATTAATGAGTGTATACATTATAGTGTATACAACTCTCTTTAGAAATATAATAGGCTTGTCTACATTTTAATTACTATATTAACCACTTGATTTCCAGAAGGTTTTACCCCCTTCATGACCAGACCATTTTTTGCTATTCAGCACAGCGTTACTTTAATTGGAAATTGCTCGGTCATGCAACACTTTTTTTTTTTCCCACACAGAGAACTTTCTTTTGGTGATATTTTATCATTACTGGGTTTTTTTTGTTTTTTTTATTATATAAACAAAAAAGACCAAAAATTTAGAAAAAATATATATATTTTCTTCCTGTTATAATATAAATTATATATATATATATATATATATATAAAGAAAAATCAAACTTCTTCATAAATTTAGGCCAAAATATATTCTGCTACAAGACTTTGGTAAAAAAAAAAATGACAATAAGTGTATATTAATTGGGTTGTGTGGAAGTTATAGTGTTTACAAACTATAATATGTGCTGGAATTTACACAGCTATAGATGCTATAGTAAAGGCGGTGATCAGTGACTTATAATGGGACTGTGATGGGGGGTGGGCAACTGACGCTGGATGGGAGGGACACTAACTGACACTGATGACACTAGTGACACTAGTAGGGATGAGCCGAACACCCCCCGGTTTGGTTCGCACCAGAACCTGTGAACGGACCGAAAATTTGCGTGAACTTTAGAACCCCATTAAAGTCTATGGGACTTGAATGTTTGAAATTAAAAGTGCTAATTTTAAAGCCTAATATGCAAGTTATTGTCCTAAAAAGTGTTTGGGGACCCGTCTCCTGCCCCAGGGGGCATGTATCAATGCAAAAAAAGTTTTAAAAATGGACGTTTTTTTCGGGAGCACTGATTTTAACCACTTAAGCCCCGGACCAATTTGCAGCTAAAGGACCAGGCCCCTTTTTGCGATTTGGCACTGCGTCGCTTTAACTGACAATTGAGCAATCATGCAACGTGGCTCCCAAACAGAATTGGTGTCCTTTTTTTCCCACAAATAGAGCTTTATTTTGGTAGTATTTGATCACCTCTGCGGTTTTTATTTTTTGCGCTATAAACAAAAGAAGAGCAACAATTTTGAAAAAAAAAATGCAATATATTTGACTTTTTGCTATAATAAATATCCCCCAAAAAAATCTAAAAAAAATATTTTTTTTCCTCAGTTTAGACCGATAAAAATCGCAATAAACAATTATTGAATGGTCGGTGCAAAAGTTATAGTGTTTACAAAATAGGGATAGTTTTATGGCATTTTTATTAATAATTTTTTTTTACTAGTAATGGCGGTGATCAGCGATTTTTTATTGTGACTGTGACATTATGGCGGACACGTCGGACAATTTTGACACATTTTTGGGACCATTGGCATTAATACAGCGATCAGTGCGATTAAAAATGCATTGATTACTGTAAAAATGTCACTGGCAGTGAAGAGGTTAACCACTAGGGGGCAGTGTATGGGTTAGGTGTGACCTATGTGTTTTTTTTTACTGTAGGGGGCATGGCTTGGCATGTGACATGACTGATCATCTTTCCCTATGACAGGGAACATACGATCAGTGACAGCCTCACTAGGAAGCACGGGGAGAGGTTTGGTTACACTTACCTCTCCCCATTCTTCAGCTCTGTGACCTAATCGCGGGACACCAGCAGCGATCGGGTTCGCGGGTCCCACGGCCACGGAGCTCAGGACCGGGTCACGAGTGTGCCGCCAGCGGCGCACGCACAACCTACGGCCGTGCCATTCTGCCGACGTATATCGGCGTGAGGTGGTCCTTAAGTGGTTAATGACGCTTAAAGCGAAAAAAAAAAGTGAAATATTCCTTTAAATATTATGCCTGGGGGGTGTCTATAGTATGCCTGTGAAGTGCCAAGTTTTTCCCGTGTTTAGAACAGTCCCTGCACAAAATGACATTTCTAAACGGAAAAAAAGTCATTTAAAACTTCTTGCGGTTTTAATGTAATGTCTGGTCCCGGCAATATGGATGAAAATCCGCGATGCCCCTTTGGGTCTTGTACGGATATTAAGGGGAACCCCATACCCAAATTCAAAAAAGGAAAGGCGTGGGGCCTCCAGGCCCTATATACTCAGAACAGCAGTATACAGGCAGTGCAAACAAGACAGGGACTGTAGGTTTGTTGTTAAGTAGAATCTGTTTGTAATTTTGAACTGGTACATTTTTAAAGTGTAGCTCCAGTCCAAAAATCTATTTTTAAGCTTTTTGGAAATCATACGGAAGGGTTATCACCCCTGTAACATTATCTTTGCTGTCTGTGCACCTCTTCAGAAGATTTCACCTCACTTTCTGTCCCAATGACCAATGTTTTTTGAAAATGTGTTTTTTTTTTTTAAAAGAAGGATTGGGATAAAGCATCAGTGGAGAGGAGACACGTTTTACCCATATCAACTCTTACAGGAGAGAACTTCCTAGGGGTAGATTTCATCTCACTTCCTGTTGTCTCCTTCCGTTTGCAAGTAGGAGACGTTTGTAAGTTGGATGTTTGAAAGCAGGGGCCTGCCCTATATGCTCTGCAGAAATTTGGGCCTAAGGTGTTGGTGTTGCCACAACACTGTAAGCCCTCAAAGTGACTCTTGGTGGGCGCTGGAACATCCTGCTGTGAACTATTATATCAAGAATTGTAATTACATGCCATTGTTGAACAGTGGTAGAAAAATTGGGCCTTTGGTGGTGGTGGTGCTGGTGCCATAACACTATAAGTCCTCACAGTTACTCTTGGTGGGCACTGGAACGGGCCGTGCTGTGAAATATTATATTAAGAATTGTAATTACATGCACCTGTTAAACAGGGGCTGAAAAATTGGGCCTTAACCACTTGCTTACTGGGCACTTAAACACCCTTCCTGCCCAGACCAATTTTCAGCTTTCGGTGCTCTCACAATTTGAATGACAATTACTCAGTCATGCAACACTGTACCCAAATGAATTTTTTGTGCTTTTTTTCCCACAAATAGAGCTTTCTTTTGGTGGTATTTGATCACCTCTGGGGTTTTTATTTTTTGCGCTATAAATGAAAAAAGACACACAAATTAAAAAAAAAAAACGCATATTTCTTCGTTTCTGTGACAGAATTATGCAAATTATTAATTTTTCTTCATAAATTTTGGCCACAATTTATACTGCTACATATCTTTGGTAAAAATAACCCAAATTAGTGGATATTATTTGGTCTTTGTGAAAGTTAGAGAGTCTACAAGCTGTGGTGCGAATCGCACAAAATTGATCACATCTGATGTACTGGTGGCCTACCTCGCTTCTTGAGACCCGAACAAGTCAGGAAAGTACAAATACCCCCCAAATGACCCCTTTTTGGAAAGTAGACATTCCAAGGTATTTAGTAAGAGGCATAGTGAGCTTTTTGATGTTGTCATTTTTTTCCCACAGTTCTTTGCAAAATTAAGATTTTTCATTTTTTTTTCTCCACAAAATTGTCATTGTAATAGGTTATTTCTCTCGCGTGGCATGTGTATACCACAAATGACACCCCCCAAAAAATTCTGCTACTCCTCCTGAGTATTACAATACCACATGTGTGGGACTGTTTCACAGCCTGGCCACATAGAGAGGCCCAACATGCAGGTAGCGCCATCATGTGTTCTAGGAACATAAATTACACATCTAACTTGTTGACTATTTATTACACTTTTGAAGCACCAGAACAATGACACGTGACACTGATGACAGATGGCACTGATACGTGGCAATGATGATACTTATACGTGGCACTAATGACACGTGGCACTGATGACAGATGGCACTAATATGTGGCACTAATACGTGCCACCGATGACAGATGGCACTAATACATGGCACCGATGATGCGTGACACTGATGACAGATGGCACTGATAAGTGGCATTAATGACACGTGACACTGACAACAGATGGCACGTGACACTGACAGGTGGCACTGATGACAAATGGCACTGATACGTGGCACTGATGACAGATGGCACTAATACGTGGCACTGATGACAGATGGTACTATGTGGCACTGATGACAGATGGCACTGGGGACAAATGGCACTGACAACAGGTGGCACTGGGGGCAGGTAGCACTGGGGTGGATGGCACTGGGGGCAGGTTGCACTGGGGTGGATGGCACTGGGGCAGGTAGCACTGGGGTGGATGGCACTGGGGCGGATGGCACTGCTGGGGGAGGATGGCACTTTTTTTTTTTTTACTCGAGGCAGAACGGCTGCCGCTGCAGCCGTTCATCTCTCCCCTCTCACACTGTCTGTGTGAGGAGGGAGAGCGGCGCTGAGAGATGATCTCATATGTTTACATATGAGATCATCTCCCATTGGACACGCCGATCACGCTGTAAACGGCCGCTGTGATTGGCCATTTACAGTGATCTGTGTTTGCCTGTCCCCGGGGGACACGGCAAACACAGAACTTCCGCGATGCGCGCCCGCGGCGGCGCGCATTGCGGAAGTAAACATTAGGACGTCCAGGACGGCCACCCGGACAAACGCGCCTGCTCTACGGCCGTCATTCGGCTATAGGGCGGGCACGAGGTGGTTAAGCACTGGTGCCACAACACTGCCTGTGGCCAATTATGGCTCTCTTCTGGCTGTGATTGGCTAAACATGCGGGTCATAGTGCATGCTTGGCCAATCATCAGCCAGCAATGCACTGCGATGCCGCAGTGAATTATGGGCTGTGACGCGTCACTCGAATTTGGCACAAACGGCCCATAATGGTCGGATTTCGCCAAATGGGCGAACAGCCGGTGTTCAGGTCGAACATGGTTTCGACTCAGACTCAGCTCATCCCTAGACACTAGTACAGTGATAATACTGTACACTGACATTGTAATAAGGACACTGGCTGGGAAGTGGCTAACATCAATGGGCAATCAAGGGGTTAGCTGTGTGACCAACAAGTGTAATGTGTGTAACGTGTGCTGCTTTTACTTACAGATCTGGCTGATTCCTCTCCCTGCTTTCCAGGAAGAAGAAACAGGCAGATCACTGTTCAGTGTATGTAGAGTTGTGTGTGTTTGTAAACACGGAATTCCAGCTGTGATTGGACACAGCTGATCAGCAGGTTTCAGCCAAAATGACTAGCTGAAACCTGATGAAAAACTCATGCTGTGTCCAATTACAGCACGAGTCAGCAACAAAAACCAGGAAGTACACCACGGCGTATGGGTATGTAGCAGTACCTGGCTGTGTTGTCCACTCACAGTACATCTACAGTACATCTACTGGGAGGAGGACCGCAAGAGATTAATATATCCAAGAAATACACATTACCCATATTTTACATTATTTTGAATACTTACCCAAAGCTTCTTCAGGGGGGTCTGCAGTGGTTAGATGATTGACAGCAGTTGCTCCCACACAGAACAGGAGTAGCAGGAGGGATCCCATCTCTGGAGACATGTTCAATTCCTAAAATCTCACTGAGAAGTCCTTGAGATGAGGAGGTTTTTATATAGACAGAATGAGGAAGAAGGAAGGGAGGCACCAGGAACAGGGTAGAACCTCACACAATAGATGATTGCAAAAGAAACAGCTTCTCATGTACTTTTCCACTTAAAAAAATTCTTATTGCTTAACTGGGTCCCTATAATGACATAGGTGACTTTAATTGGTCTTGGGCTTTTATATTGAAGAAGCAAGGGAGGCACTGAGAACAGGCAGAACCTGCTCTCATGCAATAGATAAGTGCAAAAAAAGACGTTTAGTAATCTAGAGATTTGCATTTCTGTCCAGTCTTTGGTGTTTCACAGCTCTGATAGGATACACAGGCAAGTGAGTGACCTAAATTTCCTTTACTCCAGCTAAAGTGGTAATGAATTCCCCCTCCCCATGGATTACTTGCAGCTACAGGTAAGCCTTACCTGTAGGCACTGTTTAGGTGATATTAACTATAGTAACAGCTGGTGACATCACCGGCTCGTGCGCACTGTGCTCTCAAAGGATGGCGTGCCGTCCATTGAGAGAGCCGTGCCGTGACATCCGCTGACGACATTGCGGCCTGGCCAGTCAAACAACTGAAGTCTGAGAACCCGGAAGGAAGATCGGGTCAAGATGGAAGCGCCGGGGATCCATGACAGCGCACTGCTGGAGGCTCTTTCCTTGTCCGGTGGTAGGAGAAGCCTGGATGCAAGAAGTGAGAGCCGGAGTTGGGAGGTGAAGCTAGGAGTTGGAGCTGGCAGTCCTAGCTACCGATGACTGCTCATCACTTGTCAACATCGTGGATACACCTAGCACCAGGCTGGATAGGAGGGGTGGCGGGGCGGCATATAGAAAAAAACAATCTCCTCCATTTTTCTTCTGGCTCCTGCAGGGCTTTCAGCGGCTGCAGGAGCCAAAAGGAAAATTGTAAGAGTCCAGGGCTTACTACGCATTCACCAATGGCACGTTGCCGCAAGAGGAAATCTGTGCCAACTGAGCATGTGCCAAAAATGCCTTAGTGCGCTAACCCGCACCTGCGCAGAAGACTTGATAGAAAAAGGCAGGAAAATGCCCAGGATGCGCATAGGAAGTGACCTCAAACTTCCCTATATCAGCCCAGCCCAGACACGGCCAAATTGCTGGATTATCGTCAGTCCCCCTTGTTCCTGTGCTAGTGCGTGATCTGTCTGAACTTGTTGTGACCTGGAAACCTATTTGACTAATACTATTCTTGATTGCTGCTTGCCTTTGTCCTCAGATTTGAACCGTAACCATTTTACTTCTTTGCCCCTTTTGTGCCAGATTGGAACCGACCCCGGCTTGGATAACGACCATTCTTCTTCTGATAAAGGGTTGTAAGTGATAAGGGGGCGCTATACAGATAATAAGCGCAAATAGTGAGATTTGTGACAAAATAAAGTGCTCAAGTGCTCAATATATACAACAGTAATAACTCAATAAATATTACATAAATTAGAGTGCAAGCATAAAATAAAATAATAGTATGTTAAAATATAATGTGCAAAAAAAGATGACAGATGATAAAATAAGTGAAATAGAAATAATGTCCATATCACTGAAGCAAGTTGATTCTGTACACCATCACCACTTAGGAACATTATTTTAAGGTAAAAGACGACACCCGGTGAATATATGGTAAGTAGCCTACTCACCAAAGACAGGTCAGATGAAGCTTTGGCAGATTAAGGAACTGCCGCCTATGGTAGCGAAATCAAATGGGGTAAGCCTGGAATGTCCCTAAAATCCAGAGTTGCTCAGAAAAAATATAGCGAGAGCGGGACCATAGAGTAATAACATTTTATTAAAAGTACAAATATAAAAAAAAAATGGCCTCTTACTTTAAAAAGTGCCTTGCCTCGGCACTAGGGATGAGCTTGGTGTTTGAGTCGAACACCGACTGTTCGCCCGTTCAGCGAAGCCAGAACTCTGTGGAGCGTTCGCGCCAAATTCGTGTGGCGCTCACGGCCCACAATGCACTGCGCCATCGCAGTGTATTGCTGGCTCTTGATTGGCCAAGCATGCACTGTGACTCTGCATTCTTGGCCAATCACAGCGCCGTCAGCGAGGAGAGCCATATTGCCTGTGGCCAATTATAGCTCAGAGGGTTTAGTACACGCCCCACACTATATAAAGCCACCAGCGCAACAGCCTTGTGTAGTGTGTTCCGGCGTGAAGGGAAAGAGCAGCATAGGCAGGGACAGTGTGTTCTTTTCTCAGGCATCTGCAGAAGTTAGTGGATGTTGTGTGCCTCCAGCACAGTATACACCTGTATCTACCCTTTATTGCTGTTGATCTCTAATACAGCCATCTGCAGGAATTAGTGGGTGTTGTGTGCCTCCAGCACAGCACAATATACACCTGTATCTACCCTTTATTGCTGGTGTTCTCCAATACAGCCATCTGCAGGAGTTAGTGGGTGTTGTGTGCCTCCAGCACAGCACAATATACACCTGTATCTAGCCTTTATTGCTGGTGTTCTCTAATACAGGCATCTGCAGCAGTTAGTGGGTGTTGTGTGCCTCCAGCACAGTACAGTATGCACCTGTATCTACCTTTTATTTCTGGTTTTCTCTCATACATGCATCTGCAGTAGTTAGTGGGTGTTGTGTGCCTCCAGCACAGTATGCACCTGTATCTACCCTTTATTGCTGGTGTTCTATCATACAGGCATCTGCAGTAGTTAGTGGGTGTTGTGTGCCTCCAGCACAATATACACTACCCAACTGCTGGTTTTCTCCTCTCCCTGCAGGCCATTACTATGACTGGAAGGCCAACAAGGAGAGGCAGACATTCACAAGCCAATAAAAGAGGGCAAGCAGGCTCTGTGTCTAGAGACAACATTGCTGGTTGTGGACGCGGTGCATCGTCATCAGCACGTGACCATGGGACACGCTTGTCCTTATTTTCAGGAGCTGGACGTGTTGAGCTGCATCATGCCGAAGACTTGGCAGAGTGGTGACCAAGCCCTCTTAATCCTCCTCATCCTTTCTCACCCAGGCTCAGGGTACTAGAAAAGCAGCTGCCAACGCATCCTCATCTCAATGCCATCATCAGTCACTAGTGATGGACGAACTTCCGACAGGACGTTTCATGAACACGGCCAAAAGTTTGGAGAGATGTTGGAGATGGTGGACATATTGAAGAGGAACGACTATGATGGGAAGTATGGACCTTACCCAAACCCAAATGTCAGACAGGCCAAGATCACGATTTAAGTTGTGAAGAGTAGTGATGGACGAACTTCCGACGGGATGTTTCGCGAACGCGGACCACAAACGAGGCCGACCGTTCGCGAAACCGAACGTTTGCCGCGGGCCCCATTGACTTCAATGGGAGGCGAACTTCGCCAACCTTTAGGTCAAATTTGCAGCCACAAGATAATTATTAGCTGGGCAAACATAGTCCCACCACATGGCCAATGACATAACACATGTATGAGGTTAATTTGGGATCAATAACTACAAGCATTCTTTTTTTATATGGGAAATTGTTCTGACAATTCAGGACTGTGGAGCGCATGAAGGCAATGGAGGAGAGGGAAGGTCAGGGACCAGGGTAGGCAAAGAAGAGGGTGCAGGAGATGATCACCAGCAGCGTGACATACAGCAATGAGACATGCACCGTGATAGAGGCATCTGACAACAGCACCGTGATAGAGGGCACTGACATCAGCAGCGTGACATAAAGCACTGACATCAGCACCGTGATAGAGAGCACTGACATCAGAAGCGTGACATACAGCACTGACATCAGCACAGTGATATACAGCACTGACAGCAGCACCGTGATAGAGAGTACTGACATCAGAAGCGTGACATACAGCACTGACATCAGCACAGTGATATACAGCACTGACAGCAGCACAGTGATAGAGAGTACTGACATCAGAAGCGTGACATTAAGCACTGTCATCAGCACCGTGACATTAAGCACTCACACCAGCACCGTGATATACAGCACTGACAGCAGCACCGTAAGCAGCCCCAGGAGTAAGTCAGCACAGCACAGGGATGGTGTGATCCCCTCATAATAAGAACCCCCAGGAGGAAGTCAGCTCAGCACAGGGATGGTGTGATCCCCTCATAATAAGCAGGCCCAGGAGAAACTCAGCACAGCACAGGGATGGTGTGATCCCCTCATAATAAGAACCCCCAGGAGGAAGTCAGCACAGCACAGGGATGGTGTGATCCCCTCATAATAAGAACCCCCAGGAGGAAGTCAGCACAGCACAGGG